>NC_136072.1:109002732-109710857 GCF_964261635.1 Lissotriton helveticus
GGGAGCGGAGAGACGCCGCATCTTGACTGCCTGTAAGCTGTGTCAACTCGAAGGCTGTGGCTGAGAATATGGGACAGAAAACAGACACGCAAGTGTTATAAAAAGTGAAGCCCCATCAGCCTACACTGTATTGCCAGCCCGCTGCATCTCGGAACTGGTAGGTCCAAACACAGAAGCGAGCAAAAGCAATGTGAAGCAGGTGAGCCCAGCCGCCACTAGGAGGGAGGAGCTTGAATACATAAAGAGTGAGGTGTATTCACGGACTAAGGATGAGAGCACAAGAAGAAGGCACATGCCGAAACCGGTCTGCTATAATTCCTGAATAAAGTACCTGATTTGAAGTCCCGTGGTGTCCGGAGTGATGTTCTTCAAAACAGGAGAACCTTTGAATTTATATTTAGCGCGGTTCCAGTAACGCGCACGAAGGACCCTCTTGCAAGTGACCGTGGGTGAATTGGAAAAATTTGATGTTAGCCGAGGGATCGGAGTAAGGCCACGGTCCGCCCCAGTTTCCTTTGAGGTTTTTCCAGCTACTTGTAACATCGAGCGCAGAGGGAGCGGAGAGACGCCGCATCTTGTCTGCCCTGTAAGCTGTGTCAACTCGAAGGCTGTGGCTGAGAATATGGGACAGAAAACAGACACACAAGTGTTATAAAAAGTGAAGACTCATCAGCCTACTCTGTATTGCCAGCCCGCTGCATCTCGGAACTGGTAGTTCCAAACACAGAAGCGAGCAAAAGCAATGTGAAGCAGGTGAGCCCAGGCGCCACTAGGAGGGAGGAGCTTGAATACATAAAGAGTGAGGTGCATTCACGGGCTAAGGATGAGAGCACAAGAAGAAGGCACATGCCGAAACCGGTCTGCTATAATTCCTGAATAAAGTACCTGATTTGAAGTCCCGTGGTGTCCGGAGTGATCTTCTTCAAAACAGGAGAACCTTTGAATTTATATTTAGCGCGGTTCCAGTAACGCGCACGAAGGACCCTCTTGCAAGTGACCGTGGGTGAATTGGAAAAATGTGATGTTAGCCGAGGGATCGGAGTAAGGCCACGGTCCGCCCCAGTTTCCTTTGAGGTTTTTCCAGCTACTTGTAACATCGAGCGCAGAGGGAGCGGAGAGACGCCGCATCTTGTCTGCCCTGTAAGCTGTGTCAACTCGAAGGCTGTGGCTGAGAATATGGGACAGAAAACAGACACACAAGTGTTATAAAAAGTGAAGCCTCATCAGCCTACTCTGTATTGCCAGCCCGCTGCATCTCGGAACTGGTAGTTCCAAACACAGAAGCGAGCCAAAGCAATGTGAAGCAGGTGAGCCCAGCCGCCACTAGGAGGGAGGAGCTTGAATACATAAAGAGTGAGGTGCATTCACGGACTAAGGATGAGAGCACAAGAAGAAGGCACATGCCGAAACTGGTCTGCTATAATTCCTGAATAAAGTACCTGATTTAAAGTCCCGTGGTGTCCGGAGTGATGTTCTTCAAAACAGGAGAACCTTTGAATTTATATTTAGCGCGGTTCCAGTAACGCGCACGAAGGACCCTCTTGCAAGTGACCGTGGGTGAATTGGAAAAATTTGATGTTAGCCGAGGGATCGGAGTAAGGCCACGGTCCGCCCCAGTTTCCTTTGAGGTTTTTCCAGCTACTTGTAACATCGAGGCCAGAGGGAGCGGAGAGACGCCGCATCTTGTCTGCCCTGTAAGCTGTGTCAACTCGAAGGCTGTGGCTGAGAATATGGGACAGAAAACAGACACACAAGTGTTATAAAAAGTGAAGCCTCATCAGCCTACTTTGTATTGCCAGCCCGCTGCATCTCGGAACTGGTAGTTCCAAACACAGAAGCGAGCAAAAGCAATGTGAAGCAGGTGAGCCCAGCCGCCTCTAGGAGGGAGGAGCTTGAATACATAAAGAGTGAGGTGCATTCACGGACTAAGGATGAGAGCACAAGAAGAAGGCACATGCCGAAACCGGTCTGCTATAATTCCTGAATAAAGTACCTGATTTGAAGTCCCGTGGTGTCCGGAGTGATGTTCTTCAAAACAGGAGAACCTTTGAATTTACACATATATATATATATATATATATATATATATATATATATATATATATATATATATATATATATATATATATATATATATTCCGATTTGCCTCATTAACGCCAGGTACACGTCAAAGATTTCCAGGACACGGACCAGTTTAGTGCTCAAACTTTTATTTAAAGCAGAGTATGCCGCATGACGTTTCTGCTCCTTAGAGCCTTGCTCCCATAATATATATATATATATATTGATGCCAATCCTGCTAAACACAGTGAAAAAACAGGTGCTGACTCCTTGGGTAATGGTGCTTTTAAGGATAAGTATTTATTCCTCCGTGATGAACGACGCGTTTCGGCGGACGTATCCGCCTTGCTCACAACATCATTACTCACTACAGTGCAGTATAAATTAGAAACAAGGTGTAAACCAAATCTGATTGTCATGGTAACCGACTTGACGACCACAGCAATGGAAAAGATACATACAACCTGGAAAAGCATGGTCATGGTGAGTATCCGTAGTGTTTCTTCTAATTCAAAAAAATTAAATTGGTAGAGGAAACCTTAGATCCTTAGATTTATACATATAGATGAAATCACATTTGTTAAATAAACACAAAATAGAAACCATTGCTATATTAATCTAACATAAACAAGTGTTTGAAAACAAAAGATAAATAGAAATAAAAATGATGCACAATTAAATATATATGTGCCTCACCATCTGCCTGCTTGGTTGTGTATGTAGGTAACACATTCATTCGTATGTGCTTATGTGTAAACATGTGTTCAGGCAGTCGATATAACTTACTAGGAAGGTTGTCCTAAGTAATGATGGCAAGTACCTTGTGGCGTACCGCGAGGGGATCCAGCCCAAGTGGGCAGTGGGACACAATGTCGTGCGCGGTTCAACGGTGCCAGGGAGACGCCCTTCGAGAGTGCTCGTGATTAAGTGGTTGCGGTCTATGACAGTCGGTATGCAAATGTGCAGGGATATCCATATTCTCAAAGATGAAAATACTGGAATGTGTTATGTGATTGGTGAAAAAAGGGGGCTTGTGCTAAGAATATATACATGTGAGATTCATGTTAAGGAGTGAGTGGGTCAATGATTGGGAATAAGCTGATGTGGTGTTATACAGTAATGTGGATTAGAGGTGGACACTCAGTGCCTCGTCCGCATTCAGGCCGTTCGGTGCTTTGCTGTCCAGGAGAAAGATATATCTGGACTCCAATCTCCTTAGTGCCAGCTGTCTAATGCCTCCCCTGGGATTCTTAGGGACATTGTCTATGACAAAGTAAGTCAGGTCTTCTGTTTTCCCGCCATGTTGTGTGTTGATATGTTGGGCCACAAGATGAGGGATTGTCATTGGCTATTGCCCGTAGGTGTTGAAGGATCCTCACTTGAGCTGGGTGAATTGTGCTCCCAACATACCTTTTGTTACATTTGCAGACCAGAACATATACTGCGAAATCAGTTTTGCATGTAAAATGTTCCCTGATCTCAAGCGGCGTCTTCCTAAGGGCTACGGGTACGGTCTTAGTGTTGGTACCATGCCGGCAGGCCTTGCATTTACTGCATTTGTAGAACCCTCTAGGTGATTTCAGCCAATTTGGACCTTTTGTATATGATGGTGCTGTCATAACCAGTTCCTGCCTCATAGACTTGGCCCTTCTAAATGTCAATTTGGGGAGCTTGGCACAGGATGCTCCTATGGTCGGGTCAGTGCGCACTATTGGCCAGTGTTTGTATAGGATCTTATGCAAGTTCCAATGATATGTGCTGTAGCCCGTGATCATTCTAGGTGTTCCATCATTGCATATGTCTGTTTTGGATTGTGAGGTCTTGCTCGTTTGTATTAGATCTTCCCTGTTGGTTGTTGAGCATTTATGCTCAGCATTGTATAGTGTATGCTTCTGGTATCCTCTCTCACTCAGTCTATTGAAGAGGTTTGCTTTAGATTTAGTGAAACCTTCCTGAGTGCTACAGTTGTGCTTCATCCTTAAGCATTCCGCATATGGTATGCTTGCTATGAGGCTTTTAGGGTGACAGCTCTCAGCGTGTAAGATTGCATTGCCTGATGTCGGCTTCCTATATGTCTGTATTTGAACCTTCGCATAGCTGATGTAGAGTTCGAGGTCTAAGAATACAATAGATGTTTGGCTAGCGGTACATGTAAATTGAAGGTTGAGCGAGTTGTCATTTATGTCCTGAGCAAAATCAAGTGCACTCTGCTCACTGCCTTTCCATAAGACGAAGTTGTCGTCTATGTACCCGTAGTAGAGAATGACATTTTCAGACATTTTGGTGTAGTTTGTCCTCATGAGTACTTGCTTCTCCCACCAGCCCATATGCAAATTTGCATAGCTGGGGTCGAAGCAAGTACCCATGGCTGTGCCCTGTGTTTGTTTGTATAACAGTCTGTCAAATGTAAATATGTTATTGTCTAGACACCACTCGGTCATCTGAAGCAACATGATGGTGTGTTGGTAAAGGCCTATCTCACGGGTACTGAGAAAGTGCTTCATTGCTTTGAGGCCATCAGAATGCCTTATACTGGTGTAGAGACTTTGCACATCAAGAGTCATGAGCACATAATCATCAGACCAGGCATAACCATACATCTTTGTTAGGAAATCCCCTGTGTCTCTTATATAAGCAGGTAAAGCTTTAACGAAAGGCTGCAAAAAGAAGTCTATATACATGCTGGTATTTTCAAAGAGTCCACCTATGGCCGATATAATTGGTCTTCCTGGGGGACACAGTGGGTTTTTATGTACTTTCGGGATCAGGTAGAGTTGGGGGGTGACTGGGTAATTGTTTTTCAAAAAATCAAACTCATTATTGGAGAGTAATCCTTCTGTCCTCCAGTCATAGAGGCATCTGTGGAATTGTTCTTGTATACTGACAATGTTTGTGATGCTGATGCGGACATAACACCCTCGTTCCTGTAATTGGGTCATTGCCTCTTTGTGGTACATGCCCAGTGGCCATAGGACTACATTACCCCCCTTGTCTGACCACCTCACCACTATGTGTGTACGATCTTTAATTTTCTTCATGACCGCTGCGTATTCCATCCTTTGGTTATGCTTCAATGTAGTGAATTCTCTTCTGCTCGTAGTGGCTAGTTCCTTCAGATCTTTAATTACCTTGTCCGAAAAGATGTCTATATTGTCTTTAGGCATGATTGGACTGAAGACTGATTTTGGCTTAAAAGGGGTTGGAGTTTTTAAGAACAGGTTAATCCCCGGTTGCGCTGCTGCTTGCTCAGTGTTTAAACTGACAATCTCTCCTTCATTGTCTAATTCCACCATTCCTCTTATAAATGACATATCTGCTATGTTTAGAGCGTTAGTTGTACTCGTTGCCTCATCATCACATTGTTGGTCTTGTGTTTTTTGTTTTGTATTAAAAAAGTGCTTGCGTAATTTCAGTCCACGTACAATTGGTAGAGGTCTATTCGTGTTTGTGTGTAATTGAAATTGGTATCACTGCAAAAAGATAGGCCAAGTGCCAATGTCTGTTCCTCTTTGGTTGTGAGTGCCATGTTAGTCAGGTTAATGACTCTGTTGCCTGATTCCATGCTGTCCCTCATCTCCGTCTGTTGCGTCTGTATGCTGGTTTCCCTTTGTTTTGTGCTCCGCCTGCCCCATCTCCTGTTTTTCCGCCACCTGTTTCTGCACTGGGCGTGTTTTGTGGCGGTGGATTTTGTCTTTGTTGTCGCGGTCGAAGGCTCATCAGGCGTTCGAACCGTAAAAAAGCGAACTCTTGCACTGGTGTGGGGATTTGGCGTGTGGCATTTGTGTCATTTATTCCGTCTGTGTCTGACTCGATTTCTGAACTCAGTTCCGATTCACTTGGTACTTGTGATGTTTGCTGATTTGTTGCAGATGCTGATAACTGCTGTCGGCGGATGTTGTCAAATTTCCGCGCAAAGTGTATATGCTTCCTGTCAGGTAATCTTTCCTGTCACGTTGGAATTTACCAGCTTTACGTTCTTTGATCGTGTGTTCTACCTTGGCAATCCTGCTCTTGATATCGCTGAGTCCTTTAGTGACATCGTCTTGGTTAGGCAAACTTTCAAGTTCTTTGGAAATCTCATTAAGTTTTGTCAGTATTTTCTCCCTGTCAGATATGGCATATTTGATGAGGATTTGCAGCATGTTGTTTGACGATTGGGCACTGTTATCAGCCCAATCCTGTAGCATAGCCAGGTCGGGTTTTTGTACGTCGGGGCTACAAGCACCCTAAGGCCTCTGGGGACACGGCCAGCTTCCAAGTACCTTTTGAGTGATGTACACTCCCACCACTTTGCTACCTCTTGTCGGCGTAGTTTTTCATATTCGTTCAGTAATTATTTCAATTCATTGCCTGGCGCCATTGACTGTGTTTCACCCCCTGTCACATGAGAGCTGGTGCCTGCATCTTTATCACTGAAAATGTCCAATGCAGCTTCTTCCCTCTCCCTGACCCACTCCTCCGCCATCACTGCGGAATGTAAGTTGTCCTTGATACCCACTGCCCGTAGATTTCGCAGGCTAAAGGACTACCTCTCCCAGCAGCCACCTCGGCAGACCCAGACACACTATCAGACCACACCGGTGAGCTTACCTGGAACTCGGATGTCGTCCGACACTCACAAGTGTCAGGATGCTCACGTCTGTGTGGTTCTGGCCGTGCTTGTCGTCCCGTGTCTACGGCTTAGGGGGGCTCTCTGTTTTCCTTGGCAATCCAAAGATGCTTCCAAATGCTTTCCGGCAGCAGAGTGCTCCTGAACGAGGAGGGTCAGCGTAAGGGGCTCCGGCTTGACTCCGATTTATTGATGCCAATCCTGCTAAACACAGTGAAAAAACAGGCGCTGACTCCGTGGGTAATGGTGCTTTCAAGGATAAGTATTTACTCCTCCGTGATGGACGACGCGGTTCGGCGGACGTATCCGCCTTGATCACAACATCGTTACTCACTACAGTGCAGTATAAATTAGAAACAAGGTGTAAATCAAATCTGATTGTCATGGTAACCGACTTGACGACCACAGCAATGGAAAAGATACATACAACCTGAAAAAGCATGGTCATGGTGAGTATATGTAGTGTTTCTTCTAATCCCCAAAAATTTAATTGGTAGAGGAAACCTTAGATCCTTAGATTTATACATATAGATGAAATCACATTTGTTAAATAAACACAAAATAGAAACCATTGCTATATTAATCTAACATAAGCAAGTGTTTGAAAACAAAAGATAAATAGAAATAAAAATGATGGACAATTAAATATATATGTGCCTCACCATCTGCCTGCTTGGTTGTGTATGTAGGTAATACATTCATTCGTATGTGCTTATGTGTAAACATGTTTTCAGGCAGTCGATATAACTTACTAGGAAGGTTGTCCTAAGTAATGATGGCAAGTACCTTGTGGCGTACATATTTATATATGTGTGTGTGTGTGTGTGTGTGTGTGTGTGTGTGTGTGTGTGCACGCGTGTGTGTGTGGGTGTGTGTGGGTGTGTGGGGGTTGTGTGTGTATGGGGTTGTGTGTGTGGGTGTGTGTGTGTGTGTGTGTGGGTGGGTGGGTGTGTGTGGGTGGGTGTGTGGGTGTGTGTGTGTGTGAGAGGGTGTGGGGGGTTGTGTGGGGGTGTGTGTGTGGGTGTGTGTGTGGGGGGTGTGTGTGTGGGGTGTGTGTGCGGGTGTGTGTGGGGGGTTGTGTGCATGTGGGGTTGTGTGTGTGGAGTTGTGTGTGTGGAGTTGTGTGTGTGGGGTTGTGTGTGTGGGGTTGTGTGTGGGGTTGTGTGTGGGGGGGTTTGTGCGTGTGTGGGGGTGTGTGTGTTTTATGCCGCCATTACCAGCGTTCATCGAGGCCACGCCCCCCTAATACCCCTCCCCTTCCCTATTAATTATGTGCATCTTCCGGACGCGCAGCAGGCGAGCGCAGCAGGCGAGCGCAGCAGGCGAGCGCAGCGGGCGTGCCGTTTGCGCGCCAAAGGCGTGCCAAAGGCAAGCCCGTCTGCGCCCGTCATCGCCAAGACATCGCCTCTCGCCTGCCCCCCTGGCCAAACTTCACGGGAATCCCACTATTACGATAGGGAGTTTCTCCTCACCCTGAACCCTGGCCAGAGCTGTGAAGAGACTTTAGGCTGCCTTGGACAGACATGCTTACAATGTAAGTCATGTAATTTCGCAACATCCAGCCCCTACCTATCTGGCCATAGAGCAAACCCGCCTAACTATTCCCCTCTTACTGTCCTCCAACTTAACGTCAGGTCGCTCGTAAAACATCATCTAGAGGTAAATACCCTCCTAACTGACGAGAGCCCGGATATTTTATTTCTATGTGAAACTTGGCTTTGTGATGATATGACCAGTATTCCAAACCTTACGTTACCAGACGGCTTCTTATTGAAGACTCTAAACTGAGATGCTAGAGGCGGCGGCATAGCAGTCGTCTATAAAAAGCAATACATGTGCTCCTTTACCAAGGAAGATATCTGGGGTTGCGAAAGTGCTCGATCACGACGGGCCCCCACTTTGCCCTGTCAGGGCTTGTCATCTATCGACCCCCCGGACCGGCTTCCAAGTTCATCGAAGCACTCCTAGAAGTGGCAAACTCCTTGGAGGTGAGTTCGGCAAACTTCACTATATTAGGAGATCGTAATCTCCATTTCGATTCGACTCTAGACCCTACCATCATAAATCTCTTGGCAGACTTTTCTGCCTTACAATTAAACTCTTTAATTCATACTGCCACACACTTAGCTGGACATATATTAGACCCCGTCTTCACTAACATCTCGGAGGTTAGGACAGACCTGCCCAAACCGATGGGCTGGACAGACCACTATCTCATCAAAATTACTATGATGGTTAGGGAACTGCCCAATAAGGACGGGCCAACTCGACGCCTAAAAAGACCCTGGCATAAACTCTTAACCAGCGATCTCCATTCCACCCTAGGACAATTTCACTATGAAGCTAATATGGATATCAACACGATATATGCTGTCTTCCATGACTGGATCACTAGAGGACTAGACGCCCTCATTCCAGCCAAATGGACTAAGGGGCGCTGCTCCCCCTCTAACCCATGGTATAACGATACTTTGAAATCCATGCGGAAAGAATGCAAAAAAGCTGAGCGAACTTGGAGAAGGGAGTACAATGATAGGGATAAAGTATCCTATCTGTCTAAATTAAAACTCTACCACAAAGACATTCGCTCTGCACGTGCCTCCTTCTATGCTGAAGAAATCAATTCCAGCCTCAATCCCACCAAAGTCATTTTTAAATTGGTGCAAGAACTGCAAAGTAGTAGAACCCCTGCCTCATGTATTACCTCCACGCAGCAGTGTGAGGACCTTGCCGCTTTCTTTATAGAAAAAGTGAAAAAAATCTACAGTTATTTCCCGCAGCATCTCCCTGCTCCACTTAATTCCACTAACCCAAGCACTAATGGCACTATACTGACACTTATTCCTGAAATTTCATACGAGGAGCTAAATAAACTTTGCCGGAAAGTCAAGTCTGGTTTTCCAGCAGACCCCATGAGGCCGTCCCAATTTCTTGAATCTTTGGAGTTCTTCATACCTCCCCTGGCCTCGATACTCAATCATTCCCTCTCCTCGGCTGAGGTCCCGGCGGCCTGGAAACAAGCTTGGGTTTCCCCTATTATTAAAAAGCCCACTCTTGACCCCACTAAATTAGAAAACTTCAGACCCATCTCGCTGCTCCCATGGGTGTCTAAACTCGCAGAGGCCCATGTAAACAATGTGCTGTCCCACCATATGGCTCAAAATAACATCTTGGACCCATCTCAAAATGGGTTCAGGCCGGGACATAGTACTGAGTCGGCCCTCTTGTCCACTACTGAACATCTCCAGACTATCCTGGATGCCGGTCAGAGTGCTGCGCTGATATTGCTTGATCTCAGCGCAGCCTTTGATACGGTATCCCATAACATCCTGCTAAATCGGCTGGAGACAATAGGGATCACCGGTCTTGTCCTGGAGTGGTTCCGCTCATTTCTGAAGGACAGATCCTTCCGGGTATCATCTCCCCCGTTTCTCTCCCAGTCCCATTCCATCGGACAGGGAGTTCCCCAGGGCTCTGCACTCAGTCCATCCCTTTTCAATCTTTATGTGCAGCCACTTGCGGCAGTGGCTAAGGAGTGGGACCTAGCGCTGGTGTCATACGCAGACGACACGCAGCTGGTCATCACTCTCACTGAAGGCCCTTCTATCTTAGCCTCGAGATTTAGGGACGGCCTGGCTGCAGTAGCCCAGTGGATGACGGACAACTGCCTGCAGCTTAACGCAGGCAAAACGGAGGTGCTGCGCCTCGGGAGGAACACCGGCTATTGGAATGAACACTGGTGGCCCTCTTCGTTGGGCGCCATCCCGCCACCTAAATCCTTGGTCAAGAATCTGGGCCTCTGGATGGACTCCTTGCTTAGTTTCCAGACCCACACGAAAAAAGTGGCTGCTACTTGTGTGGGCCTGTTAAGGAGCCTTAACCCGATACTCGTTTTTTTTTACTCAAAAATCCGCCAGCTCATTGTTCAATCCATCATCCTTTCAAGACTGGACTATGCTAGTGTTCTACTTCTGGGTGCCAATAAAGCGGAGGTAGCTCGATTCCAACGCGTACAGAACTCAGCGGCTAGAGCCTTGGTGGGTCTCCCCTGCAGGTGCTCAGTCAGAGCTACTATTCGGAAACTACATTGGCTGCCCATTGAATCTCGGATTCAATTTAAAACCTTGACTATGGCTTTCAAGATCCTTAAATCCGGATCCCCCGAACTCTTGCGCCCGCTTTTAGCACCCTATGTGCCACAGCGCAATTTGCCCTCACTTGGTCAGCACCTAGTGACTGTATCCCGTACTAGGCTCTGCCGTATTGGTGGCCGCTCCTTCAGGGTTCTGGGAGCTAAGCTCTGGAACTCTTTGCCGCTAAATATACGTTCTTTGGAAAATCTGTCTGCCTTCCGGAAGGCTATCAAGACCCATCTGTTCGCCCCCTTCTTGGACACCCTCCTCCTCCCTTTTTCTTTTCAGTACTGCTCTGTGGCTCCTTCAGCGCCGGGACGCCTCGTTGCTGGGGCAGCTGTTGCGCTTAACCAAATAATTAACTTAACATAATTAACATGCTATGCTATGTTTTGTTATGCTATGCTATGTTTTGTTCTGCTATGCTATGTTTTGTTATGCTCTGCTATGTTTTGTTGTGTTTTGGGATGCTATGCTATGTTTTGTTATGCTTTGCTTTGTTTTGTTATGCTATGTTTTGTGATGCTATGCTAGGTTTTGTTGTGTTTTGTTCTGCTATGCTATGCTTTGTTTTGTTATGCTATATTTTGTTATGCTATGTTTTGTTGTGTTTTGTTATGTTATGTTTTGTTGTGTTTTGTTGTGCTATACTATGTTTTGTTATGCTATAGAGTGTGGTTGTGTGTGTGTGTGGGTGTGTGTGTCTGTGGTTGTGTGTGTGTGTGTGGGGTTGTGTGTGTGTGTGTGTGAGTCTTGTTATTTGATTATTTGATTATATATATATATATATATTCCACACAGAAATCTTCTTCAAAGAAGGACTCGCTCTCAGAAAAAAAACATTTCTTCTGAGAGCGAGTCCTTCATTGAAGAACATTTCTGTGTGGATTATAATTTGCCGGGAGACCTGCTCGGCATGACTCGGCACCTGTCAATGGGGCACGGACTTCAGTAATCTGGGTTGTTTGTGGAAATATATATACATATATATGTATATATATATATGTGTGTGTGTGTGCGTGTGTGTGTGCATGTGTGTGTGTGTGTGTGTGTGTGTGTATATATATATTCACTAAGAAACATATTTATGCCAAGAAACTACAACTCGTGCCCTAAGGTAACTATAATTCACAGCCCTACCATGCACAGGTTTTTCATCAATAATTTTATTGAAAATTTTGCAATGATATTATCAATGATGTCTTAGAAGAGCCAGGACTGATGTGCGTAATTGTCAGTGTATGGCGGGGGCATGAGTTATAACTACCTGAGGGCACAAGTTATAGTTTCTTTACATAACTATAACTGCCGAATTTCTATGGTTTTATGTGTGTAAAATCTGAACCTGAATATAAAGTCCCTGTAACCTTTGTTTCTTTAGAGAATTTCTAAAGTTTTTACAATTCTATGTTATAACTATGATGTCCCTGTAACTGTTGTTTTTTTCAGTGAATTAATATGCTTTTAATGCAATTTCCTAATGATAACGTCCCTGTAAGCTTTGTTTTTTTCAGTGAATTTCTAGGATTTTTTTACGTAAAGTTATATTATTTACCATATGTTAATCCAACCCCACACCTTTGGCTGTGTGCTGTGGGGGTTGGTAAAAGGCCCTGCCTGCTACCAGGGCCTGTGGCCAACCCCCTCAAAGAGATCCAAACCACAGGCTCCCTCACAAGGCTGCTTTGGGCCCTTGGGAGCCCATCCCCCTGGGCCCAGTGACAAATTTCAGGGTGAGGGGTGCACACAGCCTTTGTGAGTCTGAGTGGCTGGAAGTTATAATTATTTGAGATAATTATACACTGCTAAATTTCTCTGGTTTATGTGTGTAAAATCTGAATCTAACTATAACTTCCCTGTAACCCTTGTTTTTTTCAGTGAGTAAGTATATACACACACACACACACACACACTACACACACACACACACACACAGAGCCAGTCAAAGAATTAAAAATGAGTAGAAATAGTAAGACAGTAGAAGTGAATGCAATGATTTAGGATTATCTACCAGAGAGACGAAGAATTGCTTAAAGGATGTCTGATAGGTGGTTCGCAGTGTTGACACCACGGGTATTTGAAACAATGTGTGTAGATATTATTCATTGAATAAATATAACATTAGTGCACATAATAAATATCAATATTAGCATTCATCACAATATAAGTCCATAGATTATTAATATCAGTATATGTTATAATATAAACATAAATAATATAGAGACATTCACAGACCTAAGTAAGGAACATCCTGCTTCAACAGTTGCTACTAATGGGCATTACATGTTTAAAAAAGAAGGCCTAAAGAATAGCCTATTTGATACTATTGTGAAACACATTTTGGATTCCCTAAAAGGATGTGGGTGAGTGAGAAGTGTGAGATGTATACTTAGCTGTGTGGGGTATATGGTGAAAAGGTGTGACAGAAGTGTAGACACGAGTGTTGTACATTCCTACTTGTTCTTATGTTGAAATTCTTAGACTAGGAAGAACTTATGGCAGATCAGGGTGCATAAAAAAGATGAAATGCTTATCGAGGTAGTGAGACGGAGTCAGGATTCAGGTCCATCTCCTTTCTGAGCTGTATCCTGAGAACATTATCAGTCTCCTCTCATCCCGCATTTTTTCTTGAGTCCACTGGAGTTCCTCTTCCTATTGAGCATTTTGGTCTGCATCATGGAGGCTGAATGTGGCTACTGTTGTCACATAGACCATGGGGAAGAGGCGTAGGCCTAGGGTTTGGAGTGTGAGTCAATGTCAGGTTTTTGTGATTTGTGATTTGTGATTTGGGTCAGGTGTGTTCTGTTTCTGTACTCCCAGTGCCCCAGTTGGGGTGATCTAGTAGTAACCCTATGGTTGTAATTTCAGCAATTGGAGACTCCACCCCCTCTGCATAGATGGAGACATGTAGGTCTACTACTAGATGGAGAATTACACTGAGAATTGGTGAATATGATACATGAGGTGATCTGTCTACCTGTAGGTGGTATTCCATGTGTGCGGCAAACCCCTAGCATAGGTGTCGATTATGATTGCTGAGAATCCGCATCCTCCGGGCCGGTGGAAGCCACCGCCAGCCCGGAGGATGCGGATTCACCGCCGTGGTCACAGAAAACACCCACCGCCAGATTATGATGGTGGTGGAAACAGCGGCGGACGGCAGGTCCGTCCGCCGCTGATCCGCGGGGTGTTGAGCGCTATTTGGTGGCGGTGTCTGCAAGACACCATCAGCCAAATTAGGATGCGTGTTTAAACATGCTTTTCCTCCGTAGAAAAGCATGTGGAACTTTGCTTCTGGGGGCCCCTTGCGGGCCCCCCAGGGTGAAGGGGGGGTGGGGGTGCACATGGGGGGTACCTATGGTACCCCCACTTCATTTACATGCACAAAGCGGCAGGCACCGCGCGGTGCCTGCTGCTTTGTGCATGTAGATGCAAAGCATGCATTTTTAACCTTGCGGCGGGTGCTGCTTCAAGCAGCACCCGCCGCAAGGTTAAAGATACAGGATGAGACCGCCAGGGTGGCGGTCACATCCTAATTGCAACGGAGGGACCGCCGCTGCCCCTGCGGACGGTCCCTCCACCTCGGGGGGGGTGAACGGACGCAGGTCCGTCCGCCATCCTAATGGGCCTCTTAGTCTTCCCTTTGTGAATTCAACCCAAATGTCAAGCTCCAAGTTACCTTTACTTTGCACCAGTAAGCATATGTATCCTGTAATGTGCATTAAAAATGGTTTCTAAACCTGTTCTCAGCACACCAGTCTGATAGAAAATACCTCTACTTCAATATTAAAAATATAGCCAATAATTACATTTCTTTTAGTTTCATTTTCAATGTCACATTTTTATTGACAACATGCAGCTTCCATGTTTAGGTGGCACTATACATTCCCTTTTGCTTTTTCATTATTTTTGTGGCATATGATTGCAATAAAAAATATTGCATCAGCTTGACAACATCAGGGCTATTGGCTTTTAGGGCGTGGCTTAGGCGCCGATGTAACTGGAAGCGGGACTCCGGAGCTCCTCCGCTCCCGCCTCGCTCCCAGCAATATCCTGACCCCTGGCTCGGACCTTGAACCCCCAGGTGCACGTGGGAGGACCTGGTGAGCGTGGGGAATTACCTTGGCAGCCCCGGAGTCCCTGTAGCAGCCCTTGCTGAACGTTTTTGTGCACCGAGGAGCGCCTGGATTCACGAGCGTCCAAAATGGCGGCCGCGGTCCCTGCCGGCTCCGCCTGACGACGGAATCCTGTGGACGTCGGGGAGACCTGTGGAGCAGCGACGACCGCCTGCTCGGCGGAGGGGACCCCCCCGGTGCTGGTGGAGGTGAAGGGCTTTGCTCAGCTGAAGGGCGATTGAAGGTTCAGGCGGCCGTTGACGCGGCAAGCTGCCTGACCCCAAAATGGCGGCCCTGAAGTGACGGGAGCAGACCGGGCTCTCTCCTCGGCGAGAATTGGCGGAGTGGCGGTATCGCTGGGCACCTGTAGCGGAGACCCTGGAGACCCTCGCCCTGGGGGAACTGACACTCGCAGCAGCAGCGGATTCGAGGTGAGCGGCCCCGAGCTGGGAAACCTGAAGTGCGGAGCGCCCAACATGGCGGCTGCCGCCCACATCTGAAGGCAGGGCGCTGTTGGAGTTGGGAGGTCCAGGAGAGTGAGGGGCATCATTGCGGCGACCCCCCCGACGCCGGGGAGAACTGAGGGCATAGCAGCGTTATCGGGATTGGAGTGCGAGGGCATAGAAGACTGCCTGCCCCCTAATTGGCGCCGCCCACGTACCGAGGGCTATCCTGGTGATACTGTCTTCGGGGGTCCCGGGGCCCTCGCGGAAGGGTGGGGCCACCCCGCTCCTGGTGAGAAGACCCCGGCGCCTCGCGCCCTGCAGAGATCGACGCCAGCCCTCACTGCGGGTCAGTGGTGCGCGGGCTCTGTGCGTGGAGGACACGTGGGGACGGCGGGGCCTCGGCTGACCGGGGGGCCCTGGTGCCCCGTCGCCCTGGTGGAGGAGGGACCCTGCCCCTGGAACCGCTCGGGGAGCTGGTGCCCAGCCTGAAGAGGGCGCGGAGACGCGACGGAGCCGAGAGCCCCCGTAGAATCTGGTGGGGGGTATCGGAAGGGCCTGCTTCGCCGGTGACCTTCGAAGGGGCGCGCAAGACTTGCCGCCCGGCAGAATGGCCCGAGGAGGCAAGAAGAGGGGCTTTGGCGCCCTGAAGCTGGACGACCCGGGCCACCTGGTGGAGGAAGATGAGCCGGGGCCTGGAGCGGGAAGCACAGCCTGCCAACGTGACACGTCCCTGGGGGATATCATGCAGGCGATAGTGGCGTCGCGGGAAGCCCTCGAAAAACGAATGGACACCATCGGATCGGACTTGACCTTGCTGAAGGACGACCACAGGAAACTGAAGGAGCGAGTGGCGACCTCAGAGGTGACCCTGAAGGATCTGCCGGGAGATGTAGCCGCTCTGAGAACATCTCTGGCGGAGATGGCACAGAAGGTCCGGGTACTGGAGATCAGAGCCGAGGACAGTGAAGGGCGCTCCAGACGCAACAACCTCCGCCTCGTGGGGGTCCCAGAAAAAGTGGAGGGACAGGACGCGGTCTCCTACCTAGAGGGCTGGCTGCGATCTGAGGTGGCCCCCGGATGGACTTTCCCCGTTTTTTGCCATAGAACGGGCACACAGGGTCCCTGCTCGCCCTCCCAAGCCGGGGGGTCCGCCGCGGCCGATAGTGCCGCGTCTCCTACACTTCCGAGATAAGGACCACATTCTCCGGAGGGTACGGGACCTGCCGGACCTGAGAATAGATAACAGCAGGGTCATGGTCTTCCCGGACTTTACAAGAGATGTGCAAAGGCAACGGACCTCTTTCCTAGCGGTCAAGCGGAAACTGAGATCACTGCAGCTGCCCTATGCAATGCTGTTCCCGGCTCGGCTGAGAGTCGTTGAAGGAGACCGCACCCACTTTTTCCTGACACCACAGGAGGCCTGGAGATGGATTGATGGCAGGGGGGGACGAGCGCAGATCCCCCGCCGGAGACCTCGCCCAGGAGGCGCTCTGCGGAAACGACGCCAACGCGGAGATCTGGTTCCCCGTCAGGATGGCAGCAGGAGAGAGCCCAGGCGGTGTTGGCAGTGGCGGCCATCAGCCAGGGAGACGCCAGTCCCTCCAGTAGTGCATCGGAGCGCTCGAAGGTCAGTGCTCCCAGTCCGGGATCCAGCAGCGGACATGAGCTTTCGGAGACGGACCTGCCGGTGGTGACTCCCCAAACAGCAGATGGAATACTTGGCTAAGATGGGCCGCCGGACATTGATCACGTCTGTCAGGTACCGGGGTGCGGTTGGGGGCTGCTTCCGGACGCTATGCGGTGAGGGGTGGAAGCCTCCTGGACTTAACACTGAGATGTGGGGGTGGGATAAGAGCCGGGGGACCTCTCCTGAAAGTTCTGGGGGGGGTGGGGGTGGGGGGCTTCGGGTCTGATTGGGTCGGCGTCACGGTCACCCTAGCCCTATTCTACTGAGATACACTTTCATTGACTAAGTTTGGATGGGGTTTCCATGTTGGTGGTCTGTCCTGGGGTGTGGGAGTTGGGGACGTTTTATTGTTCGGGTGGGGGGGGGGACAGGGGGGGACCTCGGGCGTGCCAGGGGGGTTGCTGTGAGAATGGATGAAGCGAGATGGGCTCTGCAATAGGACCCGACCTAAACTACAAATGTCTCACGTGGAATGTAAGGGGGATGCACACGATGCAGAGGCGCCACAAGATCCACTCCTATTTAGTCAGACGTGGTATACACTTCGCCTTCCTTCAGGAAACGCACCTACTAGATAAGGAGGGTAGAGCACTGCAAAGGAGGTGGAGGGGACAGGTCTACCACACTGGGTACTCCGCATACGCCAGGGGGGTGGCCATCTGGATACGGGCGGGGGTTCCTTTCCAATGCACGCAACACCTGATTGACCCGGAGGGGAGGTATGTCATGGTGAGGGGCAAGCTGGATGGGCGGGACCTTACTCTGGGCTGTCTGTACGCTCCGAACGTAGACCAACCTGCATTTCTCTCCTTGCTGTCCAATAAGCTGGCCCCATTTCTGGTGGAGCCCTTGCTCCTTGGGGGAGACTTTAATAGCGTCACTGACACCATTCTAGACAGATCGCACCCCCCCCCTACCCAACGCACCAGCTGGCAGACTAGCACTTGCGCGTACTGCGTGGCAGTGCCGATGGGGCCTGGTCGACTCATGGCGGGCTGGCCACCCATCGGACAGGGACTATTCCTTTTTTTCCGCTCTCCATGAGCTACACGTTCGCATCGATGCCTTCCTGTGCTCTCAGGGCGTGCATGCAGAGGTACGCCACAGTGAGTACCTCACGCGTACGATCTCGGATCACAACCCGTTGCTTTTGCAATTGAACTGGTCCCAGTACCGCCCGCGTATCCCTGCCTGGAAGCTGCGCCCGGAGGCACTGGACGATCACCTATTCCGCGCAACAATAGCCTCGAACATCGAGGAATACTTTCGGGTCAATGAGGGCACGGCGAGCTCGGCCACGATGGAGTGGGACGCCTTCAAAACGGTGGTGAGGGGCCGGTGCATTGCGGCGGCATTGGGAGTTAGGAGGACGTTGTTAGCAGACATCACGAAGGCGGATGAGAAATTGCGAGACCTAGAGAGAGCGAGACCGGAGCGGCCTGACACCCATGTGACGCTACTTGAGGCGCGGGAGGCAGTGGCGGCCACAGTGGAGCGGCTCCGGGGCTTCGATTACAAGGCCTACCTCACGCGCGCGCACTCGGAGCGCGATAAGTCGGGAGCCCTCTTGGCCTGGCTGGCCAACCCGGCTCGTCGGAACTCGGTCATTCTGGAACTCAGGGACCACTCGGGAGCGGCACGGTTTGATCAGGAGGGGATCAATGAAATCTTCCACGATTACTATACGGAGCTCTACCGCAGCAGGATCCTGCTGTCGGAGGAGGAATTCCAGGGTTTCGTTGAGGGCCTGGAGTTACCCGAGTTGGACGAGGAGGGAACGAAACTGCTCGGGGGCAACATTCAGGAGAGAGAGGTGAAGGTCGCCATCAAGGGTATGGCGCGGAACAAGACGCCGGTCTCAGACGGGCTCCCAACGGAGTTTTACCTCACGTATATCGACCTTTTGGCGCCCAAACTGGCGCGGGTATACAATGAGGCAAAGAGGCTGGGAAGCCTACCGAAGACCGCCGGCGAGGCACTCATAGTCCCCCTCCTGAAACCGGGCAAGCAGCCGTGGCACAGGACAGCATATCGCCCGTTGTCGATGCTAAACCTGGACTATAAGATCTTGAGTAAGATCTTGGCGATGCGCCTGCTCCCCCACATGGCCTCGCTGATCCACGCAGACCAGTCCGGCTTCATCCCGGCCCGTAACACGGCGCTCAACGTGCGACGACTCCTGCACGTGCTGGAGGCTGACACCTATGATGATGATGAAGCAGCGGTGTTTGCTGTCGACATGGAAAAGGCCTTTGACAGCCTGGAATGGCCTTACCTCTTCCATGTAATGCGCACGATGGGGCTGGGTGAAGATTTCGTGGATTGGACGGCGCTATTATACCGAAATGCTACAGCCAGGGTCAGAACTGGAAGAATCATTTCCGAGATGTGTGCGGTGGGCAGGGGCACTCGCCAGGGTTTCCCTCTCTCCCCCCTGTTGTTCGCCATAGCGATCGAGCCACTCGCGGCGAGAGCCCGCCTGGGGCGGACGTATCAGGGACTGGATGTCTATGGACAAGTACACCACATAGCTTTATATGCAGACGACCTGCTAATGTTTCTGGCGGACTCGACTGAGTCTATGCGAGGCGCTAAGGCCCTCCTGCAATCGCTAAGTAGGGTGTAGGGTCTCCGGGTAAACTGGGCGAAATCATACCTGTTCCCAGTCCGACCGCGTACACTGGGCCCACGAACCTCGGAGGGGGTGACGTGGGAGGAGAGGAGCCTGCGCTACCCAGGGACCTCGATATTTCACAACACAGCGGATATTCTTGAGGGGAACGTCGGTTCGGCTATCAGGCACGCCAAGGAGAACTTCGAGTTTTGGGGCACGCTCCCGTTGTCGCTCATAGGAAGGGTGGCACTCCTTAAAATGGTGACCCTGCCACAGTTGCTTTATTTCTTTAGGACCCTCCCGATCTGGATCCCGGCGAGCTTCTTCAGGCGGTTAAGGTCGTTAGTGATCGACTTTCTATGGGGGACGGGCAGGCGCAGAGTGGCGCACAGCACACTCCTCCGCCCTAGGGAGGAGGGTGGGCTTGCGGTGCCAGACTACGAGCTATACTACCTGGCGGCCCAGCTGCAGTGGCTGACGCAGTGGGTCGCACGAGCCAGGAGAGAAGGCGATGGCTCCGGAGAACTGGCGGGCCCGGTTCAAGTTTTATCCCGGATCGTTCTGGGGCTCCCGTTGGGTGATTTCCATCTTACTCAAGAATTTGCGATGGACGGTAAGTGCTGGAATAGATACCGCCGAAGGGGCCGTATTGGGGTGCCATATGCCCCTGAGATACCGCTCCGACTATGCGGAGCACTACCGCATGGGGGCTCGTGGCGCGGACTGGGTGGCTGGGAACAGCATGGACTCAAGTCCATGGGAGACCTCTATGAGGACGGGCGATGCTGCCCTTCGACCTACTGAGGGACCGCTTTGAGCTGTCGGGGGGAGATTTCCTCCTTCACGCAGCGCTAACATCAGCAATCCGCAAGCACTGGAAAACGGGTATGACAGAGCCAACACTGTCGCTGGGTTGCCAATACGTGGTGATGATGGCGGGGACGGTCAAGGCAGTCCCGTGCCTGTACAGGCGTATGGTCTCCGAGACTGTGGCTCCGCTGCAGGCCCTGAAGACAAAATGGGAGGCGGATCTGGCGACGGAGATCCCTGACGAGGCGTGGACTGGCATTGTGGCGCGGGCCCGAAACGGAACGCGCAACGCTAGGTTCCAGCTGATGCACTTCTATGTCCTACACAGGGCCTACCTGACACCTGACAAATTACATAAATACTTCCCAACGCACCCGGCGGCCTGTCCGCGATGCCCGGCGACCTTGGCTGACTTCCAGCACATGTTCTGGTCCTGCCCAGAGTTGGGGTCCTTTTGGCAGGGGGTAGTAGACACTTTGAGGGAGGTCACGGAGAGGGACTTGCATTTATCCATGGCACACTGCATCCTACACTGGTATCCACACACATCAAAGAACAAGATCACTAGCAAGTTCTTGGACCTGGGTCTGCTCTTGGCGAAGCGAGCCATAACATCACAATGGAAGGCGAATAGGGGCCCTGGGGTGGAGAAGTGGAAGGCTGAATTGCTCAAATGGGCCCGCTGTGAGGGAGAACTACGTATGCGGGCTGCGCTTAGAGTAGACAATGACGCGGCACTGGAGAGGGCCAGGGCATGGGAAGGGCTGATCTTGGACCTCTCACTTGTGGGCCTGGAGGAGGGGGACACCCCGACACATAGCCCTGCCCCGGCGGACCGCTTACCCGGTGAGGCGGCGACCTAGGCTCCATACCTTATACCCCTACTTCCTGAGTGAGGACAACGAGTTGTTTGGTGGATGCTCCTGATGACCCACTTTGGGGCTGCTTTGGACGAGGAGACTATGATCTCGCACTGGTGACGAACTGGCACGCCTGGGGGGGTGGGGGCTGGAGGAGGGGGGGGAAGGGGGGATAGTTCTGGAGGGGAGAAGGGGTGGAGGGGGCAAGCTGGGTGTTGAGGGTGGGGAATTCTTGTTTGGACGTAAAGAAGAGACCTTCCTGACTTTGATGTACACAGCGTTAAAGCGAGAGAGCGAGAGGACTGAAAAGCAGCACTGTCTTTCCCCAGAAAGCTGATTTCGACTGTTACATGTTATTACACCCTACACGCGTATATCTCTGCAAGCACGCTGCTCGACCTCCGGGGTGTGAGCTGAAAAGCTGTGTGACACATATATCGAAAATTTATAAGGGGATCATTCACCGGGAGAACTAACAAACATCATGTGAATGTACAATTAACTATGCTGCAATAAAAATAGATTTACAAAAAAAAAAAAATCAGGGCTATTGGCTTTGTCAATGCTTCTCTCTCTATTGCAGACCACTGCATAGGCAACATGTTTACCGAAATGCAAGTATCTGTGCTCAACAATCCTGCCTTTCCTCACCTTTTCCGTCAGGTGATTATATTTAAGGGCTGCTGACAAGAACACTCAGAAGTGAATGCCTTTCCTGTACTTCTAGGAGACACATCACACTTATACCTCCTTTATACACACTGTAACATAAAATAAACTTTGAAAATGTGCTTAATTTTTTTTTACTAACCCTAACTCTACATTTATTCTCTATGACTTTTGAAAAAGCCCGCCGGAGACCTCGCCCAGGAGGCGCTCTGCGGAAACGACGCCAACGCGGAGATCTGGTTCCCCGTCGGGATGGCAGCAGGAGAGAGCCCAGGCGGTGTTGGCAGTGGCGGCCATCAGCCAGGGAGACGCCAGTCCCTCCAGTAGTGCATCGGAGCGCTCGAAGGTCAGTGCTCCCAGTCCGGGATCCAGCAGCGGACATGAGCTTTCGGAGACGGACCTGCCGGTGGTGACTCCCCAAACAGCAGATGGAATACTTGGCTAAGATGGGCCGCCGGACATTGATCACGTCTGTCAGGTACCGGGGTGCGGTTGGGGGCTGCTTCCGGACGCTATGCGGTGAGGGGTGGAAGCCTCCTGGACTTAACACTGAGATGTGGGGGTGGGATAAGAGCCGGGGGACCTCTCCTGAAAGTTCTGGGGGGGGTGGGGCGGGGGGCTTCGGGTCTGATTGGGTCGACGTCACGGTCACCCTAGCCCTATTCTACTGAGATACACTTTCATTGACTAAGTTTGGATGGGGTTTCCATGTTGGTGGTCTGTCCTGGGGTGTGGGAGTTGGGGACGTTTTATTGTTCGGGTGGGGGGGGGACAGGGGGGGACCTCGGGCGTGCCAGGGGGGTTGCTGTGAGAATGGATGAAGCGAGATGGGCTCTGCAATAGGACCCGACCTAAACTACAAATGTCTCACGTGGAATGTAAGGGGGATGCACACGATGCAGAGGCGCCACAAGAATCACTCCTATTTAGTCAGATGGGGTATACACTTCGCCTTCCTTCAGGAAACGCACCTACTAGATAAGGAGGGTAGAGCACTGCAAAGGAGGTGGAGGGGACAGGTCTACCACACTGGGTACTCCGCATACGCCAGGGGGGTGGCCATCTGGATACGGGCGGGGGTTCCTTTCCAATGCACGCAACACCTGATTGACCCGGAGGGGAGGTATGTCATGGTGAGGGGCAAGCTGGATGGGCGGGACCTTACTCTGGGCTGTCTGTACGCTCCGAACGTAGACCAACCTGCATTTCTCTCCTTGCTGTCCAATAAGCTTGCCCCATTTCTGGTGGAGCCCTTGCTCCTTGGGGGAGACTTTAATAGCGTCACTGACACCATTCTAGACAGATCGCACCCCCCCCTACCCAACGCACCAGCTGGCAGACTAGCACTTGCGCGTACTGCGTGGCAGTGCCGATGGGGCCTGGTCGACTCATGGCGGGCTGGCCACCCATCGGACAGGGACTATTCCTTTTTTCCGCTCTCCATGAGCTACACGTTCGCATCGATGCCTTCCTGTGCTCTCAGGGCGTGCATGCAGAGGTACGCCACAGTGAGTACCTCACGCGTACGATCTCGGATCACAACCCGTTGCTTTTGCAATTGAACTGGTCCCAGTACCGCCCGCGTATCCCTGCCTGGAAGCTGCGCCCGGAGGCACTGGACGATCACCTATTCCGCGCAACAATAGCCTCGAACATCGAGGAATACTTTCGGGTCAATGAGGGCAAGGCGAGCTCGGCCACGATGGAGTGGGACGCCTTCAAAACGGTGGTGAGGGGCCGGTGCATTGCGGCGGCATTGGGAGTCAGGAGGACGTTGTTAGCAGACATCACGAAGGCGGATGAGAAATTGCGAGACCTAGAGAGAGCGAGACCGGAGCGGCCTGACACCCATGTGACGCTACTTGAGGCGCGGGAGGCAGTGGCGGCCACAGTGGAGCGGCTCCGGGGCTTCGATTACAAGGCCTACCTCACGCGCGCGCACTCGGAGCGCGACAAGTCGGGAGCCCTCTTGGCCTGGCTGGCCAACCCGGCTCGTCGGAACTCGGTCATTCTGGAACTCAGGGACCACTCGGGAGCGGCACGGTTTGATCAGGAGGGGATCAATGAAATCTTCCACGATTACTATACGGAGCTCTACCGCAGCAGGATCCTGCTGTCGGAGGAGGAATTCCAGGGTTTCGTTGAGGGCCTGGAGTTACCCGAGTTGGACGAGGAGGGAACGAAACTGCTCGGGGGCAACATTCAGGAGAGAGAGGTGAAGGTCGCCATCAAGGGTATGGCGCGGAACAAGACGCCGGTCTCAGACGGGCTCCCAACGGAGTTTTACCTCACGTATATCGACCTTTTGGCGCCCAAACTGGCGCGGGTATACAATGAGGCAAAGAGGCTGGGAAGCCTACCGAAGACCGCCGGCGAGGCACTCATAGTCCCCCTCCTGAAACCGGGCAAGCAGCCGTGGGACAGGACAGCATATCGCCCGTTGTCGATGCTAAACCTGGACTATAAGATCTTGAGTAAGATCTTGGCGATGCGCCTGCTCCCCCACATGGCCTCGCTGATCCACGCAGACCAGTCCGGCTTCATCCCGGCCCGTAACACGGCGCTCAACGTGCGACGACTCCTGCACGTGCTGGAGGCTGACACCTATGATGATGATGAAGCAGCGGTGTTTGCTGTCGACATGGAAAAGGCCTTTGACAGCCTGGAATGGCCTTACCTCTTCCATGTAATGCGCACGATGGGGCTGGGTGAAGATTTCGTGGATTGGACGGCGCTATTATACCGAAATGCTACAGCCAGGGTCAGAACTGGAAGAATCATTTCCGAGATGTGTGCGGTGGGCAGGGGCACTCGCCAGGGTTTCCCTCTCTCCCCCCTGTTGTTCGCCATAGCGATCGAGCCACTCGCGGCGAGAGCCCGCCTGGGGCGGACGTATCAGGGACTGGATGTCTATGGACAAGTACACCACATAGCTTTATATGCAGACGACCTGCTAATGTTTCTGGCGGACTCGACTGAGTCTCTGCGAGGCGCTAAGGCCCTCCTGCAATCGCTAAGTAGGGTGTAGGGTCTCCGGGTAAACTGGGCGAAATCATACCTGTTCCCAGTCCGACCGCGTACACTGGGCCCACGAACCTCGGAGGGGGTGACGTGGGAGGAGAGGAGCCTGCGCTACCCAGGGACCTCGATATTTCACAACACAGCGGATATTCTTGAGGGGAACGTCGGTTCGGCTATCAGGCACGCCAAGGAGAACTTCGAGTTTTGGGGCACGCTCCCGTTGTCGCTCATAGGAAGGGTGGCACTCCTTAAAATGGTGACCCTGCCACGGTTGCTTTATTTCTTTAGGACCCTCCCGATCTGGATCCCGGCGAGCTTCTTCAGGCGGTTAAGGTCGTTAGTGATCGACTTTCTATGGGGGACGGGCAGGCGCAGAGTGGCGCACAGCACACTCCTCCGCCCTAGGGAGGAGGGTGGGCTTGAGGTGCCAGACTACGAGCTATACTACCTGGCGGCCCAGCTGCAGTGGCTGACGCAGTGGGTCGCACGAGCCAGGAGAGAAGGCGATGGCTCCGGAGAACCGGCGGGCCCGGTTCAAGTTTTATCCCGGATCGTTCTGGGGCTCCCGTTGGGTGATTTCCATCTTACTCAAGAATTTGCGATGGGCGGTAAGTGCTGGAATAGATACCGCCGAAGGGGCCGTATTGGGGTGCCATATGCCCCTGAGATACCGCTCCGACTATGCGGAGCACTACCGCATGGGGGCTCGTGGCGCGGACTGGGTGGCTGGGAACAGCAGGGACTCAAGTCCATGGGAGACCTCTATGAGGACGGGCGATGCTGCCCTTCGACCTACTGAGGGACCGCTTTGAGCTGTCGGGGGGAGATTTCCTCCTTCACGCGGCGCTAACATCAGCAATCCGCAAGAACTGGAAAACGGGTATGACAGAGCCAACACTGTCGCTGGGTTGCCAATACGTGGTGATGATGGCGGGGACGGTCAAGGCAGTCACGTGCCTGTACAGGCGTATGGTCTCCGAGACTGTGGCTCCGCTGCAGGCCCTGAAGACAAAATGGGAGGCGGATCTGGCGACGGAGATCCCTGACGAGGCGTGGACTGGCATTGTGGCGCGGGCCCGAAACGGAACGCGCAACGCTAGGTTCCAGCTGATGCACTTCTATGTCCTACACAGGGCCTACCTGACACCTGACAAATTACATAAATACTTCCCAACGCACCCGGCGGCCTGTCCGCGATGCCCGGCGACCTTGGCTGACTTCCAGCACATGTTCTGGTCCTGGCCAGAGTTGGGGTCCTTTTGGCAGGGGGTAGTAGACACTTTGAGGGAGGTCACGGAGAGGGACTTGCATTTATCCATGGCACACTGCATCCTACACTGGTATCCACACACATCAAAGAACAAGATCACTAGCAAGTTCTTGGACCTGGGTCTGCTCTTGGCGAAGCGAGCCATAACATCACAATGGAAGGCGAATAGGGGCCCTGGGGTGGAGAAGTGGAAGGCTGAATTGCTCAAATGGGCCCGCTGTGAGGGAGAACTACGTGTGCGGGCTGCGCTTAGAGTAGACAATGACGCGGCACTGGAGAGGGCCAGGGCATGGGAAGGGCTGATCTTGGACCTCTCACTTGTGGGCCTGGAGGAGGGGGACACCCCGACACATAGCCCTGCCCCGGCGGACCGCTTACCCGGTGAGGCGGCGACCTAGGCTCCATACCTTATACCCCTACTTCCTGAGTGAGGACAACGAGTTGTTTGGTGGATGCTCCTGATGACCCACTTTGGGGCTGCTTTGGACGAGGAGACTATGATCTCGCACTGGTGACGAACTGGCACGCCTGGGGGGGTGGGGGCTGGAGGAGGGGGGGGAAGGGGGGATAGTTCTGGAGGGGAGAAGGGGTGGAGGGGGCAAGCTGGGTGTTGAGGGTGGGGAATTCTTGTTTGGACGTAAAGAAGAGACCTTCCTGACTTTGATGTACACAGCGTTAAAGCGAGAGAGCGAGAGGACTGAAAAGCAGCACTGT
This sequence comes from Lissotriton helveticus, assembly GCF_964261635.1. Classification (NCBI taxonomy): domain Eukaryota; kingdom Metazoa; phylum Chordata; class Amphibia; order Caudata; family Salamandridae; genus Lissotriton; species Lissotriton helveticus. The sequence continues at coordinate 109,029,743 of NC_136072.1, forward strand.
CTTTCCCCAGAAAGCTGATTTCGACTGTTACATGTTATTACACCCTACACGCGTATATCTCTGCAAGCACGCTGCTCGACCTCCGGGGTGTGAGCTGAAAAGCTGTGTGACACATATATCGAAAATTTATAAGGGGATCATTCACCGGGAGAACTAACAAACATCATGTGAATGTACAAATAACTATGCTGCAATAAAAATAGATTTACAAAAAAAAAAAAATCAGGGCTATTGGCTTTGTCAATGCTTCTCTCTCTATTGCAGACCACTGCATAGGCAACATGTTTACCGAAATGCAAGTATCTGTGCTCAACAAGCCTGCCTTTCCTCACCTTTTCCGTCAGGTGATTATATTTAAGGGCTGCTGACAAGAACACTCAGAAGTGAATGCCTTTCCTGTACTTCTAGGAGACACATCACACTTATACCTCCTTTATACACACTGTAACATAAAATAAACTTTGAAAATGTGCTTAAGTTTTTTTTTACTAACCCTAACTCTACATTTATTCTCTATGACTTTTGAAAAAAGCAAAAGCCGTGTAAAGAAAACTACCAGTTTTCCTTGTTCTGCAGAGCTCCAGCATGTACCCTTTCAGCTGACACCGGAAACATATTCCATGTTTTCAATGTGCACTACCACAGTGGTAGGTCAAAACAAGCCAAATTTTTTTTTTTTTTAAATATGTGATTTCTCTACAATTTAGGAAATAGGCTCCTTCTATTTATTTGCAAGAGTTACCTTGGATTAGGCGATTTTATTTTCCTTAGAGCTCTCATTTGCTCAAAAGTGTTCATTTCTCAGAAAGAAATGAATCATGTCTGATATCTGAGCTGTAAGGTTATATTGATTGATTGACAGGGAAGGCAGATTTCATTTTTGTCTAACTCCTGCTGGAAGAGAGGCTTTTAAATTCTTTTAATTTTCTTGGCATGGATGGTCGAATATAGCTTCAAGGTAATGTGCTTCTATATTTCTAGGTGGGTTTTATGTTCGGCCTTCTGCGGATTAAACATATAGAGGCAGATTTACAAGCCCCTGGCGCCTCTTTTATGCCTCCGTTGCATCACTTTTGTGATGCAGCGGCAACTCAAAGCCAGCGCCATGCTGCGTGGTATTTACGATTTCTGGGAGATGCGTCACATTGTAAAGTCCTGCGCCACATGTAGGCGTTCTGGCGCGGGGAACGGCGTTCCGGTGCAGGAACGCCTCCTAAAAGTGGCTGAGTGAAATCTACAAGATTTCACTCAGCCACTTTTACGGCCATGCTGCGTCAAAACCCTACGCCTGCTTAAAGCAGGCGTAAGGATTGACGCAGCATGTTACAGATAGGGCACCCCCAAGCCTTGCTGGAGCTGCGCGCGCTTGCGACGCAACTCCAGCAATGCGCTGAATTTCCGCCGGGGATGCGTCACACATCTGCCCATCCGAACGCCACAGTTACAATGCGGCGCATCTGTAGTGGCGCACGGGTGGGCAGATGCGTCACAAATCTTCTGGCGCATCTCTGCTGATTAGCAGAGATGCACCAGAAGTCGTACATCTGCCCCATAATATTTCTGAAATTTGTCAACAAGTCTAGAATTGTGTTCCTCCTACACCTGCTAGGGAGCTGAGGTTGAATCTTACAGCCACGTGCATTTGTGTGAGGCCCAGGCAAACAAACAGAAGCAAGCCCTTCAGAAAACAAGGACATGTTTGTCAGAACCCCTAAACAGACAGTGGGTGCCATTTCCACTCACAGAAACAAGTTGCACCGATCATACCAAGAAAAGAACTTTCAAACGGTGACTTGGCGATCTTTCCAAAATTATGATGAGTTTAAGAAGGAGTTTCTGTGAATTTTCGATAGATGAAGAATTTCTCAAGCCATAGACAATGAGTTATTGGGACTGTGTCAAGGTAATCAAGATTTGGTGGCTTACTTGGCCCAGTTTAACAAGCTGGTAGTTGAAACCAACTGGCCAGAGAGTAAAAGATCAGCAGTGTTTTATCGTGGACGGCGTGACAATCTCAAAGATATCCTAGCTCAAATACCGAATAGACCAACTGAAATTTCTGAATTAGTATACTTGGTGTTGGAGATCGACTTTCGCCAAGTAGAGAGAAGAGGCGAAAAGAGAAAAGATTTTAAAACAGTTGTACCAAGGTTTGACAGAGCAAGAGTCGAGAATAACCAAACCGGAGAAGGCCAATCTACTCCAGAGCCAATGCAGATTGGAACCACCAGGAGTCCATTAACAAAAGAGGAAAAAGAGAAGAGGAGGGCTGGGAACCTGTGTATGTATTGTGGCTCCAACTGACATTTTGTCAGAAATTGCCCAAAGAAGCCCAAGACATCATTTAAACCGAAGGAAAACTTGCAGCACCACTTGTAGGAGGAGTTGGACAGGTGGATGCAAATCAAGATACAACTCCAAAGGAACATAAGTTGGCAAATACCCTACAATCCTCTTCTCCCCATTTAATAGTGTCAGTAGTAATAAAATTCCGACAAGTCACCTTAATGAAAGTTTCGGTAATGATAGACTCCGGAGCTACTGGAAGCTTTTGTGATTAAAATTTGCCGCCAAAATTGGGTTACAAGCAATCCAAAAGGATAAGTCTGAACCAGTAGGAGCTGTCGACGGTACCAATCTTTCATCGGGACCTATTGTTAGCCACACGGAACCAATTCAAATGATCTCCATTAACGACCAGGAAGAGACAATCCAATTTAATTTGATAGACGCACCTCAGTTCCAGTTGATTCTAGGGTTACCATGGTTAACAGAACACAACCCTACTATTAATTGGAGTACACGAACAATAACTATGGACTCTGGTTATTGTAAAGAAAACTGTTTTGGAGAAAACAAGAGAAGTTGTGAGATCAGTCCTGCTCACTCCTTATGTTTGAATGGTGCATCGGTGTGCATATTAAATTCTCAAGAGATTACATCAGAATACCAAGACTTTGCCGATGTTTTTGATGAAAAGGAAGCTGAACAATTGCCACCCCATCAAGCATATGACTGTAAAATTGATTTGGAGACGGGTGTCAATTTACCATGCAGCAGAGTATATGCATTAACCGAAAAGGAGCATGAACATTTAAAAGAATATTTGGATAGATATTTGGCAAACGGTTTTATACGGCTATCTCAATCGCCGGTGTCCTCGCCTTTATTTTTTGTACCGAAGAAGGAAGGGGACCTGAGGACCTGCATAGATTATCGCGCGATAAACAAAATCACAAAGAAGAACCGATATCCACTACCCCTCATCTCGGTCTTATTTGATCAAGTTAAAGGAGCCCAAATCTATACAAAATTGGACTTAAGAGGAGCCTACCATTTTATCAGAATGAGAGAGGGCGATGAGTGGAAGACGGCTTTCAGAACAAGGTTTGGATTATTTGAATACCAAGTTATGCCCTAAGGTCTATGTAATGCCCCGGCGGCTTTCCAACATTTTATTAATGATATTCTCAGAGAATATATTGACCAATGTGCAATAGTATATATTGACGACATTTTAATTTACTCTGACGACAAAAGCAAACATCCAGAACAAGTGAGAAACATTCTGCAAAAACTCAGGGAAAACCGACTATTCGTAAAATTGGAAAAATGTGCGTTCAATGACTCTGAGGTGGAATTTTTGGGATTTGTTCTTTCGCCAACGGGAATGAATATGGACAAAAGAAAGATTCAAGCAGTAGTCGAATGGAAGTCTCCAACTAGTGTGAAGGAGGTACAGAGCTTCATTGGCTTCACCAATTTTTACAGGAGATTTATCAATGAATTTTCATGGAAGATTCTACCTCTTACTAGCTTGTTGAAAAAAGTAATTAGTTTCAAATGGACCGAGAAAGCGGAAGAAGCCTTTAGGTTGTTAAAGAAGAGTTTCACCTCGGCCCGGTACTTCTGCACGCAGATCCATCTGAACCGTTTTATGTTGAAACTGATGCTTCAGACCAAGCTATTGGTGGGGTTTTATCTCAACGACACAAGGAGACTGGGCAACTGCATCCGGTAGCCTATAGATCAAGGAAACTAACACCAGCAGAGGTAAATTATACGATTACGGAAAAAGAGCTGTTAGCAATAAAAGATGCATTTAAGGAATGGCGACATTACCTTATGGGAGCCAGGCACCAAGTAACAGTCTTCACTGATCACCGGAACTTAACATTTTTGAAATCCGCAGGAACCTTAACACCTAGACAACTCAGGTGTTCATTGTACTTTTCAGAATACGATTTTGTAATTACCTATCGGACAGGGGCACAGAATGGAAAGGCAGATGCCTTGTCTAGATTTGGAACAATTATCAATAAGCCTCAAGAAGAAAGTCAAACCATAATACCAGATACAAAGATCGTTTGTGCGATCACGCCCATCTCTGTGAAGGAACAGATTATCCACATCATGAGTCCGGAAGATATGCAAAGATGGGTCCAGGAAGAACCTGGCAGAGAAATTCAAGATCAACTTCCCTATCACAAAGGAACATTGTACTTGCCTACTAAAGAATTACAACATCAAGCAATGTATGAGTGTCATGACAGTCTCCTAGCTGGACATAAGGGTGAATCCAAAACAGAAGAACTAATCAAAAGACACTATTGGTGGCCGCGAATGGGAGTAGATATCGAGAATTATGTCAAGGCATGTGAGGTCTGCGCTCAAGGAAAATCGGAACAACAGGCTCCTAAGGGTTTGTTACAACCCTTGCCCCCACCCCCAGGTCCCTGGCACACTATCACTTCTGACTTAATAGTTGACTTGCCCCTTAGTCAAGGATATAATACCATCTGGGTTGTAGTGGATGCCTTCACTAAAATGGTACATTTTATGGCCTTAAAAGGGGTGCCAACAGCCAAACAATTAGCCAGCCTATTTAGTACGCATATAGTCAAGCTACATGGCATTCCATGAGTTGTTATCTCAGATCGAAGTTCACAATTCTTATCTAGATTTTGGAAGGCTTTTCTGACTAGTTTGGGAATTGAGGCCAGATATTCCACTAGCTACCACCCCAAGACTGATGGCCAGACCGAGAGAGTAAACCAAGAATTAGAACAGTATCTTAGGTTATTTCTGTTGAAACAGGATGGCGATTGGTCAGATTACTTATGGGAAGCAGAATACACACACAATAATGCTAGAAATGTGTCTACAGGTTATTCCCCATTCTATCTAAATTATGGGAGACACCCAAATGCTACGCTGACCCATACTGAAATCTCAGTTCCAGCAGTAAAGGATTTTGTAACTCATATCGAAAAGGTTAATCAGACTGCTATTACAAATCTAGATCAGGCAAAGAAGAGATACAAGGGATATGCAGACAGGAAGAGAAGAGAAGGGCCAAAATTACAGGAAGGTGACGAAGTATGGTTAAGTACCAAGAATCTGAGGTTAAAAGGGAACAGGAAGTTTCTACCTAGATTTATAGGCCCTTATCCTATAGAGAAACAAATAAACCCAGTCACCTATCGATTAAAACTACCAGAGAAGTGGAAAATTCCCCCTGTTTTTCACGTTTCCTTACTAAAAAAGACTTCACCAAATTTGCGGAAAGGTTCACCACCTAAGCCGATTCAATTTGAATCAGGAATTGAATACGAAGTCAAAGAGATTCTAGATTCCAAGAAAATTCGAGGACAGCTGTATTATTTGGTAGAGTGGAAGGGTTACGGTCCGGAGGAGCGATCTTGGGAATGTTGGTCTGATGTTCATGCTCCTCGATTGGTGAAAGTTTTTCACCAAAGATTTCCAACTAATCCCAGGTTGGAAGGATCTCCTTAGTTGGGGAGTACTGTCAGAACCCCTAAACAGACAGTGGGCGCCGTTTCCACCCACAGAAACAAGTTGCACCGATCAGACCAAGAAAATAACTTTCAGACGGTGACTTGGCGATCTTTTTGGCGGAATTCCAAGATGGCCGCCGATGAGTTAGCGGTCTAGTTGCTTGATTCTGCACAGGTGGTGGAGTTGAGGTGATGCGCGCGAGAGCAGACTGATGCGCACTTCAACGAAGTTATGAGCGAAGACGGTCGAGTGTCTTCAGAGTTTCTGAGGTGTCTTTTTGAGACACTTTAAAGAAAAAGTTTTACAGAATAGACGCATTTGGCGAAGAGCGCGTTGTCCATAGTTTCTGGCATTTCGTTTTGGCTTACCTGTATGGTGGAGAATTCCTTGAAGGAGTTCCGAATCTGGAAAAGCAGCCGTTATCGTCCTGAGTGAAAAAAGAAGAGAAGAAAGGAGATAAGTGAATAGTCGAAAACCAAATGAGTGTTAATTGACTGTGTATATTACGTGATAAGAGAAGAGAAAACTTGGAATGCCATAAAGACATTAATACTCACCTTTGGAAACGAAATCATAGAAATCCCTGGAGAGATAAAGGGAGAAAACCAAGTGATGTTAGAAGGAGTAGTGTAGATAAACACAGATAGTAGTACATATAAAACACGGTTAGTTTAGAAATTAAAAAGGAGTTAGGGATTAGTTAGGCTATATAATCTTAGAGATAAGGATAGATAAGTTACAATTCAGCAGACAGTAAAATCTTCAAGAGAAGATCAATAGCGACATAAGGTGAGAAACTAATAACAGGAAAAAATAGTTATAAACTGAAGAGACAACACACAAGAGTAAATGTTGTTTATTTTCAATAGTTGTAGCATTTAAAAGAGAAAAGAGAGTGCAAGAGAAAACAATACCAGTAAGAAGAAGTTCAGACAAGGAAGTTTATAAGGAGAGATTACAATAAGAACAAAAGGTGAGAAATTAAAAAAAGAAAATATTAAAAGATAGTAACAGTTAGGAGAAGCAACACAGGAGTAAGATTGTTATTTCTTAATAGCTTTCACATTCAAGAAAAAGAAAAGCGAGAGAGCATTCAGAGAAGAAGAGGAGCGAAGTCTCTGGAACTAAAGGTATAAGTAGATACATTGAGAATAGAGAATAGTGTAGAGAGGGAGTTATGCTAATGTTGTCTCTTGAAATAATTTAAGGTCATCTCTGAAGAAAGGTCGGCTGGTCAGACAGAACAAGAGACGCCGTAGAACAGTGCAGTCTCTTCTGTATTTCTTTATTATTTTATTCACTCCCCTTTCCCCCTTGGGAGTTCCTTAGGGTCAGGTTTAAAGACTGATTCTGGGACATTCCTTGGAGGGAGTTGGGAACTAGCATCTCTGTTCCTGTGCAAGTCAAGACGGTAAGATTTACACTTACTACTCTGACAATGTTTCAATGTTTAATATAATCTAATTACCTGTCACTTGCTTTCGGTAAAAACACTTCTTATTAAAACATTATGCGCTGTTGTGTACATATATGTGAATACTAATGTTTTGTGTAAAAAGAAAAGAATAAAGCAACTCAGCTCGGCTGAAATGAGTACTCTGAGTGTTTCTCTAAATGAGTTACATGTGTACACTTGTTGGAAGCTAATACCATGTCATCATAGGACGGCCGGACTGGCCGTAGTGGGCATCGGGCGTTTCCCCGGGAGGCTGGAAGGGTGGGGCTCGGATTTAGAGAGGTGGGGCCGGTTTTGTTACCAGGGCCAGGTTTGCAGCAGTGCTGCAATATCGGCCCCAGTGCGGCACACTTTCCCCCTCGCCCAACACCCCCCCAGGGGCCGGTCTGATAAAATTACCAGGGCATCTTTGTGTTCTCATTCCAGTCATGCATCATAGATCAAACTTATGTGAGTCTCCTTCAGCTCTGATGTATTGTTTATATACTTGACCAGGCTGCCTTTGGTGCTTTCCATTCTAAAAATGTGTATCTTCGTGTCCAGCCTAGGTCGGTGAATTCTGCTGCTATTTCTGATTTTATTAATAAAGTAGGGCGTTCTTCCTCTACCTTGGCTGCGGGCTTGATTATCACTTGCATAGCAGTCTAAAATAAATTTCATTAATAATGATTTAATTCTTGCAGGCCAGTGATCTTTCCCTGCAATGACTTACTGGGTCCTGGTGGACTGAGGACTGTTGTCTCTGTTATAGGCTCTTATGTCCTCTAAAAATAAGATTTTCAGACAGAATTACCTTGGAAATATGAGTGGGGAGGGGTAGTAGTCAATTTTCGAAAAGATCCACCTGCCAACTGATGAACATTTCTAGGGAAGCAAATCAATGGTTTTCTCCCTCTAAAAATATGAATCTATGTGACATTACAGGTTCTTTTGTATCTCCTCTAACTATGATTTATTTATATGACTCGTTAAGGCTTTAGTGGTGCTTTGCTGTGCAATTAATGTGTCTTTCTTGGTGACTTTAATTTGTGGTCTGAAGTTAATTAATGCCCATGGCCCTGCCTGCACGTCATACTCAGATGTGCACCCCAAGAGCTTTAGTATCTTCCCTGGCATACCTGGAATTTGTAGGATGGTTGGTTTTTTGGCTGACACCAAAGTCACTGCTGTTCAAGTAAATCCATCACCCAAGCTTGTACGATCGCTATTGTTTTCTTTTGTAATAAAGTACATGGTATCAGAGATGAGCTTATGACAGTGATGCCCCAGGGATTTACGAGATTACGGTTGCCTGACTTTCATACCTTTTTAAATTATTTACCTCTTTTAACTGCTATAAGCTATTAACTGTGCGGCTCACCAATACAATACAATACAGGTTCAACATTTCTACTTGCCCGGCATCATCTCTGTTCACTTTTCATCCATTCCTCCTTTTCAGGAGATGAGCCAACAGTGTTCAGTGAGGTCTGCATTCCTTATCATTCACTCCTTTTTAAAAAAAACACTTGTTGAAGACAGGTGATCCATTCAATTTCTCTTTCTAGCAACATAGTTGGGAAATGAATTGAAAAATCAGATAGAGGCTGCACAGGTCTCTCTTCTGAATAACTATAGACATTTGTTGAGGGCCGCAGAGTAGATTCCCTGATTGTGGTTGACTTTTGGTGACATTCAGCACCATTGACCACCACATTTTTATGAGGCATCACTTGAATTTCCATATCTAGGTCAAAGTACTAGAGTAAAAAAAAAAAATCAGGCTTTCCAACTTGGTGGCTATACCTCTCACCCTAATTCTGTGCTTTGGGCAGGTATCTAGAGTTAGCTGGCTTCACTCTGATGATAAATTCATATCTATCTCCTCTTGCTTATATGCTGCATGCATGGAACATTTAAAAGGTTATGCATGTTATCCATGGAAAAATTAAGAACTGTTGCCCAACCCAACTCATGCCTATTGCTTATGACTGTTTTCATTTAATCAATCAATCAATCATTTGTAAAGCGCACTACATACCCGCGAGGGTCTCAAGGCGCAGGGGGGGGGCGCTACTGATCGAACAGCCAGGTCTTGAGTATCCTCCTAAAGGTCAGCCGGTCTTGGGTCTGTCGTAGGCTCAGTGGGAGGGTGTTCCATGTCTTGGCGGCGAGGTGGAAGAAGGATCTCCCACCGGTGGTTGTTCTTCGGATGCGCGGGACGGTGTCTAGTGAGAGGTCGGCGTAGCGTAGCTGGCGGTTGGGAATGTAGAAGGAGAGCTGTCTGTTGCTGTAGGCTGGGCCTGTCTTGTGGAGTGCCTTGTGTGCGTGGATGAGGAGTTCGAAGGATATCTTGTGTTGACGGGGAGCCAGTGCAGGTTTCTCAGGTGGGGGTGATGTGGCAGTGGCATGGTACGTCGAGGATCAGTCGTGCCGAGGCGTTTTGGATTCGTTGTATTCGTTTGATGAGCTTGGTCGGGGCTCCCGCATAGAGGGCGTTTCCGTCATCGAGTCTGCTGCTGACGAGGGCCTGGGTGACTGTCTTTCTTGTATCTGTCGGGATCCATCTGTAGATCTTGCGGAGCATGCGGAGGGTGTTGAAGCAGGAGGAGGAGACGGCGTTGACTTGCATGGTCATTGAGAGCGTTGACTCGAGGATGATTCCCAGGTTGCGTGCGTGGTCGGTGGGTTTTGGGGCTGCCCCCAGTGCCGTCGGCCACCAGGAGTCATCCCAGGCTGAAGGGTTGGAGCCGAGGATGAGGACCTCCATCTTGTTCGAGTTCAGCTTCAGATGGCTGGTCTTTATCCAGTCGGCGACGGCTTTCATTCCTTCGTGGAGGTTGGTTTTGGCGGTGATAGGGTCCTTGGTGAGGGAGAGGATCAGCTGAGTGTCGTCGGCGTAGGAGATTATGTTGAGGTTGTGCTGTTGGGTTATGTGTGCGAGCAGGGCCATGTAAATGTTGAACAGCGTCAGGCTGAGGGAGGATCCCTGGGGTACGCATCTGGTACCCATAAATCAAATTTAATGAAAGTAAGATCTGTTTAAGACCGTTCAATTGAAAAGCCCATTAGATTGATAAAAAATGATTTAATATTATGTTATTAATTGTATGTATCTTTTTTAGAATGAAGATTCCATGTTTTTAATGATTCAGTCCTGAGGAAGGTGTATCTCAATAAATGAAGCACCGAAACGCGTCGACACACGGACTATTTTTATGTAAAAGAATAGAGTGTAAAAAAGCTTTTAATTGTTGTGTACTGTGAACTATGTACCTGTATATAATGTTAACACAAATGATGAATGTAACCAATTCTTTATTGTTTAAATGAATGAATATGCATTTATTTTTAAGTTTGTTTTTAATGTGAAATAAATAAATATCAAGATACACACATGTTTATGGTATGATAAAATTTTTAGATAGGGCGTTGTAAAATTGTGAAAGTGGTCTAAACAAATGGTTTTGTGTAATTAACATACATGTAGGAGTCTAAAACACACAGAAAGGAGTTTCTTTTTATTGTCCCTGGGGTACGCCGCAGATGATCTCGGAGGCTTTGGAACGGAATGGAGGGAGGCGGAGGCGGACGCTCTGGGTTCTGCCGGAGAGGAAGCAGGTGGTCCAACCCAGAGCCATGTCTCGGATCCCTGCGGCGTGGAGGCGTGCGCGTAGTGTGTGGTGGCAGACGGTGTCGAAGGCGGCAGAGACCATATCAATCAGTCAATCAGGAGTTTGTTAAAGCGCGACTACTCACCCGTAAGGGTCTCAAGGCGCTAGGGGTGGGGGGGGTGCAGGTTCCATTCCATCAAGGAGGGGGTCTGTCGAAGAGCTAGGTTTTGAGGTTTCTTGCGAAGATGGGGAGCGATGTTGTCTGTCTGAGGTGGAGCGGAAGGGCGTTCCATGCTTTGGCTGCGAGGAAGGAGAAGGAGCGGCCTCCCGATCTGGTCTTTCTGGTGCGGGGGACCACAGCGTAGGAAAGCTGGGCTGATCGTAGGGTCCTTTGGGGTGCGTGGAATTTGAGTCGGCTGTTCAGGTATTCTGGTCCGGTGCCGTGGAGGGCCTTGTGTGCGTGGGTGAGCATCTTAAAGGTGATTCTCGCCTCGACGGGGAGCCAGTGGAGTGTGCGCAGGTGCTGGGAGATGTGGCAGTGTTTTGGCAGGTTGAGGACCAGTCTTGCGGCGGCGTTCTGGATGTTCTGCAGCTTGCGGGTGAGGTTTTTGTTTATTCCGGCGTAGAGTGCGTTGCCGTAGTCGAGTCTGCTGGTGACCAGGGCGTGAGTGACTGTCTTTCGGTGTTCGAGGGGGATCCATTTGAAGGTCTTACGAAGGAGGCGGAGGGTGTGGAAGCAGGAAGATGAGACAGAGTTGATCTGGCGGTCCATTTTGAGCTCGGAGTCCAGGATGATTCCCAGGTTGCGTGCGTGGTCTGTGGGGGTTGGCGGGTTTCCGAGGGCGGTGGGCCACCAGGTGTCACTCCAGGCGTCGGGGTTTGGGCCCATGATGAGTACTTCTGTTTTGTTGGTGTTTAGTTGTAGGCAGCTGTTTTTCATCCATTTGGCGACGGCTTCCATGCCTTCTCGAAAGTTGCGTCTGGCGGTGTTGGGCTCGTTGGATAGGGAGAGGATGAGCTGGGTGTCGTCTGCATATGACACGATGTTGAGTCCGTAGGTTCTGACGATGGGGGCAAGTGGAGCCATGTAGACGTTGAAGAGCGTCGGGCTGAGGGAGGAGCCCTGGGGGACTCAGCAGGTGATAGGTGTTGGGTCCGAGAGGAAAGGGGGGAGTCTGACCCGCTGCGTCCTGCTGGAGAGGAAGGAGCAGATCCAGTCGAGGGCCTTGTCCTGGATTCCTGCATCGTAGAGTCTGCGTATTAGGGTGCGGTGGGAGACTGTGTCGAACGCCGCTGATAGGTCGAGGAGGATGAGGGCTACTGTTTCTCCTTTGTCCAGTAAGGTGCGGATGTCGTCTGTTGCGGCGAGGAGGGCGGTTTCCGTACTGTGGTTTTTTTCTGAAGCCGGATTGGGAGAGAGGTCTAGGAGGATGAGTGCTGTGGTCTCGCCGTTGTCCAGCAGGGTCCCGATGTCGTCGGTGGCGGCGATGAGGGCAGTCTCTGTGCTGTGGTTGCTGTGGAGCCCTGACTGGGAATGGTACAGGATTCTATTTTCTTTCAGGTATCGGGTTAGCTGTTTGTTGACGGTTTTCTTGATGACCTTTGCCGGGAAGGGGAGCAGAGAGATGAGGTCTCTTGGGTCTGCCTTAGGTTTTTTGAGTAGGGCGTTGATCTCGGCGTGTTTCCAGATCTCTGGGAAGGTCACGGTCCTGAGGGAGAGATTGATGATGTTGCGCAGGTGGGGTGCAATGGTGCTGCTTGCTCTGTTGAAGACCTGGTGCAGGAATGGGTCCGACGGAGAGCTGAAGTGGATTGAGCGCATGGTCTTGATGGTGTCATCGATGCCCACCCTGGCCCAGGCTAGCAGGGGGTCATAGTCGATGGTGTACGGAGGGTCTATTGTGTTGCTGTCTGTTGGGGCTGTCTGGGTGTTGAAGCTGTCGTGGATGTCTGTTATCTTGCGGTGGAAGAAGGTGGCGAGGGAGTCGCACAGGGCTTGCGACGGCAGGATGTCGTTGGTGTTGGAGCTGGGGTTGGAGAGTTCCTTCACGATGTTGAAGAGCTCCTTGCTATTGTGTGCATTGTTGTCGAGGCAGTCTTTGAAGGAGGTCCTCTTGGCCGCCCTGATGAGGTGGTGGTGGCTGTGGATGGCGTCCTTGTGTGCTGCTTGGCTGTCCGGAGTTTGTTCACTGTGCCATTTCTTCTCTAGTTTCCGGCAGGCTTGCTTGGAGGCTAGGAGTTCTGGGGTGAACCAGCTGGCCCTCTTGATGGTGTCTCTGTGGGGGGGGTTTCTTCAGCGGGGCGAGGGTGTTGGCGCAGTCCTCGATCCAGCGTCTGAGGCTGTGGACAGCATCGTTGGTGTTGGAGGGTTCGGTGGGTGAGCTAGAGCACTAGGTTTTGACACCAAAGGTAGATTGTTCAACTTTTCAAGATTTTAGTTGCAATGGCTTTACTTGGTACCCTTGGGGTGAGTGTCAACCCTTGCATAACTTATTATAGACTTGGAGCCCGACATAGTGGGCTGTACCAGCTATTAAAGGCCCACTCCAGTGTTAAAGGCCTGTGCTGAAGGTGAGGCCCTTTAACAAGCATGCAGATCTTTAATGGCTGTTAGAGCCCACTGGGGAGGGCTCTAATGCTATTAGAACATTCTGTCCCTGTAGGGCAGAATATTCTAATTTGTAAAACAAAGGCCACACAGAGCCCAAGGGTTTGAAATCTCCTTGGGCTCTGTGAGGCCTTTGTTGACACCAACAGCTGTGAACAAACATTAGAATGTTGGAGCTCCGGTTCTCAACCAGCCATTAGAAGCCCAGAGCACTTCATTGTCTTCAATGGAGCGCTCAAAATTCCAATGTTCTAATAAGGGCTTGGCGCTACACAGCACAATGATAGTTACTACTGTGCGTAGCTGAACATTCTTCATAAAAATGTTTTGCACTAAAAAGTTGATCATCACTACCATCCGTCCCTCTTTGTTTTACTCAAGCACCCACAGGAAAGTTTAGTAAATATATATTTTATTTGGTCATTTGATATTGAGCACAACAAACTCCCCGGGGAGCATCTCGGTGCTACGCTGCATGAGAAAATAAATGAATGGAATCTAAAGCAACCATGTCTTAAGACTCTTCTTGAAGGAGGATCATTTTGGGCAAGAGCAAAGGCTAAGAGGGAGTTTATTCCAGTGATAAGGAGCTGTGTAAGAGAATGATCTGCCCCCATATTTTGAGGTTGGATACAAGGGATCATCAAAAGCACCTTGCCTGAAAATCTTAGACGTCTTGAAGGAAGATAGAGATTTAGTCGAGAAAACAAATAAGCTGGCCGAGACTTGTGAAGTGCTTTGTGTGTCAAACAACAGAGTTTAAAGAGGACACACTTCCTAATAGATAGCCAATTAAGCTTTCTAAGGCTCGGGGAGGAAGGCGAGTGAGAAGGAAGATTAAATTAGCCGAGTGGCAGTGTTCTAGTCCACCTGCAGTTTGGACAACAGAGTGTTGTTTAAAGAGGTCAGCATGGTGTTCCCATAGTCCAGGTGATTGGTGATAAGAGCCTGGACAAAGGTTTTGCTCGCGGTGTCTGGAAGCCATGGAAGGGCTTTTTTAAAAAGCATCATGGTAGCAAAGTAGATACAGCAGGTGGTGCTAACTTGATCTTTCATGGAAGGAGATTGATCCAAATTCACTCCAAGCTGTTTTATTACCTGCTTAGGTGCGGGAGCCATCCTGAGTAGTGTAGGCCATGAATCTGACCATATCTCAGTTGCTTTGCCAAATAGCTTGGTCTCTGTCTTGTCGCTGTTTAATTGGAGGCAGTTGTTACTCATCCAAGCAGCGACTTCCATCAAACAGTTTGCACATTTTCTCTTCACCTTGTTAGGATCAGGATCAAAGGAGAACAGCAGTTGAGTATCATCTGTGCATGACACTATCTCCACTGTGCAGGCTGTAATGTTTCAGGCTAATGGCACCACATAGACGATAAACAAAGTAGGGCTCAGGCATGATCCCTGGGGTACTCCCTTGTCCGTCTGCATCAGTCGGGACTTGAAAGAATCCAAGCAGACTTGTTGCGTTTGGTTGGCAAGGAAGACCATGCCACCCCACCTCATGAAGCCTACGAATGAGAATAGAGTTGAAGACCATGTGAATTGCTGCTCACAACATGATTGACGTTCCAGCCTCAAGGGAAAGCCTGGTATTATCTGACACACCCAACAGCACGGTCTCAGTGCTGTGGCGCTCTCTGAAGCCAGATTGGGAGAGGTGCAAGATGGAGTTTGCTTCAAGGCACTTTAGCAGTGGTCAGCAAAAGAGTAAATAAATCTGTGACTATGGGAGCCACACATGATGCTAAACTAGCCATTGTCCCAGAAGGGAAAGGGTTCAGCGGAGAACCTAACTTAGCGTGGAGAAGCGAATCCAGCACCTGGTCTTCCTAGCAGAGTTTGAAGCCGCACAGGCTAACCATAGCTGAGGGATGTAGATGGTGAAGGGCAAACTCGTTCTCAGGCGAGTCGCGATTGACAGAGAAATGATTATAATTTGCCTCAATTTTATCGTCAAAGAAGTCAGCTAAGTCGTCACACAGCTCTTGTGAGGCCACAGTACTAGAGTGGGTCGGAGTTGTCCTTACTCTGCCAGAATGTAGCTGTCGCTAAATCTTGCTTTTTCATGTGGAATTATTTGTGCTGCATTTTACCATTTTGAGATGCTCTGAATAGGATAATGGTAGTCAATGACTTTGTTCATTTTAAACTTAATAGGTGTAATCTTGGCTATTTCAGTCTAACAGCTAAATTGTTGGCCCCTGTGCAGCATCGCCGGAATGAAACAGCGAGAATTACAGAAAATTCAGCCTCAGACAATTTGAGTCAGCGTCGTCAAAATTAAAAAAATTCTGTCCTGGATATTAGTCTATAAAAGGAACATTTGTAAGGCTACATGCTTCATGCACCAGATGTTTTAACAGCTGTCTGCTCTATGTCTGGGCTAAGGTTATTTTTTTGCTAATCATTATTCTAAGGCCAATTTGCACTTTTCCATACCTAAATTGAAGATCTCCTAATTCGGGTTTCTCTGTTCAAGGTGCAGTGGTGCAGCACTCTCTTTTTATACAGATGAAAAGGAAACCTGGGGGCCATTAACTAAGGTTTTGCATGTGCGTGGTACAAAGCGATACAAAATGTTACCCCAGATCACTTACAATTAAAAATCGCAAAATTGTGCACGGCCTTGCAAACACATATATAACCGTAGTAGATCATGGGCCTGATGTACGAATTTTCCATTCGAAAAAGTGGTTGTAAGTTGCTTGTTGGCTTTTTGCGTCCTGAAAGTAATTTTGCAAACCGGCCTGTGTACTAACAGGTCGGGTCACAAAATTACAATTCGTAGTGGGTCGCAAATCAACCTACCACATTAACATGACAGAGGCAGTTCACAAATTGTAACCTACAACAACTTGCTAGAGTCACAGGCTATTTTGCTAGAAGGGAAACAGGATGGGCCCGATTCACAGAACTAACTTAAGACAAATTCCTAAACTTACTACTTTTGGTATTCACAGAAGTTAGGATTTTGTCTTAAGTTTGTTTTAAGGCAGACTTCAGACTGACTTAAGACAAAATCCTAACTTAAGTCTGTCTTAAGTCTGTCTTAAGTCTGTCTTAAGACAAACTTAGGACAAAATCCTAACTTCTGTGAATACCAAAAGTGGTAAGTTTAGGATTGTGTCTTAAGTTAGTTCTGTGAATCGGGCCGATGTGTTTAATGAAAAATGAACAGTTAAACACATCTTTTTTTGGGGTAGTCATTGGTCCCATTTATGCCTATTCAACCTATTTAACAATCTGGAAAACTTTTCCTGAATCGTTAATTGGTTTTAATACATTACAAAAAGAGGTTTAGCGGTTGCAAACCCTCAGATTTACCCAGTGCTTAATTTGTAGAAAAATAAGTGCCAGGGCCCTCGTCAAGAGCCCACCCCAGCCTGCACTACCCATTGCTGCTGGCAGCGCCCGCAATGTCAGAGCATGCACAACTACTAACCATCACACTGCTACAAGTGGGACAATTCAGACTGTTTGCGGTCCCCCAAATCTATAAGAATGGCTTGGGAGGCAGGTATTAGTCGCTTTAAAGTCTTTTTGATTCATAAACAACTGGTGTTGTGCTCATTTCTATGTTACACAAACAGCCCCTCCATGTGACAGCTGTCATGAGTTCCGGTGTTGACAATTAAGTGCCGGTACCAAGCACCGGAAACCACTGGCTCAAATTAAGCACTGGATTTACAAAATATTAGGATTTGTGACTATTAAAACAATTTGTACACCAGGCCCCGAGACCCTAATTTTTTGGTTTAATGGAAATCATCAGACCTCGTTGTTTGACAATTAAAATAAATGTTTAATTAGGGGGCCTTTAATCTCCCGAATAGGTTTGTTGGCTTGGGCAACACCAATAAACCTTCTTAGAAGGGTGGAGGCTATGCTTTACAAATTCCTTAATGGATAGAAATAGTTTAATTTCCAAAAAGGTTGTTATGAACATGTCCCATATAGATCAGTGCAGTATATGTTATACATCTTAGTTAAAGGGTTCCTCTTCTTTCCCTTTAACGTTTTTAATCTCTCAGAGAGCCTTTCTTACCGTGCCTATTGCCTAATGCATTTATTTCCATTTGTGCTGTGCAAAGGTTTTACGTTCAGTGCCTCAAAATAATCATTATTTGATTGAATGAATGAACATAAATGTAAGCTTGCTATCAAAATACTGAGGCATGTGAATTACAGTTAGAATGCTGGATTGCACTTAAGGGTAATTGATGCATGATAAATGATCCCCTGTCTTGGACTGTAAATACTTCCACCAAGGGAAATTTGACACAGTGACAAGAAGTTTGGTTGAGAATACTCAGGATGTGTTTATGAAAAAACACAACTATACGTGGACATTAAGGTTTGATTGTGTAAGTGGATGTAGTAGTGTTTCTCAATTTTTGGGGTACAGGTTACTGGGTGTAATATTCTAGGAACTTAAATCTGAGCACATTTATAGGAGAAGCAAAAGTGAATGGTGCTGACCCTGTGTTTTCATGAACATTAGAAATCCTCTTAAGCAAATTAGGCAATTGATGTGGGTGGGGGCTACAAACATAGTTCAGCACTTAACCAGTGCTGGCAGCTAAAGCAGAAATGCTGACACATGAATTTTGAAAGCACAGGAAACACATTCGATAGCAATCCAAAAGTACGTCATGTACTTCTGAATTTAATTTATCCATTACTTGTTGATTTATCAATATGCTTTGAATCAGCGGCCGTCTTTCAGTTTTATGGATTCACAGGTACGAAGAGTTTTTATACTGCAGACCTGTGGAAATATGACTAAAACACCCAGTTCTGTATATTTTTTCTGATTAATAGAGACAGAAAGCAATCTATTTCCCATTCTTTATGTCTAAGGAAGATAGGACTTTTTCAAGTTGATTTTCTATATCGTCTTTCATGAATGTGCAGGTTCACATTGCAGGGGAGATAAAATGGAAAGTTTCCTAATGAAGTTTAAAGAACTGCAGATGTGCACATGTTTGTATTACAATGCAAACGAAATACGGGCAAACGTTGAAACAAAATGAGCAAAAACATAATTATGAGAAGCGCAGATAAAAGGGGGAAAATAAATGACATAAAACCAGGAACCCAAACTACGACCTATCATGAAAACGTGTGATATCAGAAAATAGTGCATTCGAATTTGTTAATCTATTAAAAGTGAGGTGCAAAACTGCAAAAATTAGAGCTCCAACAGGAGAACTTACATGAAAAAGGGTAAGCGAGTTATGTTCATATACAGCAATCTACCTGATGTGTTTTGTCAGGAAACTAAGTTAAGGCTCAAGGCTTTTTGATTGGTCAAACATGGGACCGGAAGCACTTTCTCTATGCTGGAAAACTGGAGTCAGCATAAGACGGAATGCAATAGGATTATGATGTTTGAATGAGGGCGCCTCTTCTTTTCAAAAGACAGACCCATGGAAAACGAGTGATCAATAATATGAGATGACTTTTTGGTAAACGCAGACAATTCTACGCACACTAAGCAGGGGGCGGCTCCTTCATTTGAGCGGAGAAGCGTCGCCCCACAAGCCCCAGACCTGAAAAATAAAATGGTAATAATATTTATTTATAACCATTTTACTTTTTAGCAACCCATCCCCTACTAAGTGCTCTACTATGAGTCTAGCGGTCCACGGACCGCCAGACTAATGCGAGAGCGGCGGTGAGGTCTTTATGTCTGCCCTATTACAATAGCCCTACCTCAGCCGCCAGGGAATCACAGTTCCCTGGCGATGGTAAGATGGTGTAGAGGCAGGGTTATGCTTGGCTGGACTACCACGGTCCCAACATGCATATTACAAGTTTCCTCTCTGCCACTGTTTTCAGGCAGTTCCTCCTCCATTAAAACCATGGCAGAGAGTGTAAACAAAGGGGTCCCTGCAGGGCATGTGCCCCCCTGGGTGCATGCACCCCAGTTCTTGCAAGGCATGGACTTTGCAGGAAATGTTTTTGGCGTTCCCATTGTGGTGCCCTTTTTCTGAGGCATCTCCATGGAAACATAAAAAAAAGCCCGCCAGAAACTGGAAACACTGACCACGGGTTTGGCAGTGTGGTGGCAGGGCAGACCCAGCGCTGCATTGCCAAACTCGTAATCAGGCCCCAAGGGTCGATGCCATCGCTGCCGAGTAGCAGCAGCAGGGAGCTGTACGTTTTAAAATGCTCATGCCTCTTTGGCCGGCTGTCTTGGGAGGCCAGCAAGACACGCGCATTTTAAAGTTCTCTAACCTAGCTGGGTTCGAAAAAGCGCAGGCCTCCTGTGCTCTTAGGAGTGCTGAGAGAACCTGTGCTATTCAATCCTGCTTTAATGCTGTGAGAATAGCACCAGGATTGAGTAGTGCAGTTTCATGCATCGGAGCTTCCTGAAGGCACCCAAGGGAGGAGGCCGTTGCACTATGAAGGTAAGTCAATTCATTTATTTGGTTATTTATTTATTTTGTGCACCCTATGCCACCACCCTTAGTACAAGCCAGCCGCCACAGACTCTGAGGGCCTAATTACGATGCCGAGTGAACACCGTTGCGGTCTTGGGACTGACTGACCTCCGGGCGGCGGTCTCAACACCGCTATTACAATGCGACTGCACATGGCCGTAGCACAAGCTGCCATAGACAAATGGGAGACTCTGTTCATCTCAGGGTGCCTAGCACATGGTGCAGGGATCAACAGGGGGCACGATAGGTACCCCCTCGGCCCCCAACCATAGGCCACAGGGGGAAGGGGCCATGCTAGGGGCCCCAATGTCGCTTTCCAACAGGCTTTCTATGTCAGAAACCGACATTGTAATTCCTACAGCGGAAACGCCGTCCATTGGTATTACGTGCCAGTCTCCCACTGGACGACGGGCTCTTTGAGTCCGTTGGAATTCAGGCAAAATGACCGGCTGGTTTCACTTTCCACCACCTGCATCATAATGCGGCGGTCAAAACTGAAACCGTGATGTTGCTCGGAAAGACTCTGACCTGCAGTCGGAGGCTTTTCGACCCTTATCATAATGAGGGCCTAAGTAATTTAGAGCAAGGAGATAATGTGGCAACAAGTAATAATGGATGGATACCCAGAATACTTAGTCTATGTTGGTGTAGTCTATGCCAGGTCTGCTGTTAGAAACTACCCATTGTTGGTCTACACACCATAGGGCAGCAAAGGCGTCAGAAGACCCTGTCTTGCTAATGCCTTTGCTCTAGGAGATATCCCCAAGTGTGTCATGTACATTTCTTTTTTTTCAAATACAAACCCTTAGTTCCTTGTTTCTAAAAAAAAAGAACGAAAATACAACGAAGGCCACGGGGACATGGCAGCAAAATATCTCATTATTAAGGGCCTGAGTACGAGTTTGGAAGTGCGGGCGACCACCGGCACCTGCCACGTTAGGAGTTTTTTCCTGGTCTGGAGGACGGTTCTTTTGCGCTCCCATGCTGGCGCCCTTCATAAAGGCACCACAATGGGAACGTCAAAGGCCATTTCGCACGGCATGGACTGGGAAGTCCATGCAATGCAGGAAACGGGGTGCATGCATACAGGGGGTCCCACCATATGTCCCTCTGCATGCATCCCATGGGCCATAAGGCACCACAGGGCCCTGTGGGCCCCCCTTTGTTTCTTCACCACCACCCTAACAAATGCGGTCTCACCACTGTGGTTCGGGTTGCAGTGAGGAATTTTGTAATACGCTTGGCAGCGCCGCCGCAGCACTGACAAGCATATTGCTGCCTCAACCGTCGTGCCAGGGTAAGCGGATCCCTGGCTGCAGTGGCGGTTCACTCATGGTCCGACAGCCATACTCGTAATATGGTGGTCAGACCACTGGTGCGGCAGCCCCTGACCACCACCACTCCTCCACTACGGGGTTTGGCGGTCCGATGTACTACCGAACTCGTAATCAGGCCCTAAGTCTCTGATGTTTCTGAAGGGGCACTTCTGACAAGAGACCTTTTTTCGCTGATGGGGCAGTAAGGTAGGATCTAAAAGACATTTCAGGCTTAAAATCATATTCAGGATTACACGGGATCGCGATGTGGTAGGACGTGTCTCTCGGGAGCTCCTGGCGTCCACCACCCGCACAAGCAATTTTAAGCGGATCCTGGGGCGATCGCTACTCACCCAGGGGTAGCTGCGGTCCTGAGGTGCCCGGAGAGCCTTGAGTGTCCTCTTGTTGAGGCCTGTGGTCGTGGCGGTGCCCAGCGGTGAGGAGACAGGTACGGCCCTCGGGCGGGAGCCGCCATTTTGCACGGCCCATCTGGCGCCCGAGCTGGCATTCCATCGCCCCCGGAGGGGTTGCTGACCCCGGGAACGTGCTTCCTAGCTGGTGTCTGCGGGCTGTGGAGTGCCGGCGGCGGGCTGGATTGCGAAGCCCATCGCATCTGATCTCCAGGCTCCTGCACTCCCTCTGGCCGGAGCTGCCGGTAACCGCCATTTTGTGATCCTCACGAGAGGACTTGGCCTGTTGCCCGTTGGCTGCTGGCTCCTGAGGTGGCCCTGGAGCTATGAGGTGTGGGTCCCTCCCCTCCCCCCGTGAGCTGTACCGGAGGACCCAGCGTGAGGTGTGGCCCGGTGGTGCTGGTGACAGCGCCACCTTCCCGCGGATGACGGCGGGACCCCTGCTGGACGGTGTGCCTCTGTGGTGACGGGCCGGAGGTGGCGGGAAGGCTGCAGTCGGTGAATTGATCCTGCACATACCAGGTGAGGTGAGGAGTGGGGGTGGAGGTGGGGGCCCGCGCTGGTGCCTGCGAGGGGAAGTTTCTGGCGCCTGTGATACTGCGATGCCCGGTGCTGCTGCTTGTTGAGCTGCGGGCTCTCGATGTGCGGGGCCCTCCCTAACGAATTGTTTGGCGGCGGAGCTGCGCCTGCTGCTGTTGGGCCCTGGGAGAGGGCCTTGGTGTTGGTGGAGGCCCCCTGGCCTGTGGCGGACCTTCTCTGCATAACCCGGGGCCCCCTGCCTTGAAGAGTGCTGGCTGGTGTGCGTGGCTGGTGACCCGGGGCCCCTGGACTGTTTGTGGGTCGGCGGCGCGGGCCCACGACGAGCGGCCATATTGCAAGGCCTTGGGCTTGGGGGGCCGGGTGGGAGACGGAGCCTGGTGTATTGGGGGCTCCCCCTTCCCCCCCTGTGATTGTACTGCTGGCCCCCCCTGGCCTGGGGGCCCTGCCGCCTGCCCCATGGTGCTGGACGGGCTCTACCGGTGATTGGACCGCCGCCTTGCGTGCCTCGGAGGGGTGGCCCTGGCGTTGTGTCCTTGCTGCAGGTCCTCTTGGTGGTTTGTGTTTGGGCCACTTGGGGCCCTGTGTGTAGCGCTCCGGGAGGACTGACGAGAAGACTGTATTCCATGGTCTGTTTGTCCCCTACGACAGCTCTGACCCCGGCTCTTGTGGAATTGGTGGGCCGGCGGGGCCCAGCCAACACTGGCCATGACGCGCACCAAAGGGAGCAAGGCTGAACCGACGGTGCCCCCCAGGGACAACTCAGTGGAGGCAATGTGGGACAAGACGGGGGCATTGGCGCCGGCGGTGGAGGCGCCAAGGTCATCGGGAGACACGGCCCCGGTAACACAGGCATTTATGACATCCTTCATGTCGGACCTGAAAATAGAGATTGGCTCCCTCCGCTCGGAAGGTCCACATTTGTGTGCGGGAGCTGCACCGCGAGGTCACGGACCTCGGGGATCGCGTAGATGGCCTGGAGAAGACAGTTGATGCCCGCACCGAGGACCAGGAGCTCCTGTGGCAACGTCTGGCAACGCTGGAGGAACAGCACATAGAGCTGCAGGTCAAACAAGAAGACCTGGAGAACTGGAGTTGCCGGAACAACCTCCATATTCGCGGCGTACCACTCGGAGAAGAAGGGAAAGACGTTCTGACTTTTGTTGAGCAGCTCCTCCATGAGGTGTGGGGCGATAGTGATGCCTCGCCGCCGACCCTGGATCACGCCCACCGGGTCCCCGTGCCGCCGGGGCGCCCCGGTCTTCTCCCAGATATCCTGACGAGGGTCCACTTCTTCACAGAAAAGGAGGCTATCCTACGGGCCGCGCGAAGCAAACCGGACCTTACTTACAGGGGTCACAAGATCCAAATCTTTAAAGACCTAGCGCCTCACACCCTCCAGCGGCGGAGAGCGTTCAGACCGGTGACTGACAAACTGCGGGAATTGGGCATTGCTTACCAATGGGGCCACCCCTTTGCCCTTATTTTCCAGTGGGAGACAAAACGGAGAGTCATTCGGAAATTCGTGGAGGCGGCGCAGCTTCTGCAGCTCCCTACATCACCACCGCGAGCCCGGTGTGCCCTCAAAGGCAGGAGCGTATCCCCGCAAAGCCGTCTTGGACCACGGTCCAATGCCACCGCCGATCGCCCCAACTGGATGAGCAATCTGCATCCCAGACCAAGCAGGACATTATCGCCCACATTAAGTCCCTGGAGGGAGACCGAGAGGAGGCTGCTTCCCGTTCGCCAACCCCGTGAGCTTACGAAGTTTGTTCAGGTCGGCTCATAATCTGCTTGCTCAGGGGGCAAGCGCTCTCCCCCCTTCCCTCGGGGCACCGCTGAGGACGGCTGCCCTATCTGACTCTGCAACCCGGATCCTATCTCTAGGGTGGGCGATGCTGGGGCTCCTACCCACGATGATCCCGGGACAGGCTACGCCCCCTAACACCTGGTGATCCCTGAGGGAGTGACATCCCTGGGCATTTCCGAACCCCCGGGTGTAGGATGCCCGTTGGCGGGATCGACTGGACCTGGCCCTGTTGGCCACTGTTGGATCATTTATTTCCTCTTTGTCTTTCTCTTCTTTCTGGCCTTCCTTACCCGCTCCAAATGCTGGGTGCTGCCAAACAGCTCATAGCCTTATACTGGAAGAAGCCTGAAGCCCCTCCAATAACAGCTTGGTTTGTGCGCCTCTGGCATGTCCTTACGATGGAGCGCTTCACAGCCCGCCTGCAGGCGCGCGACACCCGCTTTCAAGCTGTGTGGCAGCCCCTAGTCAAATATCTTTGCGCAGTTAAGCGGGCGCGCTTCGTACCTGTCAAACTCAGGGCGCTACGATTGTTTGAGGTTGCTCTTGCCCCCCCTGACCCGAACAGATTGCTACCGTGACTGCCCCCCTAGGCTGCGCCCAGCCACTGTCGTTAACAGGCTGGAACATCGAGTCCTCCTTTCTCCGCGCACTGTCTCTACTCTTGCTCTCCTTTTCCTCTTCCTTTCCCTGCCTATCCTTTTCTGGCTGTTCTTCTTCTTGCTATCACTGTTTGTCTCTCGGGCCATGATGCCCTGTTGCAATGGTTGTTCCATGCGGGCCTGTTGCCCGTCTATAATATAGAACGGCGCACTGGGTCTTTTCACTCCACAGATCTACCTAATGTTGTGTTCTGCCATTAGATCGCGGCCGGCCCCTTTGGGGTTGTAGGCGCAACGCTGTGTATAACTCTCCTCCCCCTTGGAATTTAATGCCATCTGATATGCTCTTCTTTTACGCGGCCGGCCCTGAATAGGGTTGTAGGCTTAACGCTGTGTATCTGATCCCCCTGTGAAGTATGGCCCTTTCCCCTTGCTGAAAATAAAAACAGATTTGAAATAAAAATCATATTCAGAATCATGTACTCTTTTTCTAATGAAAATATGCAACATAATCAGAATAAAGGCGCTCACTCAGGAAGGGTGGAAGGGAGGAGTTTTCATAAAAATTAGCAAGTGATAATTAAAGTACGTCCCAAAATAATGGATGTAAATGGAAGATCCTTTTCACATAATTAGTGCCTATTGAATGTTTATTATTTTTTTTGTGACATCTGGAAATGCAAATAGATTTCCAGTATAGAATGTTGCATATTCATTGAGAGCAAAATTGACATAAGGATACTTTATCATAAATCTGGAATCACTTATCTCTAATTACTGGTAAAGCTAAGAGGCAGCATAGCTTCCCTTACAGGTGCAATTCAGGTGCAATTCATGCTTCCATACGTGTTATCTTACTGTTATAGCAGGCCTAACTTCTAGGTCAAGATGCTCTTAGCAGCATCCAACAATGGCATCAGCTTATTGAAGTAGCAGAAGTGCTGCAGGGCTTCAAGGTGAGTATTACTATTTTTTAGGACAATGGATGTGGCGAAAGAGTGCTTTTCCAGGAAAACAGTATGTGTCTCAGCTGACCTGTCGTCACTGCTCACTTGTGAGGAAAGACAAGAATAGCCAGCAGCGGTTGCACTTTAAAGAAAATAGCAGAAGCTGTTTCTGGGTCGAGACCAATTGGAAACTACACTTAAAAATATAATAAGGTAACTAAACTTAAAAATGTAATACGGTAATCCCAACATAATCCTATGGAAGAGATAGGCCTTGCGGTAGTGAAAAACTTAAGAGGTGTTCACTACCAGGACATGTAAAACTTAAAATTACATGTTCCACTTTCAAATACACTGCACCCTGCCCTTGGGCTGTTTAGGGCCTACCTTAGGGGTGACCTTAATGTATTCAAAAGAAAGGTTAACGCCTGGAAAGAGGGTTAACGTGACAGGTCGACTTGGTAGTTTAAAAATGCACACACATGCTCTTCAGTGTCAGACCTGAGACATGTTTAAAGGTCTACTTAAGTGGGTGGCACAATCAGTGCTGCAGCCCATTAGAAGCATTTAATTTACAGGCCCCGGGCACACTTTACTAGGGACCTATAGATAAATTAAATATGCCAATTGTGGATAAGTTAATGTTACAATGTTTTAAGCAGAGAGCACATGCACTTTAGCACTGGTCAGCAGTGGTAAAGTGTCCAGAGTCCTAGAGCCAACAAAAACCAGTTCAGCAAATGGGGAGGAGGAAGGCAAAAGGTTTGGGAGCGACCCTGCAGAAAGGGTCATTTCCAGCACACATATACCCTAATTATGGCAGACAGTCTGATACAATTTAACCAGCCACCCAGTGTTGGATAGGCCCTCAGTCACTGGATTCTGCTCAAGGAGCCAGGACAGGTTCTCCATCAGAAACATGGCAGTTCTGCCAGCTCTAAATAGAGTGGGAGAATCATGAGCTTGGTGCATGGGACAACCACCATGTTTTTTGATGGACTTCTCCATCCGCTAATCCCTAAATCAGACCATTTGCACTTCCATGATGATTATTATATTTTATTAAAAAAAGATGCCTTTATTGATCGCATTGAATGTGTGGTCTGAGAACTTTGAGGGAAATTTTCAATAGTCAGTCCTGGAGTTTTTGTTGCATTGGTCACACATTCCCAAGAACACACCTTCACACACCTCCTGATCCCATTGCGTGTGCATGTTCACACAATGCGCACAGACAGGATCAAATGAACAACATCTTTATTTAACATATATATTGCACCCTCAGCTATGACCAGTAAAACATTTGCAATGTTTATGAAGACTTGTTAACTCTTTTTAAATAAACATATCCTGGCAGACAGGGCCACAGCCACCCACATGCCCATGGGTGTGCCTGTTATACAATAATACAACACAATTTAAGGAATTAAGAGATTGTATTAAGAAGTTTTGCAATCTTGTTTTGTATCTTTTTTTATCTCAAACACACCAAGGTGAGGGAGGAATAGCTCATGTAAAATATGAGACATTGTACATGAGAGTTGTGGTTGTGTTATGTTTTTATTATCACTCAGTAACAACCTCCTGGTTGCTTGAGAGATATATCCAATTGACAAAACCAATAAGTAAGCAGACCACATCTTCATTAACTAGTAATTCAAATTATTATGACAAATGAATATTTATTCACAGTTGATGACATTTGGCCCACAGGGTTCTTAGCATAAAATGTGAAATCATTTAAAATCTTTACAACTAGTTGATTAACAAGTACGCTCCACACGACTCCAGCCATTTGGAGAAAACATGATTTTCTAGAGGAGTTAGGATATAAAATCATTCACCATTAAATAAAGAATAATGCATTAATCTCATATGAAGCCTTGACTTAGAAGCCATTTGACATTACAATAATGATTGCACCTACTGACTGCATCCTTGTCCATCTGTGCTCAACAAGCAACAATGAGTGGAGTAACTTAGCCTAGTCAGCAGGTCTCAGCTACTACTGAGATCAAAACACCAGCTGTCCAGAGCAAGAGAATTTCATAAATACAGTAACACTAGGGTTTTTACAACTAAATTGTACTCCGCAGCCACACTCATCCTTGCCTTCCCCGATGAACCCACATCACACCCCATCTCAGGCAACTACACTGGCTCCCTGTACAGAAGATATGCCAATTCAAGCTGCTGACCCACACACACAAGGTTCTACACACTCAAAGACCTGCATACATTAACCACCACCTAAACTTCCACCAACTGTAGAGAAGACTATGCTCTGCCTCCCTTTCACTTGCCCATACTCCCCGCATCTACCTAAGTAGAAGTGGAGGGCTCACTACTTCTCCCACATCGCAGCAAAGACCTGGAACAGCCTTCCCACGCACTTCTTGACCATCACCTCACTTCCAGAATTCCAAATGAGCCTCATGACTTGTCTGTTCGAATAAACTTCTGGGACCTGCATGTTCCTTGAAACCCTATCGGGTAATTAGCCGCACTTTATAAATCCTGATTGACTGATGGATCGAAATTTAGGTGCTCAATTTGGTCGAGAAAAGCTGTTGGGAATGTTTGTGAATAACCTCAAGCTACAACTTTGTGGATGTTTTCAACTTTCTTAATTTCCATTTTCCAGTCTTCTCCGGGAGCTTAACAAAGAATGCAGAATGTGTAAATTCTCGTCAATTGGTGTATTTCCATACCTGTAAGTTCCATGTACACTCATAGATGTCTGAGCATCCGTATTTTATGAAGCAGGGCCTACTGAATGCTGAATGCATGTGTGGATGGCACTCTTTTAGATGGAAGAATAGATCTTTGAATCCAATCCATCAAGATTCAATGTTGATTTCAAAGGAGAGTTATAATGGAGAAAGTGCTAAAAAAAGGATATTTAATGTAATAGTGCTTTCATGGTGGGGGTTCCACTGACAGAGTCATCTGTGTCTCTCCCATTGGGTCTGTTAATGTTCAGGGAAGCTGAACTGTTCACCTTTCTATTGCTAATTGATATATTTGGTTGTTAAACTGCTACTAATGAGGCACAAACTATGCCCAGGTAGTGCAACAGTGTTTAAAAAAGCAGAAATAATGAAGTAATACTTTTACAAAGTGTGCTGTGTTCTACCACATGTTTTGCCTTTTCTTGACGCATGATTTACTCAACCCTGCTGCATAATTTGACCCTCTCCTGCCTCATAATTACAGTGGCCCTGCTCATATGAGATGACTTTTGGTAAACACAGACAATTCTATGCACACTAAGCAGGGGTAGCTCCTCCATTTGAGCGGAGTTGCGTCGCCCCACAAGCCCCAGAGACAAAAAATAAAATGGTAAAAAAGTTTATACATTACCATTTTATTTTTCAGCAACCCGTCCCGAACTGTGAGCATGGGACGGGGCCAGAACTGCCAAGTGGCAGCAGCAGGGAGCTGTGCGCTTTGACATGTGCATGTCTCTTTGGCAGGCCATTTCGGAACGGCCAGCCAGACATGCGCATTTTAAAGTTCTCAAACTTAGTTGTTTTAGACAGCTGGGTTAGAGGAAGCTCAGGCAGTGAGAGAGCCTGCCCTATCTTATCCTGGCGCTGCTCTCATGCTGTGCGAGCAGCTCTAGGAATGGGTAGTGCAGTGTCCTGCATCCGGAGCTTTCTGAAGACACCTGCGGGAGGAGGATGTCATGCTGCGAAGGTAAATGAAGCATTTATTTCTGCACCCCCTCCCCACCACCCTCGCTACAAGCCAGTCTCCACCCACAGGAAGGGGCAATTTAGAGCATGGAGATAGTGTGACAACAAGTAACAATGGATGGATACCCGGAATATTTAGCTTCTGATGGAGCAGTCTTGCCGGGTCTGCTGTTAGAAACCTCCCAGTGGTGGCCTTCACACCGTAGGGCAGCCAAGGCATTAGAAGACCCTGTCTTACTAATGCTCTGTGCTGTGGGCGATAACGTCAAGTGTGTCAGGGACATTTATTTTTTCAATTACAAACCCTCAGGACCTTATTTATGGAGGTATTGCAACACTTTAGCGCCGCCGTTGCATCACTTCCCATAACGCAGCAGCGGCATAAGTAACGCGTCCTGTTGTGCCATATTTACAAGGTGATGCATTTAGCATCTGGCACCTTGTAAAGCCCTGCACCACATTATACCTGCATCAGGTATAATGTATGCAAGGTGTGCATTTCCACATAAAAAAGATTGTAGAAATACGCAGTGAGATCTCTGAGATTTCACTGCGATACTTCTAGGACGTCACTGCGTCAAAACCTTACGCCTGCCTCATGGTAGGTGTAAGGGTGACGCAGTGCCATAGGCACAGGCCTACCCTGTGCATTACTGGAGTTGCGTCATGCTTGCGACAAAACTCCAGCAATGCGTGACTTTTGCGCCGACAGATACATCAGGATTCCTTATGTATCTGTCATTCCTTGCTACATTGAGCGCAGTACATTAAATACACGCATCCATCTTGGCTCAAGGAGGGTGCCGCGAAAACTGTTGCATCGCAGTTTTATCGCAAAGATGCAACAGTTTTCATAAATGAAACCCTCAGTTCCTTGTTTCTCTAAAAAAAATACAAGGTAGGCCCCGGGGACACACCAACAAATCTCAGTATTAAGTCTCTGATGTTTCTGCAGGGGCATATTTGACAAAAGGCCCTTGATTCACTGATGGGGCTGTCAGGCAGGACCTAAAAGTCCCTTTAAGCTTAAAATCATATTCAGAATCATGTGCCCTTTTTCGAAAAGAAAATATGCAACATAATCCGAA
Organism: Lissotriton helveticus; assembly: GCF_964261635.1. Classification (NCBI taxonomy): domain Eukaryota; kingdom Metazoa; phylum Chordata; class Amphibia; order Caudata; family Salamandridae; genus Lissotriton; species Lissotriton helveticus. The sequence goes on from NC_136072.1 coordinate 109,060,053, forward strand.
TAAAGGCGCTCACTCAGGAAGAGTAGAAGGGAGGAGTGTTCATAAAAATTAGCAAGTGATAATTAAAATACGTCCCAAAATAATTGATGTAAATAGAAGATCCTTTTCACATAATTAGTGTCTAATGAATGTTGTTGTTTTTTGTGTGTGTCATCAGGAAATGCAAACAGATTTCCAGTATAGAATATTGTATATTCATTGAGAGCATAATTGACATAAGGATGCTTTATCGTAAATCTGGAATCACTTACCTCTAATTACTGGTAAAGGTAAGAGGGGGCATAGCATCCCTTACAGGTGCAATTCATGCTTCCATACGTGTTATCTTACTATTAAAGCAGGCCTAACTTCTAGGTCAAGATGCTGTTAGCAGCTTCCAACAATGGCATCAGCTTATTGAGTAGCAGAAGTGCTGCAGGGCCTCCAGGTGTGTATTGCTATTTTTGGGACAATGGATGTGGTGAAAGAGTAATTTCCAGGAAAACAGTATGTGTCTCAGCTGACCTGTCGTCACTGCTGATTTGTGAGGAAAGAGAAGAAAGGCCAGCAGTGGCTGGACTTTAAAGAAAATAGCAGAAACTGTTTTCTGTTTGAGGCCAGTTCTAAATAGACACAAGGGGGTAGAGACAGTACTGATGAAAAACATCCGACTTTACAAATAAGCGCAATTGCAGAAATGGGGTCATTAATCACAGGGACTTTTTGTGCTTTTTTCTTGTCGAAAGAGTAAGTTCTTCTGCCGCTCCCGGCGAGGCATCATTGAAATCGCGCTGTGTGATCTTGGGCAGTATTTATTGTTTGCAGGCTGTAACAGAAGCATTCATTCATGTGACACTGACAATCATTCTATATTGTTGAATTAATGCCGCCAAAAACACAGTGTTCTGTTTTTAAGAGCATGAATGCCAGCTATCTTGTCAACAACAGGAGGGTGAATGTAATGTGTTAACAAGCATTGGCAAAAACAAAAATCTGGTTATAATGTACTAAATGATGTAAAAATAGGCATGCAAAAGTGCGCATTTGTGCATGTGTTAGCAAAGAAGAGAAGACAAAGGAAGAGTTGGACATTTTTTAAATAGTCTCTCCTCAATTTCAATGCATGAACACCATTAGAACAAGAGGATGCCCACAGGAAACAACCAAAAAATAACATTGTATGATACCTCTGGGCTAAGCCAAATTCTGATTACAAAGTTTCAAGCCAATGGCTGAAAGGGGTTAAATGCCAATGGCTGAAAGGGGCAAACCCAAACCAATTCAATTTACATTGTAAAGAATAATGGCCTAATTATAAATTTGGCGGACAATGGGGCTGTTAAACTCGTGGTGGAGGAGCGGTGGTGGTCAGGGACTGCCGTATCAGCGGCCCGACCCCTGTAATACAAGTATGGTGGTTGGACCTCCCTCGGATGGCCTCATCTGCCAAGGATCAGCGTTCCCTGGCTGTGGCGTGGCGGTCTTGGGGCTGCAATATGCTTGGTGGTGCCACCAGCGGTCTCACAGTGGTGCCCACTCCATGAAACTGCTGGTGGTGAGGAAACAAAGGGGGCCCTCCATGGACCCCTCTTGCCCGATGCATGGGGTTGCATGCAGGGGGCACGTTTTGCCCCCCTGTGTGCATGCACCCCTGTTTCTGCACAGTCCATGCCATGCAGGAATGTGCATTGGCGGTCTCGCGGCTGTGCAGTTCTAAGGCTTTGTGTGCTGCACCACCGCAGGACCACCACACAGCCTGCCCGACAGACCGTGAAAATACTCATAATCTGACAGGCGGCAGTGGACTTTGGCAGTCCTGGAGTGGGGCACTGGCATGAGTTTTTTTATTTAAAAAAAAGAACTATCTCTGACACATTGGGAGCTTTCCCTCAGCTCAGGAGGGCAATTTCTTTGGGTTCTTGTTTGGGACCACTAGGCTTTCCCTTACAGTCCTGAATAGGTGAAGAGCACATTGGAACATTGTTATAAATTGGGTTTCTGGTTGGCAGAAGTATGCACCCTGTCCAAGCAGGAACCACAATCCTAATCAAGGTAAGTCAGATACACAACATAAATTAACCTGTGCTCAACCTCGGGTAGCTTGGCACAGAGCAGGCAGGCTTAACTTAAGAGGCAATATGTAAAGCATTTGTGCATCATTTCAAACAGTAAAACAGTGAAAACTCCTCACAAAAAGATACTACACCTGGTTAGAAAAATAGAGCTTAATTTATTGAACAAAACAAGACTAAAACAGCAAACATCCAATAGGAATGACCTGAATTATGAAGTTTTGAAGATTATACTGAAATGTAGAGCTTAAAGCGCCAACCAGGGTGTTCTAGTCACACTAGACTGGGCCAAATCAAAAAGTGCAGGCTAACAGAAATGAAGCACGGGTCAGGTACAGGGATCAGCAATGGCCCGCTGAAACAGTACCTTTGTTTGCGGTTGCATCGACTTCAAGAACGAGATGCGAGTAGCAAAGGAGGTGATGCATCATCATCGATCCCTTGAGATGTAGGTGATGCGTCAGTTCTGAGCTGCACAAGTCGAAGATGCGTCTTCGTCGAACCACTAGATGTGGGTGATGTGTCGTCGTGGAGCCATGCAAGTCAAGGATGCACCAGCAACTGGAGTGATATGCCACACTTTCTGTCCTTGCAGCGATGAGTTAGGTTTGAGGGAGATGTGCCAGTTCCGAGACACACAATGATGGCAATGTGTGGATTTTCACTGAAGCAGCACTTTATAGCCACTTCCAAGGGCCCAGGTCTGGATTAGCACCACTTGGCAGGGCAGGACTCTCTGATGGCAAAGCCCAAGTACTGTAGCTGGATGGTTCGAAGTCTTTGTTGTCCCTGATACTCCAAAACAGGAGACAAACCCTTTGAGTCACTTTAGTTCTGGGTTGGAGAGAAGCAGGTCCAGTCCTTCTCACTCCCTGGCAAGAGGACAGCAGGCATCAGGTCACCACAGCAGAGCAGTAACCCAGCAGAGTGACAGTCCTTTCAGCTGCACAGTAGTCCTTCTTCCTGGCAGAGTATCCACAGGTTCAGAAGTGTACTGAGTTGGTGGGATCTGATGTCCAGTACTTATACCTAACTGTGCCTTTGAAGTGGGGGGAGACTTCAGAGAGATGGCTTTCAACTGTACGTAGTCCCTGCCCTTGGTTCCCTGGCGCCAGACTCACTACAAGGGGATATACAGCCCTTTGTGTGGGTACAGGACACCAGCCATTCAGGTGTGTCAGCTCCTCCCTCCCATCCTGCCCAGGATTGCCCATCAGGATGTGGATGGGCCATCAGTCACACCTAAGCTCCCTTTGTGTGTGGCTGTCAAGAAGAAATGCACAAAGCTCTTCCGTCACCCACTCCAAATGTGTATTCAGTGACAGGAAGGAGGAACCAAATGGCTAAAGTAAGAAAATGCCACCTTTCTAAAAGTATACTCCAATGGTTGAGGTATATCGACGACGTCTGGCTCCTGTGGCAGGGGAGCCAGGCGGAATTGGATGCCTTCGCCAATTGGATCAACACAAGACACATGGATATTAAGTTCTCCATGCAGTCAAGTAAATCCGGAATGACGTTTTTGGATGTGTCAGTAGGCCCTGTGGCACAGGCACTCAACACGACACTGTACAAGAAGGAGACAGACAGCAATACCATCCTCCATTATAGAAGTTCACACCCCCAGTGCCTAAAGGAAAATCTCCCGTATGGCCAACTGTTAAGGATTAGAAGGAACTGCACTGAGTTGGTTGAATTCGAGGCCCACGCCACATCATTTTGTGAAGAAATGACAAAGAGAGGCTATCCGAAAAAACTACTGAGGCACTCTAAGAAAAGAGCGCGATTTACTCCAAGAGAGAGTTTACTGCAGAAAAAAGACAAGACAGGTTTGGACAAACTTGTTTGTGTGTCCACCTATGGTTCCCACACGAATAAGTTCAGGCAAATTATTTTGCGAAATTGGCATCTACTGGAGAACCTTGAGCATCCTATGCCTAAACCGATTTTTGCAATGCGCAAAAATCGTAGCATAGGTCAGCAGTTGCTGCGAGCTGACAGCTATATTCCAAAACCAAAAAGTGATTTGATCACCCATTGGAATTTGAAACCAATATGTGGGCACCACAAATGTGGGTGCTGCGTGGCCTGCCCGTCAACGTTGGAGGGAAATTAATTTGAACATAATCACATCAAATGGAGACATGATAGCTTTACAAATTGTAAAACTAAAAATGTGATTTACGCGGTTGTGTGCAGATGTGACAAAGTATATATTGGGAAAACTTGCCAACAAGTCAACACGAGGATCACACAACACAGATCCCGCATTAGGCGCAAGATATTAACTGCTCCAATGGTTGAACATTTTATGTCTGCCGACCATTCAGAAAATGATTTCAATTGGACAGTGCTGGCTGTGATAGACTCTAAAAACCGATCCACTAATGTTGAAATCGCGTTATTACGCAAAGAGGCGTACTTAATCATGAAATTCGACAGCATTAACAATGGGCTGAATTGCATGAGCGAATTAAATAGAATTTAAAATTCAAATTGATTCGTTCCTGAATTTTCCCTCACTTCTGTAAAATACAATGCCCAGCATGCACTTTACTGGCTGTTCCCCATGGCTGCTCCACCATTGGTGCACGCACCCCATGTGATCTCTTCACGAGCAAATACACGTTTGTGCTGGGAAAGCAACCCTGTTCACAAACACCTCACCGAGGAAGGAGCATCATTCATTGCCAGGCGCCCTCTTTTTCTGAATTCGGTAAGCGATTAGGAACGAACATAAAATAATGTCAATCCCTTGAAACAATAAAGAATGTGGCATTGACAACAGCCCGTCTTTTTTTTCCAGTTTCCCTTAAAGACCGCCATGATCTAACTTGAACTGGGTGTAACGTGAAAGTGCATACTGCCACATTCAGCAAGTAAGTCCGAATTTGCTGGCCAAACACCATATAAGCCTGTCAGTTAGAAAGCAGAGAGTAAAATTGCTCCCATTCTTTTTAGAAAATACGATCCTTGAAGATCACGACTGACCCGTATTTTGGACCAAATTCGAAGCTGGTGGCTTAAGGTATTTTTTCAATCTCTACACACACGCTAATTCACGATCAGCAGTTAGACATGGTCATATACTAAATAGGGGCATGTTACTTTGTTGCAGACTTTTATTAACCACCCCGCATGAGAATAACCGAAAGCCAGATGCATCCTCTGGCACCATAAAGGTATGTTATTTTGAAACGAACTAACTAGAGAATTAGGTGCTGTAAGACTTAAAGAAGCTATTCTAAACAACCCCATTCATTTTTCTCTTTTTTTGTCAGAAATTGTTGTTCAAGACAAGATTCACCCTGCCCTGATGAGAGTTGGGAATTCACAAAAACCCGAACTCGAAACGCGTCGGCATTATGAGATTTGAGTCATAACTAGATTGCGTAACACCTATGAATTTGGATTAGTAACCTATTGGGTGTTAGAAACTTGTTTTTGAAGTTGTTTAGATTCAAATCACAATATGATGAATTTGAAAGTGTATATAAATAGTTTGTTTGGATAACAACTTTTTTGTGACATGCTTATAATTTTTGAATGTATCAATATTGATGTATTGTTTTTGTGTGTAATTTTATCAATAATCCTAGTAGAGAATTTTGTGTAGTAGGTAACAATTGTGTTTTGTAATTATTAGGTTCACATTGATTTTTCTGTGTAATTGATGGTGTGTTTCTGATGTGGCCTTAAAAAGTATTGACAAACTTTTTTCTACGAAAATAAAAATAAAATAGGCAAAAGTCATTGCCTTGAGAGACATAATTATTTTGGTCTTTCTTGGTTGTGATCGTAACTTCGATCCTAAATGAATGGAGGTGTGGGTAAATTTTATCTTTACTCACCTTTCTAAAAGTGGCATTTCCAGAATTACAATTTAAAATCTGACTTCGTCATAAGTTGTGATTTTAAATTGTGATTTCAGAGACACCAAAGTTGGGTTCCCATCTCTTCCCAATTGGAAACTACATTTAATAAATGTAATAAGGTAATCTCAATGTTATCCTTCAGGACAGATAGGCCTTGCAGTAGTAAAAAGCGAATTTAAGAGTTTTTCGCTACCAAGGCATGTAAAACTTAAAAGCATATGTTCTACTTTTTAAATACACTGCACCCTCTCTTTGGGTTGTCAAGGACCTACCTGAAAGGTTTAGCCTTGGCAAGAGAGTTAACTTGCAAGGTTGGCATGGCAGTTTAAAAATTCACACACAGGCTCTGCAGTTGCAGGCCTGAGACATGTTTAAAGGGCTACTTAAGCGGGTGGCACAATCAGTGCTGCAGGCCCACTAGTAGCATTTAATTTACAGGCCCTGGGTATATGTAGTTCACTTAACTAGGGACTTAAAAATAAATTAAATATGCCAATTGTGGATAAGCCAATGTTACCGTATTTTAAGCAGAGAGCACATGCACTTTAGCACTGGTTAGCAGTGGTAAAGTGCCCAGAGTCCTAGAGCCAACAAAAATGAATTAAACAAAAAGGAGAGGAGGAAGGTAAAATGTTTTGGAGTGACCCTGCATAAAGGGCGATTTCTAACACACATCCACCCTAAATACAGCAGACATTCTGAGATAATTTAACCAGTTACCAAGTGTTGGACAGGCCTCAGTCAATGGATTCTGCTCGAGGAGCCAGCATAGGTTCCACCATAAGAAACATGGCACTTCCCCCAGCTCTAAATAGGGTGGGAGGACCATCAGCTTGGTGAATAAGACACCCCCCATGTTTTTGATAGAGTACCCCATCCACTAAACTCTAAATCAGACCATTTATGCTTGCATGTTGAATATTATATTTTATAAATCAAGATGCCTTTATTGGTAGTATTGAAGGTGTGGTCTGAGAACTTTGAGAGCAATTTACAATAGTCAGCTTTAGAGTTTTTGCTGCTTTGGGCCCACATTCCCAAGAAAACACTTTCACGCACCTCCCTTTCCCAGTATGTGTGCATGTTCTTACAATGCACAGACAGGATCAAACAAACAAGATCTTTATTTAACATATATATTGCACTCTCAGCTATGATCAGTAAAGCATTTACAATGTATATGCAGACTTGTCTCAGCAGACAGGGCAACAGCCACCCATATTTCCATGGGTGTGCCTGCTATACAAAAATAAAACACAAATTAAGAAAGGAAGAGATTGTATGAAGAAGCTTTGCAATCTTGTATTGTTACCTTTTCTATCTCAAACACATCAAGGTGAGCCAGAAATAGTGCATGTAAAATATGAGACATTCTACATGAGAGTTGTGATCATGTTATGCTTTTATTATCACTCAGAAATAACCTCCTGGTTGCTTGAGAGATATATCCAATAAACAAAACCAATAAGTAGGCAGATAACATCCTCATTAACAAGTAATTCAAATTATTATAACAAATGAATATTCATTCACAGCTGATGACATTTGGCCCACAGGGCTCTTAGCATAGCATTTTAAATCATTTAAAATCTTTACAACCAGTTGATTATCAAATACGCTCCACCCGACTCCAACCCCTTTGAGATAAAAAAAAATTCTAGTGGAGTTAGGATATAAAAGCATTCACCATTAAATAAAGAATAATGCATTTATGTCATGTGAAGCCTTGGCTTGCAAGCCATTTGAAATTAAAATAATTATTCTATCTACTGACTGCATCCTCATCCAGTCTGTTCTCAACCACCAATATTGACCGGTGTAACTCAGCCTGGTTGGGATGTCTCATCTACTAATTAGGTCAAAATACCAGATGTCCAGAGCAAGAGAATTTGATGAAAAATAAATAGATGGATTTTATAATATTTGCCAAACCCTAGGGGCCTCATTTATGAAAAGTGTTGCATCGCTGCATGAAAACAGCAATGCAACACTTATCAGTGCACCCTCCTTGCGACACCATGGATGTGGCGTATTTACTGTACAGCGCTCCATGTCGCAAGGATATACAGATAAGTCCGTATTCCTGTGAAAGGACCTGCATCACTCCTTATGCATGCTGTGAGGCAGGCGTAAGGATTTGACGCAGTGGCATCATAGAAGTGTCATTGTGAAATCTCATAGACTTTAGTGCGACACTTCTATGAGCCTTTTCTGTGTCGGAACGGCCACTCTACATACATTATACCTGTCGCAGGTATAATGTAGCGCCAGAGTTTACAATGTATTTTAAGGCAACAAGGGAACCCCAAAAAAAGTCGACCAGGGACCTTGGGAGTTAATTCTTTTAAACAACAGTGGCCCCTGGACAAGGGAAAATATTAGAACAATGAATATAGACTCAGTCGTTACTATATTGAATGGACATGGCAACACTCGGGAAAAGTTGAAACGGCACAATGGCCGGTGATTTATATTCAGCAGCGGCTCAATAATGGAGTCTGCACAATGATGTTGTTTCAACTTTTCCAGAGTGTTACCAGGATACTCAAACTTATCTGGGATAGCCGTGTGCACCCACAACTGTGCCGAGATCCTTCTCTTTGGCACACAAAATAACCGGACCTCCCCACGAGCCGCCAACAATAACCCCGGTGATCCGCTATGATTGTTTCCTACCTCCAAGCCCACCGGCATATGAGGCTTCTAATTATTAGGCATACTATCTATGTCCTGATGATGATCCGTGTATTTCTATGCTGGATCGAAATGCTGTCGACACTTTGAAACACCTTATACACTCAAACTTTCTGTATATTTAACTGTAAAGGTGTATAATGAGATTTGTTGCCTTTTGTCATTGCTTTTTTCCCAAGTACAACAAACCGAAAAGCTTTGCCTAAGCCCCCTGTTTGTTGTCCCCCCCTGCTTTGAGTTTGCGTTTGAGTTTAAATCATTTGTAAAGCGTGTGTACACCTGGCGGTTTCATGGCGCTGCTTTGTATTGTTTTCTATGTCTTAAGTAGGGCACAGGCTTATGTCCCACTTCTTGTATTGTTTTGTTAAAAATAATTTCCATTTCCTAAAAAGTAAATATTAGACCTCTGTCCGGCTGGACATGTCCATTCAATATAGTAACGACTGAGTCTAAATTCATCGTTCTAATATGTTCCCTTCTCCAGGGGCCACTGTTGTTTAAAAGGGGTGAACAACCTTTACAACGAAACTTTTACAACGCACTACCATTACAACGCAAACCATTACAACGCATTGCGCTGGGGGGGCGCTCTAGGATAGGGAATAAGTTTAATTTACTATCCAACACCTTCCCTAGTGTCCACGGGGACTGGTGTTGGAATAGTAAATTAAACTTTTCACTATCCAGCACCCCAAAGCGCTATGCGTTGTAATGGATTGCGATGTAAAAACCGCGTTGTAAAGGCAGGCGTTGTAATAGCCTGCGTTGTAACGTCAGACATCCTTTAAAAGGGTTTACAATGTGACGCATCTGCTTGGATGCATCACTTTGTAAACATGGCGCAGTGCAGCAGATTTTGTATGCCGCCGCAGCATCACAAAGAGTGACGGAACGGCAGCATAAGGGCCTCATTAATAAGGCCCTAGGTTTTTTACAACTAAATTGTACACTAGAGCCAAACTCATTCTCGCCTTCCCAACAAACCGACATCACACCCTACCTCAGGGAAATCCACTGGCTCCCCGTAGAGAAGAGATGCAAATTCAAGCTGCTGACCCACGCACACAAGGCTCTACACACCCAAGGGTCCGCATACATCAACCACCACCTGAACTTCCACCATCTTCGAGAAGACTACACTCTGCCTGCCTTTTACTTGCCAATACTCACCGCATCTACCGAAGCAGACATCTCCCACATCACAGCAAAGACCTGGAGCAGCCTCCCCATGCACTTCCAGGCCATTACCTCACTTCTGAAATTCCAAGTGGTCCTCAAGACCTGGCTGTTCAAATTAGCTTCCGGGACATGCAAGTGCCTGGATACCCTATTGGGTGATTAGCCGCACTTTATAATTCTTGATTGATTGATTGATTGATTTAAATGTAGGTGCTCAATTGGGTCGAGAAAAGCTGTTGGGAATGTTTTTGAATAACCTGGAGCTATCACTTTGTGGCTGTTTTCAACATTCTCAATGTCAATTTTCCCGAATGTCCTCCGGTAACGTCTGTGCCCCCACTTCTTAAGAAAACATGCTGAATGCGTAAATTCTCGTCATTTGGTGTATTTCCATAAATTCCATTTACACTCATAAATGTCTGAACATCCTTATTCTGTGAAGCAGGGTCTGCTGAATGCATGTGTGGATGGCAATGTTTTAGATGGAAGAACAAATCTTTGAATCCAATCCAAAGATTCAGGGTTGATTTCATAGGAGAGTGATAATAGAGAAACTGCTAAAAAAAAGCATATTTAATGTAACAGTGCTTTTACCGTGGGGATTCCACTGCCAGAGGCATCTGTGGCTCTCCCATTGGGTCTGCTAAAGTTCAGTGCCTACTCAGCCATATTGGGTGGTGGCTCAGTGGCTTCATTTGCAGTGGATTATCCACCACCATACCTGGTGGAGTTAGCATTGTGAAAGATTGCCTTGGGAAGAAAGGTTGAGTCTTACAAAAAGGTAAGCATGATGTTCCAGATAACACCCACAGTGTTAGAGAGATACACCAACCATGTGTCCCACTTTGGGGGCTACATTTACATTGCCCATATCAGTTACAAGAATTCCACCATGCTGCATGACCACTGGAGGAATTTCGGCAAAAGAATTGTCCTACAGAGGCACTCCTTCCACACACATGAGGTTGCCACCTTAATGTCTCCCCCCAATGCAATGGTGCAACCCCAAAATGCACTGAATGTTCCCCTGCCAGTTTGGGAGACATCTGAAATCTGCCACTGACACGAGGAACTCTCTTGCAAAGCTGTAAATGATCCTATCAGTGTCTACCGTAATGCTGGATCCTTAGGTAAAGGGTCAGAGCCAAGAAACTTGTGTTTTTTACTTGGTTGGGAGTGTGCTGCACATTCCACAGACTAGGCTGGTAAGTTCCTCAATGTGTGACCATTCTTCATTAACTACACTGTTTACCTGAGAGATTTTGCATTTTTAACCAGTGTTGCCAAACCTTTAACCATTGGTGCATCTGGTTTCAACACCAGCTCTTCTAGGGTTGCCATTGCAGCTTATATATCTCGTAAAGGTCATTGGCTATGATTCTTCTGGCAATAATCATATCATCTGATGTCAAGTCTACTGTCATGGAGTGGTTGTTCCTGCCATCAGTCATGGGTGCTTTGTCCTGCTTGAGGGATGAGGCACGCTCTCCCTTACCAGACTATCCAATTTGAACCACGCAGTCCGCTGGAGTACCGCCAAAGCCGTGTTGCACCTGCCCGGTGAATAACGAGTGTAATCCTGGTCAGGTGGGCGGTGCAGGGGCGGTCTGATATCTGCAATCTGTTAGGCTCATAGGAGAGCCTAAGATACAGACCTCTGCCATGAGAACATGGACTGTACTTTCCTGCACAGTGTGGTATGCATGCCACACTGTGCAGGAACTGGGGGTGCATTACCAGGGGGGCACAACATGTGCATCCCTGCTTGCACCCCCAGGGCCAGGAGTTGCATGTGGGGCCTGTCAGGGTCCCCTTATTTTCCTCTCCACCACCCTTTTTATGACAGGCTCACCTCCATGATAGGGGCAGTGGAATGCAAACACAGAATATGCTCAGCGGCGCCGCAGCGGTGCAACCAGCATATTGTGGCTCATGACCACTGTGTGACCGCCATGAGATCCTGGATCCCCAGTGGTCGCAGCATTCCTGTGGCGGTCTGATCACCACAATCGTAATACTGTGGGCCATAGACCTCCCTACTCGTAATAAGCCCCTTAAATTATACTGCCCACAGTATGGATGGCATGTGACTCCTACACCTTAGTAACATTTCCTATACACTGATTTACACACGTATGATTCATTGTCTCTGTGTAATGTGTGTGTGATGTAAAGTGCTCTGACACCCTAAACTGGTGTGTGTGACACTATAATACTAATTAAATGCATCTGAGAGAGAGAGTGGTTATGGACACTTGACATAGTGGAGGTGGTCATTGGGGGGGTGCCAACAAATGTTGTCGCACCGAGCGCAACCAGCGCTAAAGCCAGCCCACAGCCCCAGCGACTTTCTTCATACAAAGAAACTCAAAATTCAGCGTGCTCCTTGACATTGTCACATCATCACTGACCACCAAGCCCTACCCACCATATTTGGCAATCCCAACGCCAAGATGCCTCCTCGCATCGAGCGGTGGGGTTTGCGACTCTAAGACTACATATACACGATTGTTCACAAACCGGGCAAGGCCGAGAACTCAGCGGACTATATGTCTCGACATCCCCTACCGAGTGTCACGACTGCACAATCAATAGCAGACGATTACATTCACTTCGTCATCGATGCGGCGTGCCCTCCTACAGTTCCCCTGGAGGCTATCCAAGAAGCATCTGCCTCAGACCCACTCATCCAAGCAGTCATGACCCACGTACGCGCCAACTCCTGGCGACATGCCAAGACCACAACTCCTGGTTCGGAACTACACCTCAGCGACCTCACGGCGTTTCAACGCGTTCATGATGAACTTTCCATCAGTGACAATGGCCTTCTTCTGAGAGGGGGGAGGATAGTGATCCCGCACAAATTACGCCAAGGAATCGTCAACCTAGCCCACGAAGGCCACAGAGGCATGAACGCCACTAAGAAGACCTTGAGAGAACGAGTCTGGTTCCCCTCTCTTGACCTAATGGTAGAGACATCTCTAAAGGACTGCATGACCTGCCAACTAGTGAGTCGCGAAGAACCCCCAGCCCCACTTCAAATGTCCGAACTTCCAGACGGGGTGTGGCAGCAAATCGCAGTTGACTTCTTTGGACCACTACAATCAGGACAATACATCATGGTTGTTATGGATGAGTATTCAAGATTTCCTTTTGCACACATGATACCATCCACCAGAGCAACAGCCGTCATTCCCATACTGGATGACATCTTCGCAGCGTGGGGCGTCCCTTCAAGAGTTAAGTCCGATAACGGACCCCCATTCAACAGCCATGAGTTCGCAGACTTCGCGAAGCATCTCGATTTTAAACATCAGAAAATCACTCCCCTATGGCCACAAGCCAACGGCATGGTAGAGCGATTCATGGGGACGCTAAAGAGGGCCATCCAGCAAGCGGAACTAACACGCAGAGACGTCCAGCAAACCCTGAACGAAGTACTGAGGGCATACCGGACCACTCCCCACAACACCACGAACCAGTGCCCGGCCACAATAATGCTGGGAAGAACACCTAGGACACGATTGCCCATGATCAGCACAACATCTCAACCACGGACCATCACCGTTGACCACGACACGCTGGTTGACATTGACAGAAAGAAGAAACAGAAGATGAAGACGTATGCAGACCGGCGCCGACACGCCAAAGATGCTGACATCCGAGAAGGAGATTGGGTCATAGTACGAGGTGACCGACGAACAAAAGCAGACAGCCGATACCTGAACATTCCCTTACAGGTCCACAAGAGGAAAGGAACTATGATCACAGCCAAAGCTGATCACAAGCAAATAACGAGGAACATATCACACTTCAAGAGATACACTCCCGCGAACGGGCGAGAAACGTCCTCAGGTCAAACTTCAAGTGACCCCGCCAGTCAAAGCGATAGCAACGATGTTCCCCACCATCGATCTCCAAGAACAACCAGTGGCCCTGATCGACGCAGCCAAACGCCAGACCGAGAGGCTCGCCCCAGACGTCAGGTGAGGAGACCCCGGCGACTCGTCGAAGAAATGTAGCAACATTCCTTTGTACAAAAGGGGGAGATGTCGTGTTGCCATGCCTGACTACAGTGAGACAGGTCAGGCACGGGGGAAGCGGAAGTGGCAGGGACAGGAAAGGGAGGAGAAGTCTAGCCTGTAAGCCAGTATCGTCCTGGCAGGGAATAAAGAAGGACACTAAAATAGAGCTCTGTGTCCGGTGTCTCATTTGGGCGGGCTACGCTTCGACATCACCCTGTGCAGGACACCACAGTTTTGAACCAGGTGTCCAATTACTTGTCTGTAGAATGAGGGCCAAACTCTGAATTGTGCCCACACTGGAGTTTCTTTGGGTACTGGAATGAGGCTCCAAGAGGCTGGTGCTTCAAACTTCTCAAGTTTGATGTCTGGGTTCTGGCATACCTTACCACCTTCTAAGAGTGCCAAAGGAATGCAAGCAGAGTGGAGACCTCACTTTTATCTAGTTTATCTACCTACTGTTCCTGATAGCTTTGAATGCAATGCAGTGTGATTTCTCCTTCACTGGAGGTGATCCCTCACATAAGCAACACAGCTGATGTACAAGGCGTCTGTGGGACACACTTAAAATTATTTGAATTAACTTTAAGGCTATATAGATTATAAATTGAGACTTACTGAGATGTCAACAAAGAACCTTTATTCCACTGAACTGTTTCACAGGCACCTAGTTTAAAGAGAAACAGACAGCCTGCTAAAAATGATAACAGGGCGCTCATTTTCACGAAAATGCTAATTTTAAGGGGAAAAATGACAGACATTAGTGGAGGGCGCTCATGTTTGCAATTTCCTGGTTTAAAGAGCAGTCTGCTGCAGGAGCGCGAGCCTCCTAATACCTTAAAGGATCATGTTAGTGTGAAGCGCTGACTGCCACTTTCCTTGAAGAGTTTTTCTGCGGGGTGAACTCGGTTCTAACACTGGAGATAAGGTGTTCTCTTGGCCTGCGAGTGGCTCGGGATCCCATGTTTTTAAACGAGAATTAAAGCCCCGCAGGGAGAGTTTTTCAAATTATATTTAATAACATTTAAAGAAGCACCATATAACGGAGCAAAATAATTGAGTTGCCAGGCCGATCCATGGAAGATTTCATTTCAACTGTATTGGTCCTATTAACTTTTATTATTATTCTCGAAAAGTATATATTTTTTTGTAATACACCATGTCTGTTTATTGTGCGATGCTGTAGGGTGAGTTTGTGTAAATGTGTCTCTTCTGGTTCTAAGTTGGTACGGTATGCTAATGTGTGATTGTGTAATGGGCTTGGGGTGTAAACTTTATGCTGTCTGTGCATATACGTTGTGTAGCATTTTTTTAGCACAGATTTGTGCTAGCTTAAGTAGTAGTAGTAACTTTATTCGGTAGCCAGGTACCATCAAAGTATATAACATTCCAATAAATACATCAGAGTGCATATTAAAAATATCTTCCAGCACAGTTCAATTTTCCCTGTTTTTAGCAGCAAATAGTGGCTTATCAAGATTCTCTCTATTCCGTTAATATCAGGACATAAAAACAGAAGCTATGGACAGGCTAGTAGTGCAAAACCCTTTAAAACATATAGGGCCAGATGTAGGTAATTTCGATTTACCGACTCTTAAATACCGACCCATACCAAATCGGTATTTAAGAGTCGGTAAATTTGAAGGAGGCAGATGTAGGTAAAAAATTACCGATTCTGTAAGAGTCGGTATTTACCGATTCTGTAAATACCGAATCTGTATTTCACATTGATTCCTATGGGCCTTGAAGCCCATAGGAATCAATGGGAAATACAGATTCGGTATTTACAGAATCAGTAAATACCGAATCCTGCAAGGGTGCAGGGGGTGTCACATTGACACCCTCTAGCACCCCAACTACAGGCTTGTGTGCCATGTGGCACACATACATGCCCTAAGGGCATGTCTGTGTGTCACATTGCACAGGTGTGCATGCACAGATGTGCATGCACACCTGAATTCGGTATTTTACCACCCAATAGGATTGGGTGGTAAAATACCGACTCTTAAGGGCCTTTGGCACTCTCAGGAGTGTCATCTACATATGCATTTACAGAATCGGTATGTTTACCGAATCTGTAAATATACCGATTCTGTAAATTCCGACCCACCTACATCTCAAAAGCCAAATACTGGTCGGTAACGGCCGAAATCGGCCATTACCGACCGGTATTTGGCTACCTACATCTGGCCCATAAAGTTATAAAATGTACCTTTCTACTTAATACATAAAATACATAGATTTGATACAATTTAGATCAGACAATAATTAAAAAGTATTAATCTAAACACTAGAAATCAAATTTAGCAATCTACTGCGTTTATACCAGACTGCCTGTAAAAATGTGCTCGTAGCAATAACAATAACAGGAGTGGTATCGCTTTTTAGAATTCTAAGTGTCTCTAAATATTTGTTCACCTTCAAATTTTGACACAAGGGAATAATCCATTTCTTGCGTGGGCCGTGGTAATGAGGGCAGAAAAATAGTATACGTGCCTCGTTCAAGGCTTTCGGCTAGGGGAGAGGAAACAAAATCTAAAAATTCCTCAAAACGGGAAAAAGGGTTAATGTCTAAAAATCTGCTCGTCAGTGTGCCAATTTTCTGGTTATTTAAATATTTCTCTTGGATATAAACCCAGTAGCTAGATTTCATAATGTTAAGATCAATTTTACTCATATTTTCCGGGTTAGTCCAAAATCTTGTTAGGCCCAGTTTAATGAACCAATTGGAACCATGTTTAGCCCAGGATATTGACTTGGCACCCCTAATAGAGAGCACTTCAATGAAACAATCTCTAAATTCCTTTAACCCAGGGGTGATCCAAAGCTAAATTCAATAAACAAGTGGTCTTAGAGCAGCTAGATCTGCAATTCTTTTGAGTCCTACGTCAAAGAACAAGGCAATTAGAGGTGTGCTGTTAGGAACAGAAACAAGTTGTCTAACATCCATTTTCTGCTGCAGTAAGTGGGGAAAAATCGGTACATCCTCATATTTCAGCTTCATATAGAGCAGCCCCTTGTGCCTTGCCGCGAAAAACCACTATAGCCGGCGAAACAGCAGGAGAGCTTGTTTGTCTATCTAGTCTACTAATAGCATTTGCTCTATGCTCAAGTAGTAGCATACTTTTCCTGAGCTGATCATTCCACTTCAGGCTCTCCATTACCTTGACTCCTAAATAATCAAAACTATTCACCCTCTCCAGTGTTTCCTTTCCAGCACGTACCGCTAAGTTTTTGGCCACTCCCTTCCCAAACACCATGAACTTGGTTTTACTAGCATTGAGCTCCAGGCCCCTTGACACACAGAAGTCTGTGAATTTGTCAACACGGAGATGGAGTCCCATTGGAGTCTTGGAGATGAGAAGGGAGTCTTCTGCAAACAAAAGGATCGGTACCTTACTGCCGTTCTGTGTAGGGGAATCATTTCTGCAGTCCTTCAAGATGTCAGCCACTTCATTTATATAGAGGGTAAAGAGCGTAGGAATGCGTTCAGTTAGCTCTCCTGCATGCCCACATCGCACCTGAGCAAAATTATTACTAGTTACTGTAAATTATTACAAAATTATTACTAGTTTGGACATGAGATGGACCAGGTTCCCTGGAACTCCCATCCTATTCAAGGTGAGCCATAAATTAGAACGGGAGATAAGATCAAAGGCAGCCCTAAGATCAATAAACGCCACATAGAGCTTCTGTTGTTGAAGTAAAATATATTTCCAGTATAATGTGGCAAATCTGGAAACTTGATCTATAGTGCTCGTCTTAGGGCGAAAACCTGCTTGAAGTGGTGACGTGATGTTATTTGTGTCTACCCAGTGTAACAATTTATTGAGTATTTGCCTTGCAAAGATCTTCTGGGCGTTATCAATTAGGCTAATTGCCCTATAATTAGAGGGCTCACAAGCGTTACCCTTCTTAAATATTGTAACAATCTCAGCCCCCCCTCCAAGAATCAGGTATCTCTCCCCCTCGTGCTATAGCATTGGCAAGTAGATTAAAATAGAATGCCCAAATCTCAGGTTCTGATTTATATAAATCCCCTGGGATCTTATCAGGTCCCGGTGCCTTAGCTGTTTTTAACGCAGAGATGGCAATGGCAGTATCTTCTTGGCTAAAGATAATAGCTGAACCATAAGATTCTGAAGTATCACAGCAAAGCAGATCCATAGAAGATCCTATGTTACCACATGTACTTGAGGGGGCTTTGGGCGAAAACTCATACAGATTAGAATAATGAGATGCCTACTTATCAGCCGATATATTATATTAGTAACTCTTTGCATTATTGTTATCCACTCTAGTTTGTGCCACAGTGCGCCAATACAAACTATTATCATTTGTTTTAACCGCAAGCAACATGTCTTCCCAAATTCTGTCATCCCAACTCTTTTTAGCCTGTTTTAACAAGACTTTATAAGCATGCCTGGCTTGGGCTATTTGGCTTCTTCCCCCTCCTAGGACAGCAGTTCTTAGGGAGCATTTGGCTTGTTTACAGGAAAGATCACACCATTTGATATTTCTCCCCAGGGTAAACTTCTTGTGGGCCATATCCTTATAAAACACCTGTTGCAGCTCGTCAAAGAGAAAGTTATGTATATTCAATATTGGAATTTCCAATTCATTCATTCCTTCATAGTTTTTAAAATAATTGATATGGGGCCCATAAATTTGGGCCAACAAAGATGGATCTGCCATACCTTTAGGCCAAGAGACATAACGTCTACAGTTGGATAAAACAGGTTCAGGCACGGCTGTGTAGCACGTGTTCGTTACCCTAGCTAATGGGGCTCCAATTAGTGATACTACCATAGGATCGGGATCACTGTCAGGTCGCCTATCTACTCTCATGTCGGCTAAGAGTGACCATAGCCTCACATCTAGAATTGCAAAGTCTATGGCACTTGCATGATTCCCTCTTCTGAAAGTGGGTGTTCAATCAGGATCTGAGGTAGTGCGGCCATTACATGCCTTCAATCCTCTGCCCCCTGTTATAGAGCCTAGCTTACATCCTGTTGTGGTAAAATGTGTTCGCGGCTTCCCAGTTAATGCTCTAATACCCCATTGTTCATCCTCCTCTTCTGTTACCTCGTTAATATAAGATGATGGCTCATAAGATGTATTATAATCTCCTGCTAATATAATTTTTGATTTAGGATGAAGTGAATCTAAACTTTCTTCAAGGGTAGAAAGGGTAGGTGATTCAATATTGGCTGCAGTTGTTCTTACGTAGATATTTAAAGGGACCAAAACCAGTCCCGACTGTAACGAAGCAATAATTCCCATTAAGTCTGGGCCATTGTAATGGAGTTCATGACTTAAATACATTGTTTTATGAGAATCAAGAGGCCCCCTGAAGCCCTCCCAAAATGTTCTGGTGGGTTGGCTACTACAATATAGGTCATATAGCCATAAACAATTTTTTTTCCTGTTGCCCAGGTCTCTTGAAACATGCAAACGTCATGCCTACTTATATACAATAGCCAATCCGGGTCAACCAATTTAAGTGGAATTCCTGCCAAATTCCACGATATCAGACTAATATTGTTTTGTGTTTGAATGACCTCATGATCAGCTGTTTGTGGAAGGCTTAAGTTAGGACCACAGGTATAATGGTTGGACTACCACCCATTCTTGACTCATCGGGACAGGGTCTATCAGGGTTCTTGTTAATCCACCTTAAGCCTAGGTATCGTCCAAGAATATTTTGTCCCAACTTCTGTCCCCATTCTCATTTGTAAGCGCACAATTTGTGGTTTCCTCCAGCCCTGTGTTTCCCCTCCTACCACTGGACAGATCTAAAGCATCGTCAACGAAATTGACTATCCCACATGCTGACATTGTGCTAGAATTTATACAGGTATTCCATATATGCTCACCACCCAGTCAATCGACTGCATTCAGATTGGAGACAGATGTTAAATGGCTAGCCTGCATAATTAAATTGCGAGATTGCACTAGGGGGCCATCAAGATTTCTAATATTTGGTGAAAACAGTTTCAACCTAATCCCAGTCGTGTTGGTCCCCAGAAAGTGGCAAGTGCGTAGTTCTAATTTAATCATATTCTCCACTAACTGTCTGTTACAGTGAGTGACCTGTATACAATTAAGGTCTACAATATCTGAGGGACACCGCCTGGCTTCCAAAATGTCAGATCTACTCACTGAAAGGCATTTGCGCTTTGACCTCAGCCAATAAATTACTTTGTTAATTAGCGCATTAGCATCTTCATAGGCTCCCAGGGGGAAACAACCTTTACAACGCAACTTTTAGAACGCACTACCATTACAACGAAACTTTTACAACGCAACACCCATTACATTGCATAACATTACAACGCAACCATTACAACGCATGACACTACAACGCATACCACTACAACGCATGACATTACAACGCATAACATTACAACGCATAACATTACAACGCATAGTACCCTTATACTATGCAACACTCACCCTACTGTTGCACCCCCTGGAGTTAGAATAGTAATTTTTACCCCTACACTATCCAACACTTACCCTACTGTTGCACCGCCCTGGAGTTAGAATAGTCATTTTTACTCCTACAGTATCCAGCACTTACCCTACTGTTGCACCCCCCTGGAGTTAGAATAGTAATTTTTACCCCTACACTATCCAATACTTACCATACATGAAATGTAATGTTATGCGTTGTAATTGTATGCGTTGTAAAGGTAGTATGTGTTGTAATGGAATGCGTTGTAAAGGTAGTTTTTAAAAATTCGTTGTAATGGAATGCGTTGTAATGGATGTTGCGTTGTAAAAAATGCATTGTAAAGGTATGCGTTGTAAAAGTATGCGTTGTAACGTCATACATCCCTCCCAGGTTTCATTTGGACACTCTCGTAAAGATTACATTTTTAAAATCTTGATTAGATCTTACTTGACTATTTGTAGTTTGAGATCTTAAAGGGTAATCCCGCTGGGAGGAGAGAACAGTTTTTTGTACATTATCCGTGTAGATGGGAGGGGTTGCATTAACATTGACTACTCCACCCCTAGCCCGTTTTACATTAGCGACCTTGCTATTGGATACTACTTGATTGAAGAACCTCGGGGGTTGCATAAACTGATTTACATTAGGGGCCATTCCAAGTTGGGTAGTTTCCGGCACCTTTTTAGATATTTGAACAGAATTCAATGCAGCAGTGGAATTTTGTGCCCAATCAGTTCCATTTGAAACTACTGCTGCTTCAGAAAAATGTTGTTCTGTATGAGATGTCGTAGACAATTCGGCTGGACTTTGCTTGTTAACAGCGGCAGAGGAAACTCTTCTTTTGCAGCAGGTAGACTTGATCCACCAATGAAACAACCATACTGCTAAGATGGTTCAAATTTAAGTTTAAAATTTCTAGCTTAAGTGAATATATGCTGTCTTTTAGTTAGTTTTGATCTGGTTTGAAGTGTATGAATTTCTTCTTTGTTCTCTCTTACGAGGTGTGTGGGGCTTGGCAGTGGCGTAGCATGGGAGAGTCCACGGGGGCGATTGCCCGGGGCGCAAGATTCTTAGAGACGCAACATTTTAAAAGAAAGTATTGTGCCCCCTAACCCATGTACCGTTAGCACTTCCTGAGCTAATGGTCCACGGGTTAGGGTGCGTAATACGTTCTTTTAAAATTTTGCTCCAGGCGCTGGCAACCCACTCTACACAGCTGGTGCCTGACGTTTCCTCCCTGTCGCAGTGGTTGTAACTCTACTCTATAAGGAACTTTATGATTTGCTTGGAGTGACAGAGGGGAAGTTTCTGGCAGTGGCTGAGCTAGAGATTATCTGCTGTTTCCAGATGTGTTCTCCACCTCTGTATCTAGAGCGCCTCTGTGAAATATGGCCTGGGCCCTTTTTTCTTGATGTACACCTGCGACGATAGCGCCAAGATACAACACAGAAGTCTATATGATGTAGGGGATGAAGAGAGGTTAGAGGTATTCAGACACAGGGGTACTGAGTAGGGGCAAAAAAGATACCATTAATATACAGAGATGGTGAGAGAAACCTTGTGCAATCCATTTAGAGCTGAAAGCAATCATGCCAGTAATGTTCATTTGCACTATATCAACGAAACAGGAACTCTTCCTTGGTTTTTATATTTCGGGCCACTGCAATCTGCATTACTGGCCTGTGATCTGGATTCAGGGCCAGACTGGCCGAAGTGAGCACTGGGCATTTCCCCGGTGGGCCAGAGGGGTGGGGGCCGTTTTTTGTCCATGGGGGCCAGTTTTGTCACCGGGGGTCAGTTTTCCAGCAGTGCTGCAATATCGCCCCCTGTAACAAAAGCAGGAGTGGTGCTTCTTGCTAGCACCCTTTAATTTTATCACCGTACTGTGTTTTCCAGTTTTATTTTACTGCTCTTGAGCTTTAGCCCTGCCAACCACTGAGTGCGCCATAATATTTTGGTTGATTTAGCCCTCCTGCGACTAAACACAAACTCTTAAATATCACTTTGTAATACATGGTCTTTTTAAATTTGATAATGTTTTTGACATTAGTGGAAAAATCTGTTTCCTGATATGCAGGATGTAAATTAGAGGGAAGGCAATTGAGTGTTGCGCTCCTGCCAGCAGTTAGTCCTCTCTCTAGCTCCATTCTTTCCTCAAACAGGAAAGTCTTACAAGGTTTCATCCAACGGGCACCAAACTTGAGGCAGCTGACCCTTCTGACAACATCATGTCCTTTCAGGGGAGGCAGGGCAGAGACAGATGTTAAGTGTTGCAGACTGATGTTTCAGGAGAACTTTGAGAGGACATTAAGGTGCACATGCATCAACATAGGCAATTGCGATTCCTTAATTGTGATTATTAAGGAAGAGCAATTAAGGAATACACAAATTGCGATTCCTACACATGCATTAATTGCGCCTCGCAAATTGCAAATCACGTCAAGGAATGGCTTCCAATTCATTCCTATGGGCTTAGAGGCCCATAGGAATGAATGGGAATTGCATGCGCAATTTGTGAGTACCCAATAGGTACTCGCAAATTGCGCATGCAATTTCAAGGGTGCCAAAAGGACACCCTGTTGCACCCCTGAAATTACAATTCATGCACATGTTGCGCACACACATGCCCCAAGGGCATGTGTGTGTGTAACATGGGACTTTGAAAAATGCACTTTAGTGCATTTTTCAAAGAAATCGCAAATTACCATCAACTTCAGATTGACGGTAATTTGTGATTCATATTTGCGATGTTGCAATTTTTTTGTTTAATGCATTACATTTAAGGAATCGCAATTTGTGATTCCTCAAATGCAATCGCAATTTAAGTAATCACAAATTTTGCGATTCCTTAAATTGCGATTTTTGCATTTGGGATGAAGCATCCTAAATGCTAAAATACCAGTCGTAAGAATCTGCCCATATGTGACCGATTTTAAGGTTGATGCACATGGCCCTATGATTCTCTTAAAACATTCACACCACTGACTACCTATGATTTGCCTGTACGTTATTACAAATCTATGTAATTAACTAAGTGGCAAATACTTATCTTCCAAAACAAATTCTATGAGGACTTCTTTATTGATTGACCAACCAATGTTAGCTATGGAGTTACGGTCAAATGCTTTTCCTAAATTTGCTCAATATGAAATGGTTTGAGGTTTGGTGGGTGGAACTCACGGAGTCAGCGGACTCTGTGGATTACACGAGCAGAGGAATTTTAGCAATTCATGCTGCTCACGCTTATTTTTAGCTCTGGGATCTTGTTCCACATGAGCTTCATCACACAGCGTACCACAGGGTGCCGCCTCTTTCTGCTGCTCGAATAGATGTTCTACTTGAGCCACGCTTTCTCAATGCAAAGAGTAACGACCTCCCACGACCACTCACATTGAGAAATCATGCCAGGACGCATTCTAGAGCTCAAAAATCACGGCAAACCGCACATGAGGAAAATCTCAGGCACGTGGCAGGTGGCAGGGTTTTGCTGGATCTCCACGTTCCAAACAGAATGGGCAAAATTCTGCGAACCGCGTCAACAGAGCAGAATTTTTCATCCACCCGACCACCTTCTTACAGAGGAGCGGTGATTGGAAAGGCTGCCATCTTGGTAGCTTAACATGTCAGCTTTCTTCTTCTGCATCCCAACTGTAAGGTAGAGAGAGCCATAAAGGCAAGAGCAGAAACATGTCGCCATCTGTCTACTAATCCGTGATAGGCGAATGAGCACGCCATTGACGCTCATGAATACTAAACTTCGCGTTCACAGTTGCACATTTCTAGCGTTGCAAATGTATTCTAGGTCATAAAAGCACTTTGAAACAATTTGTTATACATATGCCTTTTCGAACTGTTTTTCTGAAAGTCTATTAGTAGGTTTAAGGGGCTCAATCTATGACTAACCATCTGGGAAAACATTTATTTTTTCATAGATATAAACATAGTTGCATCTGTTTAGTGGATCTTCCAATTCACAAACATCCGGCCATTATTTGTGATGTCTTCAGAAATGCCTGTTTTATAGACGAAAGAGCAACCCAAGCCTGGTTTTAAGGTCATAAACGTGGGATTTTATTGAAGTTAATCTGTGTGCAACAAAATTGCTTTCGACTTTCTGACTTCACTACAAAGGAGAAGTCAAACAGGGATTTCATGACATGATTCTGTAAAATAAAAACCTTCTGCATCAATCAATGAAGTTTTGGCTAAAGTTATTATACTCAGGACCCTCTTTTCATCAATTATCTCTTTTTTTACTGCATGGTACCACCCCAACGTGTCACAAAACAATTCAGGCAGCCATGTATTTATTCATTTATTAATTGATTGATATATAATTTATGTTTTTATGTAGCACTCCTTTTACCCTAGGACAGTCAGTGCTCTTTCCAATTCCCAAAACACAGGACAATATTGTCTAAGAAATCTATAGATCATGGAGAAACAGCAAGAATGTTCAAGAAGTGCAGAGAGGTCTGGTGTATAAATGAAAGTGCTTCTTCTGTCATAGATGATATTATGCACTCAATAAATTATCAGCATTCACTTTGTCACTTATAAATGCACTCATGCATCCATTCATCGACCCTCTGACTCATGCTTGCAATCAACCACTTAGACAACCACAACAAAACACACACAAAACAAATTCACAGCAAATGCAAGATAAATTAAACGTAAGCTGGCATATGCCAACAATAATTAAAATTAAACGGTAGAGTGTGGCCATCTTGCAATGGTATTGTACATACTTTGCCAGAGTTGTAAAGTTCTATATTGGCATAGACAATACCATTCCATGATGGTTGCCAGGTTTAAAAGCAGTGGCTGTGTGAGATGCAATGTACTGCAGGTACAAAGAGTGGCAAGAAAGTGGCTTTTTAGCCATCTCGGGCAAAGAGTAGGGTGCTCTAAAAATTAAGATAAAATCAGAAGAAATAAATAATCAAAAGGGTATTTATAAATGGTGAACATTGAAAACTATAGGACTGGTGCAACAACTATTAACTTAAAGCGTCTTATCTTTCAGAGAGATGTGCACATGTGATCAGACAAAGGCCATACCTCAAATGGCATCAGTCAATGGCTGAAGTGGGCTGATCTATCGTACACTCTGTATGCTGTCATGTCTAGAAGGAGAGTGTATAAGGGAATCATACAGGCCACATATACAAAAATAAATATAGACAACTGTATATTTAGATATGCATATGTATGTGCTTTGATGACTTTTATTACAAGATTATGGCAGGCTTGTTAGGTCTTCTGAAAAGATTCCAGTAAGGATTATTATAGTGCAAATCTTCTACTATTTGAGTTGGCAAAATGGAGTAATCAGTACCAAAATCCTTGACTACGAAGGTAATCTGGGAGATTTCATGAAACAAACTGCATGTCTCCAAATTTTAACATAGTAACAACCACTCTTAGAGGCATTCATTTTACGATGAGTTGCGCTGGAGGGCGCTGTAGGATAGGGAATAGTTTAATTTTCTATCCAACACCTTCCCTACTATCCACGGGGACTGGAGTTGGAATAGAAAATTAAACTATTCCACTAACCAGTGCCCCCAATGCAAGTCGTTGTAACAACTTGCGTTGTAAATACTGCGTTGTAATGGCATGCGGAGTAAAAGCATACGTTGTGATGTCATACATCCACTCAGACCTGATGTATTAAGCGTGGGGTTTCCCACAAGGGAACCACTCAGTAAATCATAAATAATTTACAAATATTTTCGAAACAAAATGAATGCCCTTCCAGGAAGACCTAATAAGCATTATCATAATGCATCTCTTCCATCCCCACGCTGTGTTTGAGTGGATCAATGACACAGAAACCCTTACCTAATACGGCTACATGCTTTAGGACAGTGTAATAACATCTCACTCTTATAAGCCCATCACTCTTAGTGCATGCATTTTACCATAAGTAAATCAGGCCTACTGTCTTTGTCATAAGTTCATATAATAAATAGACCTAACCTATGGAATCTGGTATAAGCTTCCCAATGAATCAATAAGTCCTATACCATATATCACTGGCTTGTCGCAATAAACATTGTAACATTGTATAATAAATACATCAGGCTTATAATCTTGATCAATGCCACTATAACCAACCGAGTCCTGCCTTTTTGAGCATAAGCGTTCCCACAGAGCAATACTTGCATCCTTTTACAGTTAAGGCACATAACTTCTACATAGCCAAACGTCAAGGAAATCAACATGTGAGTGGAGTCTAAACCCTTTAAGTAGTTCTTCTGAAAGCTCTTATACTGATGATCACATATGGAATGGTGACAGCTGTGCTGTCAATCTAGATCTAAAATCTGAGTTTATGTGGCATGGAAACTAGAGTAGAGGTGGTGAAGGAAGAGACAGGAAAGAGAGGGAAAAGTTCGTAGGAGAATAAGACAATTTGCCTTTCATCATTTGATGATCAGGGATAAAGATATGATTTAAATTATCAGGCGAGGGCTGAATAATAGATTTTTCAAGGTGTGTTGTTTTTATGGGATGATGTTTTCCTGACATCTTAGATATTCATTGAGAGAGTTATATCATTTGAGAGCAGCACCTGGAAACTATTTGGTCACTGGCAAGTGGGATTTGAGTTTTTTAATTTCTAGTCAAAGAACTTCTTATCTACTTACTCTTTTCTAAAGCGAACACACACAGGTTAACTTTAGAAAAATGCTAAGGATCTTCTAGTGGAAGATTTGGTGTCCCATCAATTGTTCGAACACTGATCCTGGCACAACGGCATTCAGTTGGTAAGATACTTTGATATAATATTTTTCGAGATGACCACTCTACTATAACGGATGGCGAAAAAGCCGTCTCAGTTACTTCAGATTCAAAATATAGTATCATGTCTCTCAGAACACAATGCAATTTAATTGGGGCTCTGGCCCTGTTTCGGTCAAATTTAAGACTCTTACCTTGGAAAATAGAGCAACCAAGAGGCAGGGTGCTCTATTCCTACTGGAGAGAGGTCACTTGGCAGCCATGACTATGGTGCTGCCTATTAGACATGTCTGACCTTTTAAAGCACTGGAAGTGGGTATGATGCTGAGGTTCTAGTGGCACTGGTATTCGGGTTGGCAAGAGATTTGGTCAGGTGACTCTTAAGCTGTCACAGGGAGAGGATGACAAAAGGAGGCAGTGTGAAGAGAGACAGAGAGAGAGAGAGAGAGAGAGAGAGAGAGAGAGAGAGAGAGAGAGAGAGAGGCAGATGGGGAAATGAGCATATAAAGATGGGGACTGGATTAAAATAGATTGGAAGGGGGTGTGTCACATGAGCACATAGCGATATGTAAAGGGATAGGGACAAAGGGAAACAGTGAGGGGCATAAAGAGAAGGTGGGATAAAAAAAGGAAAGGTTAAAGGAAGATGGAGAAAGAAACAAACATAAACACAAAATGGTAAGGATAAAGACTAGGACATGAAGAGATGCTGAGAATGCCTTTAAAGGAGAAAGTGAATCATGGAGTGTGAAAGGGGCTGGTAGAAAAGCATACAAGCCTACTGGTTCTGTGGCAATTTGAAGTCGATTTACACATAGTGCCCTAGGTGCGAAATGGGTTTGTGCGCTCACTTTTTGCTTCCCCCGGTACTATGGTATTACAGAATGGGCCACGGGCTCTTATGCATCTCCTTATCTCCTTCTGTGATAGTGCCAGCGCTATCTTCAGAGGGAGTTCCCTCTTTCATAATCATAATTCTTATATTTATCTCTTCACCCGAGTCTGACACCTATCCCTTTTGCATGCTGAAACATAAAATGAAACACTTACTTGTTTCTAAAGAGAATTTGTAATGTTATGTGTGTTTATTGCTAACCTTTGGGGTAACCTTGCTCCCAGATACTAAGCGAGAAACTGGCATTTGTATTGTTTGTTGTGTCTATATTGGTTATGGGTTATATGTGTTGACCTTAACTCAAAAAGTAGCGACAGTGACACAAAAACAACTTGGGATCACACAGACCTGATAAAAGCCTCTTGATCCTATGGGCATTAAAGAAGGCAGAAACATGTTGACTAAATAAGATGGTGGGATAGTAATTTCGCTTTCCATTTATATGCAGTTTCTAAACTTGTCTGTAGAAAATCCGAACTTAATCAATTATTATGAGCCCAATTACAATGCCGGTCGGACAAGCGTCCGACCGGCATTGTGACGGAAATGGGACCGACCGACAAGGAGTTGGCGGTCTCACTTCCCAAATTAGGATGCGACTGCCTTCACAGTAGTCGGACAGTGTATCTTTCCTATTGCAGCTGGTGCTGCAGGCGGCAGCACAAACCACAGTAGGAAAATTACACTTTTTAAATATCCATGCTTTGCCTGCCACACAATGCATGGATGTTATGGGGGCCCAACAGGTGACCTCCAGGTTTCAAAGTGGAGGTTGTGGCGGGATCGGGGCCTTGCTTGGGCCCAAAAGTCCATTTCCGACAGCCTTTCCATGGCGGTCAGACTGCCATAGAAAGGCTGTGGGAAATATGCATCGTAATCCCCACAGCTGTGCCTGAGCAGGTACCGCCTCCATATTGGGAATTCCAATCCACCCTCCTCCCTGACAGGCTCCTTGAGCCTGTCACAGACAAAGTGGATTTCCCCCGCGAGCACCGGTCAGACTGCCCATAACCAAATACGGCGGTCGCACCGATGACTCAGATCTCGGGCAAAACGCCACCAACGAGCTGACGGATGGCCTTTCGCCTGACATCGTAATGGCACCCTAAGTAATTTTTCCAAGTCAGTTTTACTAAAAATCACTCTAGATCCAACAGACTAAATAACAAAACAAGTGCTCCCACTTGTGTGGTTGATCCCACCCTTACAGAAATAATGTCGGGATATATAATCCTGTGATGAAGCATGCCACTGCCTGTGGGTGAAGGTACATTTTTTCAGAACAAAAATCTTTTTGCCAAATCCAACAGACACCACCAATACTCTATAAAAGTGATTATAGCCTTCTAGACTGTTGCATTGGTAATTATTGCCAAGTGAGGATGCAGTAGTTTTTTTCTCTCTCTGCCTCTCCTCTGTGTTTAAAGGTCTAGGGGCCAGATGTATCAAGATACACGTTTGCGATTCTCAAATAGCGATTTTTTGAGAATCGCTATTTGAGAATTGCAAAATGGTATGTATGTAGAAATTCGCTATTTTTTAGAAATTGAGAATAATTTCAAGGGTGCAGGGGTGTCCAAAGGACACCCTGTTGCACCCCTGAAATAAGCATGGGTGCACGTGTGGTGCACATACATGCCCTAAAGGGCATGTATGTGTATCACATGGCACTTTGAAAAATGCAAAAATGGGCATTTTTCAAGAAATTTGCAAATTACCACCAACTTGAAGTTGGTGGTAATTTGCGATTCCTTAGGGACAATTAGCAATTTGTTTTTACTTCATACATTGCATTTAAGGAATCGCAAATGTTGCGATTCCTTAAATGCAATCGCAAAATAAGGAATCACAAATTTGTGATTCCTTATTTTGCACTGAAATTTGCTACATACATACCATTTTGCTCAAATGTGTTCGCAAACGCCGAATTTTGGCGTTTGCTAACAAATTTGAGCCTCATACATCTGGCCCTAGATCACAGCGTTTGCGCAATGTGATTCACCACTGCTTGGCTGTAGACTTTCTCAGAAACCTGGAAACTATAAAAGTAGTATTTGTTGTATATATGAGTAACAAATTACAATGAGTCTTTGGCTGTGTAGAAGACTGGACACTCAGTCAGGCTCTCACTTATAAAATGAAAACAGAATAGGAAGGGGTTTTCTCAACTGAAGAATGCCATACAAGCAAGATTCCATATGCGGCTATGTCACCAAGAAAGGTTTGCCTTTTTCCTGGTGTTTAGCCTAACAACCTAATGCATGCTGGTAGTTGTAATTCGGATTTAATTTCATTGAACCACCCAAAATACAGCGCTTAATTTGAGCCAGCAGTCTCCTGTGCTCGGCTCTGGCACTTAATTATCAGCACCGGCACTTGTGACAGTCCAACACATGGTGGTGCTGTCTGTTTAATTCTTAAAGGAGCACAACAATCATACTTATTAAGGCAATTCACATTGAAAATGAATAATACCAGCCTCTCAGGCTATTATTTTAGCTGTGTGTGGCCTGAAATAGTCTGACTTGTCACACTTGTAGAAGTGTGATAGTTAAGTTTTAAGTTAGTACGGTCCTTTGCAGCTCTGGCAGGGGCAATGGGTGGTGCAGGCTGCAGTGGCCTCCCAAGAAGGGCCCTGGGACTTCATGTTTTACAAATTAAGTACTGCTGAAACAACACACTTGAAATTATTGATTTGTAAAAGGCAAATCCAAGACTGGAACACTGGGTGACATGGAGTCAGAAGGTAACCTTACATACAAGCAAAGATGTGTCGTTGGGTGACTGCTACTGAACACAAAATGCCATAGAAGTAGCCAACATGCAATCACACATTCTGAATAATCTAAGCGGCAGATATTAATTCAAACATTCCTTCCACCACCTTTTTGTTTGTTGCAGTGGATGCCCTAAGTGCAACAGTTATGCCCACAGAGCCTCAGAACTCAACCTATACCTCACAGACGAGTCTTAAGAAGCCTTCTCTGGATTTTTGTGTCTCCTTTTGGAAGGGACCTGGCCATGCCACTTTGGCTCGCCTATCGCCTGAGCGGAGTAAGGACATGTAGGCAATCTCTGATAGCATGTCTAAACTCTGAAGATGTATTTATAAATTCTGCATTTGTAAAATCTTTGTGTGCCATTGGAAAAAAATTGGAGGAGTATCGTATGAATTGCTAATCCATTGCATCTTAGAATATACTGTGTGTTGTATTTTATTAAGTATAAGATATGATAACAATCATATATCTTTATTTTTTTTTATCTTTTATATTTGCTGACGCTTTCAGTAATTTTTTTTGTAAGATTTTAATTAATCAAACAAAATAAATAAACTTGAACTTGAAACTATTGGATGAGCACCAGGACTGATTGACGTATGTCTAGAGTGGCATAGTGGTCACAAACAATGGACTGGAATGCAGCACGAGTGATCCACACTGTCTTCTTTCATTACTTTAGTGTGTGCCACATTTGAGAGTTATCGCCAGGTTGATATATTGCATGGATAATAATTTAACAGGGGCACTGCTAACAATGTCAGAAAGTGGCACAACCTCTATTAGCTATTCTGCCAACTCTCTTGTTTAGTGCAGCCTTATTTGTAAAGAATCATAGCGGATATATCATTAGACTAGTCGCATCACCCCTTTAAATAAATTGCTTTATTGTGAAATGGGTCCAAGCATGAAAAAACTTAATGCTGAACTAAGCCTTTTTGAATTATTTTTAGATTAATTTAGATGAACTCCTGGAGTGCTTGCATTAAAGCATTCAGTGGCATTAGTTGTAACACAGTGTCATTTACAAATGAGCTGGCAGTCTGGGGCTCAGGACATAAAATGTCTGCTTGGTCTCAGCATGTCAGTGTGTTGGCATGGTGTCAGCACAATCTGCTTTCCGCCTACTACCTGCCCAAGAATCAGAAATTCAACTACGGCTTGAGGAAGTTGGGATTCTATTTGGACAATTGTGGGAGGAAGTGGTTGTTTCTTTGAGTCAGTCTTGCCACAGCTGCCTGGGTAGTCAGTCTGGCTGCCTGTGGCTTTGTCTAAATTGGACCCCTGCTCAACACCCTTTCACCACCTCTAAAACAGACTGTGGAAGCTGATGAGGTAGGCAAAGTGGCCAGGTAGTTGCCATCCTTGCCTTCAAGGCCGGGAACGCCTCTATCCCTCCTCCATCCCTCAGAACTAGGAACCTTGCGAAATCCACTCTGCCTGCTGCATATATGCAGCCACACAAGAGGAATTCTAAGACAAGAATGAGCGATGGTAAGGGTGTCCCCCACCATCCTTGAGATGATGGCCTGTCTCTTAGTGCAAAGAGTGCAGGCCAGTTTCACAGCTTGCTGACCTTACAGGTGTTCCCAACAGAAGTGCCTTTCACCAGGTAGGCACTCATGTCTCATGTCTGATCTGCTTTTGGTGAACACCAAACACACAGAGATGATGGATGGAGCCCTGAAGCTTTTCAGACACTCACACCCAGTCACAGATCTGGGTTGAATCCATCATCGTTCTTTAGCTCACTTTGCCACCCCAGTTCAGACCCATCTATATGATGATCAGTCTCGACCCTGTGCCTTATGGGAACAGTCCAGCCCGAACTGCCAAGCCAGGTCTTCCCTGGACCATAAACAAGCATCCTGGGACCGGTTTCGGGGTAGCACCCCTCATCAGCCAGGCTAGCTTGAATCCAGTAGAAAGGGTATGCCAAGACGTGGGTCCCGTGCTCTCCATGCCACTGGAATCATGCTATCCTGGTTGATGAGGGGTGAAACCCCGAAACCAGTCCTTGGATGCTTGTTGAGAGCTCCAATGAAGACAATGGAGTGCTCTGGGCTTATAATGACTGGTAAAAGCCCAGAGCCCCAAATGTTTGTAGTTCGACAATTGTTGCTGTGAACAAAGGCCACAGTGAGCCGGGCTCACTGAGGCCTTTGTTTTATTTGTTAGAACATTCAGCCCTCTAGTGGTGGACTGTTCCAATAGCTGTATAGCTCGCCATTGCATGTCTATACCAGCCATTAAAGGCCCGCTCCCTTGTTAAAGGCCCTAGCCTTCGGGTTGGGCCTTTAACGCTGGAGCCGACCTTTAATGGGCGGTATAGCCCACTAAGACAGTCTATAAGGCAATAGGGAAGCATTTGTGGCTTTGAACTGAATGAAAAAGTGTGAATTAATGACTACAGGTGCACATGTGCTGCTGGAAAAAATTCCATGGAGGAGGATCAAGCGTATAATGCTCAGGCATGCCCAATGTTTCTTGGTGCCTTGCTCTAATCATTTGACTATTAACCTGATGTATCATAATGTGAGCGAATTACACAGTCAGCCCTATCAGTTGGGAGCTGATACAAGTGCAAATTTGTGTATTCACCTCAAACAATATTGAGTAGATATGCTGTTATGGACACTTAGGGAAAGTACATTGAATTTCTTTACAGATGAACTGCTTTTTCATGCTACATACCATTTGGGAAGTGGCACAGAGGGTCCAGGAAATATCCAGGTACCAGATTACACCCATCCTCCGCTTTCGGGCTGTACCCCTCCACCCCACTCCACTCCTCCATCAAGGCAGTCAAGATGTCCATGTGAAGTATGCAGCATGGGCCTGAAGTGCATCTTCCAGCTTCCATTTGTTAA
Source organism: Lissotriton helveticus (assembly GCF_964261635.1). Lineage (NCBI taxonomy): Eukaryota > Metazoa > Chordata > Amphibia > Caudata > Salamandridae > Lissotriton > Lissotriton helveticus. Next base: position 109,093,626 of record NC_136072.1, read on the forward strand.
TTTGTAAAAAAAATACGTTTTGGGGTCCTCTTCAGGAGGCAGCTTGCGCCAGCCCATTTCTCCTATTAGCGCCGCTTAAAACAAAAGCAATTACTAACCATGAAAGTGGGGGAGGATGTGGCACAATGGCCAGAGCTGCTGACTTCAGAGGTGGGGCACCAGGTTCGAGTCTCGGCATCAGGTTAACATCCTATGATTCTGGACAAATCGCTTAATCACACTGTGCCTACCATAAATTTATGTGTCCTTAACAGGTGCTCATGAAAAGCACAGGTGTTGATGATTAAGTGCCGGTGCTGAGTACCGGAAACCCCCAGCTCAAATTAAGCCCTGCCTGTCGCTTTCTCTGATGCATGCACTAGGTTGTGCAAGGTTATACCCTTAAATGGTTTAGAACTTCAATGATTCATTTGAAACATTTGATTTAAAAAACAACCGCTAGTCAATGATTTTATATTGCACACATTTTCAAGAAGAAATGTGTGGAAACATAACCCTAATATGAAGATGGATCCAATTTAAGAACTCAAGTTTAAAGCCCGAGCACTCAACTTCAGAAGCTTTTTTGGCTGGCAATGCGGCCTGGGGAAATCACTTGAAGCGGCATCATGTCAATCAGTGGGAGGGCCTGGAAACAGATGGGACTATTTTATGTCTCGGACGGATTTTAATGTTCCCCAGATGCTCAAGCACCACAGAGGCAACCTGAGCCCGCTAATGGCTTGCTCCAAACCATTTGGAACACATGCGTCCAAAAAACAAAACAATTGTTTCAAGTGCTTTTACTAGCTAAAATAAATTGATTCAGCTATGAATTAGGAAACTTGATTGGGATACCCAGAATTTGTAAACATAACCACAGCACTTTTGTGTGTTCTAGTGAACTGAACAGCTGCAAATTAATGCCTTCGCCGCTTTCTCTGATGTTCTCTCTGCAATGCGTTTTTGCTATTTGGGGGCACAATATCCTTTCTAAAAACTATCCTGTATCTATTAAGAGGTCTCCATTTTTTATTCAGTGTAACAAATATCTTGCTCTTTCTGTTTTCTGACTCTATTTTCTGTAGATTTGAGATATCAAAGTAGTTTGTATTTGTGTGGCATATTTAGAGCTTGATGATCAGCACTGTGAGCCCAGGATGCACCTAACAAGGGTACTCAAGTTCAAAAGTACTATAGCACCAGTCTGGCGGAGACTGCACAAGCAGCCGCAACCACAGGTTACATAAAAACTACTGGTAAAGCAATGCAGGTTGCAGCAGAAGAGACACTTGCTTGAAATTCAGATATAGCTGTTGTCAAGTTCCCCTTAAGATAGAAAAAGTGAACCAGCTGCTGCTTGCTATGAGTCATGTCAACCAGCCACAGGCCAAAATTGGTATAAGGCACTTATACATGAACCCAAGAGACTGTTGTAGCTCACAGGGCCCATTTTATTATCAAACCCTTTATCTCCTAAAACTACACTTCGGGTTCATATACGTGGTCCTCCAATGGATCTTGCTTAATGCCGAGAGGAGTCAGACATAGGGGATCCAATCCAGTTATCCAATGAGAATCAGGAATTTGGTAACTGACCTACAAACTCATAATTAGATTCATATATATAACTCTCAAAACTAAGCTATAAAGGTAAAGTATTATCACGGCTAGACCAAATCTCCTGAAGAAATTCATTCAAACTAAGATCATGCAAATCAATAATTCAGTTAAAGCTATGCAGAATAATAACATTAGTATCTGCTGTCCAGAGATCTCTCTATTAGAATTCCCAACCCTCATCAATACCCTAATTGGAATACACAATTAATTATCGGAGACAATCATGGAGAGACAGAAACAGGATTTAGTTAAAGTTAGGTTTCATCAGAATTCTTAAAGGAGTGAATACATCAATCTCAGGCATCTAAGATTTTAGAGTAAAGGATAATCAAATCAATTTCATTGATTGCCATTAATTACCAAAGCTCTGGGAAAGTTCAGAAAAGGGCACAAACCATAACAGCTGGAAGGTACTGCCTTGCTCCATCAGTACTCTACCATGAGGGAAAAAGTCTGGGAATAGCACACACAGCTTATGCATCAGCCAAAAGGAAAGCCAATAGAGTCCAAAAGGAAGTTCCAAAAAGCTCTATCCAAGAGGTAAAGAGTAAGTCCACAGAATAATCTGAATAAGTGAGAGACAGAGTTTCCTCTCCTGAACATCAACGTATAATATAATCCTCAAGTTCTGGGGTGATACCTCCTGGTTCACCTCATCTGGTCAGACCACTCAGTCCTTTGGTCAGTTCATATAGAGTGATTGTCGTGCAGCATAAAGAAGACACATTATAGCAAAAAGGTGGTCATCAGCACTTACGCTGTGGGATCATCTAGTATATATAACTTCCAAACAAGGGTCCTTTTGCAAAAGCACATGAGTGAATTCAAGAGGGCCGTTTCTCATGGCAGATGTTCCCATAAAAGCGAAATTGTTGCAAATAGTCCTTGAATGCGAAAGGGAACTCTCCCTATGAGACAGTTTCCCTTCACATTGTAAGTTTACTGAGCCTTTCCATGAGACCAGAATCAAGCAAAGTATGGAAAATGCAGGCCTAAATTGAATTTGACTCATAAAACACAGAATACAAGGTAATAGGAATATACATTAAATTCATAACCTTGAGGTTCTACATATTTCTTTTGACTTATTTGCACTCATAAAGCATTTTAGTTTCATTGTAATTAGCACACGTAACTATGACATATTACTGCATTTCCAATGTACCAACTTATAAAATTGTTTCAAAACATAAATTATTAATATTGTTTCTAGTAATTCACATTAGTACATGTTTGAAGATTATTTCCTAAAAGTTTCAGAGCATTTGGTTTAAGTATAGACTTGCGGCACCTTTTTCTCTTTACTCACTTGGTGCACAATTCCACATATGCAAATATGAAGTTTAGAATGAGACTCTTCAATGACACGCATAACATCCTATAGATTACGTTAGTTTAATTCATACTTCATAAGTGTTTAGACCATGTGAATTTTTCATTTAACATTTATTGTATTACATTTTGAAAAGATCCACCAATACTAGTCAATAGAATACAACCTATGGTATTCAAATGACTAATTCTCATCTAATTTACTCTTGTCTGCATGCTTTTATAATGCAGTAACTAAATTTACAAGATTTTCTCATGTTTTTCTGTAACTATAGTTAGCACAGTTGGTGCACGTTTTTCATCCTTTTTAGGTCTCGCCTAAACAGCGCGCATGCGATGCCCTGCGAGACTTCTTGTAAGGGGGCTTCAAAAAGCAGACGACACACTTGCGCGTGTGGCTATTGCTTGCGGTTACCCACATGGGTGCCATATGTTTTGAATTATCGTACCCAGACACGGGCACGATAATTCGAAACATATGGCCTGGTGCTCGCTCTCGCACCTTTCTCTCAGTGTTTGTCTTCAATCTCTATTCAGAAAGTTCAGCAGATTAATGCAACCCGTAAATTGCGTCACAGGCTCAAATCTCCCCTTCGAAACTCAGCTTTCATCTTTCCTAGCAGGATGCACCTTCTCACATATCATGTGGGCCAAGCAATAATAGCATTTGTTATTAGAACGCTTGTGTGCCCAGGGACTGCTTGGAATACATAAACAAAGCGTTATTGTCACCTAATATAGGGGATGTACAAATGCATTTCAGCCCACGTGCCACTCACCTTGCATTCTGATTCTGCAGTTATCTCATTTTAATGTACTAGTTATTTTGAGGACTGTCCTATTAAGTGGAGCGCTCTGCCTTGCATTGATGCTACAAGTCCAGCGTCACAAACGGGCTCTCCCCTATGAACATTAAAGGAAACATTCCAAGGCAGCTGAGGCCTGGAGATTCTCAGCACCCAAACATGTCACTGCCACTGTAAACAGCCTCTGCACTGGGGCCAAGACGGGCTGCAGTGGCATAACACATGGGGGCGGGGGGCTCGGAGGCAGTGTTGTCATGTATGTGCATGTCATGGCTGTCATCTTTCTTTCAGCTATTATCTTTTTGATTTTTAGCAGCTCGGGCCTCTGTTTATGTTGTTTCTGCCTGAGAACTATGAATTCCAAAAATGTGCAGCATGTGACATGAGGGGGTGCCTTTTGACCCCATCCCCTTTCCCAGGGATAGGTCCTGTAGCGAGAGTGGGGGCCCCCTGAAATGACACTGCCTCCCCCTAACCCCCCCCCCCACCCCCTCCTAAACAGGATCCTCGAATGGAGAGGTGCTGTTGAAAGACTGAATTACAGGGTTTTTTTTCTCGCAATTCTTTATTTTAAAACAGTACCAAAACATTGAATATATCATTCCAAAAATAAATAAAAATTTGTAATATGAATAAAATATGCAATAGGAACAAGAGAAACAGAAGAGAATTAAGTGGAGAGTGGAGAAGAGAATGGAGAAGAGAAAAAAAGAACAAGCATTGGCATAGCCAATAGGTCTCGCTTTTGGGACCTTATAAGTATTTAGTTATGCAGCACAATATCCTTGGCGCAACAACATCAACTGTTGTATGGCTAAACACTTATAAGATCCCAAAGGCAAGACCTATAGGCTATGTCAATGCTTGTTTTTCTATCAAATGAGCCATATTCGGTTTAATGTGTCAGTTAGAAGGTTCAGTAGTTTATCTGCTTCATCAAGCTCAACATGACTTATGTATATGACTAGCGTAAGTGCCCCCGAGTCCTCTAAGTGCCCTTTGCTGGTGTATCAACATTGCTGTCAATGTCCTATGCATACTTTTTAAAACTGCATGTAGCCCTTCCTTAGAACATTCCTGATGAACTCAGCACTTTGTTCCTGCACTTTTTCTACCTAATGCGGTCACATAGAATCAAACACAGCATAGTTCAGGCATCAGAGAAAAGTAGAGCACTGCCTCCTCATCCCTGCCATACCACACAATACCTGAGGCATGGGTCATACATGAGCACATGTGTATTGAACATCTATGATAGTGTGCAACATGTGATAGTTAAGGACATATTAAATATGAGCCCCTTGTCAAGATGCACTAATCTTGCAACCCAGTTCAAACATGACACAGCCTTTCAGCCCTTGTAGTTGGCTTGTGTGCCAGCTAGGAGTGTGTTTAGGGAAATGAGCATTCCCGTCCTCCAAACTACACCAAAATGCATCTGGGACCAGCTCCCTCCTCTCACTGGACGCGAACCAACCTGGCAACAGAAAGCCCAGTAAACAAAAGGCTTCTCTTCCAAAGATTTCCCATTACACTTAACTATGACTGGGCAAGCCTCACCTTAATGAAGTTCTTGAACCCTCCCCAGCTGCCCCCTTTAAGCTGATATGTGTCACATATCTCACACCGAGCTCTTCTTGCCAAAAGGCATTAGCTACACTGAAAAGCCAACTGCAGGCAGACTAATGCTAGTTAGCCCACTGGAGGTTGAGGCAGACAAAGTTTATCTTTTTAGAAGTCAATTTCATAAGTATTAAAATAATGTATGTATTAAAAATCCTACTTCACGCCTGAATTGAATTATAATGAACATTAAAATAGTGTTAGAATTATTCCAGTGCTTGTATCAGACCAAAGTTAGTAGAATTATGATTTTATTCAAAGCTTTGCTCATTTCATAGGACAGCTACCCTTTAGAGTGAAAATAGCTTTTTGGAGCTTGTCACTAGACATATGCCAATATTACATTTTTGAATGTAATACTTCTAAATGCCAGGTACCCTATCGAGTGGGCTAGAAGGCCTTCTTAGGGATGACTTATTTAATATTTAGAATTATTTCCCTTCACAAAGGTTATTTTGACGGGTTTGCCTGCAGGTTTAAAATCTGAATGGATCAGGCTACACAGGTAGGCCTGAAGCCATGTTTTAGTTGGCATTTTAGTGTATGGCACAATAAGTGTGGTAGTCCACAGTTGATATTTACCTCTCCATGCCATTGGTGTATTTCCCTGTCCCATATACTATGGCCTAACTTTAAAGTAAAATACGCAAATTGGGGATTAGGCAATTTTATGATGTTTTAGGGGTTAGAGCACATACAGCAGAGTTCCAGTGTGCAGAGTTCCAAACCAAACAACACCAATCATAAAAGATAATGGGGGTGGCCATGCAAAAAGATGCACTTTCTCAATTTAACCCCAAAAAATGTGAATTGTAGTACACAGGAAATAATCATAAATCAGGAAATTTAAAGAGCCACCGCAATGCAAGGGCCATTTAACTCTCTCCTCAAAGCATTGACAGCAGCCATAGGATCCATCAGTGGATGAGTCCACAGTATTTGCTAACCAAAATAAAATATATTAAAGTAATTATTTAGAATGGTGCATTTTGCTTCAGAATGTGATCTGTCACTGATTGTGAATTGAAGGAGAAAGAAGCATACAAGCTGAGTCCTCCTTCTCCTTCCAAGTTGCAATTACATTTAATAGTTTGTGATCACTATTGCACTATTGCAGTTGTAAACCATTGATCAGACTAACTCCCTCAAAGGAATGGTATCCATTTGAAAAGTTGTATCTGGATGGTATGTGTGTGCTCTATTGGTGTTGTTGTGTCTGCGTTTGTGTGACAAGTTATAGAGGGTTGTTCTATTGCATGATAAATAGGTTTGGTTGGGTAAGAAGATTCCATTAGTGTGCAATGATGTGGAGATGGATGTGGGTGAAAGTTTAGTGAGGTGTGGTATGTTGTGACTTATTGCCTTGGGCAAATGGGGTTGTATTGCGCTGAATTGTAATATGCTGTGACAGTTAGTAGTATTGGCAATGTAATACAGTCTTGGTCTGCTGTGCAATGTGTTCTATTGTCAGATGTAGTACTATTGGGGTGATTGGTGTGGGTGATGTCAGGATTGTTGGTTTTAATAAGTTGTGGTTTGTTGTGACAGCTGTAGTATCGGTTGAATGTTCATGGAGAGGATCAGGAAGCAGACCTTGAGGATTGCGTTCTAGCAGGTGGGGACGGGGCATCTACTCAGGACGGCCTGCACCAAGGTTGCATCAGCCATCGAAGGACTGGGGATATGTGCAGAGTGCCTGGCAGTAGTAGACTACACACCTTAATTCCTGAATTCTCATGTTGTTTGTAGATGGTGGTGGCCATCTGGGATTACTGGTTATACCTTTTCTTGTGTTTTACACCGTCCTTGTTTGGCAGTCGGGCTGCTATGCTGCCAGGACCCTTATTGCTTCAATTTGTGTTTGGGAATATTATCTTCTTGCAAGTTGATGAGAACATCCAAATTACAGGGATTTACCCTGTAAATTGACATGTTTAGGAATTTATCTTTGTAGTAGCTTCTTTAGAGAATTATTCTCTTAAACTTAAAAAATGTTTAGGCATTAATATAAATGACATTTGGGGTACTGGCAGACCTTTCAAAGTTAATTATTTTGTAAATCGACTATAGGGATTCTCTATTCATCACACCATTGATTCTAATATGCATGAGCACTGAAGTGTCAGTTGTGTTTATTAAAGTATTTATGTGATGTTATCATAGGGATTTACAAATCATTAACAAATGCTTAATAACTGTCAGTTGTATTGAGATTAACAGGAAGCAACTATTCTAGAAGGCACAAATATGTGAAATCAGGGGTATTTATATTAGTGATAAAAAGAGAGTTAAAACATAATGTTATATTCAGATGCTGGAAGTTATTGTCTGATTGCATAATATTTCCTTATTTGTCTTTAGATATCCATTCCATTTTTCCTAATGATATTGCCCAACGGAGCGATAAGGCAGAGTATGATATTTATTGTCTCTGCTTTTCCTCCTATCCCATTACTTGCTTCTGCTATGTCTCTCTCTTATCATATTGTTTGTGCTCAGTAGTGTTTGTGGTGAAGGAGAGATCCAAGATAAAATGTCAGTGCTATCTTGCAATATGGGGTTGTGTAAGGCCCTTGTTATAAGCAGTCCGGAAAAGGGGCTGGTATTTCACCATTCACTAGGGCAACTCCAGGGGTGAGGAAAATCTGCTCCATTATGATTTGGACAGTAAGAGTCCATTAAGAAATGAGGAATTTCTGATGAATTGGTAATTCCACATCCAGGTCTCCCAGAACTTTCACCCAGAGAGGTAGTCTGCTTTCAGCAGCTGGAATTTATGGGTTAAAGTACATTAATTCACTGTGTTCCCACTGATCTTATAATTCCAAAGGGGTCACAACTGCTGTTGTTTTCTCCCTGGAAGTAAGTGACCACTTGTAATGAGTGCCTTGGTGTTTTGTTGTTTGCAGTGAAATGTTGGGTTGACTGGAGCATGAAGTTACGCTTAGTGGTGTGGTGTAAAGTTTAGTATAGTAAGGTTTTAGATGATGAGGTAATGGGGCTAGGTTAAATATATTTATGTAAGATTTGTTGAGAGCATGGTACAACATGCTGTATTTTGTTGCCTGTGGAGCAAGAAGCTGATGGCAGTCACATGGGTACAAAAGGGGGTGGTGATGGACGGAGCATCTGAACCAATCAAACACTGCCAAGCCATGCCTTCCCTGGACCGGAAACAAGCTTCCGAGGACCGGTTTCTGGCATTCCAGCCGTCTTCAGCCCGGCTTGCTTGAATCCAGTGGCAAAGTGAGCAAGGGACTCACGTCTGAGTATACCCTGCCACACTTATGGCGGCCAAAGTGGTACAAAAGGGGGTGGTGATGGACGGATCATCTGAACCAATCAAACACTCACACCCAGTCAAAAGATCTGGGTTTGATCCATCACCGTTCTTTAGCCCACTCTGCCACCCCAGTTCAGACATGGCTATATGCAAATCAGTCTGACCCTGTGCCTCATGAGAACAGTCCAGCCCGAACTGCCAATCCATGCCTTCCCTGGACCGGAAACAAGCTTCCGAGGACCGGTTTCAGGCATTCCAGCCGTCTTCAGCCCGGCTTGCTTGAATCCAGTGGCAAAGTGAGCAAGGGACTCACGTCTGAGCATACCCTGCCATACTTATGGCAGCCAAAGTGGTACAAAAGGGGGTGGTGATGGACGGAGCATCTGAACAATCAAACACTCACACCCAGTCAAAAGATCTGGGTTTGATCCATCACCGTTCTTTAGCCCACTCTGCCAGCCCAGTTCAGACATGGCTATATGCAAATCAGTCTGACCCTGTGCCTCATGGGAACAGTCCAGCCCGAACTGCCAAGCCATGCCTTCCCTGGACCGGAAACAAGCTTCCGAGGACCGGTTTCTGGCATTCCAGCCGTCTTCAGCCCGGCTTGCTTGAATCCAGTGGCAAAGTGAGCAAGGGACTCACGTCTGAGCATACCCTGCCACACTTATGGCGGCCAAAGTGGTACAAACGGGGGTGGTGATGGACGGAGCATCTGAACCAACCAAACACTCACACCCAGTCAAAAGATCTGGGTTTGATCCATCACCGTTCTTTAGCCCACTCTGCCACCCCAGTTCAGACATGGCTATATGCAAATCAGTCTGACCCTGTGCCTCATGGGAACAGTCCAGCCCGAACTGCCAAGCCATGCCTTCCCTGGACAGGAAACAAGCTTCCGAGGACCGGTTTCTGGCATTCCAGCCGTCTTCAGCCCGGCTTGCTTAAATCCAGTGGCAAAGTGAGCAAGGGACTCACGTCTGAGCATACCCTGCCACACTTATGGCGGCCAAAGTGGTACAAAAGGGGGTGGTGATGGACGGAGCATCTGAACCAATCAAACACTCACACCCAGTCAAAAGATCTGGGTTTGATCCATCACTGTTCTTTAGCCCACTCTGCCACCCCAGTTCAGACATGGCTATATGCAAATCAGTCTGACCCTGTGCCTCATGGGAACAGTCCAGCCCGAACTGCCAAGCCATGCCTTCCCTGGACCGGAAACAAGCTTCCGAGGACCGGTTTCTGGCATTCCAGCCGTCTTCAGCCCGGCTTGCTTAAATCCAGTGGCAAAGTCAGCAAGGGACTCACGCCTGAGCATACCGTGCCACACTTATGGTGGCCAAAGTGGTACAAAAGGGGGTGGTGATGAACGGAGCATCTGAACCAATCAAACACTCACACCCAGTCAAAAGATCTGGGTTTGATCCATCACCGTTCTTTAGCCCACTCTGCCACCCCAGTTCAGACATGGCTATATGCAAATCATTCTGACCCTGTGCCTCATGGGAACAGTCCAGCCCGAACTGCCAAGCCATGCCTTCCCTGGACCGGAAACAAGCTTCCGAGGACCGGTTTCTGGCATTCCAGCCGTCTTCAGCCCGGCTTGCTTGAATCCAGTGGCAAAGTGAGAAAGGGACTCACGTCTGAGCATACCCTGCCACACTTATGGCGGCCAAAGTGGTACAAAAGGGGGTGGTGATGGACAGAGCATCTGAACCAATCAAACACTCACACCCAGTCAAAAGATCAGGGTTTGATCCATCACCGTTCTTTAGCCCACTCTGCCACCCCAGTTCAGACATGGCTATATGCAAATCAGTCTGACCCTGTGCCTGATGGGAACAGTCCAGCCCGAACTGCCAAGCCATGCCTTCCCTGGACCGGAAACAAGCTTCCGAGGACCGGTTTCTGGCATTCCAGCCGTCTTCAGCCCGGCTTGCTTGAATCCAGTGGCAAAGTGAGCAAGGGACTCACGTCTGAGCATACCCTGCCACACTTATGGCGGTCAAAGTGGTACAAAATGGGGTGGTGATGGACGGAGCATCTGAACCAATCAAACACTCACACCCAGTCAAAAGATCTGGGTTTGATCCATCACCGTTCTTTAGCCCACTCTGCCACCCCAGTTCAGACATGGCTATATGCAAATCAGTCTGACCCTGTGCCTGATGGGAACAGTCCAGCCCGAACTGCCAAGCCATGCCTTCCCTGGACCGGAAACAAGCTTCCGAGGACCGGTTTCTGGCATTCCAGCCGTATTCAGCCCGGCTTGCTTGAATCCAGTGGCAAAGTGAGCAAGGGACTCACGTCTGAGCATACCCTGCCACACTTATGGCGGCCAAAGTGGTACAAAAGGGGGTGGTGATGGACGGAGCATCTGAACCAATCAAACACTCACACCCAATCAAAAGATCTGGGTTTGATCCATCACCGTTCTTTAGCCCACTCTGCCACCCCAGTTCAGACATGGCTAAATGCAGTCACATGGGTGGTATGTTGGGGATTTGTGATAAGGCGTTGCTGTATAAGAATATGGTAAATATTTTTGCAAGTGGCCATGCTGGTAATGTTTGACATTGGCTATTTAAAATGTGAGAAAAGTTATTAGTACCTGTAGATATGTGCCCAATATTGGTACATTTGCGATGCTGCAACATAAATCCACAAGAATTGACAAGACCCCTTAAAATGTTTTATGGTAACAAAGTGTGTTGTTTTTCCTATAAAGTATCCCTGGTTGTGATCTGCAAAGGTTTGAAACTCAGCCTCCATTTTAAATTGACATAAGACACTGAATGAGGGAGGGTGCTTGCATACCCACTGAAAGTCTCTCGCAACACGCTCCTTAAATACATACAATACAATTATACTCACAGGACGTACCTTACCCCCTATAGGATTCAGACTATCTGAGGTGGAGAGCCTAGAGGTTGCCCTCACTGCACACCACTGGATGCTGAGTTTAGGCACATGACATGGGGATGCAGTGGGCTTGCAGTGTTCTGGGTGAGGTAATTTTGCGACTCAATAGGATCCTGTCTAGGGCACTCTATAACACACCTGCAGTTTGTTTACTGGGCCTATTCCATAGACAGGGCCCCAAGAAGGTGGGGAACAGGTTTGTGGACTAGGCTCTGGCCAAGCGATGAGTGGCCATGGCTTGGAAATCCCCGAGGTGACCAAACATGGAAACTTGGGTAACTGATGGCATGGGCTGGGCACAGGCTGAGGAACGGGCGCTGCAGAGGGAGGAAACAAGGGGTGTCCAACACAGACCTATTGGACGAAGGACCGGAGTGAGGGTCATACTATGGGGCCAAATCCAGCCTGCAACGATGAGCTGGAACCTGATAGGGATGAGGGTGCTCAGACCCTGGAGTTAGTTGTAGGCAGGATTTGCCATAGGACAAAGGGTGGTCTGTGTGGGATGCTCTTGTCCTGACGTGCCTACATTCCCTCCCTTGCGTGGCTTGACCCCCCCTCCCCCCGGACCTCTCCACTTTTCCGCAACTGATATTGCTCACACACTTCATGATGAGACTTTGGGATGCATGAATACAGTTATACTTCAAAGCTAGTATGTTCAATATCATTATCGTATGGCATCCAGACCTCCTGGAACCACAACCATAACCCCATCCCCTGTAGGGGAATGTTTGCTCCTGTTTGCAATGTGAGTCCTGTAATGAGGGCTATTGAATGAAAACCAGTATACTGATTCAGTGTCAATATTGTGCTGTATTGCTGTAATTGTTAAAATGCCAATAAAAAAAAGTGTTTAAAAAAAGCAAATGTTGTTATTTTTCAGGCTTTCAAAGAGAATTATTGACTTACAATAGGATTGTAACAGTAAGTTGAGAGCCAGCAAGAGGCTTTGAGAAGAAACAACTTAGCATGAAGGATAGCTGTGACATGAGCCTGCCATAAACTGACCCATGGAGGTTTTACTGTGACTGATTTATTTATTTAAGTAAGTTTGCCAATATGTTGTGAAGTAGTTCTGTGAAGTGAAGCAGCTCTTCAAGGCAGAATCTGGTTAAAGGAGATCTACGAGGTGTGTTTGTAAGCCCTGCTATGACTCCATCCTGCAGAGACAGATGGTGAATTCTTAGTGCTGCACACTTCACAAAGGGTACTCTTTACACTCTGATTTTCAGATGTCTGTTCACCTGAGGACACTGATGGGAGAAAAAGGCGACTCCTCTATTTTGTGAATACCCTGAAGAAGTTCTGGGATCAAAGTTCACTAACAGTCTAAGTGTTAGGAGAAAGCTTTAGGTACAAGTGTGAATGGAATTGCAATATAGGGAGTGGAGAACATTGCAAGCAGAGATTTAAATTTTACCATGCCAAGCATGGGTTGATCATGCAGGCCTGTATTTTCGGTCTGGTCTTACAGCTGGAACTGCCTCTAAGTTTCTTGAAAAAAAAAACATACAAATAATATCTACATGCACATAAAGGGGCTTTGCACCAGCCCTCTGCACCCATAATCCTGTTAAGTGTCATTCACATTTTCTTCCACCCACAACAGCATAGAGTGCAGGCCAATGGGTCTGCCCACTTCAGCCAGTCAGTCAAATACACTTTATTCGATTCATAAAAATCATAAAAGGCATAAAACAACATTTATATACTTCAGCCATTGGCTCTATCATACTTATAGTGATGGCATTTTTGTGTGATCATATAACCCTTCTATCAAAAAATTCATGAGCTTCAGTGCCAACGTAGGTGGGTGGCTCATTTAGTTTCCCATTTTTTCTACACTCCTTTTACTACTCCCAGCTGCTCCCCAGAGAGTGATACCGGATCTCTCAGTTACTTTTTAGAGTGCCCGGCACCTTCTAGTCTGCCATACACACCCATCCTGTGCACCCACTGCTTCTAAAATAGGGTGGCCATCTTTAAATGGTATAGTGCATAATGTATCATTTGTTGCCGTTCCAAGAAGTTTGTCATGAAGGGAAGCAATGTGGCAGCCATCTTTGGAATGGTACACCAATGATACCCTATGGACAAAGCCATTGCGAAATGGTGGCCCAGTGTGATGCTTAATATTTAAATGATATTTTTAAACATATGAACACCACATTTATGTGCAGCATTTTTTCTTTTTCTTTTCTTATTATTTTAACTTATCTTGCGTATGTTTGGAAACATAATAAATATAAAATAAGAACCACATATTATCATAAGGCCAACCAGGATACAGATAATAAAATCAGGACTTTACACGAACGTCCTGCCTGACCTGGAAGAACTTGGGAGAGTGGAGAACTGAAGTGCTTTGATTGAATATTTTTGAACCGATCTGATTAAGGGTATTTTTTATGAGTGAGTTAGTGGTGAAGATGAGGCCATATAATGTGCATTTCTCAAGTCGATATTTGATATTACCAAGGCATGTGCAACTGATTAAATAAACACATGAGTCTAACAGCCTGACCAATAGAGATAAGATCATTTTGGGTAGAACTGAATCTACTGTAAAGCTGTCTTGCAATAAACCAAAAATAGAAACAAGCATTCCACTACTGGGATGGAAAAGTCCTCCACGTGGTAATGAACATGCACCCCTAAGGGCCCAAATATACTGCGGTCTGGATCCCTATTGCTGATATTTTTTGTCATAGCAAACCCTGATCATGAATGTGCCATAACATGAGCCTGTCTCGTAGATTGCAGTCTTGTTAGACTGGGACGGGCTCCCAAACCGTTACTCTCATTATAGTGAGAGCTTACTGCCTTCACCAGGAGCAGCACGAGCATGGTGTAGGCTTATGAGTGGTGTACCTGCACTGGGTGTATTTGTGCCTAGGAAGGGTACATTACAAAGACAATGCAGTCCTGTGCAGCACGTGAATGTTGAATGCACATGCTCGGTGTTTGTGCTCCTCTGTGTGGTACAGTACATGAAGGATGTAGTGCTGAGTAGTGAGTGCATGTTAAATGCATGTGCTGGATGCTGGATGTATGTGTGCCTATGAGGGGATACATGGTGATACATGGAAAGTAGGTGGAGGAATCTCCAGACAGATTTGTGTATTGCTGCATTCCTGTAAGTTTGGTGGGACACATCCTGGAGAAAGAGAGACCCGGGCTTCCCTGTACACTTCAAACGGGGCTCTTTGATTCAGTGAGAGGTCACAAGGAAAGGGGCATGGGTACATTTCAGAAAAGGAGATGGGGCTGATAAGAGAATCATAAAGAGTAGTCTGGGGCCCTGGGCTAACCTATTGATGCATATATCAATGTGGCTGACATCCAGATTTAAGCTCTAGTCACTCCCATGGCGTGTGTTGTGGGGCTATCAGCTTTGGAGTCCCTCCTGCTGAGACAGATTACTTTCAAGAAGGCCTAGGAGTGAGGAATGTTACTAGTAGTATCTTTATGACTGCAGAGTCTCAGCCAATAAAAAGATAGAACTGTCCAATTTTTTCATGTGCAGAGACTTGGCAGTCGTAAAGATACTACTCGTAAAATGCCTTTGTGAATAATAAACAATCGTAAACTTACACAAAAGTGAACATTTACCTTTGCTTAATCGGGCCCTTATACTCCAAATCACATTTGGTGTCTGGAAATGGACTAGAAGGAGAATATGAAACCCCACAAATTGGCATCTGCCAAACAATCAGACAAGCTGTGGGGTAGGGGAAGTTCTGCAAGACTTCTGCCTGTGACCCGGACTACGGGGCAAGTCATGCTAGTCTCCCTGCTGGGTGAGTGGACATCAGTCAGGGACTCCAAGACTACTCGCCCTGGAGCTTGGAGCACCATCCCCTGCCTGCTTGCCAAGATCAGTGTGCTCAGTAAGGAATAGGAGACCGTTGGAGAGAGTACAGTCCAGTGGGGAATCCTGATGAGAGGACTCCCGTTGCGGGATGTGAGGAAACAGCTACTGCATCAAATGGGACATTGCCCACGAGTAGGACAATGTCGGGGGGAACAGCGTTTACAACGCAACTTTTACAACGCAGTACCTTTACGACGCAACCATTACAACGCAAGTCATCACAACGACTTGCGCTGGGGGGCGCTCTAGGATAGGGAATAGTTTTAATTTACTATCCAACACCTTCCCTACTATCCACGGGGACTGGAGTTGGAATAGTAAATTAAACTATTCACTATCCAGCGCCCCCCAACGCAAGTCGTTGTAACGACTTGCGTTGTAAAAGTTGCGTCGTAAAGGCATGCGTTGTAAAAGCATGCATTGTAACGATGTACATCCCAATGTCGGCAACCCCCATATGCCTGCAGAGAAGTGAGTTCTGGTGAAGGCTGCAGCGATAGTGCCAGAGCTAGTGTGCAGCTAAGGATCGGCAACTCTGTATGCCAGGAGGGGCTCCCGTAACATGAGCTTTGCTGAACGCTGTCCCGATCAAGCCGGAGCCCGTGTGCAGTTGAGGTTCGGTAACCCCGTATGGCAAGAGGGGCTGCCTTGCGGACACCTGCTGTGCCGAGCGGCTCAGGCCACACAAACCCCGAGAGTCAAGTGCTGAAAGGGAACTTGGCCTAGTTGCTCAGAATTCATAGTAGGATGGGCGACTGGGACATAAGGAGTAAAAAGCATCAGCCCCTGGGGTTGGGCCTAGTAACCCCTGCTTGCCTTGTGGGATTCCGACTTCTGCATTCATAACAAAGCATATTCTGCGTTAGTTGCTAAATTTAGGCTTTTGAATAAAAAGGAGGTGCCCCAGGAGTCTAACCAACAAACGTGCATGACCAACAATTTGTGCTCTTCTGACCAGATCTCTCCATCAGTTTTGTCACTCAAACTTTAAATATGTGTAATGTAAAACAAAGCATATTCAAGGCAAATCTGTGAAAATCAACATTGAATTGCCGGCCCAAATTCATATTCTCCCACATGCTTGAAGAATTAATGCTACTTAATATTACGTATTGTGCACTCATTTGTTTGGCCTCTTTGTGCTGTGCCTAGAGCTACAAATGACAGGAATAGGAGGGACAGATTGTATCTTATTAGTCTCAGTGGCAGAAAAGTAAAGTGTTGCATAGTTGCTGACAGATTGCCTTTTAGTTGCGCGCAGTTTTCCAATTGCTGTGGCCTATCCTTGGACAATTAGGTCTGGATTGACAGCTGTCTAATAGACATATTACTTACATTTTTTTTTTAAATATACATAGCGTGGACTTTGGCTTAAACCAGAGGAGTAGACTCTCTCACCACATGGTACTGGCAGCTTTAAAGTATTATAATGCCTCCTATGGAGTGCTTGCATTGTCATGCATGAGGGACTAATTTACATCTCAAAAGTACACTGAATCATCACACAGTGAATTCATTATCATTATAGGTGCATTGTCAAGCAATGACGTTTTTTGTTAACTGCTGCAGGCTTTATGAAATATTTTAGTCAGGGTTCAAACGTCAGGGCATTGCCAGTGCTTGTTTTTGTCCTAGGAGTGACTTGTCCCTTTCTTTCAAAGACTGCGAAATCATGTTGCGCAGCTAACGTGCATTTTGTACACAACTGTGTAGCAGAGTTTGCTCTTCCTCGCAAGTGACTCAAATTTCACTAGGAATGCTATATTAAACTACAGCATTTGCCCAAAAATATGTTTGCGAAAGCCCCGATTTTTATATGCCTAGAACTTTTTGGTGGAGTTTTTATAGTTTTACGAGAAATACTTGAAGGACTTCGCCCAGTTTAGTTTCAAAGTAATGATTTTGCTTAAATGGCGTAGCTAGTGTGGCCTAAAAATGTTATGCTAAACAATGTATACAGATGTTCATATGCAAGGGCCACGTGGTACAATCCATGGTAAAGGCAAGTATTTATTCTTTCAAACAGAAATTACAACATCATTTCCAAACATGAGTTTTCTAGATAATAGACCCCATGATTATACATGCGTACGCTGATATTGAATTATTGACTCTAAAAGTAACAAAAAGAAAATATTGTCTGAGGGCAAAAGAAAAATGTGGCAGTTGCTTTTGCTGCAGTGTTATTGACTGTCACTCTTTTGTCACCAAGATCATTGTGATAAAGATTAGAGCTTTCTTTGTGACTCAAACAAAAAAGGGAGCATATGCGTAAAAACGTGACAGTATTCTTATCGATAAAAGAAAAGAAAAAAATCAACGTGAGGCACTGAACATGTAGTAATCAATAAAGGTCTTACTTCTGTGGAACCAGAATACAGGTACATTAAACGAATAGGGAGACTGAATCCTCTTTCTTTGGCCTTCTTAAAACGGGGCCGCTAACTTGGAGATATTCCGAGTTAAATGTATGTGCTTTCGACAATGCAGTCTAATAAAAAAAGTTACATTAAAAATCTTCATCTCCTTACTGGCAGTGCCAGGACTGTTCACCTGTTTGCGCCCTATCATGAACAATGTGCACTTGGCCAAGAACTGGTGTGTGCCCTTCGTTTTGCGCATGTGCACTCTCATTTCCCTGATTTATGGACCTAGTCATCAGTTTGGGCACACGCCCTCTATTGTGATTAGGCCATATGGTCATATAACATTGTTCCTCAGTTGACGCACATTTTATTACCTTCCTTCTAACTCAGAATGCGGTAAAATGTTAAGTTCCTTTACCACATTCTTAGTTAGCAACCACTTCATAAAATTTGCACTAAGTAAAAATGTATTCTGCATATGTAAATTGATAATTGTATAGCGCACTACTCACCCGCAAGGGTCTCAAGGCGCTTGTACGAATACCGCTGTGGAACCCATCCTGGCTTTCCCTGTGAGGTGTCCACTCCTGGGCACCCCCAAGGTGGAGGCCAGGCATCCTTAGCGTTGTGGGGGCCGTTGTGAAGATTAAGCAAGCTATTGCCCAGAGTTGCAGAGTGGGACTCCATGATTGGAAAAGGCACCGAGGTGAGAATTATCAGGTCCGTGGAATTTTTGAGCCCAAGACCCGCCGAGGCGGGGAATTGAACCCTGGTCCCGGGCTAGACCTCTGCATCAGGGTCTGCCGCTCTAACCATTGAGCCACACTTCAGTGCAAATGATACCAGCAGGCTGATGATTAAGGACCACATGTGCGACCATTTTTGAGGCGCACATGGAGATTCAGACTGTTTGCGACTGCTAAACAGTGTTGTAGCATGTATCAACCCTATTTTGCGAGTCAGTAACATGTTGCCGACTCGCACAATAGGGTTTGTGAGTCACTGTAATGAAGGGGCGTGCCAAGGGCGTCCCTTCCTAATAGCAAGTCGTAAGGGCATGTACGCTTTTTTGGTGACCGGAATGCGGTCGCAAAACAATTGCAGTTTACCGACTTCTTCAAGTAGGTCACGGGTACTCATAGTACGGCCCGCGGGCCAGGGGCGGCCCGGCAAGCCTTCCCTGGCGGCCCGCGGACCGTGCAGACATCGTACCCGTGTTTGTTTGTTTTGTAAAGAATCTCAGCAAACACCCCTTCTGCAGCGCGGGCGCTTTCCGTCAGAGTGGGGCTGCGGGGGCCTAAGAGGTGAACAAAGCCTCATTAGCATGCGAATGGTCTTTTAAAGACCTGTGAGTGCTCGGGTGCGGCTGGCTGGCTTGCTGAGTGTGTGTGTGCCCAGAAGCTGTCTCAACCCGGGCACACACAGGCAGTGTGAGATGAAGAGGGAGAGGGCGGGAAAGGGAAGGAGACAGACAGAGGGAGAGCGAGGCAGACAGAGGGAGAGCGAGGGAGGGAGACAGGCAGACAGAGAAAGAGCGAGGGAGGGAGACCGAGGCAGACAGAGGAAGTGCGACGGAGGGAGACAGGCAGACAGAGGGAGAGCGAGAGAGAGCGAGGGAGACAGAGGCAGACAGAGGGAGAGGGAGGGAGGGAGACAGGCAGACAGAGGAAGAGTGAGGGAGTGAGAGCGAGGGAGACAGAGGGAGAGCGAGGGAGACAGAGGCAGACAGAGACAGAGCGAGGGAGAGCGAGGTAGGGAGACAGGCAGACAGAGGGAGAGCGAGGGAGGGAGAGTGAGGGAGACGGAGCGAGGGAGACAGAGGCAGACAGAGGGAGAGCGAGGGAGACAGAGCGAGGGAGACAGAGGCAGACAGAGGGAGAGCGAGGGAGGCAGCGCGATGGAGAGCGCAGGAGACTGAGGCAGACAGGGAGAGTGAGGGAGTGAGACAGGCAGACAGAGGGAGAGCGAGGGAGGAAGACAGGCAGACAGAGGGAGAGCGAGGGAGGGAGAGCGAGGGAGACAGAGGGAGAGCGAGGGAGACAGAGGCAAACATAGGGAGAGCGAGGGAGAGCAAGGGAGGGAGACAGGCAGACAGAGGGAGAGTGAGGGAGGGAGACAGGCAGACAGAGGGAGAGCGAGGGAGGGAAACAGAGGCAGACAGAGGGAGAGTGATGGAGACAGAGCGAGGAAGACAGAGGCAGACAGAGCGAGGGAGAGGGAGGGAGACAGCAGACAGAGGGAGAGCGAGGGAAAGACAGAGGGAGGGAGACAGAGGGAGGGAGACCTCAGAGTGAGGAAGACCTCAGAGTGAGTGAGGGAGACCTCAGAGTGAGTGAGGGAGACCTCAGAGTGAGTGAGGGAGATCTCAGAGTGAGGGAGGGGGAAGGAGAGGGAGGGAGACAGAGGGAAGGAGGGAGAGGGAAGGAGAGGGAAGGAGGGAGAGGGAAGGAGGGTGAGGGAAGGAGAGGGAAGGAGGGAGAGGGAAGGAGAGAGAGGGAAGGAGAGAGAGAGGGAGACAGAGGGAAGGAGGGAGAAGGAAGGAGAGAGGGAGAGAGAAATAGAAGAAGGTAGAGGGAAACAGAGAGAGAAGGAGACAACAAGAGAGTGATACAGTCAGAGTAAGTGAGACCGAGGGAGAGAGGGAGTGAGACAGTCAGAGTGAGTGAGACAGAGGGAGAGAGGGAGTGAGAGGGAGTGAGACAGTCAGAGTGAGTGAGACAGAGGGAGACAGAGAGACAGAGGGAGAGAGAGGTGGAGAGAGGGAGGGAGAGAGAGAGGGAGGGAGGGTGAAGAGAGAGAGAGAGAGAGAGAGAGCGCGACAGAGAAAGAACGAGAGAGAGAGAGAGAGAGAGAGAGAAATGTGTGTATGCCGGGTCTGGTGGCTCAGGGGACGAAGGCGTCCGCTGCAGGGACCTGTGATCAACCTCATGGTCAGTTTTTTTTCTAGCCCCGCCCCCTCCCCCACTGACCCCGCCCTCACCGGTGCGGCCCTCGGACACAAACCACACTGTAAATTTGGCCCCCGAGAGAAAGTTTGTGAGTACCCATGAAGTAGGTGGTAAGCCACTCGCAAAAGAGAAGTGCTCCCAGGGGGACACTTTCCCCTTTGTGATTGGCAGCAAAAATGTTTTTAAGAGCAGGCAGTGGTCCCAGGGACCACTGTCCACTCTTAAAAAATGAAACTGAAACGATGAATTTTTGTTTTTGAAATGCATCCCTTTTTCCTTTAAGGAAAACAAGCTGCATTTCAAAAAAGAAAGTTGCTTTATTTAAAAATCAATGGGGCGTGGCTTACACGGCAAACAAGATGGACGCGTAGCTGCGTAGCTCCGAGCCACTGTTCCCAATGTAATTTCTCTTTGGGGGGCAATTCCTACTTTTTCGAATAATGGATGCTGGATATCTTTTCTACTCAATGCAGTGAGCCTTTTAATCATTATAAATGCCGCTTTCTTTGAATTTTAGCTATTTTTGATGGCGCGACTTGGCTCGTATGTTTAACAGCTGCCATTTTGATTTCTTTTTAATGCGCCCACCGTGTTTCAAGATGACTCCTCATGGCTCAGTTTCCTACTCATGAGTCACTGCTGGCGGTTAGCTCATTGTGAACAACAAGTGAGACTCTTCATATGTTGAAGTGCTGTTGCTTTTGCTTTTCTTCTTGCCATGTGAATACAGCAGTCTACCTTCTCTGAGAACAGCCACCATTTTGTGCTCCACTCGACGCATTCTATGAGGTGAACACTCACTCTATATCGGTGGCTAATATATTACTGCTTTTCTTGGTTTTGTGGGTCCTCAGCTTTCCCTGAACTACACCACATTCCCATGAATGAGGTATTCTAGATTTCAAATGTTTTGGAGCTTGTGTACAGACTGACTCTTACAGTGATTTAAAGGTTTAAAAGATTCAGTCCTTGAGAGTATAGTTTAATACTCACTAAACTCCACCGTCCTTTCATGGGGAGATTGCAGAATCTTAAACTTACTGCTTCTACCAAAGTTACTGCGTGCTCAGATTCAGACTCCAACTCCAACTTTAATGAAATGGAAGACCTTTCCTCTCAGAAACCTGATCATTCTTCAGGTACCATTCCAAAAACGCAGCTTCTCCAGTGAATTCTTCTTCAGCCTCCATTGATTTAATCCTTGAAGAGATTCGTGCCCTAAAACCTTTTATGGAGGAAAGTTACACAACTCTACAGTTTCTGAATGACAAATGGTCTTCATTGGATTCGCGAGTGCTCATTGTGGAACAAAGTACAGAATCTCTCCAAGTTTCTTGCTCTCGTATTTCATCTCTAGAATCTGAAATATCTCTACTGAAAAAACAGGCTGAGGATTTGGAAAAATCAAAATTGCAGAAACAATCTTAGAATTTATGGTCTCCTTGAAAATAATAAAGGTTCCAATCCAACCGTCTTTTTTCAGTCATTTTTGCTTAAGCTCTTAGACTTACCAGCTACTCCTTCTCTCAACATTCAAAGGGCTCATAGGATTGGTCCTAACATTTCTGCGAAACCACGTGGTGTCATCATGCTTTTCCTGCAATACACAGACCTTCTACAAGTCCTGTCTGCTGCCAAGTCCAAAAAACTAACTTTCTGGGAAGGTCATTGTCTATTTTTCTCTCAAGATGTAGCTAAAATTACGGCAGATTGTCAGAAGATGTTTCTTGATCTACGTCCTCAACTACGTACTATTAACGCCACATTTGGACTTCTTCATCCTTGTCTCTTCAAGGATACATATAAAGAGAAGACTATAACTTTTAAAGATCCCGTGGCGCTACAGGAATTCCTTCGTCATCATGGAGCTGATGTCATGGATACTTCAAAGCCTGCTTAATTATTACTCTTGTCTCGTTTTGTGTAGATGTTTTCATGTCTCGGTTACACATTGAGTGTTATTTCACTTGTATTTTTGTGATGCTCTGGTACTGTTTTTTGTTCCATATCTCGCTCCCTAATGTTATTACTTTTTTCTTTATTAAGTTTTCTTCCTTTTATATGCAGATGTTTTATACTTACAATTCCGTTACCTGTCTGATCTCCCTGTTATGTTGAAGTTTTGGTTGTGGCCCCTCTGGAGTTCGGTGGAGCTTCCGTGCTGTCGATGTCATCTTCTGGTGTAGTCACTCCCCATTTGTTTTGTATCTGTAGGTATGTGTCGTCTTTTGTTTGACTTGTACTGTCTCTTTGTTCTCTATCTTCTCCCTTCTCTATTTGGTTTCTCTTGTATGGTTCCTTACAATTTCTTTCTCTTTTTTACTTTATTTATGTATCTCTTTTGCCTTCCTAACCTAACTTTTTCTCAATCAATTTTAATTCCTGTTCTTGTAAGCATAATGCTTGTTCATGCTTTTCTCAATAAATTACATTTCGGGTCACAACCTGGAATATTAAAGGATTAAATAATCCTATTAAAAGGCAACAGGTGCTATCTCACCTAGCTAAATTAAAATCTGATATTGCTTTACTCCAAGAATCTCATATTACTGAAGATGAAGCTTCCAAGCTGAAGAGATGTTGAATAGGACATGTGTTTAACTCTCCAGCTTTAGGTGGGAAAAACTGAGTTTTGATTTTATGTCATAAAAAATGACGTTTCCATTGTTCAATGGGAAGCTGATACTGAAGGTTTTTGGGTTATTGTTAAGCTTCTTATGGATAAGATTGCTTTAGTTATTTTTAATGTATATGCCTCTAGTTTGGTTAATAGGGTTTTCTGGACTAATGTATCTGATAAATTACTTACATATGATGATGATGACTATATTATATTTGATGGGGATTGTAATCAACTCGTTGACCCCATTTTAGATAGACATTCTAGAATTAAGTTTCTCCCCTCTAAAATGCACTCACAATTTACATCCACAATACATCACAAAGCATTGGTGAACATTTGGAGACTTTGCCACCCTGACCTTAGAGAATATAGTTTTTATTCAGCCTCATATCATTCACGATCCTATATTGATTACCTCTTCCTGAGTAAATCCCTGGCCTAACATGCCATTCAATCTGAAATTGGTTCCATCTTAATTTCAGATCACGCCCCTGTACTTGTGGATATTGATCTTATCCCTTTTTCTCCTCACCCAGGTAGATGGCGTTTTAATAATTCCCTACTTCTTGATCCTATTTTTTGTCAAGAATTCAACTTCTTTGCCTCTGAGTTTTTTACTATCAACAATACCCCGGATTCTCCCTTTGTTATGGTGTGGGAGTCCTTTAAGGCTGCTGCCAGAGGTTTTATAATGAATTTTGTATAACAAAAGAAAAAATCCTTAGAAGCCCAATCCTCTCAACTAATTAATCAATTTAAACAATTAGAATATACATATTATCATTCAAATAAAGAGTACTCTTTGAAAAATCTTATTGATGCTAACCTTACCTTTAATAGACGATCTACTGATGCTGCCTCTAATTACTTATTGAAAAGTAGTTCTCGCTACTATGGGGGCCAAAACAAAATGGGAAAATTACTGGCTAACAATTTAAAAGTGAGAAAAGAAAGAACGAAAAAAAACTCTCTACAAGGTCCTGCCTGTGCTAATATCTTCAAAGATAAGGATATTTTAAACAAATTTGTCTCATTTTATAAGGATTTATACACTCCTGAAGCACTACCAGAACAGTCCGATCTTCTTTCCTATTTTCAATCCATTCCTTCTCCTTCATCGAATCACATTGATTTTGAGCCTCTGAAACTGATATTTCTTTTGCAGATATTTCCCACACCGTTTCAGTGCTGCGTCATGAGAAAGCATCCGGACCAGATGGCTTTACCATTGAATTTTATAATCACTTTGCGAAAACCATTTTGCCAAATCTTTTACTTCTATTTCAATCTTTATCTGTTATGGCTCTTCTCGGGGCATGTTTCAAGAAGCATTGATCTGCCTAACTCCCAAGGATGATAAGGATCATTCTCTTTGTAAGAACTATCGACCTATTTTTTGGGTCAACACAGATTATAAGATCTTTGCAAAGATTCTGGCACTTCGTATTGCTCCTATTCTGCCCGATCTCATTGGCCCTGAACAATCAGGTTTTGTTAAGGGAATACTTGCATCTGACAATTCACGAGTCCTTTTCAATGTCTTAAGCAAAGCTTCTTCCTTGGATCACTCTATTGTCGCGATTACCTTAGACGCTGAGAAAGCATTTGATAGGATTGGTTGGAATTTTATGTTTTATGCTTCAAAATGGGCTGGTTTTCCTTCTAAATTAACTACTCAGGTCCTCAAGCTTCAATATTTGGTAACAGTATAACTTCTAATTACCTTTCATTGAGTAGGGGAGTGCGACAGGGATGTCCCTTATCTCCTTTATTATTTGTTATAGTATTGGAACCCTTTTTAACTAAAATTCGACAGGATGATCGTATTACTGGATTTCATTTTGGTCCGCATCAGGTTAAAATGTCAGTTTACACTGATGACATTCTTTCATATTGTTCTAATCCTGAATCCTCTTTTACTCCTTTTCTTCAACTGGTGGCCTCCTTCTCTAAAATCTCAGGTTATCGTCTTAACGCTGAAAAATGCGAAATTCTGCCTTTAAATGTTTTGTGTCGAAAACATCTTTTTGAGCATTCCGAATTCTCTTGGCAACCACTTAAAATCAAATATCTGGGTTTGTGGTTTGCTCCTTTATTATCTGAAATACTAAAGCTAAGCTTTGATTATATTACTAAAAAACTGAATGACACTATTACTTGCTGGCATCCCCTCTTTCTATCTTGGTTGGGTCGTCTAGAC
The DNA here is from genome assembly GCF_964261635.1 of Lissotriton helveticus. Taxonomy (NCBI): domain Eukaryota; kingdom Metazoa; phylum Chordata; class Amphibia; order Caudata; family Salamandridae; genus Lissotriton; species Lissotriton helveticus. Next base: position 109,119,211 of record NC_136072.1, read on the forward strand.
TCAATTAGGGTGATGCTCTCTCCTCTAATATTATGTATTATCTCCATGACTCCCATTCACATTCCTGAATATTACTTTAAGAAAATTGATTCTATTTTGATAAAATTCTTATGATAGGGTAAACCTTCTCGTATAGCCTTGTCCTCTTTAAAGAAAGAGAGACCTAAAGGAGGTCTTAGGTTTCCTGACTTTAAAACAAACCATCCCGCTTTTTCATTAAAACAAGCTACTTAATGGATATCCACGGATCTTCCTTCATATGGTTAAAAATTGAGAATTTTTTTATTGCTCCTTTTGGTTTTCAGGAAATCCTAACCTTCACTTCCAACACTGCTTATTTGCGTTTTCCTACCATTTCTCATTCCCGCAAACTGTTAGTCCCTATACTATCTTCATCATATGCCTCTAATAGTTCCCTTCATCAACAACCCATTTGGCATAATAAATCATTACGGGTTCATAATCGTTCTCTATACTGGAAAACTTGGCATTCTAGAGGTTTAAGTTGGATATCCCAGCTTATATCTGATAACCAACCCCTTACTTTTTATGATCTCCAATTTCAATTGTCCCTACCTTTGTCCTCTAGATCGCAATAAAATCTTCTTTATCCTTCTTTAGCCTTCTCTCATCCAATATCTCAATAATCTACCTAGTACTAATAATCTTCCTATTTTGTATAAACACGTATTCCCAATATAAGACAACTCCCCCTCAGCATCCACTATATACAAATCTTTGCAACTTCCCCCGGACAGACACAAAACAAGGGTTGAATTGGCATGGGAAAACAATTTATCACAGGAATGGGCAGTTAGTACTTGGGATAAAATATGGTCAAAACCTTTTTTCATTTATCATTGAGTAATATTTTGGGCAATGTCTCTAGCATCTTTTTCATCTGAAATACCCTCTACTTGTTGGTCCTGCCCATACCTTACTGCTGACTTAAAACATATGTTGTTTGAGTGTCGTCTTATCCACCAATTTTGGAAACTAGTCTGGTCCCAAATTAAGAGAATTTTTAAAGTTCAGATCCCTTTTTCTTTCACAAACATCTTCTTAGGGACTCTATTCTCCCATTGGCCTCAATCACCACTGAGTTTTAAGCTTTTAGATTTACTGTTAGCTATTGCATTTCATTTAATAACTTCTAATAGGAAACAAGCTGATAAAGTCACTTTAAGATCCTGGTGGAATTCATTCTATTTTCATCATCAACTGGATACTAATTATGTCTCCTCCATATCTCTAGCAATTAAAAAGGATCTTCCATGGCTCCTCTTGACAACTTATTTATCTCTAACGGCCTCTTTAAATGTTGCATCAAAAAATGTATCATATGATGTATGGAAACAACCTTAATTTCTCCCTTTGCCTCCTCATTTTCAGATGATTAATTAGTCATCTACTAGTGAATGTTTATTTTTCAGTTTTAACCTCATTTATTGTTATGCTTACAATGCTAAATCCTTAACAAAGTATGCCTGTTATCTTCAATTGTTCTACATTAATTATATTTTGCTTCATCTCCCTTTCCCTTTTTCCTCATTGTTTTATAGGATGTATTTTATCTTTTGTATACAGCGTGATAATTATATCATTATATATTTTTTACTGTACTTATTCATCTTTATGTTAAATAGGTTTCGTTATAACATTAAATTGCTGTTCTATCTTTTTTGTTATTCTTTCATAAAATTAAACTTTTTAAAAAATCAACCACGGACATGGGGGCCTGCTGTCCCCAGCGGGACACATCCCTCTGTTATTGTCTATTCATTTGCCTCATGAATATAGATGAGGCAGGTCATTTGCGACCCCATTGGGATTCACAAAAATGTGTCTGAGACACAATTCCTTTTGCGACTTGCAAATTGCGAGTCGCTAAAATTCACAAATTGCGAGTTGCAAAAGGAAATGGTCTTGCATAATACCCTTTGTGCCTAAATCACAGAAATGCAGATGGATCCGTCCAAAAAGAGGTTCACATGGCAATGTTTACACAGTCACACTTTGTTTATGACACCATGCCTATTTCTTGTATAGAATGCGAAGCTAACAGCAGGGGCACCACTTTTAAGCGGTACCATAATCCTGTTATGCATCTGTGCACAGGCACACCAGTGAGTCGTGCAGCTGTTCTGTTTTTTTTTTTAATGCCTACCTAAACTGCATGGAGCCACCACTTCTTGTTTGTAAACTGTACTATCTGTTACACCTCAAGTTAGTATTGGAGTTACTGAGTTAGCGCTCAATTATGAGTTGAGAGGTCAAAGATTGGTAAAATTACTATGGCCAGAGTCGCCGATTCGGGTCAGAAAATTGCACCTCATACTGTCAGAGTCTACTCAGCTGAATCCCAGGATCTGCGGGAGTGAAGAGAGTCCGCCCGGTCGACAGTTGAATTGACTAACCCCTAACGCCTTGAATAATACAACAAGCACCAGAGGGTAATTCCAAGGGAAAAGGGGAAATTGGAAATGAGAGAGGGAAAAAGTATCCATAGTGCTCAGAGACTTGTGACTTGTCTGAGCTCTGAGAGGACTCACCTGACTGGTATGGGATCACATAGATAGTTGTCTTTGACTTGATATATCATGAAGACCTTAATAGAAATGTTCAGCAGGCTCCATAATTGAACAACATTGTAGATGGTGCTTCCTTAAATCAGGTAAAATAATAAAGTCACAGGTACCCAAGGGCTGGGCAAGAGGGGGTCAGGTCAACAGGCAGCTCCAAAATGTAAAAGAGATTTTTTTTTTTAAGTCCATTCATAGAAAAAAGGATTTTAAAGGTAAGACAGGAGTCTAGCATTCTGCATATTACTTTTATTTACCACTTCTGAGCAGCAACACTTCAAAGAATCCTCAGAATAGAACTTAAACATCAAACAATTGAAGAAGAACTTTAATGTCCGATATAAACCTGCCACCCACCATCTTCTCCATCTTTTGTTTTCTTCTTCGCCAACCAAAATTAACATCCCAAAGGAAATTATACCTCGCCTTAAGAGGTCTCTTCAACTTAATTCCTTTCATAATTCTACACACCACAGGACTTCTACCTATCAACACACCCTGAACCAAGGCATGTCCATCTGAAACCGCTGTCTGTAGCAATTAATAATTCTATACGATCAAACAAATCTGCCATACAATTTGACACAATAATTTCACCCTCCACTGGATCCAAATCTCTTGCCATGCACAAACGTAACCAAACAGACCATATGCCCTCTTCTATTCCAGCTTTGAATTGGTAAAAATTTGACACAATAATTTCACCCTCCACTGGATCCAAATCTCTTGCCATGCACAAACGTAACCAAACAGACCATATGCCCTCTTATATTCCAGCTTTGAATTGGTAAAATACCAACCAAGCCAACCTGAAATGAGTAAAAGCACCCCTGACACACTGTTTCGCTCTACTTAGAGCTCTTCAGAGAGGTATAGCTGGGGGCTCCCTTGTGTATGGACTAAACTATACCTCTCTGAAGAGCTCTAAGTAGAGCGGAACACTGTGTCAGGGGTTGCTTTTACTCATGTAAATATTGTGCCTGGAGAGGTAAATGCTTTTGTCATTTTACAGCTCGGCGTGGTCAGCACTGTGCTAGTCCTATGCTTAAAGACTTTGCTGTAGCAATGGCATATTGCTGTGTCCCATTCTATCTTGGCATGGATGGCACTGTGTTAATCCAATGCTTAAAGACTTTGATAGAAAAGCAGACATTTGAGGTGAGCAGATCTAGAGTGTCGCTGGTGTTGACAGTGCTCTATACAGGAGCTGCTTTCCACCTAAACTTGAGAACTACCCAGAGTTCTCTGCTTCGTTTTTGCATAATTTATGTGTCAACCTATACCTGAAAGGGTATTGTTTTGGTATATATAGATATATAAATATATAAATATATATATATACTTATATATCCTTAAAAAAAACAAAGGTTACAGGGACGTTATAGTTAGGCTCAGATTTTCCTTGATCAAAACCATAGAAATGCAGCAGTTATAATTACCTGAGCTAACTATAACTTACACTTCCGTAATGCACTGCTTATGACATCACATATTACATACCTAATCACATGGTCAGTGACATCACTGATGTCATCTTAAATGACATCACTGATGACATCAGCCAGTGAGTGTAAGGATTTTCTAAGAATTTATGAGTGTTAAACAAAGATACTAAGTTACTACAAAATTGTAATTAGTATACTAGGTGTACTACTAATGAGTGCTACTACATTTAACATATATTATGTGAGTGGCTATGTGGATCTGTGTGAGTGGGTGTCAGAGTGGTTATGTGAGTAGCTGTTTGGGTTTATAAGTGGGTGTGTGAGTTGCTGTGTGGGTGTGTGAGTGGCTGTATTGGTGAGGGAGTGGGTGTTTCAATGGATGTATGGGTGGGTGAGTGGGTGTGTTAGTGACCTTATGGGTGAGTGAGTAGGTGTCTGAATGGCTGTATGAGTGAGTGACTGGGTGTGTAAGTGTGCTGTATGGGTGAGTGAGTGGCTCTTTAAGTGGGAGTTTGTTTAGGTGAGTTGGTGTGTGTGTAGCTGTATTGTAGAGTATGTGTCTGGCTGTATGGGTGAAAGGGTGAGTAATTGGCTATGTGTGAGAGGCTGTATAGGTGAATATGTGGGTGTGTAGTAGCTGTATTGCTGAGTGTGTTGCTGTGTAAGTTGCTACATGGGCTATTGACTAGTTGTATGAGTAGCTGTGTGGATGAGTGAGTGGTTGTATGTGTGAATGAGCGGATATGTGAGTGGCTCCATGGATGAGTTAGTGGCTATATGGGTACTTGTATTGGTCTGTGAATGGGTATGTGACTGGCAGTATGGGTGTCTGAGTGGGTGTTTGAGAGGTTGTATGGGGTGTGAGTGGTTCTGTGGATGATGTCATCAGTGATGTCATTTGAGATATCATCAGTGATGTCAACAGTGATGTCACTGACCATGTGATGAGTGATGTAAAATGTGAGGTCACAAACAGTGACTCTTTATTTTATTTTTTATTTGCAAATAGGAGAGGGGGCATGTGGCTCCCCTCCCCGGGCCAATATTAGCTCTGTGGACGCCATCCTCTAGGGCCTGGCCTGTTCAATTTCTATATGTTTTATTGTAGAGGAGGCCGTGCAGCTCCACTCCCTCTGCCAATTTTGGTCCCACGGAACACATTCCCAGAGGCCTGCCTTTTTCCAAAGGAAGAGGGGGGGGGGGGCACTTTCACCTTAAAGGATTTAACTGCATTATTACACCATTGAATACGTTTATGTTTTTGCTATTCCAATGCAATTGCCATGTTTTGATTCAACATCATGACCTATCTCCAAAGACCAAGCCAATGTATTATACAGCGAAAGCTCAATGGTGGCTTGGAAATTGTCTGGTCACTATTTCTGAGATGTGCTACATTCAATTCAGTGATTGAGCTAAATATTTTGGTGCTTGAGATTACATAATTAATTATAGACGATTCTGTAATACCTATTCTGGTGGGTGTATCCGATAGGCTTAACTTCATCATTCTGTTTATTTATAACTCCATCTAATATTTTATGAAACTCCAGTAATTATCTGCCACGTTTGCCTGCTTTATAATGTCTGAGAACAATGATTCCAGAATATTCTATGTGTTTTCTAGTTCTTTAATCCTGTGGGAGCTCAAAGTGTTGTTGGATATCTTTACATTGAAGTCACCTACTATTAAGATCTGTGAGATTGGATCATTTTCTACTGTATTTTCAATTAATTCAAGTGAACTAATTAGTATCAAGTTGATTTGCAGACAAGGAAGTATGGGCCAGATGTAGGTAATTCATATTTACCGACTCTTAAATAGGCATGTGCGCCATGTGGCACACAGACATGCCCTAAGGGCATGTCTGTCTGTCACATGGCTAGGTGTGCATGCACACATGTGCATGCACACCTGAATTCGGTATTTTAACACCCAATTGGATTGGGTGGTAAAATACCGAATCTGAAAGGCCTGCGGCACTCAAAGATGTGCTACCTACATGTGCTTTTACAGAATCGGTATTTTTACCGAGTCTGTATTTACCGATTCGGTAATTTTACCGAATCTGTAAATACAGATTCGGTAAAATACCGATTCTGTAAAGCATGCTCCTACATTAGAAAACCCTAATACCGGTCGGAAACGGCCGAAATCGTTCGTTTCCGACCGGTATTAGGGCTCCTACATCGGGCCCTAAGTATGTATTGAGCAAAAGGGTAGAGTATGGAGACTATTTCTGAGAGGGTGTTGACTATAACAATTTTATTTTAATAACATGTGTAATAGTGCTGGGTGAAGATACAACCTTGTAGTCCTGATTGTAATCTATCAACAATACTATGGCTAAACCACATTTTGTGTGATATTAACTGGAGCTAATGGAAGGATGGGCTGTTACATAATAATTATCTTTTAAGCAATGTTTTATAGACCACATCTCCTTTAGACAAATGTAGTTAGATAATTACCATCTTGCAGACCTGATAGATTCCAGGAGAGAAGAAATATGTGCAGGGGCGTAACACAGGCCCCTGCAGCCCCTGCGGTGCGGGGGGGGCCTCACCCTCCAGGGGGCCCCGTCGGCACCGCACTTCTGCTTGGGAGCTGTAGATTGGGTTCGGAGGGGGCCCCTTCACTTACCCTGCAGGGGGGCCCCCTCAAGGTTCGTTACGCCACTGAATATGTGTTGTTAAAAAGGAATCTTAAAAACTCATTTCATCTTTTTTCATTGAGCTTTCCAGATAGCCTTGACCAAGATATCTCTTTATTGGATATTTCCTGGGCGGGTTGGTCACAAGGGTTTACTTTTCTTTCTTCGGGTTGAACTTGGATGATCATTGAGTTCATTGTTCTGTGCAGGTTAAGCATGTAAATTGGTTTGGTACTAATAGTTGCATTATTTCCGTTGGTATGAATGCTCCTAAGTCAATCCCTATGAATTGTTTGTTGAATAGTGAGATACATTAACCCATTCCTGTGGAGCAGATCACAATCACTTAAGATTATTGTCAGAATTAAGTTTGACTAAAAGTCAACTCTCACAATGGATGGGTCTTTTTGTAGAAAATGATCTAACTGTGCACTGAAGATAAAGACTGCAGCTTTAGATAAATGTGTAGAAAACACAGAATCTTTTATTTGATGAAAGGGCTAAAATCTCTATGAAAAATATCCCCAATTTCAATTGTTAATGTTTTTAACCTGGTGCAAAGAGAAACACCTTGTATATGAGTAAATAACATGTTTCCATGATATTGTCAATAATGATTTTTGACAGGATGGCCATGTTCTCTTTATGTAGATACAAGATCGTGCAAGGGATTAACAGCCTGATTCATCAAGCCGAATTGCGCTCGCAAAGGGCCAGATTCTGAGAATCTGGCCCATTGTGAGCGCAATTATTGCATTTGGGATTCATCATCCCAAATGCAAAATTCGGTAATTGCTAATTCGCTAAATTGCGAGGAAGTACATTTAAGGAATCTCTATTTGAGATTCCTTAAATGCAATTCATCAACCATTTTAAATTGCTAATTCGCAATTTCGGGCCGCTATTTACCGAGAGGTCAGACCTCTCGGTAAATAGCAAAAACTTAGAAAAATGCTTTAAAAGCATTTTTCTAAGTTGCATGTTGCACACACACACATGTCCTTTGGACATGTGTGTGCGCAACACCAGTTTCAATTTGCATTTAAGTGGTGCTACAGGGTGTCCTTTGGACACCCCTGGCACCCTTTAAATCGCTATCTTATTTGCGAGTATGAATGAATGAATGAATGAATGAATAAGAATTTTATTTGTGGTTACTTAAAACCATTAAATATAGAATCACACAACGATTAAAATTTTAAGTAAAAGTAATTAAAAACAACAGAAAAATTAAAAACTTGATTCGTTAGTCTACTTCTGCCAATCACGAAGATTTAAGAGTCATTGTTCCAGGCTAATGAGCTAACTGTGTGGGATCATCAGTTTCTGGCGTGCCTGTTGGATAAATTTACTAAACACAGCCATGTCCTTCACTGTTTCCATTGTGAATAAATGATAGACGGCTTCCTTTATAGATCCAATTCCGTGTCTAAGTAAAATTGGCTTTAAATAGCGGGTGCGTTCAGAAGACAGCCCTGGGCAGCAAAATAGGATATGTGCGAAACTCTCTTGTTTATATTTGCATAGGCGACACTCCAACTGCCTTGTCGCATTTGGCCTTGCGGGATAAAGATCTTTAAGGGGGAGAGGGTGTAATCTGAACGCTAGGATCCTATTGACTGCTTGTTTGCCCACTGCTTGGGTAAGATGGAGTTTCGAAGTCTGTGTTGTCTGCGGGAGGATTAGGGACTCATGGAAGCCTTTTGCTTCCAATGCTTCCAAGTCAGTTGAACATGAGCAAAGCCGAACCTGTCTTTTTGTCGTGCTTTTAATAGCAGGGTATTTGATTAGTTCGGGGTTCCAATTATCCACTGCAAGATTCAAGGCTTCTTTGGCAGCGGCGAGGCTGTTTGACCACGGATTTCCTGGTTCCAGAAAAATGTTCTTTATTCTAAATTTCAAGGAGTTCACTGGTGCCGCTGTAGTAAGGTAAAAGTATTTGCTCATTAGGGCCAATTCTTCTAATTTTTGTTGCCTCAGGTCAAATTCAAGCCGCACCAAGGTGTTTCTGGTGCAAGAGGGTAGATGGAATAGTTTTTTATAAGCCGAGCAGTGTATTTTTTCCAGGGTATTGGATAATTTTCCCGGAAAGGCCTGCTGTGCATAATTCAAAGACGGTATTAACTTAGCCCTTACTGCTCTTTGAATAGCTGTTGTTGTAGGGCTGTGTAGAGTTGCATGCAGCTTCCCAAGGGCGTATGAGATGCATTTCCCTTTTGCCCATATTTTGTCCAGGTGAACTCCCGGTCCGCCTGTCTCGCTTAGCCAAACTCCCAAATAGTTATATTGTTGTGTGCAGTCCAACATCAGCCTTCCTATCCTCCATTTTATAAGTTTTTTTTTCGGAAAAGACCCAAAGATAATTATTTTTGATTTGGCTGCATTCACAGTCAGTTTGCTTTTTACATTGTAATTGTTCAACGACGTTAGCGCTTTTTGAAGCCCAATTTTAGTATGATCTAGTAGTACCAAATCATCAGCATACTGCAAAAGTTGGATCTTAGTGTGGGCAAGCCGAGGGGTTGCGAGTGATGCTCCTGTCAAAGCTTTTCCCATGTCTGCAGTATATAAGTTGAATAGCATCGGGGCTAAGACGCATCCTTGCTTCAGTCCGCGATTGGTATGGATTTTCTCTGTGGCTGCTGTATTTGAGAGTTTGATTCTGACCCACGTTCCCGAATATAGAGATATGATGGCTTTTAATAGATGAGGGTCGATGTTCCAGTTTTCCAATTTCTGCCACAGAATAGAGCGGTCAACGCCGTCAAAGGCCGCCGTGTAATCGATGAAACAGGCAAAGATGGGAAGAGATTTTCGTGCTACAGCCTTGTATGTTAGATATGAGAGCGCTATGATGTTGTCCACTGTTGAGGCACCTGGTCTGAACCCAGTTTGGTAAAAGGGCAGAAGGCCCTCCTTGTTGACCCAGTTTGAGAGGTCCGCTAATAAGGTGCTTGCATAGGCCTTTCCCTTTATATCAAGAAGGGCAGTCATGCGGTAATTTTGTGGGTTAGATTTCGGCCCTTTCTTGTAAATGGGGTGCAGGAGCGACCCGCGCCAAGAATCCGGGACATTCCCCGTCATTCGACATTCGGTGTATAGCACCGTTAGGTTTTCAGTCCAGAAGTCTATGTCTTGCCTGAATAGGGAACCTGGCAGGCCATTGAGCCCTGGCACCCCATTGGGTCTAATTTTTTTTAGAATTGTGTTAACTAGCTTTTTTTTCGAGAGGGTCGCCTGCCTCATGTTTTTTGATAAATTGGTGGAATTAGTCTTTTTTGTTACTTTGGCCAGGACTGTACTTGGTACACTTGAGTTGCCTTCCTCTGAGTACAAGGATTTCACGTGGGCTATCCAAGTATCTGAGTCAATTGAGTTCACCCTCTGTGAACTCCCTTGATTCATGGTGTTAAGATATTGCCAAAACTCTTGTGATTTGCTGGGGCTTAATAGTCCAAAGATCTTTAGCCATTTTGCTTCGATTTGCTCCCGTTTTTCGGCCCAAACTAGCTTTGAATGTAGTTTTACTTTTTCTTGGAGGAGTTGTTTGTCCTCAATTGTCCCCGTTTTCAAGTAAACCCTTTGTTTACTGCGTACTTGCTTCACACATTCTCTAATAGCGGGGATATAGCCAAGATTGTACTTAGAGTGCAGTTTGACTTTATTTGTTTTGATTATATTTGTTTTTCCTCTTTGTAGCTGTAATACTAAAATATGGGCCAGCTGGTCCCATCCTTCAATTGTGCCCCTATAAGTTTCCTTCAATGTACCCTCCGCCCATGCTTTTTTCCATTCGTCGAACTTTTTCCTTGGATCCGTGCCCCATTTGATCCTACTCACCAAGGTATACTGTTCGACTCCATTTGTTGAACCAAGTTGTTTTAAGGTATAGTGATTGTCTACTGTGGAGTTTAAAGTCATTATTAAAGCTGCATGGTCACTTTCCTTGCGCTGCACAACTTTGTAACCTATCATTAGCTTCTGTAACTGACTACTTAGTAGGATGTAGTCTATTGTGGTATGATTGTTGAAAGTCGGCAGGCAAAGAATTCCTGGAGAGCTCTTTAATAGTAAGGAATGGGCTGATGACAATGGATAGGCAAGCAAAAGGGCGTTAAATGCTGCTGTTGCGGGAGTGTCATTACATTTGGCTGTCTTTACCCCGATGTTGTGGGTATTGAGGTCCCCGAGAATTATCAGTTTCATGTGGGCAAATTGTAGGAGGAGATTTTCAATATCAACTAGTAACTGGGAGAGTTTATCCTTTGGTCCCGGTCCATGTGGGTTGTAGTAGACATTAATAAGCAGTAGGGTCAATGGGCCCTTGCTTGATGATAGGCCTTTCAGGATACCGGCCATATACGAGTTTGATGATGTTTTTATTTCCCTGAATTGTAGCTTCCGGGTGAGCCTGATGTATACTGATATGCCTCCTGACGGTCTGCCAAAAATATTCTCTTTAACGGCTGGTTTATGGTATTCCACAAATCCCGTTATTGAAATTGGTTTGATGGCCCATGTTTCTTGAATACAAATTATGTCTATTCCTTCATGGAACGGGGGTATCGCCGGGTATTGTAATAGACTTGCGACTCCGGCTACGTTCCAGGACATAATAGTCGTGCTCTGTCTACCAGGTTTCTCTGTTTTCTTTATGCCTAGTAAGTCTGCCTGCCGGTGTAGTGAGCTGTTCTTAGTTTCGACGGTGCCATAGTTAGGAGTTGTGTGTTAAGGCCCTAGGGACCCAGGACCAGTCTTCAATAGAGTTATTTTGTATCGAGCAGCTCCGACTGCCGTTGCCCAGATTTGTGGTGACTTTAATTAGCCCATCACTTGTTAATTTAGTGTTTATTCCACTGTTGCTCCCATGTAATGTGGAGATTGTTTTTAAGGATGGATGTGGTGATTCCACTAAAGGCGTCTTCCTTTGTATGACGGGGGCCCTAGGGGCGTATGGTTGCTTCGGGAGGACATGTTTCAGTGGCATAGGATATTTTGTTGCCGGCCGACTCGTGATCTTTATACCCCAGTCTTCCAATAGTTCCTTGTTTCTTTTTAATATTAAAACCGTATCTGGGTTAGAGAAGAGCAATTCTGTTGGTTCGTTTGTGTCGCCTGGGCCTTGAGTAAGAAAGGAGACGCTTTCAATGTCTGCTGACTTTATGTTTTCCAGGCCTGGGATGTTTGCGAAAAGTTTTAATATGTTGCTGCGATTAAGTATGTCCCATTTGCCCTGCGAGACGTATTCCGGGTGAAGGCATAAATTCAAATCATCCTGTGTGTAGGGGGTCAAGGTCTTATGTGTCCCGTTAGTGGAAGGGGCTTGATGAATTAGATCTTGGGGGATTTTCTGTGCCAAATTGTTGGCATCGTCCTTTACGAGGCATGTAGAAGCTGTAGAGCAGTGATTTATATTGTCCGATTTTAATGACGAAGGGGAAATTTCCCTTGCTCCATGTGCTATTATCGTGGTGGAGTCCTCAGGGGCCCTTCGGCCAGCGCCCTGGTTCGCTTCTTTTGTGATTCTGATTTTATTAAGCCGTGCTTCATCCACCGCAGTCAGTGGGAGGCTCTCTGGATGTAGGGCCTGAGGCCCAGGCACGGTGTGGCTGTCGGACCTAGTCATCTGTTCCTCTTGTTGGTAAGAGTTCCCGCTGATCCTTGCAGCGCTTCTATCCCAAATTGATGGCCGATGGCCTATTTCTTCGTTTATATGGTCGTCCTGGGGTGATTCAGGATTGGTTTTGTCTTGATTAATTAGCCAAATGACTTTTCCGTCTGTGAATGATGGATTTTGAGGGATGTTGGACTCCGTATTTTGCTTATTGTCGGTGGAAGCCTCTTTGGTTTCCGGCAGTAACCATGTCCTAATTGAGCCATTTTGTTTGGCATTACATTTTCTTTGTTTATTTAACTTTTTTAGTTTTTTCTTAGTTTTCCGAGATAGGTGGCCAGTGTCTTGGGTTGTGGCCTGCGAATTATTTAGAATTTCTTGTTTTTTGACAATGGTGCTGCATGCATCCGTAGTTGTTTCTGGTGCCCTGGTTCGTTGCTCTAGCGTCACCCTTGTGGTGTCCTGCTGGTGTTCTTTGCCGGTAAGATGGAGAGTCAACTGTGTTCCAGATAGGGTGAGTTCCTTGTTTAATAACTTCGGAATTTCGTTGCTCCTGACCCTACTAGCTTCTGCCCTTAGGTCTTCGATTAGTGTATTCATTATCCCTGGCAATTTTTCCAAGCTGAGCAGCACAGGGCTGCACCCGCAATCAAGCGGTTTGGGTAGAGCAGTGGTATTTGCCTGTGCTCGCTGAATTAGGGAATTCAGGTCTTCCAGTTTGGAGTCCATGCCTGATATCAGGCCGGCAACTGTATGAAGGAGGCTTATCTGGACATCCAGTTTGTCGGCATGCATTATGGCGGCGTTAACCATTGAGGTCAAGACATCGTTGATTAACGCAAGGTGATGGTTGAGTTTGGCCGGCTGCCGCTCCGTTATGAGATCCTCCCCCTGGCCTTGTAGGCTGTATCTAATAGCCTTGTTATCAAGGCCAGGGCTACCTAAATTTAGGAGGTGTGTTGCAGGTAATTGGAATGGTTCTGCGTTTCCACTGAGGGCGAAAGTGCTGCTTACATTAACCCCTTTGATGGGGGTCAGCCCAAATGCGAGATGGTCTTCGGGCTCGCCGTCAGCCCGGATAACCGTGTGAATGCCCTGAGTGTGATGGGTTGTTGATACTAGTGGACTAGCTTGATCGACGTTGTGGCTAAGCAAGGTCGTTGTTTTTGTTTGAGTTATTGAGCCACCCGGACCTATAATTATTTTTGGAGATAGCGGAACTGCCAGGCATGAAGAGGAGCTGTTTTCCAAAGATTTAGGGGAGGCAAGTGTATCCAAAGTGGTTGTGACTTCCTCATGTTCTGCATGCTGATGCACGTGTTTAGGCGATATTTGGAGGAAAAAATCTCTTATATCTCTGTTGCTGGCCGTGTTGGTGGATGTTTTTTTGTAGCTACGTGAGGGTGAGCCCTTGTCTAGCGTTGGCACGCGTGAAGGTGTCGTCTGACCATGTTGGGGTTTGTTTGTCCGAGATGGTGCTAATGGCGAATCTCCAACATGAATCACCTCCACCTCCACCTCCACCTCCGCCTCCACCTCCACTAGTTCATCTCTACAGTTCGTCCCCATGTTTGAACCAGGTGGGTAAAGCATTTTTTCCTTAAGGCGTTTTGCTGTCTTATGTGGGCGAGGTTTTTCTTGGCGTTGTAAAAGATTTGAGTTTCTTGTCCTCATCTTTGTCTTTTCGGGGGGAGAGTCTTGGATAAGGACCTAAACAGATTGCGCTTGTTGTGCTTGGTCACTCCTATTCCCGGCTAGGTTACTCTACATCAAGATCCCAGGACCAGGACCAAGGACCCAGGACCCAAGTCCAGATCCCTACTTGCCCCTGCACCTGTTCTGCCTCACAATTCGCAGCTCACAGGTCACAGGTCACCACTCGCAATCCCTGTTATAGCTGGGGTTTTGCGTGTATGCCGTTCACTACTCCCTCAACAGCCCGCTGTGTTTGCTGTGGTCGCTTTTTTTGCTGTGCAATTAGCAGCTCGCAATCCCTGTTGCGCTGCTGGGGCGACCCATATGTGCTGATCCCTCTACTCCAATGGCGCTCTGTGTTCACTGTGTTCGCTTTGTTTACTATATCAGCAGTGCTGCCCTGGCCGCGCCTTCGTGGCGACTTTGTGGTGAGTTGCAGTCAGAGCTTGAAGATTAATTGAATGATAAACAGGAGTCAGGGGACCACACTGTCGCAGCAGTATCTGTAAAGTAGTACCGACTGCCGCGGCTCCACAACTACAACAGAGCGAACCCTCAGCTCACGCACCACCCGCCTGCTCAGTAGTGCTTTGTGGGGTAGGGAGCCGTGTTCCATGTGATGGTTTTGCCACTTGTCATGCACCGTTGTGCACTGTGGGGGAAGGCGGACTAACGGCGAGGCGCATTGAGCTGTACGGGCGTTTCAAGTCAAGTTAAGCAAGCAGATCAATGTAGTCCAATGCGCCCTGCCTCGCGGCGTCCTCCCCTTACTGCGCTAAATAGCCTTGCCTCACCGCTAAAATCCCAATGTGACCTGCTCCGTGCTCTGTGCTCCGTGCTCCGGCACTCCAGCCTCTCAATGTCACAGGACCGGTGCTCCTACCCCCGCTCCTGCCTCTGCCTTTGCTCCTCCGGCTTCCAAGGCTTCCAAGGGGCTGGGTTCGACGGTGGTGAGCGGCAGGAGCAGGGTTCAGTAGGTCAGCGGGTCAGCAGTTTCTCAGTTTCTCGGTGCTCGGCGTTCGTGCTCCCTTTCCCCTCGCTTCAGCTGTGGCTGCTGAGATTCTCTGAGACAGCACGTACTGCAGTCTGCTGCCTGTAGGCCCATAGGAATGCATGGGGAGTTATTCCTTATTAGCGATTAGCAATTTGCTACTCGCAAATAAGGAACATGTAGGAATCGCAATATTTATTGCAATTCCTACATGAATCCCGTTTTGCAAGTCCTTAATAGCGATTCGTTATGAATCGCTATTAGGGGCTCGCAAAACGGGAGAATGATGAATCAGGCTGTTAATCCTTCATTTGGGTCTTTTTTGTCTGAAATGTTAATCCTATAGATTTGTGTATAGTTTGAGATGAGTTTGACTTTAATATTTAATTTTAATCAAATCCACTTCTATTTCCTTATTTAATCATTGAAGGGCCGATCAGCTTTGAATGGAATCAGTATAACACTTGGACACTACCCTACTGTCCTTCCTTGTGTTGTGCGACCTTGTAGGAGAGAGATTGGTCCCAGAAGCTAGTTCTCAAAGCCACCCAGACACTGAAACCATGGAATCCTGCCAAAAGCTTCAAATTGTGTCAGTCCTCAGGACAAAGTGGAAGTGAATTCAGACTGTTCCTTTTTTATCATAGGTAGGAATATGCTTGCACATGTCTACAAAACTTCCCTTTTTCCCATCCAAGGTTTTGGTGTAAAGGAAAATAACATAAACTTTCAGTGAACCCCTATAGCATCACTCAAGAAGGACCTTTTACCATATGCAGAACTCTGGATTATTAATCAGCGCCTAAATACTTTCAACTAATAAGGCTAACAATTAGATGAGGCTGGATCAGAACCATAAGGACTTTTCCTAATCATATGTAATGTCGTTCAATTTTCAGGATCTTCAGAATCTAGACATGGCGATGTACAGAACCAGGTATCCATTACGGTAGGAATTTCTCCATACAAGATTTATACTTTGCACCTTACCACATTGTAGCAATAGTCCTTTGTTGGTTGAGGCTTTCACTTTGTCTTGCAGGTCAAGCATTCTTTAAAGGAGTGGTGGTGCAGGCTGGAATATGAACATCAGCCATAAATAGCAGGTACCAGGACTCTAAGCAAGGCAGGGATGAGGAGCTCCAGACAAATAATCAGGTTCAATAAGACTTCAACATGGTAAGTGCTGTAAACTGTAAGTTCGTTAACAGGAGACAACTGTTGGGTTTGCGGGCACAGCTTTTAATCTCTGCCATGTCTGAAAGCCATACCGCAAGTTGAGTAGACTTCCAGGGAGGGCGGGACTCTGACGCATAGGCCGTAATCTCAAAGGCTAGACCGTATCCTGCACAATGGAACCCGCTTCCAGCCACGGCTACGCCAGCAGGCTACCCATGGAGCTGTGTCACCCATGAAAATCAGTGCCTCTTGAACATTTCTTTATGATTCTTCATGTATTTCCTTTTCCTTTTATCCTATTGCTCTGGGGGTACTTCTAATTTTTAAAATTGAAGATTTTTTCCAGTTTTTTTATGAAAAATAGAAATAGGGAAGCAAGATAGGGAACTACAAGATTGTAAGTTTGCTGATGTTTGTTGATTTGGACATTCTTCTGTGAATAGCTTTCTTATAGAAATGAATTCCTCAATATCAGTTTTTTATGCTTCTTTCACTTAGAATCTAAAATCTATTTTACAACCTTCAATTGATGAAAATTGAGTTCCACTTTTGGATCAGTGCTAAAATCTTGTGATTTCACTGAAAAAGGTTTGTTACTATTAAGGGATTTGAGTATTGCTGTAAACATTTCTAGAGTATGATCAAAGTTTGCTGTTGTCTTTTTCAGTACTAACAAGGATTCTCTATAAAAGTTGTAGAACCTAGGATAATTGTATATAATCACCTACAGGATCAGAGAAGCTATTCACAGGGAACTTTGGTGTGTTTGAAAGTTTGTCACTTCAAAGGTAGTCAATACTTGGTGTGCTGTTATGCACTTTCAAATTTTCTTTTACTTCATAAACTAAACTAAACTACCAACCTAATTATCAGGTAGAGTATAATCCAGAGGGATCAATACTGTTGACTTCCTATTGGGTATTTTTCAATCGAATAAATGAGTTTCATAGATTACAGGCGAAAGGAAAATTTATGTATGGATGCTACTTTCAGTTATAGGAATTTGTGGTTCTACATCTTTTAACATGCTTTAAATGAATTACTATAGTATTATGTTGCATAAAATCCAAAAGAATTTAGGAACTGGGAGCAAACATTTTACTGATCCAATGTGAAGCCATGCTTTTTACTTCCCTTTATTCGTTGCATCGCTAGTTGCCTTTTCAGTTGCATGGAACAAATTCTTAATTTTGAAATTCTCATGATATCTGTATACACTACGATACAAAAGGGGATGATGGACGGAGCATTTGAGCAAATCAAACACTCACCCCCAGTCAACTGATCTGGGTTTAATCCATCACCATTCTTTAGCCCACTCAGCCACCCTATTTCAGACATGGCTATATGCAAATCAGTCTGACCCTTTGCCTCATGGGAAAAGTCCAGCCCGAACTGCCAAGCCATGTCTTCCATGGACCGGAAACAAGCATCCTGGGACCGGTTTCGGATTCATAATCCTCATCAGCCAGGCTATCTTGAATCCAGGCTGTAATGCCAGAAACCGGTCCTCGGAAGCTTGTTTCCGGTCCAGGGAAGGCATGGCTTGGCAGTTCGGGCTGGACTGTTCCCATGAGGCACAGGGTCAGACTGATTTGCATACAGCCATGTCTGAACTGGGGTGGCAGAGTGGGCTAAAGAACGGTGATGGATTAAACCCAGATCTTTTGACTGGGTGTGAGTGTTTGATTGGTTCAGATGCTCCGTCAATCACCACCCCCTTTTGTACTGCTTTTGGCCGCCATAAGTGTGGCAGGGTATGCTCAGACGTGAGTCCCTTGCTCACTTTGCCACTGGATTCAAGCAAGCCGGGCTGAAGACGGCTGTAATGCCAGAAACCGGTCCTCGGAAGCTTGTTTCCGGTCCAGGGAAGGCATGGCTTGGCAGTTCGGGCTGGACTGTTCCCATGAGGCACAGGGTCAGACTGATTTGCATACAGCCATGTCTGAACTGGGGTGGCAGAGTGGGCTAAAGAACGGTGATGGATTAAACCCAGATCTTTTGACTGGGTGTGAGTGTTTGATTGGTTCTGATGCTCCGTCCATCACCACCCCCTTTTGTACCGCATCTGTATACACTAGACATTGAGAGATACTCTAAGAGGATCAGAGCTCAGATAAAATTGCAAACCATGTTTTCTTTAAAAAATGATTTGTGAAAATATAGGTCAGGGAGTTAATATTTGCTACTGGTAATTAACATATCATAATGATGAAATAGTTTGGATTCTCATTGAGGGTATACCAATGAGCCCACTTTGTGTCCAATCTGGGCAGGAGAAGAAAAGCATGTAGATAACTGCAAAGTTTTAATCCCCTCCCTTTTGTCCCACAGGATAACCTCTTTTATTACCAATGATTTTCTGAATGTTCTTTGCTACTTTAAACTCACAATTTCAAATGCAATTATAGATCCAAGTTCATTTTCAATTATCCGATTGATCCCACGCTCTAAAGACTGCTGACCCTGCCGCACACAGGGAACCCCTAGCCGGCCTGCCATGTGATCATCTTCGACTCCCTGGGGTGGAAACACAGTGACCCCTGTAGCAATAGGACAAGAATATTTGTGATGGGAGTTGGCTGCAGCTGGTCCCAGGCGGGGATCAATTTGAGCAGGATCTCAGCCGGTGTACCTTAGTTTACGCCTATGTTTCCTGTCGTGGACATCATGCAAATTGCTTCTTGCTTGCCAGCTGAGAGGTGCAAGTTGTCCGAAGCAGAGCGGGGGGCCCCCAGTCTTCGGTACTTGAAGGGTGCCCCTCAGCTCTTCGGCAAGGAGGCCTGAACTGAGGTATCTGATATCTGATGTCTAACATCAGGATAAGATAATTCTCTGAGGACGGGAATGAGCACAGTGCATGTCCTAATCCAATCAGTTTTTACTTCTCTAGCTGCTCACACTCTTATTTACCCAACCCTGAATACCATACCCAGATTAATTTGTATGTTTAATGTATTTATGAATAAAGCTTGACAATAGTCATCAAAGCAGTCAATATATAAATTACATAAATCAGCATTAACCCCTTAAACTGCAAGGAGTCCCACATCCTTTCCCATTGATACAGATTTTCATTTTAATAATTGGAACAGTTCATGCTTAAGCATTCATAACTGTATTGCCACAAAAGTTATCCAGTAAAAATATACACCTGTTTTCCCATATGTAGGGGTTGTAAAAATATCCAGGGTTCATGGTTTACCTTAAAGTAGCCTTAAAAAATATCCAAAATATGGCAGAATTTATTTTTGCAGTTTGCACCTCATTTTAATTTGTGGGCTAATCAAATTTAAACACATGGGTGATGAGCCGTAAAACCTAGACAAAACTCTGATTTCAGCAAAGGGTCATTTGCCTAAATTGTTTAAAAGGCTTCCAGAATAACATCTGAGAGTAGTAAATGTAAGTAATAAAAAAGAGAAAATGGTGACAATGTTTACATCTGTAATTTTTTGCATTGAAGGATATGTGTACAAATATGTCTTTTTATTTGAATTCGCAGCTCAAGGAGTATTTACAACCCTTGTCTGGGTAAACCTTCAAAGTTACTAAATAACCTGAGTTCAGCTTCGTGGTAGCTATGGCACAGAGCAGACAGGCTTAAGGTAGGGCAATATGTCAAGTATTTATACAGTAACAAAAGGATAATAAAGTAAAAATGCCAAACAATCAAATTCCCAAACCAAACAGAAAAATGATTAAAATGTAATAAACAAACAACACCAAAATCACAAAAATCCATTGGGTGGAACCAGAAAAATTAGTTCTTAAAGGCCTAAGTGAAAATAGCGTCAAAAAGCACAAAGTGACAATGATAGTTGATGGTCCTGATAGTCTGGGAAAGAGGAACAATATCAGGCTGACTGTGAGGGAATGCAAATTGGCTAGACCAGCTAAGTTCGTCCCAGTCAAATATTTAAGCTTCTGACTGAGGGCCTGATTTAGATTTCATCGGACGGGTTACTCCGTCACAACGGTGATCGATATCCCGTCTGCCAAAATATAAATCCCATTATGTCCTATGGGATTTATATTTCGGCTGACGGGATATCTGTCACTACTGTAGCTGAGTAATACATCTGCTGAAATTTAAATGAGGCCCTTAGTCTTTTAAGTCCCAATACACTACAGGAATACACTTCTATAAATCCAGGACTCAGGGTAGGCAGTTAGAGACTCACAGGACGTCAAGCAGAGGCCAACAGCAGGGTCTAGTACAGGTCCAGCTGCCACTGATCAGCTGGGTACTTCCAGGGAAAGGACTCTTGCAGCTTGTTGTCACATTGTAGCCACACAGGTCAGCCAACTCACCCTTGGAGTCCACTTCTTTGTCATGGGTTCAAAAGGGAGCAGGTCCAGTCCTTCAGGGTTCCTCTCAGGTCAAAGACAGCAGCTCCAGCCCTCTTCTGATATTACACAGGTCCAGAAAGTATTTGGAAGTAAGTGCCTGGAGCTGTCACATTTATGTCTGGAACTAGATGGGGAGGGGTGACTCCTTGGCACTCCCTTTGTCAGTAGCTCATGTTTGCTTTACTGCAAAAAGGCCCAAACTGCCTTAAATCAAGGTATTTCCAAAATTGAAAAAGTCGTCAACCACATTCAACTTGTGCTCTGAGGTCTGGGGTTGTGAGTGGGGAGTGTACTATGATAATCGTAGTGTCAGCAGATGTCTAACACTAAAATCCAGTTTGAGGCAGGGACAGTACCCACAACAAACTCAGAGACAGCAGCAGTCTGGTAGAAAAAAAACAAGATCCTTCAACAACCAGCCAAGATCTGTGTTGGTCTCCTCTTCCCTCCCAACATATTGTTCAAGCAGGATTTTTGTTGTCAAATGGAGGCCCACAGCCTGTGACGATTAGAGGAGTCATCTCTGACCATTCAAGTTAGCCTATTGTTTACTCCTGGGAAGTGTTTCTCACATTGTTTACTCCTTTTCAATGTTAAGTACAGATTTACTTCTGGCAGAAACCTTTTGTGTTAAAGCAAACTATAATTAATCTGTCCTCAGTTACAGGAACCCTTTCACTGAGTGTCTTCAATAGGGTTGTATGACGTTACAATGCATACTTTTACAACACACACCTTTACAACGCATTTTTTACAACGCAACATCCATTACAACACATTCCATTACAACGCATGCCATTACAACACATTTTTAAGAACTACCTTTACAACGCATTCCATTACAATGCATACTACCTTTACAATGCATACCAGTACAACGCATAACATTACATTGCATCTATGGTAAGTATTGGATAGTGTAGGGGTAAAAATTACTATTCTAACTCCAGGGGGTGCAACAGTAGGGTAAGTGTTGGATAGTGTGGGGGTAAAAATTACTATTCTAACTCCAGGGGGTGCAACAGTAGGGTAGTGTTGGATGGTAATGGTATGCGTTGTAATGGTATGCATTGTAATGACTGTGTTGTAATGACATGCATTGTAATGGTGTGCGATGTAGTGTCATGCGTTGTAATGGTTGCGTTGTAATGGCATGCTATGTAATGGATGTTGCGTTGAAAAAGTTTAGTTGTAATGGCAGTGCGTTGTAAAAGTTGCGTTGTAAAGGTTGTTTCCCCTTCAATAGTGCCTTTGGTAGCTGAGTTGGCTTTGGTAGAATACTATCAGAATACTATCTGTGACATTTAAATTCCATTATACACAAGTCATAATTAAAATATGTCTAGCCCTACTGCATTTTAACTCAGTCAAGACAAGGACAACCGCCTGGCTTTAACATAAAACTACGTTGACGTTAAATCATAAACCACAACTCTTGTTTTGACCTCCAACCAGTGCAAACATCATTAATCCAGTCCGCCTTGGAACTATCAAATCAGACACTTGATTGTCCTCCAGGGGTATTTTAGAATTGTATCCTGAGCGCACAGATGCTAAACAGACCAGATACCGCTATATTATGGAATTACCCGGCAATGAAAGATGAAGTTAGGGTTCTATGAGATAAAATTAGGGTCCGATTTAAACCATCCTCTAACGTAAATTAAAGGATATCGGAAAAAATGGGCATAAATGAGGTAAAATTAAACAAGTCCCTCTGTACTATCACATAGCACAGTTATAATTAATAATTAATTTAGACATGGCAAGTCATTAACGGAGGCAATCCCATATAAATGATTTGGGGAGGTGGGTTGCCAACAACAAAGTCTAACACTATTTCATGTATACGTCAGACTTGCACCACCTGGTGGGATTGATGGAGAAGCAATAGATCAAGTTGCAGCATTTGAATGTCTGGTACTGGCATATCCTGTGCAGGTGTATACTTGCATAAACAGAAGATTTTCCTAATAGGAAAATGAGGTCTGAGTAAACCCCTAAGCCTACAAACTACATTCACTACCAATAAAAAACTATGAATGTAAAAGCAGCTGACAATTTCTGATATATCCTGCCTCAACAAGAGAGAAATTTCCTTACCTTTGTCCATATTTCTACCCACTATTTTTCACCCCCTTTGGGTATGTTATTTGACCAAGCTGTAAATGATGAAATAAGCCAGAGCAAAATTGTGTTTTACTTTATTTTATCCACGTACCTGAGACTCAAGCTTGCAGATCTTGCTTCATCATGCCTTTTGTGTGAGGTATTTTTCGTATTAGGCCCTAGATGCAGTCATAGCTCCTGTACATCCTGACGCGTCCCCATCTTCCCTACACTTTACAATGCCTGACACATTTCCACCAGCAAACACAATGAAATTCTATTACATATCACAATCTCTCTGCCACACCCACCTCTTCAAACATTAGCTGACACATGCAGTGAAAAGGATCATGCAAGACTCAGCAAAGAACTATCCCTCAATACCTAAAACATGCTGAGATATGTCCTGGCACCTCTAGAATTCACAAAGGTCTGGCATGAAAGAAACTCAACTGTGTGCTGCCAAAATGTTATTTTTGGTGTCGCAAAATTTGCTAATCCATGCTTCAATGTTCTGGGGGTGGGGCTCTGATTGGGAAGGTATCCCAAAATGACACGAAGACACGTGCCGTAAGGCAAGGTAAAAAAAGTACTCCAAAGCAAACAGTCATGGGTAAAGAACATTACATGTTTTCCCTAAACTTCACCACAGTTTAATAGGAATTATTCTTTGTTGTGGCCATTTCTGTCAGTGCAATGTAGTGTGAGTAGGTGTCCATGCTGGAAGTTTGAGATCTATTTTGGGCTCTGGAACTCTTCTCATCCTGATGATGACCTTGGAACCTTGTTTGGGTCAAAACACCTTTGACATTACATGAAATAAAGGCCCTAATTGCTATGTCTGGTGGACTTGAGTCAGACCGACACCGTTTCGATGTAGAAACCGACCGACTGTAGGTCAGCAGCTCCAACCAATATTCAGGGACTAACAGGGGGGCACCATAGGTACCCCCTCTACCCCCAACTGGAGGCCACAGGGAGAAAGGGACCCTGCTGGGGGCCCCCAAAGCCGTTTTCCGACAGGCTTTTCATGTCGGAAAGCCCAACATGAAAAAGCCTGTCTGAAATCGACATCATAATCCCGACAGCGGAAGCACCGTCCATAGGGATTATGTTGCGGTTTCCGGTAGCCAAAAGGCTCCTGGAGCCCATCGGAATCCAGCCGGAATGACCGGCTGGTTTGACTTCCAACCGACTACATTGTTATTAGCTGGTCGGAAGACAAATCAGGGATGTCAGTCGGAAAGAAATGAGGCCCAAAGACTTTTGACAGTTGTGTTGTCCATCATAGAGCTTTGTATTTGGCTAAACTCATTATTCTATAGGGGATCCTTGCAAATAAATCATATTAATTATGTTTTAGTTGTAGCCAGTTTTATGTTTTTGTCTACCTCTATTTTAGCTTTAAACATGCTTCCAGGCTCCATTTTGCTTGCTGCATGTAAGACGCTCTACCAAATGGCATAGTCCAAAATTGGCCATAGTTTCACCTGTAAACGCTGTGCCACTATCATCCGATATTTCCAAATGAAAATTAAAGTCTCCCAAAACTGAGCAATCTGAAGAGGTAATGCTAGACTCAAGAACTGACTTACATTTTTAACAAAGGAAGTTCTCATCCTCAGGAGGTGGTAGACCAGTAGACTCCAAAAATATAGCTTTTACTTAGTTCTTTTTGAGAGGGTGTCACGATACAAAACAATACTTGCAGGTTACCCTGAAAAAACAGTCCCCCACCTCGCCTACCTATTCTGCCCTAAGAATCGAATAACCAACCAGAACTGCTTGGGCCAAATCCGGGTCAGATGTTCGGTCTGCCAAAGTTGCAGTTCCAAAAATAATATCTAAATTGTGTGCACCTACAAATTCTGCTAAATCAAATTTGCGCATAACTAAAGATCTTGAGGTAAGTAAAGTGCAGCTAAATGATTCATGTAAAGCTGCTTGTGAGGCTTTATGAGGGTTTACAGGACATCTTGATTGGATGGTATCACTTCTGGGAGTAAGCTTACAAAAGGCACACTGATTGAGGCCAATGTGTGGCTCAAGGATAGCACAACTTGTGTTCTTACCTTCTGTAATAAATGCCATTAATTCCTCCTTTGAATATTTCAATAGGGGTGGTAATCCTGATGTAAAACGGGCAGGGGTTCCGGCGCTTGGCGCGATCTAGGCACGGACAGGTGCAGACGGGCTTGCCTTAGGCATGCCAGTGTCACGGATGTACAGAGTGCCCTACTAAATAGCACAGCATGAAGGGTTGTGACCAGGAGTACTCAGCACACGCAACCATGAAGTGGTATTGCCAGGAATACATAGTACTGGTAAATTAAACACTAATTAAATTAAATGTGAGGAACACTACAAACAAGAAAATCATTAAAACACGGAGGCCAACGCCTTCCTAATATGGTGCCTGGAGCCAGGCACCTCCAGTAAAACAGCTGGATGTTGTTCCAGATACCGGGTAAAGCCCATTGCCTTGTTTTGTCTTTTTCACACTGCATAGTCTCTAGTCTGTTGGCTTCCTGGCTGCGGGAGACACCTGATGATGGACTTAGCTAATAGCCTCTCACTTGCAATATTTACTGATAAGACTCAAGAGGATAAGCGAAGAGGCCACTTTTGCCAAGCAGCAAAGTAGGACAGTAGACACTGTGGGGCATATTTACAAGGAAGTGGCGGAGTGCTGCGGCACATTTCGCAGTGCTGCACTCTGCCAATTCCAAAACACGGATGCGCCATATTTACAACAATATGGCGCACCCCTGTGTTTTCCCTAGCGCTGGAGCTAATAATAGCTGCCTAGCACCAACACAGACACCCTTGCGCCATAGTGCAAGGGTGCTTGTGTTGCAGGGAATGATTGTTTATGTGCCAGAATGTGTCCCTTGCTGCACATGAACAACCAATAATAGTGACACACACATTATGCAGCACATATAGAAGTAGCAAATTGCCATTATTTAATGATTGTTTATGCACAGGAAGGGACACGTTCCTGCACATAAACATTAATTAATGGCGTTTTGCTCTTTCTGTGTGTGTTGCAGAATGCAGCACACATAGAAAAAGCAAAAACGAGGAGAAATAAAAGTGTTTCTCCTTGTTGCGCCAGTCGAACGCTTGCTGTTGCATGGCGTTAGTTTTTGGCACTGCCTCAGATTTATATAGCCTTGTAAATTTGGGCAGCATCAAAAAGCAGTAGATGTTGCAGTGGAATGCCCACAGCAACACCCATTACACACCCCTTTCACGCAAATATCTGCATAAAAGGATACCATATTTACAAAGCGGTGTTATGCCACTTTGTAAATATGGTGATGGGCATTGCGCAACCAGAACATCTAAAAATTGATGTTCCAGTGGCGCAATCCCCTTGTAAATATACCCCATTGTTTTCTTGTGTCCAATGTATGATTTTTGAATAAAGCAAGACAGTCACACTGCATCTGAAAAAGGAAAGGATCATTGCCATGTCAATCTTCTCTCTACTACTTTATGTACAAATAAAAGTCACAAAATTGATGAGTGGCTATCTGAGGGGAGATTGAAAGAAAATGTGACACTTGAAGGAAGCAACTCCTAGTTCTCCCACTTGATTTTTGTTCATGAAGCTCTAAAGGGCATAGTCAGCCATTGAGAAACAGTCATACTCACTTTCGAGGAAGAAATACCTTTACCAGTCTCATCCTGCCTATAGAATGGATTTTCTATTTTGTTCCACACCATTTTTTATCAGGTCACAACTTTCCACGTGCCACATTATATAATATGCACATGCCATGTGGTTTGCACTTTCTAACTGAATCCCCAATTGCATGAAGGATTGTGGGAGTACCAAACTGACCCTGTTCTCTAAGCCCTATTGGCTAGAGGCAGTTCCCATTGACAAAAGTAGTAAGTATTACTTCTGGCATTGATGGGTATGATGGAATATGGAGCATCTTTACACAATCAGAAAGTGCATTGTGTACTCTAGGCTTTCACCAGACACTGGTGAGATGGCTTGGGCTGGCTTAATGTGCCTAGGACCTCTAAGAAATAACAAACTCCTGCTTTATTGAATGCATGTTTTATCTTAAACCTTTCCACTACAACACAAAAGGACCTGCAGAACCAAGAGTGTAATAAACATTTCAAACATTCAAACTTAATTTAGAATAATGAGATGGCTGGGTTTCCCTTGCAAGGACTGAATTCGTGATCTGTGATCTCAGCAGATGAGGACACATAGTAAGGATGTCATACTCCAATAAGCCATCAACTCTTTGGTCTTTCATTCATAAAGTTCTGAAGTCACCAAGCTCTGGATCAAATGTGCTAAAACCCACAGCAAGAAAAGGCAAATCACCTTCTTCAAATGACTCGCCAAGTGTTGTATGTGAGGAATTCGAAATGTATGTGAAGTATAATTGGGGAAAAGTAAATCATTGCAGAAAATAAATATACCGAACACATCTCTTTAGGAATAAAGCATTCATTGTACTTAAAAGACACAGGACTAGCAACAGGGTCATCCCATAAATGCTCTCTGTGACCCTGAAAAGGTTGGAAAAATACCTTTCAGTGTATTTATATTAGAGTCACCTAGATGGCCTTACCACTGGATTTCAAAAGCAGCTCTTATAAGATCATTTTATTTTGATCGGATTCCTGAATTCAAAATAACACCTAAACCCTGCATGGACCAAGCAAGAAGCTACTACCATTGACCAACCCAGTCTACATCATTCTAAGGTATGTAAATTAGGTACCCAGTGGGTAGCAGCAGAATCAGCTAAAACATACCAGATACACTGCATGAACATTTACATAAAAACACGTTTTTAATATTTATAATACATGGATGGGTGTAATAATTGTGAAATGTAGCCTCTGGTGAATCTAGCTGTGACCTCACTAATTAACTCTAAGAAGAAAATGTCACGCCTTGTTGATATTCCACTGTGACAGCTAATCACAATAGATCTGCCATATCCCAATGCCTGCTGCCCGAGTCAGCAAACAACACAAAAGGCAAGCCACTGAGCAGAATTACAACAGCTGTTTAAGCAATGAACAGGAAACGCGTTCTGCATCTGTCTCTGGGCTGTTTTCCCAAAACCTGTCTGGTCTTTAATAGATGAGGAACCATTTATGGTTGTTTTAAGTCAATATAAGAACATGAACCAATATCTTTTTTATACCAAATATAGTACTACAGCCGCTTTTCAAAGTGATATATTAAACTGCATAAAGCATATCTTCTAAACAATTACATTTTCCTCTAGTGTATATTTCCATTTGTTCTACACATTTGTCATCCTAGTATCACTATCATAAGACCTAGAGAATAAGTATTAAAAAAGAGGGTTGGTAAAATGGTAGTGATGTGATCATGTATTATAAGGAATAAACTATAACCTGCCTTTGGTTACATGGATAGTGAAAATTACAACACGATTCTAAAACTTTGCAAAGGAAGACATCCTTCACCCCCACTTCTCGTATATGGCCATGGAATACACTGTGGTTGGCAATCTCTATAAAATGTGTGGTAGAGGGTATCTTATTCCATATAACCTTACATTTAAATGTAAGTACACTGACTGAGCATCTTCACCTTTTATGTGAGGTGGGATAAAGATATTAAACGTATTAGTGGGAGGCATTAAATCCTTAATATAAATAAAAGAAACAACAATCACCCCTATATTCAAAATATTTAATTTAAAGTCACTGCAGATATATAGTTCTATTTGAATATGTAACTAGAGTCGAAAATGTATAGACAAAATCATTTTCAAACTTGCAACAAAATGACATATGAAAAAAGTAAAAATAAGTTTTCACAATAAATATTTTTTTTTAAATAAAATCAAACTGGACATGGAGGCCTCAGTAATCAGATCATAAGCTAAGGTTTTCATTAGTAGTTAGATCATGTCCAAAAGTCCAAGTCTAACTTTTATTTCAGTTAAAAAACATTAAAAGTGTACATTAAAATTACATTTCATACTTTATTTTTCTTAAAACTATAAAATATGTACATAGACAATTATTATTATGATCATCAACAACATAAAGTACTTGGTTCTTTGGGATTAGTTGATGGGGATTTGGTTCTCCAATGCAGTGCCATTCAAATTTCAATCACACCTTGCCACGTCCAGATGCTACACCTAGCAAATATTTGCTCAGGCATGGTGTCATCCTACACCCTACTCTTTTACATAACGAGCGGATCCATTTCATCCTCAAATTTTCATAGGCCGTATATAAAAACAAGATGTGTGCTATATCTTCAGGATGGCATTGGGTGCCAGAAATCTCTCCATCTATCTTTCATTTTACTGTGTAGGCTCTGATTTTGAAGGATTCCTTATCTGAACTTCACACACAGGATTCTCGCCAAATGGGGCTGAATAGTATCTAAGAAGCCTTCAAACCAAGGGGTTTGTTTAGCACCAAGAAATTGTGTTGGTAGTCTGGCTATATTTCGAATACTATGGGGGCATGCAGGACATGTTCCCAATTTATTCATTTTAAGTGCTTCTATGAGCTTGGCACCAAGGATTGTTGCTCTGTCCAATAAGAGGAAAGACCAAGCTTAATAAGCCATTTCTGAACCTGCGAAAACCAAGGAAAGGTTAAAGTCCTGTTGAGTTCCAGTAGTTTGCTAGCATCCTCTCTACATTGTGCCAACTCCTGCGTCGTCCACAGTCTAATCCAGTAGTGCATAGGTTGTAAGATTGGAATATGCTCTATCTGTTTGATGTTTAAATCATGGTACATGGGCACTAGGGGTGTTGCAGCTGGTAAACCTAATATCCTTCTCAGAAACTTGTTCTCACGCACTGTGATATGTTTGACATTGCTTATACCCCATGTAGTGCAGCTG
Source organism: Lissotriton helveticus (assembly GCF_964261635.1). Taxonomy (NCBI): domain Eukaryota; kingdom Metazoa; phylum Chordata; class Amphibia; order Caudata; family Salamandridae; genus Lissotriton; species Lissotriton helveticus. Next base: position 109,148,716 of record NC_136072.1, read on the forward strand.
TCTGTGCTTTGTGTTTATAGATCTTTATGGCCGATGTGATAATCTTGGCCGTTGATGCATTGTATTTATTAAGAACGGCCCTTGAACCGTGTTTTAACGCCATTCTAGCATGATTTAAATGTAGATTCCATGACAGTCTAGAGTTGAGTGTTATGCCTAAGTAAGTAAAGTTAGTTACATACTCTAGGTTTTGTTCACCAAACTTGATGTTCCTTCTGAAGTTCCAATGGGTTTTATGGTCATACATTTGGTTTTTCCACTGTTTATTTCTAAACCCTTTTCCTTACAAAATGTTTTGAAAGCATCCAATAGATTTTGGAGACCCCTTGTGTCTTTGAAACCAATATGGTAACATCTGCAAATAATCGCTCAGGAATAGGGGTTCCACAGATTTTCGGTGAGTCGTGTTCGCATTTTCTTAGATGGTCAACAGCATCATTATTATAGAGTGAGAACAGGGTAGGCACCAGCTCACAACCCTATCTCACTCCTCTATTTATGGAAATTGGTTCGGGGATCTCACTGTGTGTGCCCCAGTGAACCCTAGCATAGATATCTTGGTGTAGCCTAACTAACTGGCTCAGGATGTCTTCAGGCACACCTTGGGTCTTTAATGAGGCCCTCTTTGCACAAGGTTAAACGCTGCCTTTAGATCAACAAATGCTATGTAGATGTGTCCACCCTTTATTTTAATGTACTTCCTTAGGATTCTAAAGAGTCTAAAAACTGGGTCAACCGTACTTGTGTGGGCTCTGAACCCTGCCTGGTGGATTATTAGAATATTAGTAATAGTTATCCAATAATTGAATCTGTTCAGAACCTGCCTCGCGTAGATTTTCTGCACTACATCTATGAGGCTGATAGGCCTGTAGCTTCCAGGATCTTGCAAGCTTCCTATTTCATAGACGGGGAATATTACAGTCCCCTTCCAAAGTGGGGGGAATTAGCACCCCTGATGCAACCGCATTAGTGACTATGTTAACGTATTGGGCCGGCACTTCTTTATTGTGCTTAAACAAGTCCCTGCGGAGTCTATCCAGGCCTGGTGCTTTCCCCATCTTAATAGCGTCAATCGCCTGCACTGTTTATTCTAGACTATAATGGCCATGTTTCCTGTTATTCGCTAAATATTAGGGTTCACAGAGGGACCCCTGGTTTGAGTGTAAAGATTGGTGAAGTTCTTAATCTAGGTGGAGGGGTCCAGGTGATGTTCTGTGCAAGAAACCGGATCTTTGTTTCCATGTGTCACTATTATCCTAAATGTATGTGTCTCTAAAGTTTGCTGCTTGGATGACGTCACTCCAGTTCTTCTCTTCCCATTTTCTTTGCGCATTAACTAGTATTTCTTATAGTCGACCCTAGCTTCCCTAACTGATTGTGCACTCCACTCTTTAAGCTTCCTAGTAATAGCTTTTTAGCCTGTTTGCAGTTCACAGTGTACCCATAATTGCATGCAGGTTCACTTTTTATTTTATGGCTAAATTTTCCATTGATTGTTTTTGTTAGGAGCAGCCTTATGGCTGCAACCAGCGATTGATGCATGGCGGTGGTTAGAGTTCCTAGTGAAGTGTGCTCAATGCAAGGATCCACTACCTCAGTGAAAGTACCACATATTCTAGTCATGGTTTCTGTACTATCGTTAATGCAGGGCCATTTACCTACCATGTTGTTTTTCCAAATCATTGGTTGGATTAATTATGGGTTTCTATTAGATGAATGGATTTCTGTAAGACACCCCTTCTTTTCAAGGTGTAGCAAAAGGTGGCCACTGTCATCTCTTTCATCTATTGGGAATGCGTCAATCCTGTGCCAACTTTTTGTGTTATGTAAGATATAGTCCAACCGCTTATAAATGGGTGTAGTGGAGTATTGCCACTGCTGTTAGCATTGGCCCTACCGTTGCATGCTCTTAAATCATGTTCTAATGTGAAATGTGATAATTGTGTGACTGCTACGGTGCAAGGGAGTAGTGGACATGCTTTCAATTGGGGTATACCCCTAGCCATATGCTCCTCCTCTATTACTCATTCTACCCCAACTATTAGCTAATATGTACAACTAAACAGCGGCGGCTCGCAGAGGGAGGTTGGGGGGTAGTGGACTCAGACTTACAACGGAACGGAGTAATGTAAGTAAATAAATAAATAAAACTATTTACCTTGCGCGCTTTCCCGTTCTGTCGTATGTCCGAGTCCACTACCACCCCACCCCGCCCTGCCCTCACCCCGCCCACCACCCCGCAGCACCCCCTCTGCGAGCCACCACTGTAATTAAAATCACCCCCTATAATCACTGTATCTTTTGAAGTTACACATTCAAAAGCACTATATAATATATGAGATTCCTTATTGTTTCTATTCTGTCTGTTGTATATGTTGAATATGTGATAGTGGGTCCTATTAATAGTATCTATACTCACAACAAGGATATCATGGGAGTCTATTTGGTGGACAGGTATTGTAGTATCTAAAGTTATTCTTGACCACAATACCCCCCCCCCCTTGATGGCTTGCCACTTGGGTAAGGAATTGCTTAGATTTGGAAAGATTTGAATCCCAGTTTCCTGGAAGAGGCAGAGATTAAATTGCTCTATGTATCTATGCCAATCTGGGTCCAGAACGCCAGTACCTAATACAGGATTCAGGAGAGTAGTAGTAGATGTGTATTATTGATTTGGCATGTTATTCTGGAACACTTATGCTGTAATGTATTACCTTCCATTACCCAAACTGATGTGCTGTTGATTGTTTTGAAAACATAACTAAAAGAAAAAACAAAAAAAGAGGTGTCACTTGGTTCTTAATTTCCTTCACCCTGATGGATCAAGGACTCATAGAAAAGAGACTTGCTCAGAAGCATTCCTTTCATTTAATGCCATAACATTGGATTCATTATGTATTGTGTAAACAAATACACACCACATCAAAATAAGAGGTAGAGAAGCTTGCATACGTGTTTACTAGCGTAAGTAACCCGACTAAAGCTCTAAAATAGCTGCTAACAGGAAATCTTTATTGCGCATGCGTCAACTGCATCTACGCAGTATGACGAGCTGTCGCTTGGAGGGAAATCTTTGCGCATGACCAGAAAATACTAAAATGGCGGATTAAATGCTCACATGCATGGCATCTGCTTTGCTGAAAATAAACCAAGCTACTTTACTAATGCTAATGTGAGGAAAGCATTAATAAGTAAATGGGATTGGAGTACAGATGGATGGTATACAGTGAAACAATTTATTCATGCAATTAATATTTGTCTTCCTGACTTTCTTATTAGTGCGCATTTGGGCCTCTCGTATGAGTCCAGTGTCTTTTAGTCACATGACCTCTGCGCATACTTGTTGAGAATGAGCCGGAAGAGTGACGATACTCTTAAATGCGATCCAAGGACACAAAAGTTACATACCCTGGGAACAAGCACTGAAGACCTCTGGATGAATGGATGTTTATGATAATATTGAACAAATGTTTCTAATACGATGTGAATACAGGTGGGAATAAAGATTTTGAATGAAAATTAAGGGGTTGGATCTATGAACAATGGGTTGATAGACAAAGATGACATATAAGCATGGTGTGATGATCTTCTCCCTCTTGACTGACTAATCAGAGTTAGTATTTTTACAATATTGAAACATTAATGGGTAGTACATAAATATTGAAAGGTATAATTGAGCTAGTCTTAGTTAGTTAGTCAGACGTCGATGTTGAGATGCTGTGAGCCGTGGGTGCTGTAGGAGAGATGCTGTGAGATGCTGATGGAGAACTGAATGCAGAACCTACTCTCCTAATTATTAGACTTAGAAAGAAGTTTGCTCGAATCTCAAGGAGGAAGAGAGTGTCGGAGAGGGGTGCAACGTGAGCGTCGGTGCTAGAGAAATCATCTATCCTGTCCTGAACTCTTTGTCTCCTGATCTGCCCGGGGGACCCCTACCAGCCCTTTGGCCAGGGGGTAGGTCTTCACACCATCCTAGGTAATTTTCAATTTCGCAAGATTGCAGATGTTCTTTTCTCTCTGTCCTCTCCTTTCTGAGCATAAGTCATTGCAAGTTTGAAGTATGTGTTAATGATTTGATTAATTGAATTTTCTCTCCTATGAGTGATGGTGAATGTACTGTACTTTGAAGTGGTTCACACGCAAATGATTTAGATAAAATTTCAAAACCTTCCCGAGTCTGTGATTGTTTTACTTAAACATAAAGGTTAGAATTGAGTTAGAATTTTTCACCATCAACTAATTCAACTAATGGTCCATCGACCAGAGGAAAGAACTTTTTGATCAGTGGAAGGTTGGCTAGGAATAAGGAAAAATTAATTTTGAGGTATAAAATTAATAAACTTTGACTACAGCGGTTTACATGAATTGTGAGTGTTTATGGGCCCAGGTGAGTATATGGTATTACAGTATCTGTTGCTGGTACGCCGCTGGATCAACCCCATGTTACTTCTTTCCCTGCCCTTTCAGAATTCGCAGTTTGCATTCCCTTGCGGTTTTGTCCCTCGTCTAGTATTGATTATATATTGGGTTCTAATAGTATTGTTTCACTTAGCCAATCTATCATTTTGAGATCCTGTTTGGGGTCCCTCCTCCACTGAGGCATGGCATGTGATAAACCTAGTTATTATATTTGGTACCTGCTTGGGGCTTCAGGGGATGAATTTATTGGTACTGAAGTCTGGAACTTTTCTAGAGAAGCACCAAGGCCCTTTAAGTACCGTGCTCTGTTTTTCCTGATTATTACAGCGCTAGGGTGAAGTTCATATTTCCTGCACCAAGTGGGGAGTTCAGTAGTTTCAGGATTTAGCTTGGCATTACTTGGTGGAAAGCTATTTTGTGCTATTTGGAGTCTCATGTTATGGGGGTAAAGTGGGTTGGGCAGCCCTTAGTTCTCTTCAGCTTGCCTATTACAGTGTGTACTGCTGTTATGTTTCAATTGTGCCATCTAAGAGTTTACTAAGGCTTTTAAGTCCCTGACTTCATTTGTTAAAACATCGATCTTTGCTAGTAATCCCTGAGACTCTCCAGGGTTGTATCTACTATTCTGCGTTCTTGATGGTTGCGGGAGCTTTCCTACATCTTGAACTTTTTTGGCTACATAACTTGGGTCAGGTGGACTTTGATCAAGAGCTGTAGCAACAAATTCTTCATCTGCTAAGGGTGCAAATCTGTTTGTGCAGGTAGGTTCTGCATTTCCCCCTCCTTTTCTCTTGTACTGTGTCCCCACGGATGGTTCTGAGCCTCTGTTAAAGTCGGGGCTACCTGCATTTCGGCTGCGTGGACCCCAGGGATATTGTGGTGAAGTTTATCCTTTTGACATGATGTTCCCCTCTTTGGATAAAAAGAGGATAGTTTTGGTGCTTTTTGTTGGTTATTTTAGTCTTTTCCCCTCGCATGATTTCAACCTCCTCTATAAGATTATTTATTCCTGCTATTGTGCAGTTATCTCCCACACTTCTCTTTATTTTAGATTTTTCCCTTTTCCACAGGTTGCTTATGTTGCTTTGTGTTTTCCCATTTTGCTCCGTGGATGCAATATCATCCCACAGCGGTCCCTTCTTGATGGAATTATGCAATAGACTAACAATGTGACCCGTAGCTAATAAGTGACCCTACCCAATGCTTTTACACACAGTTCTTACTGGTGTATATCAATATCAAAGAATAAAGATCTGTATGTCAGATGTATCAGTACATGATTACTTGTGACGGGTGATAGAAATGACCTCACACTTGTGGTCCAGAGGGCTTTGGACAAGTGTATAGTTCGCACAAACCACGGTTCTCCCTAAATTCACCTCTAAGTAGTTAAAGGCATCAGCCCTTTTGAATTTGGGCCTTTATTAGGAAACACTGGAACATACTGCAAGCAAATTTGTTCAAAATCCACCCTTCAAGTGTTGTACTGAGGGTCCCCCTCTTCTACACAAGTAGCACTGGTTAAGGTGCGGGAACTAGGGCTTATAGCATTGTAGAGGTGCTCCCCAAACTTTTTAGTTAAAAGAGGGGTGCATCGCTTACAAAAAATAAAACAATCGTCCAGGAGAGGATATCGCAAAACCAAAAGGAACCCCCCCCCCCCTCCATTCTGCGTTCTCCAGTCCTGGTTTAGTCCCAGCTCGAGTTCCTGGGCAAACGGAGGGGGTTAGATCCCAAGTACATTAATGTATTTACAATAAATTCATCAATGCAACTTCAGCATGTCTCTGGATTTAATCTGCTTTAGGAGAGGGGCTAGGAAGGTTTCAGGACCCAGTGTGTTGAATACACAGTACCTGTTTTCTCTCTCTAGTTCGAGATAGTGTCCGCCTGGAAACCAGGAAGCCTGGAACTAAAGCTCCTTATCTATTGGTGGAATCAGGCACAGGTGTGCTGGTAGAGGGGATTGTGGGACTCGCCGTCCCCAGTGGAAGCAGTGACGACCACAGTGGCTCTCCCCCATTTGCACCAGTGTCCCTAAATGTTGACAGGTCTTTACAGGTCACCATAATACATGCCGGGAGGTCCTTGCCCCAATAGTGATATCCACAGCAATCAAACACCGCTCCCATGTCTAATAAAACAGATCACTTATAAATGTTTAATATAAAGACTCAAGGCCCACTAATTATGGTCCTCATCATTAGTGTAAGGTGGACAGATTTCAGGGATCGTCTAAATAATTGTATGTATTGCATAAAAGCAATGTGTTAGAATTGGGGTCTTTAGTTTGGAGAGCTGTGCACCTTGTCCAAGTAGGGACCCTTCTTCTAGTCAGGATAAAGGAGTTACACACTTAGATAAACCCTGCTCACCCCCTTGGTAGATTGGCACAAGCACACAGGCAGAGGCAATGTGTAAAGTATTTGCACATAACACACACAGTAACACAGTTAAAACACTACAAATGGACAACACACCAGTTTAGAAAAAATAAGTATCTTTATCTAAACCAAACAAAACCAAAGCAACAGAAAATCCAACATACACTTATCAAAATATGACTTTTAAAAGGATTTAAGCAATTCTGCCAATGGAAAACTAAGGATGCGTGATTTCTGACCAAAGTGCCTACAATGCGTTAAAATTCACAAGACGAAAATAGCCACAGAAGAGGGAAGTATCGGAAAACACAGTGATGCATCAGTTCCTGAGTCCTTGGGGAGGCAATACAAATATTTCTGCTGCACGCAAGAAAAATGATGCATCAAATCCTGACTGTATGGTGAAGAGAGGCATCGATTCCAAGGCAGGTCTGATCAGCTTGTGCTGAGATGGCGATGTGCGGCACAAAGGCACAATGTTTTGAAATCTGGGGTAGGCTGGAGATCAATGCGGCAGCAGCAAACTGGTGCTGCGTCGATTTCTTCAGCCGTGGTCCCACGAAGTGTTGTTTCTTGTAGTCGCACAGCAGAGCCTGTGTCGGAGTCAGTGTGGTGATCTCAGACTTCGGAGGTCGGTGCACTGGACTCGGCATGCAGTGATTCTTCGGGCCGCTGGCAGGCGATGCGTGGATTTCTTTGACCGCCAGGGAGCTGTGCATTGGGAATTTCTCCGCACGGCGGTGCAGCGTCAGAAATACAGGCGCTTGAAGAGTGATGCATCAATTTTCAGGATTATTTTTCTTCTTTTGTAGCAGGAATGACCTCCAAAGGCCCAGAACTTGAGTTGGCACCACAAGGCAAGTTAGCGCTCCCAGCAATGGAGTTCAAGGATTCTGCAGGTGAAGTCTTTGTGTCCCTGAGCCAAGGCATTGTAGATCTTCTATAAGCAGGATCCCACAGCAGGGTAAAGGTTTCTACCCTTTCCTCTGCCCACAGACAGAAGCAGCAACTGCAGGCCAACCCAACAAAGCAACGCACAGTAAAGGAACAGTACTCCTCCTGGCAACTCTTCAGCTGTTATTCGTGGCAGGGCCCTTTTAGTTCCAGAAGTGATCTAAAATACTGGGGTTTAAGGTCTACTACTTATGCCCCATGTTCTCTTTGTAGTCTTTGTTTCAATAGATTCTGAGCTCAGCAAAAATCAGTTCTGATCTCCATGGTCCAGCTTCACTACAGAAGGTGAAAACAGCATTAGGCAGAGCAGACACAGCCTATTCAGGTGCTAATGAAACTCCTCCCATCACTCTAAATGCAGAAAGGTCTATTCAGCCTGGCTACGAGTCACCCAGGAAATGCAGTACAGACCTCAACCCCCCCTTGCGACTGTCTAAAATGAATGCAAGTACGCTTCAACAATAGCCTACGGGAGAGCTAGTCCTTGCAATAGTGAAAAACGAAATACATAATATTTCACTATCAGGACATGTAAAATTCACCAGTACATGTCCTACCTTTAACATACACTGATCCTGCCCATGGGGGTACCTGGGACCTACCTTAGGGGTGATTTACATGTAAGTAAAGGGAAAGTTAGGGCCTGGCAAGTGGGGGCACACAAACACTGCGTTGGCTGGTCTGAGATACCTTTGAAAGGCTACTTGTGTGAGTGGCATAACCAGTGCTGTAGGTCAAGTAGTAGCATTTGATTTACAGGCCCTGTGAACACAAAGTGCACTTTACTAGGAGCTTATCAGTAAATCAAATATGCCAATCAAGGATAACCAATCATATTCATAATTTACACAGGTAGCACTTTGACACTTATCAGCAGAGGCAATGTGCCCAAAGCATCTAAGCCAGCAAAAACGAAATCCACACACAGTAAAAAATGCAGGAGGTATAGGCAAAAAGTCTGGGGAAACACCACCAAGGATAACTTGTAGATAAGCTTATCACATCATTCCTGGGAAATACAGAGTTCATCCAATGGGAGTCCTACTCTCAACTTGATTGTGACAATATCTGTGAAATCCTAATTTCCTCGAATGAGAATCTTAGTTTCAGCTTAATTTGTATCCCACCATCTAATAAGGCTCTAAGCATTAGGGTGCATTTAGTTCCCATGAGATTTTATCATTGCCCTTTGTTTAAACAGACTATTTATTTACAATCAGGACCTAGTGCTGAAAGTACATTAAAATAATCTCACACTTTTACAAACAGAATATTTTATTTAACAACGCAAGATGTGTTTTTCCTTAACTCGCAACTTTTGAGCCCCCTCCTAATCAACATTTTAAATGCCATTTAAAAATGATATAAGGAGTATCACTTGCAGTAAGGTCCTGTGTTGGGGGTTAGGACATTTACAAGTGACTTTGCTTTCAGCCTTATGGTTTAGTATTATTCAAAGTTGGACTTGTATGTAACTGGAGGGACTGACGCCGTGAGATATACGCTTACATTTATTTTATATAGCTGTCACAGGGAATTTTGTTGGCAGTGTTTCTATTCCACAAAGTACTGAATTTGTAGGCTCTGTGTTTTGAGAGTGATTTGGAAGTTGCCCCGTACATTTGACTGTGGCAGGATTGTGGCATTTCAAGTCTTTGATTTAGTTCTAAAGCATAACATAGCAATGTGGTGGCTATGAGGTGCAAGGCTTCCCGCATGCTCTCTTAATGGCATGTGATTGTCTGTTTTTGTTGCACTAATGAGAGTTTATGTGAACCTGTGTGGACAGTCTACAAGGGTTTGTACTGTAGCTTGCATGCCAAACGTGTGGTTGATCTGTTCAGTCGTGTTTTCTCTTTTTGACATGGCTGTTTCTCTTTTTAATCCTGATTTGCTACATTTGGTTGCTCACTATGTTCTGAAACAATGTTCTTCCTCATGTAAAGCGCTCTGATACCTCTGAGTCTAGCCAGCGCCATATAAAACTCTTAAAATAAATAAATTGTCAATATAGTTGCCACTCTCTGTGGTCACAGGCTACAAGTGATTCAGATTGACTGTGTGTTCATTCCTTTTCAGATGTCGTTGTGATGCTTGTTTGGAGTTGTTGCATGATTACATCTAAATATATGGGTGCTTAAATGTGTATTTATGTAACTCCTTTGTAGCACATGATCAACACAAGCCTAGTTTCATGTATGATGGCAATGTGTTGATGTTATTTGAGTGTGGAGGGTACATGCAGTCACTTATCTGAAATGAGGAGGTGTTATGTTTCTTGTGAAAGCCATACATTTGTTGTTTGGTGGCTTTCATGTTGATTTAATTGTCATGATGGGGTACACTAGATTTAGTTTTTCTGTTGTTTTGAATTGTGTGCCTTTGTTGTTGTGCGTTCCTTGCATACATGTATTTTTTCTGTGTGTGCCACTGGTTTATGCTCAGATTCCATCCTCTCATTTGGGGTGTTTCGAAGTTCATGTTCCCGCCATGCCCTTTCAAGCAGGTTCCATCATGTGTATCTAACTTGCGTGGTGGAGGCAATTTGGAATATGTATGTGTTTTGTGATCCTTATAATTTTGAAGGGCTGATGAAGTTCTTTTTGTGTTGATGCATGTTACCATGGTAGGTTGTGTTTGAGGTCCAGTGTTTATTTGGTTTGTAAAAGGGTTGGGATGTTGTCTCTGGATTTCCTTAGTCATTTATATTGATGTTATTGTCTTGTGATGTATGTAGAATGATTTGCAAGCGATATCACCTGAGACAGAAGAGAAGCTCACATGAGGATGGACTCAAATGGTGTCACCATTGCTCCAGATGTGGTGTTATGTGTAAAAGTTATACCTATGATTTCACTCAAATACACCTACTTCTACTCCAACTGTGTGGACCGCATCAACTGAACACAAGTGTTTGTTACATAACATAATATAGCATACCATAACATAATATATCAATTCTCTCATTTTCTACTATTAGTTAGTGTCAGATAAAAGTCAGTGGTAACTGAGACTGAGACAACTATGAATCAATATGTAAACTGGGCAAAATTCACTTGCATCTATTTTCGCACTACCACTAGGATTGAAATTTGGTCCAAAGATTTCACTTACTAAATACAATTATAATAAAAAATAAACCAATACATGTTCTGTTTGTTGAGTCCAAGGCAAATTTGACAGGAATATCAGATCAGATCTACAGATGAAGTGAGTCTCACATACGTCGTCTCCATGAAAGTTCTTCACTTCCTACAGTTGAAGAGAACCTTCCACAGCGCTTGCTTCAGTTTTGTGTTTCCCAAAATCAGCACAATGGATTGTGCAGGAATGCAGGATCCAATGATGATCCTGCAAATAAAATGCAGCCAATGATAATTGAAATAGAGTTTGCAAAAAGCTGCGAGTAAATAGAGAAAATAGATCAGAAGAAGAAACCCCAAAATTCTGGCTGCACCAAAATGAGCATTCATTCGTGGTTGGCTAAAGCCTGATGCATTCTCTTTCATTCGCCAAGTGTGTCTACAGAGTGATGCGAGGATGAAAATGATGTAAGTAATGTCAAGAAGAGCAGGCAAACAGCAGCCAAAAACAACAGCTACAATTTCATACAGAGTTGATGATTTTGTTTCACCTTTTGAAAGAGTTCCAGTGAAATTAGTCATTGATTTGTGAGTTGATTCTCCATATGAATGCCAGTATCCTGGGACACTGATGGCCAATGATCCCACCGCAGACCCTGCAAGGAACCAGGGAACCACCTTAGATATCCTCAGTTTTATCCAGAAGATGACGTGGTGGTTAAAATCCACAATCTTCACACAGTAAAAGAGACAAAGGCAAGTAGTGAACCAGAAGCTGCAGCTACCAGACAATGCTAGAAATTGAACCATGACCAAATGACCGTAACCCTTTGGTTGAGCCTCCTGTGCTTTCAGGGAGACAAGAGTATATCCGATCACAGTAAGTTCCGAACAAATGCTAGAGATCCCCAAAACCAGAAAGATAAGATCACATGTGTTCAGGCTTTTACCTTTAGCCCATTGGAGGATATTAGAAGCCACAATAAATGCATTGATGAGTATTCCAATCACATTTGCTATTAATATCACAATGGAACTTAAAATTATTAATGCATGCGCCATTTTCTTTCATCGTTTTTCAGTTTCATTTGGTCCACAAAGAGCTACTGCAGTCTCTGCTAACAGAATTTCTCTGGGTGTAAATTGCAAGAACACTTTTCATAGACTCTTGAAACCTGCAGCTGCCTCTGGTTTCAGTTACTGCTGACATCATGCTCACCATAGCAATTGCTTTGAATGGATGTAAATCCAACTGGTTTTATGTTCACCTGTCCTCAATCCCAAAGCAAAGCTATCAATCCCCAGTGGCACACATTTCCATTATAATATGTATTTTGCAAATGTCCCTATTCTCTGCTTAGAAGTATGTTGAAGTACATTTATTCCCTTTCTTTAAATTGGTAGTTAAACCCATACAATTGAGAGTGCTGTCCGCTGGGCATTGTCTGCTGTCTCAGCCCCCCATTAGATGCTAATAATGTCAGCACAGCAAATATAAAATATACAGTAACTGGATCAGTTTTTTCCGCTCTGCAGCTATCACAAATTTGCCCTAGTTCTCAAGGAGTGTAACCTCTCACCTTGTGGTAGTTACAGCAAATGCCTTCTCCAGGAAGGTTGTTGGAGTGAGTATGAGGTAAGGGTTGGCTTTGGGGAGCAGATTATTCAAATTGGCACACCACATAACACACCAAGACATTTTGCAGCGCTCCGTGACAGAGAGAGAGGAGGATTGCACTATTTCTACTAAGATATGACTCATTCCTGCTCTCTTCTGTTCACTTAGAAGTCGTCACCACCGTTTTGTAGCTCAGGACAGACGGGTCCTGTGGTTGTTGCCATGAGATGAATCCCCTGCGCTAGAGCCATTACAGTGACATATTGAGTATGCAAAAAAGTGATGGTGGAATGCTTAAATTAATCTTAGCCACTGGTAAATACTCGGGCAGCATCCCAGTCCATTGTTATTTTGTACACCATGCCACCTCAGTGTGGACCCAGCTACATGCAAATCAGTCTTGACCCTGCTTCAATTGGACCAGTCCAGCCCTAACTGCCAGGCCAGGTCCTCCCTGAACCGGAACACAAGCAACCCAGGACCAGTTTGGCTCTAGTTATGAGCTTATCAGACGGGTACGGGCTGGTTCCAGTGAGTGTGCACAGGACTTATGTTTGGGCATGTTGCAGTAACATACTGAGCACCTGGTTTCCCTCCATCACTCTCATCCTCCTTGAGTTATGGAGAACTCGAGTGGTAAAAAAAAATACAGATGGTTTACTGGTGTGCTTGGATGTCCCACAGTCTCCCACGTGGTACTCAGAGGCACCAGCAGTTATTGTATTTATTTATTTGATTTTTGTCTGCCCTCCACCTCCTATAGGGAACCCATGGGTACTGGAGCGACACCAGTAAATATTTAACTCATTTATTAAATGTTTTGCCTGGCCTCCTGTCTCCCAAAGAATATCCATGGGCTTTCGAGAGCCATCATCATTATTTGATTTATTTATTCAAACTGTGTCTGTCATCCTCCCTCACATAGGGGTCGCATAGGCACTGGTGGGACGCCAACTTAGCTTTTCCTGTATAATGTCTAGCAAAAAATAGCTATGTCTATGCATGGATACACTATTTTTATGCATTTATAATAATTATGACTTGGGGGGCCCTAGAGGGCACACGGCAAGATAGCCGCACCCTAGTGTAGCTCTGCCGGGCTGATCTCCAATCCGCCTAAAATCTGCCCACAATTGCTGCATCACTGCCTCGGAATAGCCTGGGCTGCAGTGTGAATTTCCCCTGCTCACATCGGGGGTATCACAGATTACTGGGGGCCACCACAATGACCAAGATCCAGATGGGTGTGGACCCGGTTGCGACCTCGCAAAATGGCAGCCGCATCAAAGCTACTGTGACAGAGATCGCCCACTGATGATCCTGACGCCAAAGGCAGGCGGTGATTGCTTCACAGCGCGTTGTCCAGTAGCGGTGTGTGATCAACTGCTTTGGAGCTTCTTGTGCTTTGCGGCCCATGGAGCTGCCTGATCTGTCAGGAAGGCGGCCAGTGCTCTCCACAATGATTCGGAGCCGCTGACGGAGCTCGGCGAGGTGCGGAGACCTGCGGGCACTGCCCACGCCTAGTGTGAGTTCCAGGGCGGCCGACAGCACCATTGGTGCACCTGGTGCTGGTTGCGGTAAGTGGGGTGCGGTCTTGCCTGGGTCTATAGCGGCAGAGGTGGGTATGGACATTGAGGTGGGCTGCGGCCTGCGAGCTGTGGCTTGCGGTCGGGGCGAGAGATGAGCGGGGGCCTGATAATTTCGGCAGCGCACCCGACATTGTGGAGCAGCGGTCACAAGAATGGTCTGCATTTGGGGCACTAAGCGCTTTCTTTGAACTGCTGATGTCAACACAGGTGTGCCCGGATCACTGCTACATTGCTTAGCTGCCCCTTAAGCACTATACGGCTGTTTCATACTTGCATAAATACGTTTGCCGGCTGGCATAGTTTTTCCTGGCCTGTATTGACACTGCTGGTGGCCTGGTTTTTTGGCACATATGGGCAAAGTGCACAGGACATCCTGAAGTTCTTTGGTTGCCGCTGGCCTGCTGGCGCATGGCACCCTAGTGAGCACTACTGAGCTGCACCATAGTATTTCTTAGAGCAAAGTCGACGCTTTTTCCAGCTGACGGCCAGTACTTGTGAAGTGGAGTTGGACTTCCCCTTGATGTGGTCCACTGACCCGGTACGGTATTTAGGCATGTGGCTGCACAGAGACCCCAATGTGAGAATGTGAGGATCTCTGCGAATTATGGCCATGTCATCACTAAGGTTACTGACCAGGGGGCACGATGGGCTAAGCTACCGCTTTCACTAGCGGATCAAATAGCAGTCATCAAAATGCTGATTCTGCCAAAACTTCTTTATTTGTTCATCAACATCCCGATTCGACTGAATATCGCATTGTTTAAAAAGTTTCAATCAGCCCTGTTATCTTTCATATGTGGAGGTAAGAAGCCCAGATGCAGCTGAGATGTGCTGGTGCAACCGTTTGAGCAAGGTGGCTTTGAGGCCCCTGACATGATGCTCTACTACTTGTGCGCTCAGGCACAGTTTGCGCATTTCTATTTTTTTCTGCAGCGGTTCCAGGCTGATGCGGATTTTATGCACCTTGCTTGGCACTGTGCTGGTATATTTTGGATTCAGGTTACATGAGTGCTCACGGAGGTGGTGCTGGAAATTGTGGTGTGTGCGCCTGATGTCTGCCTATTGGGTTGGGTAAAGAACCTCAAGCTGTGCAATCGGAGACTGGGGGCTGTCTCTATCTTGTTTGCCAAATGAGCGGTTACGCAATGTTGGGGTGCAAAAACTACCTCAACAGTGAAAAAATGGGTCACAGATTTGCTGTATTGCAGAGAACAATTGGGGACGTATGCAGAAGAACTGCCGGAGGCCTCGCGGCCCAAGGACTTTTTGGGCTCCACTTGCGGGGTATCTGCCTAGAAATCCTGACCTGCAGTAGACAGTTGTGATGATGTACTTATTGTACGAGGTGGTGGGATTGTGGCCGCCATTGGGAACTGTTATGTGTCTAGACTATCCGTGACACCGGGTCCCAGAATAACTCATTAAGTGCCGAGTTTTGGGGTGGGGAAGGTAGAGGGTCTCTTCTATTTGGGTACTGTTTCAAATGTAAAATTGCTTGTACTGCTCCTTTGTTCGAAGTGTTTTGCTTGGTCCCACATTGGCGGCTCCCGCCCTGTCATAGCAAACTTGCTTTGGATTTTGGAAGCTACTCTTCAAAAATCCAAAGCAGATTGCTTTTCCATATGGGGAGCTGCATGTCAGCATCTCCCCGTGTGAAAAAGCAATGCCGGCTCCCACAGGAGGCGGGGATTCAGGGGGACCGTGGGGCATTGGGGCTCCCCCACGGTCCCAGACGGATAGGACCGGCCCCGGGAAGTGGCCCGGGAGGGAGCCACGTGGCCCCCCTCCCCCCCAAAAAGATTTATATAAATAAAGGCCGCCCGGGGGAAGGGGTCCCTGGGGCCAATAGAGGCCTCAGGAGGGGGGCCTCGCAGCCCCCCTCCTTAAATAAATACATATATGTGGCCATGCCCCAGGGGATGGGGTCCCCGGGCCAGAATTGGCCACAGGAGGGGGCCCACGCGGCCCCCTTCTTGTTATGATTTTATTTTTTTAACCGGGTCAGGCCCTGGGGGATGGGGTCCCCTAGGGCCCAACAAAGAAAAAAGAAGGCGAGCCCCACAGCCCCACTTCTAAAAAAAAAGAAAAAAAAGACCAGCATCGTGCGGAAGGCCACCCCCCCTCCCAGCAACACTCTGCATACGCGCCCTGTGGCACGTTGTAAGATGGAGAATTAATTCCCCTTCAATACTGGGGGTCCCTGGGGGCCAACTAGCCCACCAGGTACCTCCAGTATGCGCCACAGGGCTGCCTTGCAGAGAGGTGGTCCGAGGCTACACCCCTTTTTACACCTCTCTGCATCGCAACTCTGTGGCGCTTACTGGAGGTACCTGGTGGGCTAGTTGGACCCCAGGGACCCTCAGGGCTCAAGGGGATTTAATCGCCCAATTTACAATGCACCAGGGGGCGCATTTGCCCAGTGGTGCAGGGAGGGGGCATGGCCTGATTTGACAAGTGTGCAAACGCTCCTTGTGGCGCATTTTGAGTTGGAGGATTAAGTCCCCTTCAATCCTAAGGTTCCTTGGGGGCCAACTAGCCCACCAGGTGCCTCCAGTAAACGCCAAGGAGTTGCGTTGCAGAGTGGTGGTCCAAGGCCACGCCCCCTTTTTATACCACTCTGCAAAACAGCTCTGTGGAGCTTACTGGAGGTAGCGGGTGGGCTAGTTGGCCCTCAGGTACCCTCAGGATTCAAGGAAACTTAATCACCCAACCTAAAACACACCACAGGGTGAGTTTTAAGTTGGGGGATTAATTCCCCTTCAATCCTGAGGGTCCCTAGGGGCCAACTAGTCAACCAGGTACCTTGTAAATGCCACAGGGCTGCGTTGCAGAGAGGTGCTCCAAAGCCACGCCCCTTTTTACACTACTCTGAAAACGCAGCTTCTTGTGCACTGCTGGTGGGGCGATGAGGGCCTCTTGTGTCCGGAGGACCTCAAGACACAAGTGGACTTCATCCTCTGAGCAGCAGTGCTCCAGAAGCCGCGTTTGTAGCGTGGTGTAAAAAGGGGCGTGGCCTCAGAACAGCTCTCTGAAACACAGGTCTGTGGCACTTACTGGATGTACCTGGTGGGCTACTTTGCCACCAGGGACCTTCAGGATTCAAGGGGACTTAATAGGGATGTCACAGTTAGAAATTAGCATTTAAAAAAACATTAAAATTCAGTTAAAAAAACATAGGTTTCAGGTACGTTATAGTTAGAAATTAGCATTTAAAAAACTTTGGAAATTCACTGAAAAAACCATAGGTTTCAGGGACGTTATAGTTAGCTGGACATTTCACTCTTACAAAACCATAGAAATTCCACAGTTACAGTTAGTTCAGCTAACTATAACTCATGCACCCGCAATGCTCTTGGGTAACTTTTTGGAAACAAAGGTACACGGCGGCTCCAGGCCATGGAAGTGAAGCACTGCCCCTGGAATGTAAATGTAAATGTAAATGTAAATGTAGGAATTTGAATTGGGTCTGCTTGGGGGAGAGTGTTTCCCTTACGATGGACATGGGAAGGAAAATAAAACAAACAGGCTGAGTCTCAATCGGAGTCTCAAGGGAGGGCTGCGGTATTGGTCCCTTTAATGAACACAAGCAACTAACCCACCGGAGGGGTAAAAAATGTATAAATGAAACAGCAGGTCCCAGCAGGCAATGCATAAGTGAATAAATTAAATGGCACACCTGAGGCCAACCTGATTGTATTAGCGTGCAGAGGACAGTGCAGGTGCACGTAATGAATGCTGCTCGTTTTGGCCTCTGAAGAAAGGGAATGTTTCCCCGAAGCGCCTCAGGCCAAGGGGCAAAATCTTTTATTGAGAAGCAGCCTGTTTTTGAAATAAAGGATTGTTACCTACCTGACCACGGAGTGCGGCTTCATCTCTGGGCAACATTTTAGAAACAAAGGCCCTGGAAGCGACGCCCCACCCTTGGAAGCAACTGGGTCTGCGTGGGGGAGATTGTTTCCCCTTGCGATTGGCATGGGAAGGAAAATGAAACAAACAGGCTGAGTATCAATCGGAGGCTCAATGGAGGGCTGCGGTATTGGTCCCTTTAATGAACACGACGAGCAACTAACCCACTGGAGGGGAAAAAAATGCATGAATGAAACAGCAGGTCCCAGCAGGCATTGCGTAAGCGAATAAATTAAATGGCACACCTGAGACCAACCTGATTGTATTAGCGTGCAGAGGACAGTGCAGGTGCACGTAATGGATGCTGCTTGTGTTGGCCTCTGAAGAAAGGGAATGTTTCCCTAAAACGCCTCAGGCCAAGGGACAAAATCACGGATTGAGAAGCAGCCTGTTTTTTAAATAAAGGGTTGTTGCCAACCTGACCACGGAGTGCGGCTTCATCACTGGGCAACTTTTTGGAAATACATATATATATATATATATATTACCTACTGGCGGTCGCCAGTAGGTAGTTATAGTTAGGACCTATTATCCATAGGAAAACCGCAACATTCTATTGCCAATAACTTTGGCGTCGATTGATGAATCTTCTTGAAATTTTCCAAACTTTTGACCAGCTCAGTTCCGCTCCTCCCCTGAAAGGTCCGTGATTGGTGAAGCACGGGCCGAGAAAAAAGGGGTGTCCCAAAATGCGTTTTTCCAATGCAATTTCTAATAGGACCTTTGGCCACGGCTACAGCTCGAGCGGCTGAACGGAATTACACCAAATTTGGCAGTCCTCAGTTCCGACTTGTACCTTTGGCATATCTAGTGTCAATCTGTTCAGTAGTTTCTTTGAAAATTACGGTTAAAGACATTTATATATCTATGGGCGCGGAGGATCCACGGATTGTGCGAGGATTGGCCTCGTAGGATAAGCGCACCGTTCCGATCACGCGCTGAATTCTAATTGGCTGTTAAGCGGTTGTAAACATTCGAAACCAGGAACTGTTGGCAGCCATTTTGTGCCTCGGTAGAAGTGAGGGTGAAAAAGTCTGTGAAATATGTTGGCAAAACGTGAACAGGGGCAGGTTAGACACACCCTGACCCCCTAGGCCTGCGCAGGAGGTAACATAGGGACCCATAGGGAAAAAAAGTAAGAACATTCTTTTACAAAAAAAGTCGTGAGATGCGCGTAGGATCTGCACATTTGGTCGCTGAAAAAAACGAAGCATGTATTTTTGAGATATATATCAAGCTTATGTGTATAGATGTTGGGTGGTTCTACAAAGAGCCCTTGTGTTTATTGAGAGATTTTAGTAATTACAAGTAAGTACCGATGCAGAGTCTAAAGTTCATGTGGAAGGCTCGGTTTCCTTCATCTGTAAAATGCACACTACCTCTTTAATGGATGCCATGCATAATGAAATGCAGATTGTTGTGGTATATGGACAATATTCTATAGTCTCGTAGAAAAGTAGAAAGATTTATTCACATGTTTATTCACTTATCTGCGCAGATCAGGTGTTCCAGTCTTCCCCTATCTCGACGATTGGTTGTTGAAGGCGGGCTCGCCCCAGACAGTCGTCTCCAACCTCCAGACTACTGCGACCTCTTGCATCTGCTGGGGTTGTCCATCAACGTGCCGAAGTCGCACCTGTGCCCCTCTCAGAAGCTCTTCTTCATCAGAGCGGTTCCGGACTGGGCGCAGTTTCGGGTTTTTCACTCCGAACATCGGGTTCGGGATATTCAGGCTCTGATTCTAATCTTTTGGCTTTTATCCCGGGTCTCGGTCAGGTTGACGCTGTGGGTCCTGGGGCTGAAGGCCTCCTGCATCCTACTGGTGCATCACGCAAGGTGGCATGTGAATAAATATAAACATAGGCCACGCAGTTTGCCTCCCGTAATACACAAATTTCAGGGGGTGGTGGTTCTCAGGGCTTGATGGGGGTCGTTGAAGCCCACATACTTGTAATGTTGTAGGGGGGGTTGGGCGCGAAAGTGGTGCAAGGGGGTTGTAAATCTGCTACACAGTGTTTTGTTTTACTTTGCTTTCCTTTCTGTGATATAGAAGATCCTGGGTAAATATAACGGTTTTTGTACAGCCAGTAACTTTTAACCCTACCCCCAAACGGCTTTTTGCCTGTTACCATAGTAACAGTTCATGGAACACTTACGTGAGCACAGAGGTTAAATGTTCACCACACTATGTTGCTAATGAGTTAGCCTCAGAATTATACTTCAAATTATAAATATCATTTCTATTGTAGACTGCTACCCCCACAAAAAAAACAGACGTATGTACTTTTTTAATTAACTTTTAATAAAACAATAACTGGAACTATAACTAAAAGATAACAATACAATAAATAACTAGAACTATAACTAACAAAACAATATAATAAACAACATCTAATATGGACTCCAAAAGAAGTATTGTAGTCTGCAAAACAAAAAAGAAAATTAGTGTTTAAAATTAGATTGATGTGACTAAATGAGGTCAAACATTACAAGTCAAAGTAACACTTGAAGATATTTATATTTTTTAAAATGTTTGCAGTGTGCCTGAAATGCTTCCACTGGCATTGTACATGCAGACTTTGGTCCACCCTTTTTATCCATTTTTGAAGTTTGAGATATAACGTCCTACCTCTGTTATTCATCTCCTACTTTCTCCTTTCAAATTCTCTTGTAAAGACCTTAACAACAATTAAAGGGAACATTTTCTGCATATTTTTAATAAAGCATTTGACCCAATGCATAGTGACACCGTATGTATTGAATGTTTTGAAATTAATTTTCACAAGTCTTAAAAAAGGTGAATGCAAGAAAAGTTACTTGCCGCATATGCAAGACTACTTTCAAGAGAAGACCCCAATAAAGAGGACTGGTGTGGAACTTCAAGTATGTGGAAGCACTTGCAGACTAAGAATCCGGTCAACTTTGCAAAGGAAGAGTTAGGGAGATTGAGAGAGGCTCCTCCTGCTTCATGAGGAGGCCCAAGTACCAGTGGAGCAACACCGTCAACCTCTACTGCACAGCCTAATATTCGTCCCCAATTTGGAACCCTTTAAGAAACAAAGTAAGAAGGTTGGGAGCTCTGTATGCCATCCTAATACCTAATCATCCTTTAGTTATACAGAGATCTACCCTGTATCAGACCCATCCATACAAGTGTGAATTGGAGTTTATCTGCCACCAAAAACCCATCAAGTACTTATATCCATTACTTTTTAACTTCGTCGAGTAGTCGTATTGTGAGTATTTACCTTAAAGTGTCCGTTAAAAATGTGTCAATCTCTCTGGCTTCATACAACTAGTTCATGCCATATTTGAGACATCAGTGAAATAAACTGGAACAGGAGGATATACTTTTTTCAATGTTGGTAACTTGCTGCTGACTTATGTAACATTGTGGTAACTGAAAAAAGAGTTAAAATGTATATGTTGTACATATGTCCAAGCTTGATTTTAATGTTCATAAAACAATTGTTCTCAATAGGATTGGGGATGAAAAGTAATCATCAGAGGTTATATTTGGACAGCAAAATAGGAAATAGTATTGCATTATACAAATGTTAGGCCGAGATTGGTCCCTCACTTTATTCACAAACTCCTGGGCTTGATCCGATAGAACCTTTTTTGGACTTCCATGATCTAGAAATTGAGAAATAAATAGCAAGGAAAATTAACAGACAAGTTTAAAAAAAAAAAATTAAAAACAACATTTTTACTTTGTATCTGAAGCACAGACTGAAAACGTGTAACAAGCATTTAAATAAGAAATGGGTTTCAGAAAGAAACGTCTATAAGACTATCACAATGCTGATTTATATTTTATAAAAAATATTTATAGAAGCAAGAAAAATTATAACTCATACATTGTTCAATTTTAAATCACATATGTGGGCAATAAAATCGGGAGGACATGCTTTTTTATGTTTGGTTCATTTCAGAATGCCTACGAATTCTAGTAAAACATGACAATAACACAGTTATCCATCTGCAAACACATGAAATACACAAATGCTTATCTCAGAATGGTTTTCTATCATGAAATGTTGAAGTCAAACCTGATAACTCCATTAGGTCCATTGCAATTTTCGGCTGATAACATATGGAGAGCAGTCAGTGGATTTGGTGTGTCGAGTTGTTCATCACCACGTGGTATAGTGTATGGGCAGGACAGCTTGTGGCGACCAGTACGTCTCATGGTTGAGATATCTGTATAATGAGATAGAACAGGAGGCAAATGAAGTTTAAGGTTATTAAAAAACACGGAGAGTGTGCTAAAATACAACATTGACCAATCGATTACATGTGCAGTGCATGGGGAGGAAACAGCACGTGACGCACTACTTAAAAAATTATATGCGGCAGGATTAAGTGATTTGCCCAGAAACATCGCCTACCAAGGCAAAATATTTAAGTTATAAGAGCTGGAAACCGTGCTAAAATACGCTTTTGCCAAAAACATTACTTTTGCAATGCATGGGGCACGTGACGCACTACTTACACGAGAAAAACTACATCGCATTAACATGAACAGCACATGGCACACTGCTGCGGGAGCGGCCACGTGACACTTGGTAAATTAAACAAACCCAGCAGGATTAAGAGATTTGCACAGAACAAAGGATAGGAAATCAAGTTTAACGTTATTAAAAAAAAATGGAGATCATGCTAAAATACAACTTTGAACAATCGATTACATGTGCAGTGTATGGGGAGGAAGCAGCATGTGGGGCACTAATTAAATAATGAAAGGCGGCAGAATTAAGTGATTTGCGCAGAAACATCGCCTACTACGGCAAAATATTTAAGGTAGAAGAGCTGAAAATCATGCTAAAATACACTATTGCCGAAAACATTACTTTTGCAATGCATGGGGCATGTGACGCACTATTTACACGAGAAAAACTACATCGCATGCACTTGAACAGCACGTAGCACACTGCTGTAGGAGCGGCCACATGGTGCTTGGGAAATTTAAAAAACGCACCAGGATTAAGTGATTTGCACAGAAACAAAAGTTACGAAGTCAACTTTAACGATATAAAAAAGCAGGAAAGCGTGCTTAAAAACAGCATTGTCAAATCGAACATGAATTTGCATTTACAGGATATTTATAGATTGTTCAGATTAATTAACTTAATTATTCTTTAAAAAAGTGCTCACCTACGAAGAAGTGGATATACGAACACTCTCAATAGCTGTGACTGCGGAATAGGAAAAGTTCTAGAAGGTTGGCAGCTTATAAATGCTTTGCAGAAGGATGATTGGTTGAGCATGATGTCACTGGTTGTGAGAGCTGTGATTGGGCATGTTGTAATTGAGCATGCGCAAATAAAATAAAATACGTTAGGGGTACATAGCCAGACGGTGGGACGTATTGTGCGCATGCGTAACATTAACATGCATGCGCAAAGTGAAGGCAACTCCTACGAGGTACATACATAGATGGAGTTCGGATGTCCCTGTGGTCTTGAAGTGGCTTCAGGAGGGGGGCTTTTCAGCCCTCCTCCATAAAATATGAATATATAATTAGCCATGCCCCGGGGGCTGGGGACCCCGGTTCCCGGAATTGGGCACAGGACGGGGGCCACGCGGCCCACTTCCCATAAAAAAATGTAATACGTATTCTCCGCTTATTGTCATCGTACCATAAGCGCACCCTTCCGATCACGCGCTGAAGGCTAATTGTCTGTCAAATGGTTGTCAACATTCGAAATTAGAAACTGTTAGCAGCCATTTTATGTCTCGGTACAAGGGAGGCTGAAGTAGCGTGTGAAATGTGTGTTTAAAACGTGAAAAGGGGGAGGGTAGATACACCCTGATCCTCTAGGTCTCCTCAGGGGGTCCCACAAGGTCTCCCAGGGCCCCTATTTCTTTTTTTTTGGGTAAAAATCACGGGGTGCGCGTATGATCCGCGCATTCTACCGATATTTAGAAGAAAGAAAAAGACGTGGCCTTCCGCACGTCTTTGGTAATTTGCATTATTTCAACTGTTTAGAGGAGATGCAGCAGTGCTAGATCCAGGATCCACCAATGAGTAAGAAAAGGTACCAATAACACTATTTACCTGCTAAGCAAATTTCCACCCATAGGATAACAATGATGTACTTTTTGAGAAAATTATTAGAATAATAACCTCAGATAATCTCTTGTCTTAATATTTACATTAAATATATATAAATAGGTATTTCAACATTGAAAAAATTCACGGAAGTCGCGCACACACGCGTCTGATATGCATATGATGTCACGCGCTACCGCGCTGCGGTCACGTTGCGTTCTACGTACATCTCGCGTATGCGCAAGGCATCGCGCACAAGTCGCATCGCAACCGCGTGGGATAAGTTGTACCCGTCGCACACCCTACACGGATCCTAGACAGCGACCGTAAAATGGCGGACATGTTTCACGCAGTAAATGAGCATGGTGTTCGTAGGGTGCGCAACTGCAAAAAATAATAAAAATAATTTAAGTATATTATAGACAATATAAAATAATGAAAAAAATAGTTTTATGTAAAAATAATTCATTAAAAAATGTGTAATGTAATTTAAAAAATAACATCTAAAATAAAAAGATTAAAAATATGTAGTTAGAAAATATAAAAAAACAATAAAAATATTTACAAATTTACCATTGAAATTCCCCCGTTATAGTTAGTTGTACTAACTATAACTCACGCGCCCGCAATCCACTGCTGATGATGTCACATATTATATCATTCATGACATGGTCATTGACATCACTGATGACATCACTGGTGACATCTCAAATGACATCACTGATGACATCACTGATGACATCATCCAGTGAATGTGGTTTGGTTCGATATTTAAATAAGTATTTTATATATATAGCAATCTGCCTTGAAGACTGAGTGGATGTATAAGTGTGTGAATGGAGGATTTAGTAAGAATGTGATTGACTGTCTAAGTGACGAATTTAATGTGTCTCACTAAATGTATGGGATAGTGATTAAACTGTGTGAATACCTATATTACTCTATCTCTTGTTGTGTTAACTACTACATAAGTTGGTTACTAGCTATGTGAAAGTCTACATTAGTTATTAATTAATTAAGTGAGTATTTGTATGGGATAGTGAATGAATGTGTGTGTGGTTGGGTGGGACGTGTGTGACTGTCGAAAGATGTGTAAATAATTGATTTAGTAGGTATATGAGGTTAAGACTGTATGTGGAAACAGTTGTTTGGGTGAGTGAATCTCTTTATGGGTGTGGTGATGAGTAAATATATTTCTCAATGATATATGTCCAACAAACTAAAAATATAAATGGCAGTGTATAGACTCAGTGATTGTATGATTGATGTATGGGTAACTGAATAAATAAAGTGGTGTTTGTGTAAGTGTGTAGCTTAGTAAATATAAGTATGATCAATTGTTTGCATAAGTGAGTAGGATGTCTGCATAAGTGAATAGGATATGTGCTGGTGTGTAATGTTGATGAAGGTGTATAAGTATATTTAATAGTGTTGCATTGATCTTTGTTAGCATGTATGAGTGAATCTATAGGTAAGTGTTTAGATGTGTGTGTAGATGTAGGAATCACTGAGTGGGTTTTTAGAAACTTGTACTGGTGTGTCAATGGTTTCAAATATGGTGCTTCATATTTTATAATGTGTGTTAAAAGATTATGCTACTGTATGATCAGATGTATCAGCTTGTCACATGGATGATGTCATCTGTGATGTCATCAGTGATGTCATTTGAGATGTCATCAGTGATGTCATCAGTGATGTCACTGACCATGTCACGAATGATGTAATATGTAACATCATCAGCAGTGGATTGCGGGCGCGTGAGTTATAGTTAGTACAACTAACTATAACGGGCGAATTTCAATGGTTTTATAGGAGTGAAATGTGTAGCTTACTATAACACCCCTAAAACCTATGGTTTTTTCAGTGAATTTCTAAGGTTTTTTAAATGCTAATTCCTAACTATAACTTATCTGAAACCTATGTTTTTTCAGTGAATATATATATATATGTATATATATGCATATATATATATATTCACTGAAAAAACCATAGGTTATACACCATATATAGTTAGGAATTAGCATTTAAAAAACCTTATTTTACTCACACAAAACCAATGAAATTCCATATATAGTTAGTTGTACTAACTATATATCGCGCACCCGCAATCCACTGCTGATCATGTCACATATTACATCATTCATGACATGGTCAGTGACATCACTGATGACATCACTGATGATATCTCAAATGACATCACTGATGACATCACTGATGACATCTCAAATGACATCACTGATGACATCACTGATGACATCTCATTTGACATTACTGATCACATCACTGATGACATCATTCATGTGATAATACGATGAACCTCTTCAGACTCTATTATAACCTTAGATACACTCAGTGTAAACAGACACTCACAGACTGTCACTCATCCATGGAGTTACTTACACACCTAGTCAGTCATGCAAAGAATCAATCACACCTCCATTTTCACAACTATACAGTTATACACACCTTACTTATTCAAACATATACTAAAACATATTTACTCACTTATACAATCCTGGATACAAGTTCACAATGATCCATACAGCCACTCACACATTCACTGGCTCTTATGCACAGTTATTTATATATGTCAACTCTCACATGTACTGTATTTTACATATGTACTTACTTTGACATGTAGCACTGAGATATCCATTCACTCACCAATACACTCATGCACACAGTCAACCACCCATCCAGCTGTTTCCACATGCACTTTTGAACCCATACATCTATACACAGAGTCATACACCTCCCAGCCACCCACACACACACTCAGTCTCCCATACAAATGCTTGGGCAACCAATCAATAACCCATATAGTTACTCATATAGCTACTGATCAACACATGCAGCAGTTTACAGAAGAACAGACATAATGATGCACAAATTAAGACAGTTAAGTCACTAACCCATGCACTCAGTGAGACACATTTAACCACTCACTCATACAGTCAGTCATGCACCTACTAAATCCTTCATCCAGACACTTATACATCCACTCATTCTTAAATATGTAAGACATATTTTAACTTTACAGAAAAATACAGTCACTGGATGTTGTCATCAGTGATGTCATCAGTGATTTCATTTGAGATGTCATCAGTGATGTCATCAGTGATGTCATTTGAGATGTCATCAGTGATGTCATCAGTGATGTCACTGACCATGTCATGAATGATGTAATATGTGACATGATCAGCAGTGGATTGCGGGTGCGCGATATATAGTTAGTACAACTAACTATATATGGAATTTCATTGGTTTTGTGTGAGTAAAATAAGGTTTTTTAAATGCTAATTCCTAACTATATATGGTGTATAACCTATGGTTTTTTCAGTGAATTTTCAAGGTTTTGTAAATGCTAATTCCTAACTATATATGGTCTATAACCTATGGTTTTTTCAGTGAATTTCAGTGGTTTTTTAAAAGCTAATATCTATAGCTGTAAAATGTATTCTTCTTTAAATCCAAAAATATATTTTATATGTTTATTAATAATTTTTTTAAAATATTTTTTTTGTTTCGCTCCCGGTCCGCGAACCGGAAAGCTTTCCGTTAGCTCAAATTGATGCCGCGACCCGGTCCGCGAACCGGTAAGAAATCAACATAGTGACGGTATCGCGTTGCCGCGTAATGCGTCTTGTGACGTACCGCGTTAGCGCACCCGGAAGTGCCCCGGGGCGCGGACCGAGGCGCGAAGCGCAGCGACCCGGAAGCTAACCGGGGCGCGTTCCGCAGCGCGTAACATGAGCGTGAGAGGTCATGTGACTTGTTAATAAAACTTTTCATTGGTTCATTTCACTTTTGGTTTCATAATGATGTAAGGCTAGGTCAGGTGACCTAAAAATAACACTTTTCATTGGTTTAGAACTATTTTTTTTCCCAAATGATGAAAGCCCCCACCTTTTTTCTCACTCTGACTTTCAACTTTGAGAAAGGAAGACCTGATCATTTGCTCTGATTAAAAAATGGCTTCAATAGTAGCTTCAGCTTCTGCACCCCCACCACCACCACCACCATCTCCTCATAGGAAGAGAGGACCACCTGCACAGTTTATTGGAGACACAGAGGAGGAAGAGGAAGAACAAGACGGAGAGGAAGAAGAGGGACCACGATTTGTCAAAGAGTTACCCCGGGTATCTCATCGCAAAGTTAGCTTTATCTGGCAATTTTTTTCCATTCCACCAGGAGAGAAAAAAGTCAATGCACGCCATGCTACGTGCCTTATCTGCCAAGATAAGTTATCCCGGGGCACTAATAAAAAATACGGTTATGGAAATCACACGATGCACCGACATATGCAGAGGTGGCATCCAATCAACTATAGTCATGCAGAGATGCGTGAACTACAACAGAACCCCCCAACTTCGGTGACAAGAACATCTACTGATATCTCTCTCACAGTTGGAGAGGCCAACGAAACAGTGCCAAATATTCAAAAAAATGTTGTCCATATGAAGCTGACATGCTTATATTGTGGCACTTTAATTTCATGCGCAAACATGAGTCTGAAATTTATTAATTTGGCTTTCGAGAAACACCGATGCTCCAAACGCAGCAAGTTTTAATTTTTTTTTTTGCTCCTGTTGAGCCTTTTTCAATGCCTCTTTCTGTTCTTTCCCTTTGAAAAAAAACAAAAAAAACAAATAAGTGTTCAAAAAATACAAAAAAAACAAATAATGTTCAAAAAAGAAAAAAAAAATATAAAACAACAAAAATATAAAAAAAAAATTCTTTTCAGAACTACCTCCCCGTTATTAAAAAATTGCTAGAATGTTTAGCACTCTGGCAAGCTCTATTTCTTTTGGTTCGCTTCCCGGTTAGCTTCCCGGTACGCGGACCGGGAGCTAACCCAAAAAAAAAAAAAAAAAAAAAATAGAGTAAGTATAAGGAAAGTAAACAGAGAGTGATGTTAAAAGAAAGACAGCTATAGGGACTAAAGAAGAGATACTGTTTAATAGATCTATTTACCGAAGAAAAGACGGAAGAGGGTATAATTGTGAAAAACAAAATAGATAACGAAGTGAAAGAAAAAAAAAGAGAGTATAACATTAACAAAGAAGAGTTTCTTGGAGAATGTGAGTGAATGTTCAAAATAAGATTAAAACATGAAGAATAACAGAGAGAAAAAATAGAAAACAGAAAACAAAAAATAACAGAAAAAGATTAATTGAAACAGCAAAGAAATGTAAGTAACATAGAGCCATATCATCAACATATGCAATAAAAGTTTTGCAGCTTTTATTGGCAGAAATGTGTCGCTAAAGCTGCTTTTGCGGCAGAAAACTGCCGCTAAAACCACTTTTGCACCAGTTTTCTGCCAATAAAAAGAGCAATAATTTTATTGGCTGTGTTCATAATATGCCCCTTAGTGTGCTTCAACTACACAGAGAAAGCATTATGAACAAATAGTGATACAGTGATCAGTCAAAGACACTAAGAGTAATAGAGACGGAGTGAGTGAACAAGAGTGAGGAACTATGAGAAGAGAGGGACTGAGAAAAAGAGTGGAAGGAGTTGAGTAAGTAGGTAATAGAGAAAGGAATGAGGGAAGTAGCAAAGGCAGGAAACTGAGGGTTAAAGAAATGAAGCAGTGGAACTAATAGAAGTTAAATGTGATAGAAATGTAACGAAAAGAGTACAAAACATTTACCTTATAATTGTCGTTAAATTACTCACTTTTTGTTTTTATACTTTCAATCTGTGAAAGAGAGAACAAACATTTGAAAAATATTAAAACATGTATTTAAAAATTACAAAAGACAAGGGAAAAGATTGAAGGACAAACAGTTTTTCAACAACTTTGACACTTACAGAAGCTTCTGCTTCTCCAGGCCCCCTACACAGTCCTAAAGATATACATTTTAAACTAACAGTATCTTGATGCAGATGAAGTGAGGCCTATCTTAAAACATGGTGCATCTTTTGCATTGCTGTTGTCTCAGAAAAGTGTCGCAAGACACTAAAATTTTAAATGATTGCTTCAGGATGCCAATAAGATGTGTCCTATCCAGAGGTTTGTTTGAGGTGAGGCCTACTCAGGGTTGCAGATGAAATTTCGAGTTGTTGAAGAGAATAGAGGACATAATACATGTGAAGGTCTACCAATGAAGTGAGTCATGTCCACTGCACTCTTGAACAAAGTCCAAACCTCCTATGTTTCCCTGGACAGACCTAAACTTGATCTGCACAATGTGATTCGTAATGATAGGAAACACAGGTGATGTAAATGAAATACGTGCAATTTATTTTGCTCATTTCACAATCACATCACTTGTGTTTCCTTTGCTTAGGTATCTCATTGTGCAGATGTAGTCCAGCATATGAAAGAATACGCAGAAGTGCAGCACTGCATGCAACAACTTTGACACTTACAGAAGCCTCACCTTCTCCATGCCTCCTACACAGTTCTACATATACATCATAAATGCAAACAGTACAGAATTAATTATACATGTTAAATGGTTTATTTTTGCTGTTCTCAGAATGTATCAAAATTCACTAAAAACAGTGACTTAAAGGTATTCATCATATAACAGCGGGGAAAAAAAACACAATCAAAATGATTGTGTTTAAAAAACCCATACAACATAACAAATCAGAATTCAGAACTCCTTAAAGTTAACTTACTTTCCATGACGTCAAAGGATGTCCTATGAACAGCTTACACTCTGTTGTGCTGTTATTACTTTAAACCCGCCACTTTCTGAAAGAAAATCTCCATCGTTTTTAAAAACATGTTACATGCAATAAATGACTTCTTGCTCTCTACCACAAGTTTCCACAAGGCCAAATCTTGTCAGAGCCATTTATAACTCTTGGATTTCTTGTAAGCCAATCCCGTCATTTGGCATTTCTGCAACTTTCAGAATTAAAATGTTGAAGATCATTTTCACAATCCTGGAATAGTAATATCTTCCCCTTCTTGCTCAGTCATGTTCTACATTTCCTATGACACTGATACTGCTTACTATGAAGCAGACTTACACTACCTCTATGAGTACTACAATTATTTAATTCTCTACATCACTTTTAATCACAAAGCAATGTAAAAGAGTAGACAGCATTGCAGACTTACATTCCCTCTACTCTATGTTTTGATTGGCTGCTTCAATTAGCTTATAAAAAGAAATAGTTTTTCTGAACTCATTCAAAGTGCACTTATTTCTCCATGACGTCCAGTCTTATGGTTAGAAGTTATGTCTCTGAACTACACTTATCCTCAAGGCCAAATTGTGTAGGAGCCATTAGAACTTCTTGAAATTCCACAGAGCACATCCCGAGATTATTTCCCTAAAATTTTGGTTTTAAAAACACCAGGTAAGAGTTTTTAAGGTCATACGGCAATTTTTTTTTGAAAATTAAAACAGAATCATTGCAGAATGACCAGCCATTTCTAGACTTTAAATAAGCTGTGTAATGTCCTGATGTTATTGAAGGGCCGTCATGATATATAATTGCTGCAGTTACAAAAGTCCTTCCTGATATTGACAACTGCGAAGCTACAAAATTTTTAATTAAAGTTGTCAATTTTGTTCCATCAGGCCTACATCGTTGGAACATTAAAATGACATACTGGCCATATGTTCGTATAAATAATGTGGACATCATTTCAGATTTACATTGGCTACACTCCATGTTGTGATCAGCTGCTTTTACTAGCTTATTAAAGGAGACTGATTTACTGTCTGGCAAAGTTAAATATATAAATCTTTCTGAGTCTACACTAGTAGTACTTGATACCATACAGTTCTCGCAGTCATGCTGCCATTGATAAGAAAGCCCAAACAGCTGATCTACATCTACACCTTCAGCATGCAATACATCAAGCATATACATTAAAAACTCCTGACAATCTTGCTGAATATTTTGAGAGAATTGTGTTTGGCCTGAACATCTGTCTAACAGATTTCGAATTTCAGACACACTTTCTATGTTTGTTCTATCAGTGCTACATTTCTCTAACACAGAATTTAACAAACTGCAAAATCTTTGATCAGAATTGACCACAATCTCTTCTTTTACATTTTCTAGAGAAAACAAAACATTAACCACTACATTAGCATAGCAGTTGACACCAGAACTGTTTTCAAATTGAAAACCAACAACATCTTCAACAGAATCCTTTTTGTTTCTGCTTGTAATTTTAGGTTCATCGACTTTTCGTCTTTTTGCTACAACCTCCCCAGTATTGGTCACATTTCTTCGTTTCCGGCCTACCACACGTTTCTCAAACAAAGGATACTGAGGCAAATGTGGCGCATACTCTCTTCTTAACCTATTGTATTCCTTAACACAATCTAGATCCGCACAAATGTTTGTGACATCACACTCAATCAAGTACAATCCCAATAAAGTTCTAACTCGTGACAATGCCACATATGCCATACCCTCCTTGAACACAGAACTGCCAATATTCACCAATGCACAGTCTACACTTAAACCTTGCGATTTATGGATTGTCACCGCATATGCCAAGCAAACAGGAAACTGCTTACGGCGAACATATAAGTCTTTTACAAGCAAAAATCTAGCAGAGCAACGACCAATTAGCTGTACTTCCTCAATGCCATCAAATTTAATTTTTAAAAATCCAATTCCATCTCTATTTCTGTATTTTACAAAATCAACAACATTACCCATTGATCCATTTACCAGACCTCTTTCAACATGTAAATTCCTTCTTAAAATTATACGGCAGTTCAAGCACACATTCAGAGTCTTTTCAAAACCTGCAGTTTTAGATATACTCTTCTCTAATGAATCCAATTTTGTTTTCAGATTCTCAGACAAAATAATTGTTGATCCCATATGCTCTACTCTGTCAATAGCTTCCAGTTTCACAATCTCTTGCTTTTCTAAATGCAACATTTTGTTGTTGAATTTGGCACATTCTGCAAGAGTTGGCATCAAACATATTCCAGATTTCTTATCAGTAATTTTCTGAAAAATATTCTCAGGCACAACATCTTGTTCTGGATATAAATTTGACAGTAATCGTGCATGTAAAGCTTCTTTCCCATGCTCGGTCACTTTTCCAATTCTAACATCTTGTAGAATAGTCTTGTAAACTTCATCCTTCGCCTGACGCATATTTTCATGCAGTTCAGCATAATTGAAGTTTAACCATATATTGACGTTGCCAATGCTGCCTAGGCACTTCCTGGTATCTTCATGCGTGAGCATTTTGAACACAGGTTGCCCTTTCACTGGTGTCAGCTGCAAAAGATCTCCGAAAACAATGATGTGTTTGCCACCAAATAACACATCATACTCTGTTTTGAGAACTTCTTGCATTCTCAAATGCACAAAGGCAAGCATGACATTGGAAACCATGCTTACTTCGTCAATGATAAGAAGTTTCATTTTCCTCAAGATTCTTGAAACTTCAAAACAAGCATCTCCAGATAGCTTGTGATATTGTAATTTGTTGTCATGCTCCACTGGCAGCATCAGTAAACGATGTAAAGTAATCCCTTTAATGTTATGTGCTGCCAGTCCAGTTGGAGCGGTGACAACACAAGACAGCGATGACTCTGTCCTTTCCTGCAAATAGCATGAAATTGCTTTAATGAGGAAACTTTTTCCAGTTCCCGCTTCTCCACTCACGTACAGTCGGACAGGCTTCAACGACGTACATGAGCACTCTTTCTTGTCATGACTTAATCCATGATCAATTTGCATGGTAACTTCGTCATATATTTTCCTCTGCTCAACGTTGAGTTGTCTTTCCAACTCTTCTAAGTTAACCGCATCCTCCTGAGCATGTGCCATGGCTCTTTCCACTTCATTCATAGCAGTGGCAGCTTCATTTTCGATAACAGGTCCTCCTAGTGGATCCTGACTCAATGAAGCAGAACTCTGACTGTCCTGAGAACTGTCTCTGGCAATCTCGGCTGCAATCGTTGCTTCCTGCTCAATTTCCGCATTCAACATTTCTACATATTTGGGAAAAGCAGGACATTCTATGGTCTCCTTGGCAGCATTGAAAGAGTCTTCGTAACAGAGGAAATCTCCAAGCAGTTCCTCTTCTGCACGCCAAGGCTTGAAAAGTTGCAAAAGTGCTAAATAGAAAAACTCCTTTTTTTCAGGAGATTCGCCAGTCAATTTTCGATGGTTTACCAAGTGGCATTTTCTTTGCTTGACCAGACATCCCTCACTTCCTATTACAGCATACACTCCTTTCTCAGTATCTTCTTTGATGTTCCTCTTGAATATGTAATTTTGAAGAACCTCATACAGACAAACATTGTCGAGGTGACTGCTTCTATTTGGATAATATGTATCCAACATGTTGGTCTTCAAAATGTCAGTACTGTTTGGCTCCTTTTCTGCCAAATACTCAATTTCCTGCACAGGTTTCAGAACTCGATTACGCGTTGCAGCAAGACCAAGACTCGCCCAAACGATACTCCTGGACTTGGCATAGAGACTTGCTGAAGACAACCGGTCAGAGCATTCGTACGCTCCGATTTCTCGATGCGACAACATCTTCAGACTGAAACTGTACAACTTCTTGCTGAGGCTCTTTTCATGGGAAATGTCCTCCCACATATCCTTCAATTCTGTCTTCTCTTTTTTGGTGATGTAAGATGTCACATACCGAGCCACAGCCATACAGTTATCAGCCACAAACTGTATATCCATGTTAGCATTCCACATGGACAAAATCACCGGGTTGTAGTCGTTGATGTACTTTGACTCTTCGTTCCTCTTCAAATTGTATGTGTTTTTAGGTGATTTCTTCATCACATTATGTCGCAGCGAAGACATCAAACTGTTTACTCTTCCTTTAGAAATCACCGGTCGTGGAAAGCCGAAACGACATTTGGTGTAGAACTTGTCCTTGTTTCGGAATTTACGACGGCAGTACTTTCCACATCGATGGCTTTGGAAACGCAGAACTTTTTCTCTTAGGCTTTTCTTCTCCTTTGCGTTTGGAACAGCACACGTAGAATACTGTTGGATGAAACTCATCACTGAGTCTTCTGGATCCGTTCCAAATTTAGGTGCATCCTTGATCCACAGCAGCATATGTATATGAGGAGCACCTCTTGCTTGGTACTCCTTTCTCCAGAAGAAATCCAACACCTCTCCAAGAGGTGGATTCTTCTTATTCATGATGAAAGACATCATAGCTTCAAATCTATGATTGAAGTACCTACATACATTGACTGGATCCAAAGAGCACAGTTCTCCGGGTGTCTTGAATTCGATGTTATCTACGTTAGCATTTGCCTCTCGTAGAAATTCAAGTAAGTCTTCCCAGCCATACTCGGCACAGCTCAGAGTGAGGAACCATGTGGGAGTACCTAAGTTCCTCAGCATACATTTTAAATCACCATGACGACGGTACCAGTACTCATTAGTACCACGCTGACACGCCATGAGATTAATCAGGTGAGAATCCAAAATACTGTCTTGAACATTGACTTTATCCATAAAGTCACTTGCCGAGATGTTTTGCATGTGTATACCACTTTTCAAGATGTGGTTCACTGCATATGACAGTCCAGACAGATCGCTTTCAAACAGGAGATGAAACAAATAAGGAATGCATTGTCGAAACCTAGCATCTCCTGCATACAATCGCAAAGTCCGGTATTCAGAAGCAGGAATTTGATGAGGTCGCTCATCATATCTTCCTCCTTGACCTGTTGGAAAAAGCTGTGGGAAACACCGAGCTTCCAAACTTTCCTCCCAAACACTAATGGGACTCCCTTTGGCTTGTTTCATTTGAAACAACTCAATAGCATTCCCCATGACTTCCTTGGAATGCAAAGGATGAACACTATAATGTTCATATATTTCTTCACTAGTAGAGGGTTCTACTTTCTCAATTTGACCAGCACACAAATCGCTATCCTCTTCCTCACTTACTTCCTCTTCTGCAACATATACATTCTTATAGTATTTATTATTTTTTTTCAAATACAATGTTGCCTTTTTAACTTTCCTAACATCTACTAAATCTTGCCATATTTTCTTATTCTTTGTCGGAACCCCATTAACTAAGATAACCAGAGGTTCCTCTTCCACTTTTTCTACTCCAATTGTGTTAATGTTTTTCTTCAAATCTAGAGGCAAATAAACAACTCTTCCCTTCAATCCTCTCTGTAAATCTGATGGAGGCAATTTCCCTGTCTTTGGCTCCATTCTTACAATAGCCTGAAAGGGATGGATACTTTGAATCAAAATAGATTCATAAGTATTTAAATCCTTCAATTCAGAAGGAATCTCAACCAATTCCAGATTATTATGAACTGCTCTAGCAGGCATCTGGTTTTGATTTAATTTGCAACAACAATAAGTACACACACGTTGATCCAATCCCAAATCAAAACAATTTTCTACCATCAAGTATGTTGCGAAATCCTTCCATTCACTATTATTTTCCCTTTCACTTTTTGCATATAAATCCACTAACTTAGTCTGATTCTTATAATAAGTGCGTCGACAACACACACAAGTGAAATTTGGCCTCTCACTTGATTTGACCTGAAATGTGACAATTTCCCTCTGGAAATTATCTGTACTGGAAACCTGTACACTATCTTCCACATTACCCGCTTCTTCTTCGTCAATTTCAACATTCTCCTCTTTACTTCCAAAGTAAGAAAACTCAATTTCTTCACATATATTCTTCACATCTATTTCAGAACCATGCAAAAGAGCAGCACATAATTGTTTAAGCATAATTGCTGGACTCTTAGCATAATACAACATTCTAACTAATTTCCTCACTTTATTATGATGCACTGCTAGCATCCTGAAATGATGAAAACCACTCTGGCATACTCTCCTGGAAAGACAAGCCAGTGAATGACCATGCAAACCTGTCACTTCTCTCACTCTGCAAGGATCTAATTCTTGCAACAACCTTATTTTCTGCTTCAAACTTTTCTTATTAAATGACCGTACAAAATCACAAAGCAAATTGATGGAATCCTGTCGCACACTACAAATACTACTACACTTCCAGGTGTACACAGGACCCTTAGCACGTCTTCCTAAAACCTCATTACCTAACACCTCTTCTGCCTCTGTTGTCACAAGTTTTTCTTTTTCAACTGGACAACCATCTTTCACTTCATAAGCACGACCACTGGTGTCAACTGCATGCACCAAATCATTATCCTGGAAATAACGCTCCTCATTAAAAAATGCCTCACAGCTTGAACTATGCATCCATTCTCCAGAAAAAACTTCACAAAAATTACTACGATTAACTATTCTCTTCCATCTACTATTTCTTTTGAAATCATAAATTGCCTTGTTTAGCTTCCTAATTCTATTGATTATCAAAATAAATAACTTACGTTTAATTTCAAATGCCTGATCAATAACTTTCTCAACTTTTTTTTTTCTCTTATAAAAAACCACTTTCTGTTGACCTTTCGTAATATTTTTTAACAAATTGCCAATTATCCTGTTGCGGAACATTCGTTTACGAATGTCCCTAAACTGTTGTTTCCTTCTACTATCATGCACAGAGTTATCTCTTGCTCTAGCAGTAACATTTTTGATTGGTCTTTCCTTTCCATTTGAATTGCTTCTCTTTTTATGGACTGAAACATTTTCTGTAGTAATATTTTTTTTACTACACATATTTCTTATGAATGTTTTTGTACTCTTACCCGGTGCTTTCTTCGTGACTTGACAAATCTTTTTGTTAGAGGACTGCTGCTTCTTTTGATTGGCCTGCTGTCTTTGACGTTTTGCAGCCTTTCTCTCTCTTTCTTTCGTTGGCATGGTGAAATGTTGAAATGATCTGCAGTTGAATCTGTGGTAAAATATATTAAAAAATGTTATTAACCACTATTACCAAACAGTAAATCAATAACAGTGATCAAAAACTTAACACACTACTTGACATTTTAAATAGAAGATTTTTTAGTCCTTGGCAAATTTACAATACAGAAATAGCAGAAAAGAAATGGAATTTATATTCATGTTACCTGTGCTATTTTATATGTGAATCTGATCTAATTTTATGAGCATATTTTAATATTTTATTGAAGACACTACACATAACCTGTTTTTGAAGGTGTCTTTATTTTTAAATTAAACGGTTTACACTTTTACTTTTTATTTATTATAAATTTTAAAAATAAATGTTTATAGTTCCATAGGCTCAAGCAGGTCAGCTTCCCACCCTATGTCATATAATTCGGACAAATCTGCATCCTCATCACGCTCTTCTTCATCCTCAGGATTTAAATCATCCAAGGGATCAACATCCACTGATGTTTCAATTACAAGTTCAATGATGAGGTCAAAATCAACTGATTGCAGATTGTCGCTCATGTTGATGTTGTCTTTATCTTTAAAGAAAGATAACAACAATGAGATGTTGCAGAGTAAGAGACAAATCTCAGAGATTATAATAGTAAAATTGTTTAACAAGAGTAACATTTTGCAGCTATTATTTAGCCATGTCCAGCGATGCTGAGCAGGTGAAGCCTATGTCTAATTTTTCAGTGAACAGGACTCATCTCTTCTTAACCTTGGATAAGCCTCACCAACTCTGTGTCCCCTGCACATACTTAAATGTAAAGGGGCAGATTTATGTTAAATGGCACATCCCCAGGCATGCACCAGTTAACGTGCACCGCTGCTCTGCCACCCATGGTGTGCCGTATTTACAATCAGATAGGAGAAAGCTGCGTCAAAACCCTGCGCCTGCTTTAAGCAGGCATAGGTCTTGACGCAACATTGTGGAGATGGGGCACCCCTGAGCCTTGCTTGAGCTGCATCGCACTTGCGATACAACTCCAGCAATGCGCCACCTTTACAGCACAGATACGTCACGCATCTGTGCCATTTTTGCCCCATGCTGCGCCGCATTGTAAATGCAGCACACCATGGGTGGCGGAACAGCGGCGCAGGATGACTGGCACATCCCTGGTGATGCGCCAGTCATCATAAATCTATCCCTAAGCTTCTTATCTTGTTACAGATGAACCGCCATATGTACCATCAAACTATTTTGCATTTCCTAAATAGCGAATTTTAAGGAATAAATAGCAATTCTTTACCATTCCTAATTTGCAATGAGCAAATTGCTAATTGCAAATTACCCATTCATTTCCATGGGCTAGGAGGCTCATAGGAATGAAGGTGCAATTTGCGATTAGCAATTAGCTCATCGCAAATTAGGAATTTTTCCAAGGGTGCATGGGTGTCTCAAGAACACCCTGCTGCACCCCTGAAAAAGAAATTTGGGGGCATATGGCGCACATACATGCCCTAAGGGCATGTATTGGCGTCATGTGGCACCTTTTGTTTTTTTTAAAAAAATGCTTTTTGAAAAGAATTTGCAAATTACCACCAACTAGAAGTTGGTGGTAGTTTCCAAATCCTTAATGTCATTTTTTACATATTTTTAGTTTGATACATTGCATTTAAGGAATCGCAAAATTTGCAAATCCTTCAGTGCAATCGCAAAATAAGGAATAGCAAATTTTGCTATTCCTTATTTTGCATCAAACTTGTTTGATACATACCATTTGTCTAATTAGCATTCGCAAAGGCTGAAATTTGCAGAATTTTGATCTTTGCGAATGGTAATTAGCTTGATACATATGACCCCAAGTGAGGCCTGTCTTGCAACATGGTGCATCTTTTGCATCACTGCTGCATCGGTTTCATGTGGCACGTTTTTTTTACACCATGACATATCTGCCTAAATGCATCAATTTGTAATTTTCTCGCCTCATAGCAAATCTTTTGCACCGCCACTGCATCATAAAACTGACGCACAGTGGCGCAAAAGAGACATACACCTATCATAAATCTGTCTCTACCATTTTAAATGATTAATCCAGGATGACGATAAGGTGTGGCCTATCCAGAGGTTTGTTTATGGTGAGGCCTACTCAGGATTGCAGATTAAAATTACGCTTGATAAAGAATACAGAGGAGATAATACATGTAAAGGCCTACCAATGAAGTAAGTAATGTCCACTTTATTGCGCCAGTCATCATAAATGTATCCCTAACCTTCTTATCTTGTTACAGATGAACCGCCATATGTACCATCAAACTATTTTGCA
The DNA here is from genome assembly GCF_964261635.1 of Lissotriton helveticus. NCBI lineage: Eukaryota > Metazoa > Chordata > Amphibia > Caudata > Salamandridae > Lissotriton > Lissotriton helveticus. The sequence continues at coordinate 109,188,782 of NC_136072.1, forward strand.
TTTCCTAAATAGCGAATTTTAAGGAATAAATAGCAATTCTTTACCATTCCTAATTTGCAATGAGCAAATTGCTAATTGCAAATTACCCATTCATTTCCATGGGCTAGGAGGCTCATAGGAATGAAGGTGCAATTTGCGATTAGCAATTAGCTCATCGCAAATTAGGAATTTTTTCAAGGGTGCAGGGGTATCTCAAGAACACACTGCTGCACCCCTGAAAAAGAAATTTGGGGGCATATGGCGCACATACATGCCCTAAGGACATGTATTGGCGTCATATGGCACCTTTTGTTTTTTGGAAAGAAATGCTTTTTGAAAAGAATTCACAAATTACCACAAACTAGAAGTTGGTGGTAGTTTCCAAATCCTTAATGTCATTTTTTACATATTTTTTGTTTGATACATTGCATTTAAGAAATCGCAAAATTTGCAAATCCTTCAGTGCAATCGCAAAATAAGGAATAGCAAATTTTGAATTAAGGACATTTTAAGTCATTTCCACATGTGCAGTGTTTTCAAATTATGATTTGAAAATCGTTTTTGGGGAAAAGGAATGGTTTGCAAATTTATGACAAGGACGTAATGGTGTATGCTTCTCTATAAGGCATTTCACTGTCTCTGATGTCATTTTTCCCATATTACATTATAAGACCTTTCCCCATGGAGCACATTCCTTGTAAATATGCTCCCACCTGTGCATGGTGAATTTAGATTTTGACTGTTTGAGTCACATAGCCATGTTAAAAGTGACCCAAAAAAATTGCAAACGCTTTAAAAAAACACATTCATGTGTCTTAAGCACATTTTAAGTCATTTCCCCGTGGACAGTGTTTTGTAAGTGGCGCAAAAGAGGCATACACCTATCATAAATCTGTCCCTAGCATTTTAAATGATTAATTCATGATGACGATAAGGTGTGGCCTATCCAGAGGTTTGTTTAAGGTGAGGCCTACTCAGGATTGCAGATTAAAGTTACGCTTGATGAAGAATACAGAGGACATAATACATGTAAAGCTCTACCAATGAAGTAAGTAATGTCCACTTCATTGCGCCAGTCATCATAAATGTATCCCTAAGCTTCTTATCTTGTTAGACATCAACCGGCATATGTATCATATAACTATTTTGCATTTCCAAAATAGCAAATTTTAAGGAATAAATAGCGATTCTTTACCATTCCAAATTTGCGATGAGCAAATTGCTAATTGCAAATTACCCATTCATTTCCATGGGCCAGGATGCCCATATGACTGAAGGTGCAATTTGCGATTAGCAATTAGCTCATCGCAAATTAGGAATTTTTCCAAAGGTGCAGGGGTGTCTCAAGAACACCCTGCTGCACCCCTGAAAAAGAAATTTGGGGGCATATGGCACACATAAATTTTAACAACATTCCATTACCTCAAAAACGATTTTCAATTCCTAATTTGAAAACACTGCCCACAGGGAAATTACTTAAAATGTCCTTAAGACACATGAAAGTGTTTTTTGAAAGCTTTTGCAATTTTTTTGGGTCACTTTTAACATGGTTATGTAACTCAAACAGTAAAAACCAAAATTAACATGCACAAGTGTGACCATATTTACAATGAATGTGCCCCACGGAGAAAGGTCTTTTAATATAATATGGGAAAAATGACATCAGAGACACAGAAATGCCTTATAAAGAAGCATACACCATTATATCCTTGTCATAAATTTACAAACCATTCCTTTTCCCCAAAAACGATTTTCAAATCATAATTTGAAAACACTGCACATGAGGAAATGACTTAAAATGTCCTTAAGACACATGAAAGTGTTTTTTGATTGCCTTTCCAGCATGGTTGGGTCACTTTTAACATGGCTATTTAACACAAGCATTCAAAATCTAAATTTGTCATGCACAGGTGGGAGCATATTTACAAGCAATTTGCGCCACAGAGAAAGGTCTTACATTAAAATGGGAAAAATAACATCAGAGACAGTCAATTGCATTATAAAGAAGCATGCACCATTATGTCCTTGTCAGAAATATTATAACCATTCATTTTCCTCAAAAACGATTTTCAAATCATAATTTCAAAACACTGCACATGGGAAAATTACTTAAAATGTCCTTAAGACACATAAAAGCGTTTTTTGATTGCCTTTGCAGCATGTTTGTATCACTTTTAACATGGCTATGTAACACAAACATTCAAAATCTAAATTTACCATGCACAGGTGGGAGCATATTTACAAGCAATTTGCGCCACAGAGAAAGGTCTTACATTAAAATGGGAAAAATAACATCAGAGACATTCAATTGCATTATAAAGAAGCATACACCATTATGTCCTTGTCAGAAATATTATAACCATTCATTTTCCTCAAAAACGATTCTCAAGTCATAATTTGAAAAGACTCCACAGCTCCTATGCAGAAAAACACCCTGTCAGTACTAATACTTCACATTTTCTCCAATTACATTTTCTCAAAGAAACAAAATCTATTTGTAAAACACTTGAGACAAAGCAACATTTGAAAAACACAACTTTCTTCATAATTTTCTCCTTAAAGCACACTATTCTCTATCTAAATTAAAGAAATATTTTCTCGCCTTAGCAAATACTTTGAGTTTGAAAACAGTCTCAGAAGCACACCAATTTGTCTTCAGCAGAGCAAAAGGTATGCACTCCAGAGTCTGCAGCTATCAAAAGCACAGAAATGCTGTAATTCTTCACACATATCTCTCATGTCACCCAATCAAAACTCTTCCCTCACTTTTTTTCAAATGAAAACCCTTCCCCCCTCTGCCATTTCATGCCTTTTCTGCATAGCAACCACCTCTTGCAAGACCTTTGGTGTTTGCAAGTTCACACAACAATGTTGCAATTGAACTCTGAACTCTCAGTGCACCTGCGTATCCACTGCAATCTTTCATTTAATGATTATTTATTGACCATTCAAAATACATCTTTCAAAGAACTCATCCATGCACCCTAACTTTCTGTTTTCAGCAATCAAAATCCACCAATCACTGTTACTGCTTCATTAACACAGAAACTCCACAGTTTTTTTCATTTTAAACTCTCATTTTTTCAACTGCCCTTTCATTGCCACACTTCATCTGACTGCAGCAGAACCTTCTCTCACCATGTTTTCTGTCTGGATTGTTGGACATAGTTATATCCACTGGGCTCACAGGTATGCTGAGAACAGAAAATTACCTAACCTCAATTTACAAGATGTGGAAATTAAGTGGTTTGGCCACAGAGGATTAAAATGTCACCAATTGATACCATTGGTGAAAACCTTTATGCATTTGCCCAAACCTGACCTGTTAATTGTGCACTGTGGAGGTAATGATTTGGGCACTTTGACTGGGGTAGGTCTGGAAATGCTTTTAAAGGACACCTTTGAGCAATTGATGGCACTTTTTCCTCAGACTGCCTTGGTATATTCAAATATATGCCAAAGACAGAAATGGAGGTGGTCAAACCAATTTTGTCCACAAATTGAGAAGTCGAGGAAGCATGTAAACAAATCTGTTTCAGCTTACATGAGAGACCATGGAATGGGCTCCATGTACAACAATAACTTGCGTTACTACATGCAAGATATCTACAGAGGAGATGGAGTTCACTTCTCAGATGAGGGCAACAGAATTTTCACTCTGAATTTAAGACTGTGCATTGGTACCTACTTATAAGTACCTAAATGTACCATAAACCCAAAAGCTCTTCTCAGAGCTACCCTACATCTGATCACTCACAATTATTATTTTACTCTAACTTTTTTCACTAATTTTCAACAAAGTACGCTCCCCGGGGCGCTACCCGGTACGCGAACCGAGAGCTAACCTCGCGAAATTTTTTTAAAAAATGTTTTTTTTTCGCACATATAAGCCTCCTCAGCCACCCTCACAAAACCTAGGGGGTCAAGATAAGTCTACCGTGCCCCCTTCTACCCATTCTGAACATTATTTGCCCTCCATTTTGTATCTTAATTCAACCGAAACACAAAATGGTGGACTCCCGTAACGCTTAAGGTTCGCGAACCGGGGCGCTCGCCAGTTCGCGTACCGGGTCGCTCCCTGGGAAGCGCACCATCAAAAAAGGTGGGAAATTAGTTTACAGAAAAACCACTGGAGACAATTTCACCAAATATAGATTAGCTCATACTACATACCAATCCCTACCATTTTCACAAATTTGATTGGAATTCCATTTAGCCATTTAGCCTGTAGACCTCTCTTAATACCCTGAGGTAAATTACTTCTCAAAACACATCTGAAGTGTTGGAATTGACAACCAATTAAAATGTTACTTTCATTTTCTACTTTTTTTACCTGACATTTGATTGGTTATGTACCTGAATATATATAAAAGAAGAGAATGAAACACAGCCATTTTGACTACTACTTCCTGGTGTACATTTCAATTGGATTTTCACTAATCACTTCAACTTCTTTCTAAAGGTAAGTTGTTATTTTAAAAACTGAACTATATTGTGCACTATCAGTTAATATGGTAAACTTTTTCTGATAGTTATATACTATCCCTCTGTAGTAGTTATAGATTTAGATAGACTTCTCTGTTATAGTTATGGATGGAGTTAGGCTTCTCTTTTATAATTATGAATTTACTTACGTTAAATCACATACACTTTTTTATATTCCTACTTCCACTCTGATACTATACACTGCCTAAAGATAAATTCACTGATAAAAAATGCCTATCTAAAATTAATCCCAACAGTGCCCTATCTCTACTAATATATATTTTTTTTATCCAAATTTCAGGCAACATGGAAGGCGAACAGAAAGTTTCATTTCAAATTGTCCTGCAAGAGAGCAGCCAAGAATTAATTGATCCAAATTATATAGAATTTATGGATGAAACTTGGGACTAAGAACTACTGCAATGTGTGCAAGCAGTGGATGACCTCCTTCAAAATGAGGACATTTTACACCCTCATAGATTACAAGCTATGTTCAATGAAAATGACGACATTTCAGACAGTGAAATGTTAGAAATGTTATTAAATTTTGAAACACAATCACAATAATAAATAATTGCTTAAAAAAAAAAAAAAAAAAATAATCAACAAAACCAACAATCAATTAACATACAGTATTTGAAAAAGTCTATCATTCATTTTTCATTGCAGTACGCTGCCCAGAACGCTTCCCGGTTCGCGGACCGGGCGCTACCCACGCAAAAAAAACAAAAAACAATTATTTTTTTTTGCCCCGCGGGGCCCTTTTAAAACCTCCACATTAAACCTAGGGGGTCAGGGAGGATCTACTATGCCCCCTTATGGTTATTTCCCCCTTTGTTTTGGCCTCCTTTTGTCTCTCAATCCTACCGAGAGACAAGATGGCGGCCACTCCGGACTGTTTAGAATGTTGACAGACACCGGAGAACCAATCAGCTTCGCTACGCGAAGTTCCGGTACGCGTAAGGTCCGCGAGCCGGGGCGCTGCCCGGTCCGCTGTTACAGATATATATCTTTTTTTAAACGTTAATTTCTCAAAATCCACTGGAGCACATATATTGAGACCTACAAAAGGCACATCGGGCTACCAGTCCCTACAATTTTGCCAAGTTTCGTGCAAATCCATTCAGCCGTTCGGGCTAAAAGTGAGGCCAACCGCCCTATGGAAAACTCAATGTTAAAAACACGTTTTGGGACCCCCCTTTTTTCTCGACCCCCCCTGGACGAAACCCCCCCCAATTTTCAGGGGCTGCTCAGAAACAAAATGTGCCATTTTCCTGACAATTTCAGCCAATTCCGTCCACAAACGCCAAAGTTATTAGACATAGAATTTTCAAAAATCCCATAGGGAAAAAATCCTAACTATATATACCTACTGGCGACCGCCAGTAGGTAATTTATTTACAGGTATACACACTATACAAACATATATATCACACTTCGGACTTCGCTAGTGCCAGGGTTTTGTTTCCTTAATAATGCTGGCACCGTGACTAACCTGCACAAAACTTTGTAAATAAATGTAATTCATCTTGGATTCGTCATGGAAAGCAGTGGCCATGACAAATGGTGGGGGTCTAAAAGTGCAATTTCCTATGTTAATTCCCATTGGAAAATGTGTTCTCCAATACTCAAAAAACTGCAAAACTGCATTCATTTCAAAATTCTTTATTTCGGCATGAATGCCATAAAAGAGTCACAGCACAAATCATTACATTAATATAAACATTTTTGTCAAAAAAGTTTTAAAACATCAGTAAAAGTACATTTCTTAATACAAATAAATCTAAGCACAACCGTTTGTATATACCAAAGATCCCCCTATAGTTACTAGGGCACATTCTAGTTCTGTTTTTAAGGATATACTTCATTTATAGCTGTTGCCCCTTTTTTTTTCTTAGGAAAAAGATTGAGTGTAAGAATCGACTAACACTAAATACTATTGTTTGATTTGTATTAGTTTTGAGTATTCTCAGGGCCTGGTTACATGATCTCAGGCCTAACAATAGGCATAGTGGTTTGATCCATCTTGTTCTAGCCAATACATAGGCGGGACAGAAAAAGAAGATGTGAGTCTCGTTTTCAATCTGGGTACAGTCACACATAGCACAAATTTCATCAGCCTCCAGGGATGAAGCATTAGACCTCCTCGACCAGCCTGCTAAGGTTGTTTTGGTCAGAAGATTACCATATCTTAGTTTTAAAAATAGAGTTTTAGCAAGTGGGGGCTCTATCTCATCAAGAAAAGTCTCAATTGTGGCTCATCCTTGAAGCTGAGAACATTTGTTACTAAGGTTCCAGCAGCCAAAACATTTGTTGCCATGTTCACCATAAAACTCCAAAAGGCCCTTTTTAGTATTAGTTTTGGGTTGGACGGTAGATGTTCTGGATTCTCCCAGAAATGTTTTAAACCTATTTTGGTAAGCCAAATTTTAACATGTTTTAGCCATGGGATGGTTATTGAATTATCAAACCCCAAGATTTATTTTAGACCATCCCTGTAGTCCTGCAATTCAGGCACCCGCCACAATCTAACCCATAACATCAGTGGACGAATTATGGTATAATGGTCAGTTCTTTTGACATTTAGATCCAATTCAAGGGGCACTAAAGAAGTGCCTCTTGGGACCCTTACCAAACTTCTCATAAAATTATTGTCCAGAACACGAAAAGTATCTTTTGACCCTGGCCCCCAGATTTCTGCACCGTACAACGCTGCTGGTTGAACCTTGAATTTAAAAAGCTCAACTACCGGAGACACTGCTTTACTAGTACTCAGACTTTGGGGTATATTATCAAGGGGTTTATCTCCGCTTTTTTGGCTTTAAAAGCCAAGAAAGCGGAGATAAAATTATCTCCCTATTACCAAGCTGTCGCTAACACCAGTTAGTGACAGCTAATAGGAGATAGCGACCATCTTGGGCCCCGCTTTGCATGTCAGTGATATTTATCACTAATGACATGCAAAGTGGGCGTGCCAAGATGTTAGCGACTGGAAACAGTCGCTAACATCGCTATCTCCTATTACCAACTTTTGGAGATATTCGCGCTAAGCGCGAATATCTCCAAAAGCTAACACCTGCCCTGAGCAGTTCTTCACCATGTTATCCAATGGGAGGTGGATAACATGGCTAAGAGCATTTGCTCGATAATGCATGAATATCGCTGACTTTTCAGCGATATTCATGCATTGCGGCCGTTTTTTATCGCATTTGCGATAAACCTTGCTAATAGCAATAAAAATCGCCGATGTGCGGCGATAATTTTTGTCTCTAAACAAGTTAGAGACAAAAATTATCGCTAGTTGTTGGTAATATACCCCTTTGTTTCCTAAGAATTGGCTTTACATTCTGAGTGAATGCCAGCTTGCTTTTTTCCATTTGGGCTCTCCAAGAGAAGTTAGAGTCTAAAGTAACCCCTAAATAAGAGAAATGTGAGACAGATTCTAATTTAACGCCATTCAGTGTTAAACAGCCTTTGTTATTTTTTGGTGGATTAAGGGTCATACATTTTGGGGTCGATCAGGATGGCGGACGGAAGAGCCACCGCGGCCCTGGAGTAGGCGGAAAAAGCCTTTTCCGTGTCCGCCTGCCGCGGATACTCCGTCCGCCATATCAGGATAGGAAAACGTGTCAAATTTCCGTCCGCGACGGAAAAACACGCTCCGCCGGCCAACTACACACGACCACGCGGCGGACGGAACACATCCGGACGCTCCGCCGTACGCACTGACGTCGAAGACCGTCCCCCAAATCAAGATGGCGGAAAACACACATAAAACCGCTGCGGAAAAACAACCTGTCTTAACACGGCGGAATCCCCACAGCGAACATAGGTGACACAGCCGAGATACCCACCGCAAGCTGACCACCACCATGGACCCGGCGCTACACGCTTTCCCGATGCTCTTCGCGATCCACCACGTCCTAGTCATGGCCTACTATGGACGACGACGCAGGTAAGGTACAAACCATTGGCTGTCTGGAGGGGAATACCAGCAAGGGACGTGACGTAGGGAGGGGGAGTGTCATGTTACCGAAACCACTGATGAGAAGCATATACGAATACACATTTGCAGTACGCAAGCAGGAATGACAACGACAGACCACGAGACTTGATAGACTACCTTTATTGTCAAATAATAGGGGTCAAATCACAGTGTATGCGTGAACATGGGCAAAGTGGGCACCAGAGCAGGTACAACATAGCAGGTAACGAGAGGGCAGCATGCAGTATCAGAGCATCAACAGGGCATTGTGCATTACAGAGCAGGTACATCAGAGGCAGGTAACGAGAGGGCAGCATGCAGTATCAGAGCATCAACAGGGCATTGTGCATTACAGAGCAGGTACATCAGAGGCAGGTAACGAGAGGGCAGGTTGCAGTATCAGAGCATCAACAGGGCATTGTAGAGTACAGAGCAGGTACATCATAGGCAGCACGTGAGAGGGGCAAAGTGCATCAACAGTCCATTGCACAGAACAGGCCCATCAGAGGCAGCACGTGAGAGGGGCAAAGTGCATCAACAGTCCATTGCACAGAACAGGCCCATCAGAGGCAGCACGTGAGAGGGGCAAAGTGCATCAACAGTCCATTGCACAGAACAGGCCCATCAGAGGCAGCACGTGAGAGGGGCAAAGTGCATCAACAGTCCATTGCACAGAACAGGCCCATCAGAGGCAGCACGTGAGAGGGGCAAAGTGCATCAACAGTCCATTGCACAGAACAGGCCCATCAGAGGCAGCACGTGAGAGGGGCAAAGTGCATCAACAGTCCATTGCACAGAACAGGCCCATCAGAGGCAGCACGTGAGAGGGGCAAAGTGCATCAACAGTCCATTGCACAGAACAGGCCCATCAGAGGCAGCACGTGAGAGGGGCTAAGTGCATCAACAGTCCATTGCACAGAACAGGCCCATCAGAGGCAGCACGTGAGAGGGGCAGTATGCAGTATCAGAGCATCAACAGGGCATTGTGCATTACAGAGCAGGTACATCAGAGGCAGGTAACGAGAGGGCAGCATGCAGTATCAGAGCATCAACAGGGCATTGTGCATTACAGAGCAGGTACATCAGAGGCAGGTAACGAGAGGGCAGGTTGCAGTATCAGAGCATCAACAGGGCATTGTAGAGTACAGAGCAGGTACATCATAGGCAGCACGTGAGAGGGGCAAAGTGCATCAACAGTCCATTGCACAGAACAGGCCCATCAGAGGCAGCACGTGAGAGGGGCAAAGTGCATCAACAGTCCATTGCACAGAACAGGCCCATCAGAGGCAGCACGTGAGAGGGGCTAAGTGCATCAACAGTCCATTGCACAGAACAGGCCCATCAGAGGCAGCACGTGAGAGGGGCAGTATGCAGTATCAGAGCATCAACAGGGCATTGTGCATTACAGAGCAGGTACATCAGAGGCAGGTAACGAGAGGGCAGCATGCAGTATCAGAGCATCAACAGGGCATTGTAGAGTACAGAGCAGGTACATCATAGGCAGCACGTGAGAGGGGCAAAGTGCATCAACAGTCCATTGCACAGAACAGGCCCATCAGAGGCAGCACGTGAGAGGGGCAGTATGCAGTATCAGAGCATCAACAGGGCATTGTGCATTACAGAGCAGGTACATCAGAGGCAGGTAACGAGAGGGCAGGTTGCAGTATCAGAGCATCAACAGGGCATTGTAGAGTACAGAGCAGGTACATCAGAGGCAGCACAACTACGTGTCCCTACCAACCCGTCACAGGGACCACAAGAGTGCCACGCAGTTCTCAATGGACACACCATGTGAATTAACATTTGAGTGAAGTGTACAGCACCTCACATCACAGAATCAGGGGGGACTGCGTGAACTACCTGCCTCGGACACACTGGCAGCACCAGCAACAGGAGTGTGAGACACAGCCACAGCCCGAGTGACACACACATGGGCCACGGACCCAGACACACTGGCAGCACCAGCAACAGGAGTGTGAGACACAGCCACAGCCCGAGTGACACACACATGGGCCACGGACCCAGACACACTGGCAGCACCAGCAACAGGAGTGTGAGACACAGCCACAGATGTAGTCACTGACACGTGAGCCACTGACCCAGACAGACTGCCAGCACCAGAAACAGGAGTGTGCAACACAGCCACAGATCTTCTAACTGACACGTGAGCCATAGACCCAGATACACTGCCAGGACCTGCAACAGGAGAGGGCACAACTGACACTGTGCCACCATCTGATACATGAGAGTCAACTGCACCGGCGCCACTGGGACAACTGAAATGATGAGCCACAGGGCTGTATGGGCCAGGAGGCAGGGTGGGCCTGGGAGCTGGGGATAGCTCACCTAGAGCCAAATCGGGGTTTGCAGGTGTCAATGGTGTGTGTCTGCGTTTCTTAGGGAGGTGTGAGTGCACCCTGGACAGGACAGGACTGCCAAGTGGTGGGGACTCCAAAGAATCACCACCCAGCATAGGTGGAGCAAATGCTGCCGGGGATCTGGTTTCGGGGGACGTGCTGGAGCCTGCTTGTCGTTTGCTCTGTGCCTGCCGCCTGGACTCGGAATGATGTGTAATGGGGGATGCAACAACAGGGGACACCCTCCTCTGCTTCTGACTGGCCTGGATGGGAGTGGAGGTATGGGGGGACTCCGCCGCGGAGACATCAGTTTGGCGTTTAGTAGAAAACATCAGCCTCAGTGCAGCCAGGGGTGAAGTATGCCTGTCCTTGATTGCGCCATTGTCCATGCTAGATGCCTTGTCCGTAGGATGTGCCTTATCCTTAGGTGGAGTGTTGTCTCTGGATGTAGCCTGTGCCCTGCTCGCCGCCCTGTTCCTGCCAGCAGACTTGTCGTCTGTGGTGCACCTGCCTCCAGCAGACACCTGCTCCCTGTGTGTGTCCCTGCCCTTGGGAGTGTTCCTATCCACTGCTGTGGGCCTGCTCTTGGGAGTCTCCCTGCTCTTAGTAGGTGCCTTAGTCTTCTCACTGTCCTTGGGAGTGTTCCTATCCACTGATGTGGGCCTGCTCTTGGGAGTCTCCCTGCTCTTAGTAGGTGCCTTAGTCTTCTCACTGTCCTTGGGAGTGTTCCTATCCACTGATGTGGGCCTGCTCTTGGGAGTCTCCCTGCTCTTAGTAGGTGCCTTAGTCTTCTCACTGTCCTTGGGAGTGTCCCTTACCTCTGCTGTGGGCCTGCTCTTGGGAGTCTCCCTGCTCTCAGTAGGTGCCTTAGTCTTCTCACTGTCCTTGGGAGTGTCCCTTACCTCTGCTGTGGGCCTGCTCTTGGGAGTCTCCCTGCTCTTAGTAGGTGCCTTAGTCTTCTCACTGTCCTTGGGAGTGTTCCTATCCACTGATGTGGGCCTGCTCTTGGGAGTCTCCCTGCTCTTAGTAGGTGCCTTAGTCTTCTCACTGTCCTTGGGAGTGTTCCTATCCACTGATGTGGGCCTGCTCTTGGGAGTCTCCCTGCTCTTAGTAGGTGCCTTAGTCTTCTCACTGTCCTTGGGAGTGTCCCTTACCTCTGCTGTGGGCCTGCTCTTGGGAGTCTCCCTGCTCTCAGTAGGTGCCTTAGTCTTCTCACTGTCCTTGGGAGTGTCCCTTACCTCTGCTGTGGGCCTGCTCTTGGGAGTCTCCCTGCTCTTAGTAGGTGCCTTAGTCTTCTCACTGTCCTTGGGAGTGTTCCTATCCACTGATGTGGGCCTGCTCTTGGGAGTCTCCCTGCTCTTAGTAGGTGCCTTAGTCTTCTCACTGTCCTTGGGAGTGTCCCTTACCTCTGCTGTGGGCCTGCTCTTGGGAGTCTCCCTGCTCTCAGTAGGTGCCTTTGTCTTCTGACTGGCCTTGTCCAAGGAACAGTCCATGGACATGTGAGTATCCCTTGCCTTCGGAGTACCTTTCGTGTTGAATGCCTGTGTAGCTCCGGAAGGCATGTCCCCCAACAACACTTGTGGATCCTGTGTGTGTACTCCAGTGCATCTGACGTCGTCTACGTGAACAGATTTAGCTGATCTAGGGGATGGGGTCTGTGCCCTGCGTGCCCTGACGTGCTGTCTGACGCTGCTTCTAGTGCAATAACCTGTATTTGAGTCCTGCTCTGAATAATCACTACCCCCTGAGACATCCAGCGGTGTAGATGGGGAAACAGAAGTAGCACCCTGTTCATTCGACTGTACTATTGCAGACGACACACTGCTTGCCAATGACTGCACTGTCCTGTGTAGACCTGCAAGATCGCCATGCATCCCTTCCATGAATGCCACCACCTGCCCCAACTTCCTATCATGATCCTGGAAAGCATTTGTCATATTGGTCTGACCCACACACAGCTGTCGCAGCAGATCAACGGCCTCAGCACACAGTGCATTTTGGCTCACCGTGGCAGGGGCAGCGGTGCCTGCACCGAACGCCACTCTGCTCCCCCTACTCCTTCGGCCACGAACAATACATGGTGCAGTTGGCGGAAGTGTGGGCCCTGTGTGCTGTCTTCCGACAGAAGGTGATGAGTGCCCACTCCCAGTCTGTGACAACAGTGCAGGCTCACCAAGAGTGTCCGACGAGGAGGACGATGGTGTCTCCACATGCGAGTCCTCAGGGACGGTCCTGTCCCCCTCTCTGGCGCTGGCCTCCTCCGTGTCAGTCTGCGTGTGTGCGAAGTCTGAGCCGGACTCATTTCCTCGGCTACTCTCCACCGTCTGTGGCTGAGTGTCCTCTGTCAAAGCTGAAATGCACAGAAAAGATGTGTGAGTCATGGGCACACTCACGTACAGAAGGAACAGGATAGCCAAATCACATAGCAGACAAAGGTTCATGAGCCCTCATCCTGCACATGGCCCACCCCTACCAGTCATCCTCACATTTTCTGCCATGGGGACATGGACCACTAGGGGATGTGCTTTAACACTCAACTACTAAGCAAGTGGCGTGTCAACATGGCGGACCTGGATGTCAAATGAGTACCACCCAATGGGACCAAAATGCCATCACAGGCATACATACGCAACACGGAACTCAATAGTGTGTCTGTGCACCAATACATGCATAGCACTCACAAGTTTCCTACACAGACAGTATGCTCACCGCTAGTTTGCTGTTGATCGGCACTCAGACGTTCGGCCAGTTCAGGATGCGTCACTGCAATGATACGGTGCATGAGAGGGGTCATGGAGCGTCGGGCCAGACGGGGCGTCCTTGGAATCAGGCCCAGTGTTACTTCCGCTACATTCTTGCTCAGCCTGGAAATGTCGTCCCAGCGTTTGTGGCAGTGTGTATGTCATCTGTTGCACACCCCCAATGCCCGTACTTCCCGTGCTATGGTCCTCCACAGGTCCTTGCGAAGGTGCAGCTTGACCTACCATGATGGGAGACAAAAGGGTTTAAGTCAGTGGACAGGTGGCCTGTCACACACATAGGGGCAAGACGTTACTGTCAGCAGCCATGCACAATCAGGAACATATGTCTAGCCCACACTACACAGCTAAGATATAAATAGGCCTGATCATTTGGCCCCCTCATGCACACCAACATGTCCCACACTGCACTTACCACCCGTCCCGGTGCGCCGTAGAGGCGTCCATAGTTGCGGAGTACACCGTCCACGAGGACATCAAGCTCCGCGGCGGTGAAGGGTCGAGACCGGATCTCTTTGCCACTCGACATGGCAAGATCACGGAGTATGGCACTAGAGCAGCAGTCGGTGGTCAGCTCAGCAGCAGCAGCAGGTCGAGGTGATGGTCACAGGCAGCAGTCGGTGGTCAGCTCAGCAGCAGCAGCAGCAGGTCGAGGTGATGGTCACAGGCAGCAGTCGGTGGTCAGCTCAGCAGCAGCAGCAGCAGGTCGAGGTGATGGTCACAGGCAGCACTGGTCCCCAGGGTAGGAAGTTTCATGTTGGCCAAGACACATATATAGGGCCCTCAGCACGTGTCAGTGGCATACGTCGCCAGCAATTGGTCAGCCCTGGAAGCGTGATCGTGAAATGGGCCAATGACTGGCCCTGTTGTTGCGGTGCACAGCTTCCGCTACTTGCGATTGGCCGTATGCGGCCAGCGTCCCTCTTCCCATTGGCTGCATGTGCAGGGACCGTGACGGGCACACATCGGCAACCGCACGTGCAAGCTTCAGGCACGGATGCTTCAGTTGCAACAATGTACTATCACTGGCGCCTCCATGGCGGTGCACGTACACAGCGGGGGAGGTGCAGGCCTATACACCCTGCAGATGTACTCAATGGACATGCCAGTTCATGACCCCCCTTACAGTCACCTTGCATCATCCACCGTACACCGGCCGGAGCGGCCGGCCCATGAACATCCGCCGTGCCCGGCCATGAACACAACCGCCATGGCCGGGACCGGCGGTTGTTCATGGCCGGGCACGGCCATGGCGGTTGTGTTCATGGCCGGGCACGGCGGTTGTTCATGGCCGGGCACGGCCATGGCGGTTGTGTTCATGGCCGGGCACGGCGGTTGTTCATGGCCGGGACCGGCGGTTGTTCATGGCCGGGCACGGCCATGGCGGTTGTGTTCATGGCCGGGCACGGCGGTTGTTCATGGGCCGGCCGCTCCGGCCGGTGTACGGTGGATGATGCAAGGTGACTGTAAGGGGGGTCATGAACTGGCATGTCCATTGAGTACATCTGCAGGGTGTATAGGCCTGCACCTCCCCCGCTGTGTACGTGCCCCGCCATGGAGGCGCCAGTGATAGTACATTGTTGCAACTGAAGCATCCGTGCCTGAAGCTTGCACGTGCGGTTGCCGATGTGTGCCCGTCACGGTCCCTGCACATGCAGCCAATGGGAAGAGGGACGCAGGCCGCATTCGGCCTTTGGGAAGTAGCGGAAGTTGAGCACCGCCATGGCGGCGCCAAATATGTGATCTTGTCAGACGCTGCACCGTGATGTGTTGTGTGCAGTTGCGTCATGAGGGATGTGAGCGTGATTGTGAAAGGTCATATGTCATACAATATAGCATGTGTGTCCATACAATGGACATCGGTCGGCACACAATGGCCAACAGATGTGCATTCGTACGTGTTGACGTCGGGTTTGACCCTACAGACGTTGTTACATCTTCACAACTACACAGTACATCACGGCTGTGTGGCCAATTCATGCATCTGTTGTCGGTTTATTGTTGTGTCGAGGTGACTACAGTGGTGGTGGTACACATGCATTCCGTGTATGTGATTTATACGTTCTGTCACCATGCATGTCATTACCGTATGCACATCATCATTGGTGGTGGCATTTGTGCTTGATGACATGGCGTGTGTAAACTTATCGTTTGTGTGCATGCAGTTGCATGAGTGTCTGTGATGTGTCTACGATACATTAGGGTGACGACTGGAGTTATGTCAGTAAGGTACACATGTGATGGAGTTGTACACGTATGCGTCGTTTGTACGTTGACCTAAGTTACATCTCTCTCCCACACAGGAGGGCTCCAAATGTGCATCGCCCATACACTCAGCTGGAGGATATGGTAGACGAGGAGGTGATTCGGAAATTCAGGCTGGATCGACGTCGGTTGCTGGAGCTTGTGGCTCAATTGTCTCCTCATCTGCAGCCACGTAGAACGTATCCTGGCTCGTTTACACCCACTGCAAAGGTCATGGCGGTACTACATTTCTTCGCTACTGGCACATTTCAGTATACAGTTGGAGGTGCCGGGGGTATGTCACAGGCAATGTTCAGCACGGTTCTTCGGGATGTGTTAACAGCTATGATGCTGTACAAGGATGAGTACATACATTTCCCACGTCCGGAAGAGTTGCCAGCTGTCAAAGCTGGTTTCTATGCACTGGGCCACATACCTCACGTTGTGGGCTCAATTGATGGCACGCACATCGCGCTCATTCCACCACGGGCACGCGAACAAGTGTTTAGGAATCGCAAACACTTTCATTCGCTGAACGTGCAGGTGGTGTGCCTGGCGAGCAACATCATCTCCCATGTGTGTGCAAGATTTCCTGGATCCGCACATGACGCCCACATCATGCGAACCAGCAATGTCCCACGACTCATGGCAAATCTGCCACCCGGTCAAGCGTGGCTTGTTGGTGAGTGTGCAGTGGGGACTCTTGTGATCTCTGTGTTGCATGGGGTACCCACCATATCTTGTTCTGATGTTTGTCTCTGTCATCCCCCTACATAGGCGACTCGGCTTACCCAAACCGGCCCTGGCTCCTCAGTCCCCTACGTAATCCGAGGACGGCGGGTGAAATGCGGTACAATGAGGCACATGGAGGACACGGAGAGTCATCGAACGTACCTTTGGACTGCTGAAGTCTAGGTTTCGGTGCCTCGATAAGACCGGAGGGGCACTGCCTTACTCACCAGGAAAAGTATGCAAGATCGTGATTGCCTGCTGCATGCTCCACAACCTGGCAGTACGCAATGACATTGAACTGCTGTTGGACCCTGAAGACGAAGGAGTTCCTCGGCCTCCCATCCCACCCATGTCGACTGATGAGGATAGTGGTGAGGAGGAAGGTGTGGACCAGAGGCGCCAGCTCATTGATCGCTACTTCCCTTGAATGTGAGTATCTACCTCTAGTGGCGGTTGACAATGCCTCATGTATGTTTTCTGGTGTTGTGTGGATATGGGGTTATTCAGCTGGGTGTGGTTTGTGATGGTTGCACATGTGTGTCTTCATGTCTTTGGACATAGGAGTGTCCATGATGTGTGTGCTCCCATCCCATGCTTGTGTGATGGTTGTCGTTTGTGTAATGTTGCTGTGCATTGTGTTGTGATGTGTGTGAATCTCTTTACTGACGTGTGTTTGCTGTCTCTGGTTTTCTCTAGGTCACTCCCGCAGCGCCATGATCATGTGCGACTATGATCCCTGTACCTGTTTACGTCTGTATCTGATGGCAATCATGTGAATAAACATGGAGGCAAAACATCATTGTGTGAGTAAATGCAATTTATTGACAGGTTGTGCTTTTGTGCTGGTGAATATTTACAAGTAAGTGGGAGGGAGGGAGTTGGAGTTGTAGGTAATGGCAGATGAAATGTCCGTGCTGACACCACATTGGGGGGTGTCAGGCTAGTCCAGCAGACCAGTGGCAATGATTGTCTATGTGGGACAGGATGGTTTGCAGGGTGAATGTCTGGCACAGGCAGTGGCATTGTCAAGGTCGTCCCCTCTTGGAGCGTGTGCCTGGCGCTCCAACACTGCTCTCAGCAACTTCCTGCCTCGGCCGCCCCCTCCGTCTCGGAGGTGGTACAGAGGCAGCTGGAAGGGCAGGTTGGTGATGGGCCACATCCGTCGCCAGGGGCTCAGGTGGTGGTGGCGGCGGTGGAGGCGGAGGCGGAGGTGACGGGGGAGGCGGAGGTGACGGTGGTGGTGGCGCTGACACACATGGTGGGGGGGGGGGGGGGGGGGGTTCCGGGCAACCCATTCCCTCCACATCGTTGCCTGCTGGCCCATGATCACCAACATCTGGCCAAGGATGCCAGAGATCTCGCGCAGGCTGTTGGTGTTGTCCACTGAGTCCTCGTGAACACGATCAGCGTTTGCCTGGGACCGGTCGTATGAGGCCTGGCACCTGGCAAGAGCTTGTAGGGACTGTGCCACTGGCTCGGGTAGCTGTCCCTCCTCTGACCGGCGGTGTGTGGGTCGCCTGATTGGCAGTTGTCCCGTTGCCTGTGTTTGTGGCCCACTCACCCTGCTTGTGTGTGGGGCCGTTGGACCAGCGTTGCGCGCTGGGTCATGCTGGGTGGCACCGGCAGGAGTCGTGGTGCTGGTGGTAGTGGTGGTAGTGGTGGTACTGGTGGTACTGGTGGTACTGGTGGTGGTGGGGACTGTGCAGATCACTGAGACGGGTGCCGCGGGAGTCACACATGCGACGTTGGTCGGTCCCGGGAGTCCCTGTGAGCCAGATGGCCCTGGCTGCGTGCTTGGTCCCGCTCCATCCTCCGCCCCGGAGCTGCCTGTGTCGTCGTCGGCAGAGAGTCCTGTAGGTGTGGGAGGCGAGGCTGGCGGCCGGGTACTGCTTTCCCCAGTCAGTTGACGATCACCTGAGGGACAAGATCGAGCAGGTCAGTAATGTGGACAGTACATGGTTACATTGATTTGTAGACATTTCTGTTTCCTGTCGCACACACCCCACCCTCCACCACCACCGCCACCCTCCCCGTGCACATGGGGGCCTGTTGGGAGTTGTAGTTTGGGCCTCTCACACACCCCACCCTCCACCACCGCCAACACCACCACCACCCTCCCCGTGAACATGGGGGCCTGTTGGGAGTTGTAGTTTGGGCCTCTCACACACCCCACCCTCCACCACCGCCACCCTCCCCGTGCACATGGGGGCCTGTTGGGAGTTGTAGTTTGGGCCTCTCACACACCCCACCCTCCACCACCGCCACCACCACCACCACCCTCCCCGTGAACATGGGGGCCTGTTGGGAGCCATGGACATGTTAGTGTGTTGGTGTCCGACGTGCATGGGTTGGGGCGTGGGGGATGTTTATTCTCAGTTGTGTGAGCCTGACCATGTCGTGCTGATCGTGGTGCTTGGTTTGTACTCACCAGTCTCTTCTCCTTCGTCAAGGCCGTCTAGGCTCTCTGGGTGTAGTATCACCAGCACCTTCTCCTCCCAATCGGTGTAGGGTATGGGCTCCGGGGGTGTGCCACCGCCAGTAAGATTGGCTCTGGCGTGGTTTTTCGCTCGGATGCCCTTGACCCTGGTCTTAAGGTCATGCCACCGCCTCTGAATGTCGTGCTTGGTCCTCGGCACAGTCCCCGACGCATTCACACGAGTGACGATCCTGTCCCACATGTGGTTCTTTTGCGCCACGGTCGTCTGCTGGACTTGGGCCCCGAAGATGTTGGGCTCCACACGGATAATTTCATCTACCATTACCCGCAACTCTGTCTCCGTGAATTTGGGGTTTTTTTTGGGTGCCATGGTGTGTGGTGCTCAGTGTGTGAGTTGAGTGAGTTGGGAGGTGCAGGTGTGTGGTGTGTGATGTGTAGGATTTGTGTGGTGGGTGTTTGTGTGGTAGGGTGGTGGGTGGGTGTCTTCTATGTGATTTTATGTGAGTTAGCAGTGTCTCGAATGGCCCTCTTGCTGGCAGCAATGCTGTGGTGCAAGGGATTGTGGTTGTGTGGGGGTGTCTTTTTATAGTCGTGTCTCGATGGTTGTTGGCAGTCAGGTGGTAGGTGGGCGTGTTGACTTGTGTGCATTATTGGATAATTGGGACGTGTCATGGTGGCTTGTGCTGGGGGGGGGGGCCTTGTCAATGTTCGTATGTTTGCTTAGGACTTGCGGTGCACTTTCATACATTTGTTAGGCGCTAGGGATGTTGTGCGTGTTGGCCTTCCGCCCTGATGCTGTGGTTCTCGTTGCATTGTTTCCGCCGCGGACGTGGATGGCTGTGAGTTCCGTTGTACGGGCGGATTTATCCTAATTGCGGCCACGGAGTATTCTCAGGGATGGCGGTACATGTTTTATTTTCCGCGGTCATTTCCGTCCGCGGCAGTGGTTGTTCATTGGACTCCGTCCGCCGCGGACGGACTTGGTTGTGTTCCGTCCACCGCGGACGGTGTTGGTTGTGTTCCGTCCGCCGCGGTCGGAGTTTCGTGACATGAATATCCTAATCCCAACCGCGGTTTCTCCGCGGCGCAGCCGGGAGTAAAATTTCCCCCACCATGGCGGACAGTACCCATTTCCGTCCGCCATCCTGATCGACCCCTTTGTCTTTTTCCCATTTATTTCCAGGCCTTTCTTGCTACAATAATCACTAAAGGAATTAAGTAGTGCCTGGAGACCTTTCTTAGTTTGGGAAATCAGGATGGTGTCGTCTGCAAACAATAGTGATGTTACCCTTTCTCCATTCAATTTTGGTGAATCGTTTATACACCCCTCTAGATGTGTAGGGATGTCGTTCACGAAAAGGGAAAAAAGTGTAGGGGCCATTACGCAACCTTGGCGAACACCACGCTCGATAGGAATTTTTTGGGTCAGTTCCCCACTTGGGCCCCATCGGATTTTCGCAAAATTCCCTTCGTGCAGCTCTTTTATCTGGACCAATAGGCTATTTGGCAACCCTACAACATTCAATGTTTTCCATAAAAGATTGCGTGGCACTAAATTGAACGCTGCTCTCAGATCAACGAAAGCAACGTATAGATGACCCTTTTTAATATGTACATATTTCCAATAGAGGCAGCAGAATCTGAATATCTGATCTATTGTGCTTACTTTACATCGGAAACCAGCTTGAAATTTGGTTAAAATTGCATTCTCCTCCATCCAGTCACTGACACGAGTTAATATATGTCGTGAGTAGATTTTCTGGAGAATATCCATCAGGCTGATTGGCCGGTAATTAGAGGGGTCCATCCGATCCCCTTTTTTAAAAATTAAAACAATTTCTGCTCCCCTCCAACTTTCTGGGAAATCTAAGCTAAGGGATAACATATTACACAAGTAGTTTATGTATGGTGCCCAAACTTTTAGATCCTGTTTGTATAGATCCCCGGGGATCTTATCCAGGCCTGGAGCTTTACCAGATTTTACTAGATTAATTGCCATCTCTGTTTCGACTAGTGTGAAGTCCAGGCAATCAGTGGGGTATTCAAGGTATAGAGCATCCACATCAGAATGGGCATCATCATACTTTTTATAGAGGTTAGTGAAATGGTTGACCCATGTTAGCTCGTCCAAGTGTACATCCTTGACCACTCTCCCTACATGGTTCCCATTGGCTACTAACCTCCAAAAACCTATGCTATCATTAGTTTTAACAGCTAGCAGCATGTCAGCCCATTTTTCTTCCTCCCAGGCTTTTTTGGAGGCCTTTGTACTGTCTTATAGTTATTCCTTGCCATTTTTATATCAGATAATGTCTTAGATTTAATAGCTGATATAAGCGCCCTTTTAGATTCCCTACAGATTCTATCATACCATGGTTTACTGTGGGACAGATTCTGTATCTTTTGTTGGTTTTTCTTGGGCATTTTTGTAACTAAAATTTTTTAATCATTAAAAAAAAATTGTGCAGTGACAAAAAATAAGTAGAATTTTCCTCGTCTACTTTGGAACCTATGTATGAACCAAAGGTCCCTGCAAAAAGTGTATATATATCAGCCAGAATCTCACCATGGTCCAATATAAAAGGCCATTTGAGTACTCGTCTATTATTACTGATATGTATCTCAAGGTTATCTCCATTATTTACATCTGCTTGTGATGTGCCCGCTACTCCCTGAAACAAGGAAGCTTCTATTAAGAGGCTCAGGGGAAAGTGATCACTTTCTAACCTGTCCTTTACCTCGAGGTCCAGGATACTCGACCAAATAGGAATAGAGACAATCACCAAATCTAAGTTGCTCTTGTAATTGTTTCTACTGAAAGTTGGTCTTTTCAGATTATCAAACGGAAGCCGTCCATTGCAGGCCCTGAGACAATACTCCGCACATAATTTTGTTATTTGGACTGCCAAAACCGAACATTTAACCGGTTTGACATTCTCCAATGCTGGGATTTTGTTAGCTTGGTCCTCATCTTCAAAAATGTCACTGAGCCCCAGGACTGGTTCGTAATTACAATTTAGATCACCAGCCAAAATGACGTGATCCTCTTTGCCATCTAATCTACTTAGAAAAGAGTCTAATTTGGCTAGTGTGGGAGATTCTTTAGATAGAGATATTGGTCTATTATAGACATTTATTAGGAGGAATTTTTTCCCTTCGCATGTGATGATTTTTAGCACCAATATGTCCGGAGAATTTACGTCTACCACCTCAATCTGTAACCTCAAGTTAACTTTCACCCAAATTAATAAGCCCCCCGAGGGCCATCCACTTTTGGATGGAGTGGCGCCTATTCCAAAAGACTTAAACCCTAGTCTATGGGGCGTTACCACCGCCCAGGTCTCCTGTAACAGACAAAAATCATTGGTATCAATGAATCTTGCCCATTCGGGGTCCCTTAGGTTCTTTGAAACTCCAGCTATATTCCAGGAGACTAACTTTAGAGGCTCCATCGCATCGGCCAGGGTCTCAGATTGAGCCACCAATGTTGTCTCCTCAATTGTTGACATTCGTGTCAACATTTCTTCTGCTGCTCCTAATGCATTGGGACCTCTTCCACTCTCCCCGCTTACACTTTCATCGATCAGCGCCATATTGGCCCTTGGTGAATTTGCTACAGTTAGACACCCTAGGATAACTCCTGTAGCTTGATCTTGACAATAACCCAAGGATCTCCGGACTTCAGACTCATTGGGGGGTACCATTAAGGCCAAGTTATGTCTTAAGCAACCTTCCCCATATATGCTTATGGCACCTGGGTGCTCGTCGCACCCCGTGGGCCTCTGGATATTGTCAATCAGTTTCGGAGCTACCATTTCTGTACTTACAATCGGACTACTTAAGATTATTGCAGTAGTTGAGAAGTTGGCCCCAGAAGTCCCCATCCCTTCAGCTCCAATATCAATGCCATCCATACTGAGGGAATGAATTCCACTTCCATCATCCCCTAAGCTCACAAAACGTCAATCACAGTCATCTAGGCCGTTAAAAATATCGAACCTATTTATGGTCTCCAATGGCGTGAATGGTTTTAAGTGGTCCATTCTCCTGTTGGAGGTGGTATTGGACCTAGTTGGTACAAGGTTCCACCCATAGGGATCAGGGACCAGCAAGGGATAGGGCGCATATAGAGAGTTCCTGACATTTTGTGTAGTTGAAGGATAGGTATTAGGATGAGCTTGTAACTGCATATATTGAGGGGGTTGGTGCTGGGATGGAAAAACCACTGATTTTGGATAGAAGTACGTCAGTGGTCGGGGAATAATGCGATTATTGGCATTATCTGAGGGCCAATTTAATATAAAGTGAACAGCATTAGGAGCCCTGAAGTTCACTACCACCACATCACCCTCGATATCCTTAGGTCTGCCCCCCAACCACTGAGTACGGCGAACATGTGCAATGTCGCCATTGATGTTACTTGCGATTGGCCTATTTAACCTAAGCCAATGAATGATCTTGTTCTTCAGTTGGGCAAAACCTTCTCGCTTATTTTCTTCCAACACAGGGACCCCTGGAAGGACTACAACGAAGGGTACTGCTTCCGGTGGAAGTTCTGGAAGTGGGGCCCGATTTGATCTCCCCTTGATATGCCTAGTGCTTTCCGCTTCCCTTATTGGTCTCCCCAGTGATGTATTACCTGGGCCCTTATTTGGTTTACTGACTAAAGCAGCCAGAGTCTGGTCGGGTTTGCTTTTTGGCAAATTAAGAGATGGATTATGTTGTCTATCATTTTTATTGTCAAGGGGTTTCAAGTTAATTGGATTCGTGTTTGAAGCTGGAGTCTGGACAGATGTGGTGGGTTGGGTAGACAGTGTAATAATTTGCGTAGCATTATTTGCAGCTGTCCTAGTAGAGACTTCCTTTTTCCCCAGTTCCTGCTCAATTTTCCCTAGCCTTTCTTCTACCTTGTTCAGTCTCTCTATGATTGCTAGGGAATAGCTCCTAATTAAGCTTTCAATGCTGTCCAATGTAACAGGGTTTTGGGCTGCTTGGGGCACAATGGCAACTGGGCAGGTATCAGTACTGGTCTCCCTATCTATGTGCATGGTAACTAACGGTAGGGACATTAAATTTGTAACCTCAGGTGCAGCTGTTAGGGCCTTATCACTCCTAGTGACAATCTTTGCCTTTTTGCCAAAGTCAGAGTGGCTCAACTTTTGTTGGTGGAGTTCCCCCCTTTTCCGCCTTTTTTTAATAGGGGGTGGGCCACAATTCCTAGGAGGCGGCGTAATTTTTTTTTCCCTGTTCCGTATATTTTTGCATAACGTAGGTGCAGGAGTGGTCAGTGCCTTAGTTATGCTAGGAGAACTATTATAATTAGTGGGCGAAAGACCATTTGTATTTAACTTAAGGCAAGTACTGGGTGTCGACGGGCAATCTCTACATACTAGAGGCAAGCTATCCAATAGTAGAAAACTTTCATTGTCATTTTGGCTCCCTTCATCAATAGAGGCAACAGGTAAAGGTGACTGTGACACTAGCCTAATCTTCAAACTTTCTACAGAACGACGGCGTTCCGCTCGTCGTTCTGCTAAAGCAATTTCCTTGGGGACATCACCCGCAGTCTTTGTAAAATAATTGTCCAGGGTTCCATTAAGCGTACCCCCTGACTTGTCCGACATGGCTATGTCTGTACTTAAAGAGGGCAGTGACATTTGTAAAAGTCAGCCGGCTATAAATATTAGAACAGGGTGGACTTACTTAAAGCTTGCACAAAGATAAAAATCGATCAAGGAGTTATGCCCAGTCCAGTCTCTTCAGGCC
This sequence comes from Lissotriton helveticus, assembly GCF_964261635.1. Classification (NCBI taxonomy): domain Eukaryota; kingdom Metazoa; phylum Chordata; class Amphibia; order Caudata; family Salamandridae; genus Lissotriton; species Lissotriton helveticus. The sequence goes on from NC_136072.1 coordinate 109,213,526, forward strand.
TCGGAGGGCCACAGAGGGCCCGCCCTTGTCCCGGGCTTCTCCCGGTCGCTCCCGCGCGCTCCCGTGCGAGGAACAAGAAGGCAGCAAGCTGGGTCCAGGTAAGCAGTAAAGAGTAAATATATTTCTCAATGATATATGTCCAACAAACTAAAAATATAAATGGCAGTGTATAGACTCAGTGATTGTATGATTGATGTATGGATAACTGAATAAATCAAGTGGTGTTTGTGTAAGTGTGTAGCTTAGTAAATATAAGTATGATCAGTTGTTTGCATAAGTGAGTAGGATGTCTGCATAAGTGAATAGGATATGTGCTGGTGTGTAATGTTGATGAAGGTGTGTAAGTATATTTAATAGTGTTGCATTGATCTTTGTTAGCATGTATGAGTGAATCTATAGGTAAGTGTTTAGATGTGTGTGTAGATGTAGGAATCACTGAGTGGGTTTTTAGAAACTTGTACTGGTGTGTCAATGGTTTCAAATATGGTGCTTCATATTTTATAATGTGTGTTAAAAGATTATGCTACTGTATGATCAGATGTATCAGCTTGTCACATGGATGATGTCATCTGTGATGTCATCAGTGATGTCATTTGAGATGTCATCAGTGATTTCATCAGTGATGTCACTGACCATGTCACGAATGATGTAATATGTAACATCATCAGCAGTGGATTGCGGGCGCGTGAGTTATAGTTAGTACAACTAACTATAACGGGGGAATTTCAATGGTTTTATAGGAGTGAAATGTGTAGCTTACTGTAACACCCCTAAAACCTGTGGTTTTTTCAGTGAATTTCTAAGGTTTTTTAAATGCTAATTCCTAACTATAACTTATCTGAAACCTATGTTTTTTCAGTGAATATATATATATATATGTATTTATATATGCATATATATATATATATTTATTTACAGGTATACACACTATACAAACATATATATCACACTTCGGACTTCGCTAGTGCCAGGGTTTTGTTTCCTTAATAATGCTGGCACCGTGACTAACCTGCACAAAACTTTGTAAATAAATTTAATTCATCTTGGATTCGTCATGGAAAGCAGTGGCCATGACAAATGGTGGGGGTCTAAAAGTGCAATTTCCTATGTTAATTGGAAAATGTGTTCTCCAATACTCAAAAAACTGCAAAACTGCATTCAGAATTACACCCCAAAATTAGAACTTTACTCAAAAAATATGTTTTTTGTGATTTGGTGTTAATCTTTTCACCCTATTTAGTAGCATGTAAAGCGTGGCTCTGGTTGGGCATGGGGATCAAACCTCAGTAAAAGTTGATGTATCTGGGCAGTTGGTCCTGAGGGAGTCTCACTGGATTCCTCCAATCCCCAAAATATTTTGCTGATTTTGATGGTTGAGGGAATATTTCCTACCATCGGCCATGTCAGTCCTGCTGAGCCAAAATGATCTGATTGTCAGGATTCATTGACTCAGCAAACGATGGCAAAGTTATTTGCAAATAAGCACTTTCTTCCCTGACCTTTACTAATGTCTCCTTACTGTATCTTTCAGTGACTGGTTATAGGAGTCAAGGCAAAAAGTGTTCATTTGCTAAAAATAACTTGTATTTCAGGTGGAAATTTCAAGGCGTTCCACTGGTGGCGGGTATATAATAGCAGTGGGTTTTGTAGGTGTGATGGTGAATAATAATGCCATTCTACCATGTTGCAGTCTAACCACAACCCCCACCCGCATTGCCTTCAGTCGGTACAGCTAAGGTTAACTGCAGGGTCTTACCACGAGCCCTGTCCTGCAAAAATCCACCTGCACAAAACCACTGCTGCACATAGCATAGCCTGCAGTGGTAGTTTCCTGAAGAAACTGACCCCCCACTTGCCAACCGCCTTGATTTACACGCATACCTGTTTTGTCCTGAGGATGACCACAATGTCTTATTACGGTCGAAACGCCGTCGACGAATATGTGGCATATGAACTGTAGAGAGCACATAATTTCTGTATATGTTGCATTCCTTCTTATACAACACAATTACTGTTTGCCACTTGTTTGGTTTTTGTATATATTTTTCATTTAAAAACCAGCAATTACTTGTTGAGCGCAATATTTATAATAAATTTGTAATAATTTTCTAAATTTGTTGACAATTTTTTTGATTTATATCTCATTTTTGACTCCTGGTGTCTCTCTCCCCCTCCCCTTTTCTCTTTTCTCTTTCTTTCTAAACGATCTCTTTCAAATTGATTTTGCTTAAATTGTAATTTGTGGTTTGCCTGAACTGTTGTTCGGAATATTCAAAAACACGCCAAGGCTTCTCGTTCAATTACCGAGTAGTTTTTCTCTGGTGGAGAAAGGTTCCTGGACGCGTAGGCAATGATCTTTTCCTCACTACCATCTTTCTGGACTAGAGTGGCACCTAATCCATAGTTTGATGCATCTGTGCCAGAATGGTTTTCTTAGTCGAATCAAACGTACCAAGCGCTGGAGAGTTGATTAGATCCTCCTTTAGAGCATTTGCAACAGCCTCCTGCTCCTCATCCCACACAAAATCCTTGTTCTTCTTTAACATCTCTCTCATGGGCTCACACTTTGTTGCAAAATTGTCCACGTACTTAGACATGTACTCCATGAGCCCTAAAAAAGATTTGAGTTCCTCTTTGTTACGTGGGTTTGGAGCCTCCTTCACTGCACAGATTAAACTTCCCTTTGGTCTAAACCCTTCTTCTGAGATTGAATGGCCCAGATATTCGACTTGTTGCACTTTTATTCTGCACTTTTCCTTTTTAACTGTTAGGCCTGCGTCCATGAGTTTTTTAAAGACTTGCCTTAGCACATTATCGTGTTCTTCTGAATTTTTTCCATAGACCAAGATATCATCCTGGAAACACATTGTGTGTTCTACACCTTCGAGGATATTCTGCATAACTCTTTGGAAAATGGCTGCCGCTGACGCAAGGCCAAACGGCATCCTTTTGAACATAAAAGCTCCAAACGGCGTAATGAACGCCGTGAGTGGCCTTGAATCCGGATGCAATTCGATCTGGTGGTACGCCATGGATAGATCTATTACACTGAAGTATTTTGCAGGGCCCATGGTGCTTAACATCTCATTTATGACTGGCAAAGGGTGTCTTTCAACCCAGATACAGTCATTTAAGCTGCGCAAATCCACACAGAGGCGGATACCTTCACCGTTGGATTTGGCTGCGAGAACAATCGGGGCCAACCACTCAGAACAGTCTATGGGTTGAATAATGTCCAAGTCACACAACTTGCGCAGTTCATTTTCTAGAGGCTCTTTCAGTTTAAGAGGCACGGTGCGCAGGCCGTGCACTACAGGTTTGGCATTGTGTTTTAATGTAATCCTATGTTGGAAATTGTGCAGACATCCTAGCTCCTCTTTGAAAAGCTGTTTGAATTCTTCACAGATCTTTCCACTTCCCGGAAACTTTTCTGTAAGCAAGACTTGTTCCGCACTATTAGGGTCCAGTATGATTCCCAACTCCTTTTGATGAACCCATCCCAAAAGCTTAGAACCAGACTTTACTATGTATATTGTCCCATAGGTTTTCCTATCTTTGAATTGAATCTGCACATCCTTCATCCCCAGAAGGGGTATATTGCCCTTATTGTATCCTGAGGGGGAGATATCTGGAATTTTTAGATCACTAATCTTATTTTTCCCCATGGAAACATAGTCATCCTTATTTATTAATGTGAGCGGAGCGGAGAACAGGAATCTGCAAACATTTCAAAACGTTCATCATTAATCAATACATTGCATTTTGGATAAATGGAATTCACGGTGTCATTAACATCCTTTACCTGCAAAATAAACGTTTCCATTTTCTGTTCAATACATTTAACTTCTTTATTTGCACCCCTTTCGGTACTTCTTTCATAATCTCTTGTGTGTAACTCTCCATCACGGCACACTCTGGCAAAATGCCCCCTTCTATTGCATTTCTTACAAGTAACATACCTGGCTGGGCATTGAAAATAGGTGGCAAAATGGTTGTTACTACCGCACCGGTAACACTTTGGACCCTTCTCTCTGTGCTCTACCTTGGTGTTGGTATTTTCCTTAAACCTCGTCTTGTACACATCAATCCTCTCCTCTGCATCACTAATGGTAGCCACTACCTCCCCTTCTGGTTTCATTTCTTTAAAACACCTTGCTGTGTGTTCCACTGACTTGGCTATTTCAATAGCTTCTTTTAGCCCTGGATTCTTAGCTAATAAATTCTCCTGGATGCGTGGATTATTAGTGCACCTCACCAATTGATCTCTTATTAGAGAGTCTGTGAGATCCCCAAACTCACATAGCTGTGTCAGTCCCCACAAAACTGCAATATAATTCTGTACTGACTCCTGTTTCCCTTGACATCTTTTAAAGAATTTGTGGCGCTCTAGGACCACATTGATTCTATCACCAAAATGTTTCTCTAACTTTTCCATGGTCTGCACAAACACATCAACTTCCCCTACAGCATTACCGTCCTGCTCTGGCACGGGTAGGGATTCATGCACTTTGCGCCCTTGCACACCCAGATTATGGAGTAGGATATGTTGTTTCCTTATAGAATTGAACCTTTGTCCCCCAATGGCTATAAGGTACGACTCAAAAAGTTTCACCCATTCCTTCCAGCTTATTTCGGGTTCCCCTATGTCATTTAGAAAAGGCGGGGGTTGGTTCATGCTTGCTGCTGCCATTGTGAACCAGGAAAGATGGACCAATAACTACACAAAACAGGGGGGGTGAAATAACCTTAGGAAGAGAATTCTACCCAGCGTGCAAAACACGTAGATCAGGCACTATTTTTTTCCCTCAATAAATTGGAACAACACACAACCAGAAAAACGCTGCGAAGGAAAAAAATTATTAGGTTGTATGGAAGAGTTCACACAGTTTCATAAAGCACCAACAGTCAGTCTCTTTACTAGCGGTGCGCAGGTTTCTTACTAATGTTCCCTTCTCTTGTTACTCTGCTCTCCACTCGACTTTCCCTGTGGAGGTCCTTGAGTGGAACGTGTTTTGGTAAAAGAGCTGCTCCGTTCTCTAAATTGCCGGCCTGCACAAACTTCCGGATACAGACGCTGTCATAAAGATTCAACATGAAATACCGGCCCTTTGTACCTGATGCGCCGGCACTGCTCCCCCGGCGGAAACTAGGCACACGGACACTCTTCTGAGAGAACGATCTGAGGTACAACGCAGGCGCCGTCAAGAGACACCACCAAGGCCCCGGATATTGACGGCTCCAGGGACTGTGACAGGAAATAGGCGGGCTTAGGCTTCCGATGCGCCGCTATGACAGGGCACTGTTCTCACAGGCAAACAATTTTCTTTCCACATAGCGGCATAGCCTTACGAGTCAAAATTCGTCAACAACTTGGTTAAGGGCGGAGCGCTCTAGCAGGAACACTCGCTGTCAGCGCTGTTACCGACCCCAAACGACGTAGACCTCACTCGATACGCCGCCACTCTGCTCCCGCCGGTCCCCAGCAACAGCAAGGTACGTTTAAACGACAAAAGGATATATTTCACGTCCGGATGTACACGTCGCACTCAGAACGGGGTCAGGCTCTTCAGAGACACACAAACCGCCCTCCTTCAGTCTCTTTAATCACTTTTACTGCACTCCCACAGTAAGCACACGCAGCTCATCCGGTAGGTCAGCTTACGTCTTCCAATGCTTCTATGCGATCTTGATACCTGCTTTCATTCTGGAAAGGTCAGTATAGATAAATTCCTTACTTAATAGTCCTTGGATGTTAGTGTGTGTGGAGAGAGCACACAAAGGGGAGATGGTCACTACCGCCCCCTGCGCAGTTCCGTCGCCAGTGTTGGAATTTCTGAAGAAACAGGACACAGCTGGTAAAAGGAATACTGGTTTATTGACCATCCACTCTCCTCACTGGAGAACACCCCAACATTCTACAAAGAGCTTCAGGGTGGGAGAACCCAACAGGGGTCAGCAAGAAGGGGTGAACGGAATGTACCAACAGGCTAGTTGTAACAGTTTTCTTGGTTGTTTCGGCCGGTTTTGGCCTCTTCCGGTCCTCCCTGTGGGGACTTGATTTGGCTGTATTTGTGTTTTTCAGTGGCCTCGGGGGGGGGTGGTGTTTGTGTGCTCTTGTGGTGTACATTAATTTCCTGCTTTGTGCGTTGTGTGTTCGTTTTGGGCAAACGCCTTCGCAAGATGGAGCATTCCTCTCCTGTGCCTCCCTCTACCGCTGGTTCCAGTGTGGCCTCCTCTCCTCCTCCTGTGTAGCGTGCCGAGGGGGTGGATGATGTTGGGCTTCAGCGCCTTATCCTGGTGGCTCTTTCCGATTTGGAGGCGGACAGGAATGGTGCTGCTGGTCTTTCTGGTTCTGCTGCTCTTTATTCTGTCGTTTCCTCCTCTGCTGAGTCTTCTCTGTCTGCTGTTGGGCTTCAGGGGATGTGCTTTCCTGGGTTCTCTTGCCTGACGTCCTTTCCCGTGTGCGGGTTCGCATGAGGTTCCCGGATGTTTCTGCGCCTGGTACCTCTCCGGATTCTCTCTTGCCGCAGTTTAGGTAGCCTGTTGCTTCTTCCTTGCCAGTGCATCCCTTTGTTTCTGATGTCTTGCTGCAGGTGTGGATGGTCCCGGATCTTCTTTCCATGCCCTGGTTTGTGTCCGAGCTTTCTCCGTTGCCGGATATGGCAGACGCTTGGCCTGTTTCCGTTCCTGTGGACTCGGTTGTGGCCGGTCTTGTGGGTCGTCCTTCCATGGCTGCTGCTGTCATTCTGAAGGACGGTGTGGACTATTCGATGGATGCTGCCCTTACGTAGTCTTCTGCCGCTTCTCATCTGGCTGTTCATTCTGGCGTTTATGGGGCATGCATTGCCCGGTTTTTGCTGCCCGTTTCAAGTCCCTGTTTTTTCATCTATGCGGGAGGGTGCCTGTTGTCCGGAGTTGCTGGTGTCTATGGAGCGCCAGGCGGTCTTCCTGTCGGACATCGCCTTTGTTTCTGTGAGGGCTTCTGCTTTGTCCTGTGGTTCCTCTTTTCCTGCCCGTCGTTTCCTGTTGCTGCGGGTTTGGTTGTCGGACGTGGCCCAGCGTTCCTTGGCTTATGGCTGCCTTTCACTGGTGCCCGTCTGTTTGGTGACTCGCTGGAGGTGTCGCTGCACAACGTGTTCAAGGAGCGCTGACTTTTCTTTGTCCTTTCGTGTACTTCCGCCCCGTCGGGGTTCCTCCTTCTCTGGTGCCTGGTCTTTCCGCCAGCCTTCCGGATTTCTACAGTCCTCGTTTTCGGTGTCAGCGTGGTGCTGGCCGGTCTTTCCCCGGTAGTTTCTGCTGGAGTCCCGGTGGAGTGCCGGGTCTGGTCTGCAGCGTTCCTGTCTATGCCAGCCTCGGGGGCGTTCTTGCTGGTGGTCCGCCTCTGGTTGCTGGGTGGCTTCGCCTGTTCCTTCCTGCTTGGCGCCTGACGACCTCCGACAGATGGGTGCTGGATGTCTTGTCGAGGGCCTCCCGGATCGAGTTCCTGTTCCCCCCTCCCCCCTCCGGGGTGGTGGTGACCCCTTCTCCTTGGGATGCCTCCTGCCATCTGGCCTTGTCTGACGGGGTTCGTTCTTTGGTCGGCAGGCTTGCGATTGTCCCTGTCCCGTTGGCGGAGTGGGGGTTGGGCGTCTACTCCTTCTTCTTTGTGGTGCCATAGGTCACGGGGGGCTTCTGAGTGGTCCTCAACCTTCGGGGTCTGCACTTATTCGTGTGGCAGTTCCCGTTCTAGATGGTGACTCTCCTGAGGCTTTTCCCGCTGATCCTGTCCGGTTGGGGGTTCTCCACTCTGGACCTCCTGGATGCGTACCTACGCGTCCCGGTGGCTGTGAGGGTTCCGCGTTTCCTGCGCTTCTGCCTGGAGGGCCAGCACTGGCAGCTCTGCGTCCTTCCCTTTGGTCTTCGGTCCCCCACCCGGGTGTTCGCCAAGGTGGTGGCTTCCTTGGTGGCCCTTCTCCATCTCCTGGGGGTGTCGGTGTTCCCGTATCTCAACAACTGGATGGTTCCGGCTCCGTCCCTGGAGGTCATGTCTCGCCACCTTCTCTAGACCATGTCTACGCTCGGGGTCCACGGGTTCTTGATACACTTGCCGACGTGCCACCTGGAGCCTGCCAATCGGAGGTCCTTCTTCGGAGCTGTGTTCGATTCTGTGTTGGACTCTGTGTTCCTGCCGGAGGCCCGAATTTGTCGCCTTCAGTCTTTGCTGAGGATGTTGTTGTCGCGGACCTCGGCTCCCCTCCTTCAGTGGCTGGAGGTTCTGGGCCACTTGGCTGTGTCTGTCTTCTCCATGCCCTGGGCCGGGGTTCCTCTGCGGCCTCTGCTGTGGCGTGTGCCGCGTTGGACCCCCTTTCCTGTCCTGGATTTTGCAGTTCCTGTGCCCGTGTCTCTGGACTTTGTGTCTGCTCTTCAGTGGTGGCTGGATCCTTTCCTCCTTTCCGCGGGGACGTTGTTCAGTCTGCCTCCTCCTCTGGTTGTGACCTCGGATGCCTACGCTTCCGGCTGGGGCGGGCGACTCTGGTCCATTGGGCTGTGCTGGCTCGTTGGCTCCCGGTGGAGTCTCGCTGGTCATCCTTCTGGAGGGGGTTGTCTGCGGTGGTGAGGGCTCTCTGTTTTTTCCATCTTCATCTGGGGGTTGCCGTGTCCTGGTGGGATCGGCCTTCTCCATGTCTGTGGCCTGCCTCAATCTCCTCAGTTCTTCCCGGATTCTGGTGGCCTGCTCAGTTTTCGGACTGGGCGGAGTGGGCTCTTCTGGCCCTGTCTGCTCAGCATGTTCGTGGGGTGGATGACGTGGTAGCGGTTTCGTTGAGCCGGAGGTTTCCTTCGTCTCTGTCCCTGTGCCTGGCTCCCCGGTCTTTTCGCTTGCCTGCCTGCGGTTCGGGACTCCGGGTCTGGACCTGTTCGCCTCCCGGCCATGTGCCCTGGTTCCCCTGTTCTGCTCCGGGTCTCCGGTGGTGGACGCCTGGGGGGTGGAAGCCTTCTCTCCAGTGGCCTCCTTGGCTTCTTTATGCCTTTCCTCCCTTTCCTCTGATTCCTGCCTTCTTGTTGACGGTTCGGCGGGAGGGGGCTCTGGTAGTGGCTGTAATTCCACGCTGGCCGTGGAGGTTCTGGTTTCCTCTGCTGCTGGGTCTAGCGGTGGGCCCTCCTTGGCTTCTGCCCCACTGCCCCTCTCCTCTACGGTCCCCGTCCCTTCTTTTGGTTCCCCTCTCCTTGGCGATCTGGAGGTTGCACGGTTGTCTCTTGGGGTCCGTGGTCTGCCCGGCCACGTCATTTCAGTGATGCAGGCCTCTTGTAGGCCGTCTACTTTGTCTTCCTGCTCGGGGCTCTGGTCTTCTTTCTCGGGGTGGTGTTCCTCTTCTAGTTTGTCTCCTCCCTCTTGCCCTGTGTCTTCTGTCCTTCAGTTTTTTTCTGGTTGGCTTTCGGCAACACTTTGCTGTGTCTACCTTGAGTGGCCAGTGGGCTGCTATCCGGGCCTTCCGGGACCCGGATTCTTTTTCCGTTCCTCTCTGGAGCTGGTTCTTCCTTCTTTATGTCCTTCTTTGGGCCTGGGCACGCCTTGTCCACTTCTGTGGCTCGTTCTGGGGAGTTTCGCACTTCGGTCTCTCTCTCTTTGTCTCCTTTGGTTTGGCTGGTGAGGGTACGGCTGCTTCCGGGCTCGCCTTGGGTCGTTGGTTTGAGGCTGTCTTCACTCTTGCCTATCGTGGAGCTGGTTTGCCTTGTCCGGCGGGTGTTCGGGCACGTTCCCCTCGGGGCGTGTCTGCCTCCTGGGATGCTTTCCGTGGTGTGTCTCTTGCTGAGATTTGTCGGGCTGGGGCCTGGGCCTCCGGGTCCACGTTCGTGCAGCACTGCGGGTTGGTTTGTGCCCTGTCTGACCGGACCATTTTTGGTCGTGGGGTGTTGCAAGCTATGGGGGTTCCCCCTCCGCTCTGGGTTCTGTTTTGTTTCTTGGGCTTTTGTGCTTGCTGCCCTCCTTTGTGTCTGGTCTGTGTTGTTTGCTGTGTTTGGGTTGCCAAAGGCCTGTTTGGGCGTTGCTTTGGTATGCCTCATGAGTGATGACTGGGTCGAGGACAAGGGACGTAGAGGTAATGCTATGATTACGTACGGTAATCCCCATTACTCTTAGTCCTACTCGTCCTCGACCCAGTCATACTTCCCGCCCTCCCTCCCTGTCCAGGCCTTTGTTGCTTGGTGTGTCAGGATGTGCTTCTGGTGGTTGGGTCTGATATAGCACCTGGCAGGAGGGGGGGTGGAGCCTAAAAGCGTTTCCTGTTTTGTTTCCTGTCTGTGTGGAATACCTCATAAGTGATGACTGGGTCGAGGACGAGTAGGACTAAGAGTAATGGGGATTACCGTATGTAATCATAGCATTCTGTGCAATGCATCTAATTAGCATTTCGCTACTTCAACAAAAGTGGCCAATTGTTTCAGAAAGATACCGCACAATGATGCACATTTTATTTTCCTGGCAGACTCCACCGTGAGCTTAACTCGTCCCTCAACTTCGGGCATTTGGCGACAAAGGCTAATAAAGTCTTTGCCAAATGGCAATCCCTTCCATTGAATTTAATGGTCCTTATAGCCTTGTATAAGATGATCATTCTACCGAGATTTCTTTATATCTTTCAGAATCTCCAGATATCTATACTGCGGACCATGTTCCATGCTCTCAATAGGGTTGGAACCTCTTGTGTAGCACGCATCCAGACGCCGTCTCGTCTTGTCCATTGCCAAGATGCCCCTTACGATGGAGGTTTAAGAATTGCCAATCTATACCTTTATTAACTGCCTCGCAACTGGTGATACATGACTGGTTTAACAGGGGTTGGTCGGACCCTGCTTACAAACTGAAACTATCGCTTTTAGGGTTCCCTTGGATTGTGGCTATGTTTTACGGATCCCTGATCCCCCCACGATCCTCCTCCGGTGACCACAGTGGTTTTCTTCACCTAGAGGGCTACACTCCGTCATACTCATTGGGTTACCACATGGTCCACAGTGGCTGTATGCTATCACCCTACCAGAAGGCCACTCATACCTACCAAGCAGTTTCTCCATTCCCCAGAGCACTGGTTTTCTCAAACTGTACCACAGAACAATCCTCAACTCCTTGATCATAACAACCCGTTTCGGTCATCATGACCTCGCCCTAGGGTGGTGTAAATTTTCATTTTTTTCTGGTGACCTCTGGTTGTGCCAACAATGCAGATCTCCTAATTGATCACAACTGCAGTAACGCGGATGTCTTCATTGACCACAACCGCTTCGCCCAGACCACATCAAGCAATTTTCTTCCATTGTTGTTTGAGCCATGGCCTTCACGTTCTGACCACCATTGCTTTACACAAGCCTCTGTCTCTAACAAGCATTTGTCTCAGGCATTAATTGTCTTGTGCTGATGATGATCCCAGTACTGTGTTAAAAGGATCGAAACATCGTCGACTTCTCGCACTCTGACACAACCATATACCCCTCATTATTATGTGCTATGGTGTTGTAATGTATTTTTCGCTGGCTTAACTGATGTATGTTTTTTTGGGCCACGCTTCTTCCTCTTTTAATTTATTTCAAATTTTATTTATTGCGTTTTTATGAAATACGCAGAAACATGTTAATGTCCAAACAAACATAAACATACAGGGATATATTGTCCATAAATAGCTGGTAGCGTTGGGATGAGCAAGTGATATTCAATACAAGTTAGATCAGGGGTCTCCAACCTTTTCTGTAGTGAGAGCTAATTCTGCTCAAGGAGAGTCCTGCAGTGCTACTAGCATATTTTATCACTGTAAAATGCTGATGATATGTATTAACATTACACTATGACCACCCTAAGAACGATTTATCAGTAGTAACTGCCCAAAGATTCCAGATGAAATTATCAGCAGAATGCTAGGAAAATGTTTATCAATATTAAATGCTTGTAATCAAGTAAAATTCAAATCATCTCATGCTGTGTACCACAAAAGGTACTACCACAGCAGTAAGTCTCCCCAACTCAAATTGAATTATCATTCAGCTAACAAACTTTAAATGTGTTTTAGAATTGTAATATTTTTTCTTCATTGGCATATTCGTTTTTAAAAATAAACATATTTTTCTATCAAAACCACTTTCCACTTTGAGCAATCAAACTCAATTTTCCAAAAGAAAAACCTTTTCAGAAAAAGCATAATTTGTTCTTTAAAAATCAAATTAGTTTTCATGGTTAGAAAATACAGTCCCTAAACATCAGTTTTTCGATCTCAATGAGTACCTTCATGTAAAAATGCCTCTGATGGACAAATTCTGCTTCAAATACCGAGGAACTGGAATCATAGGCCATGCTTGCTCACCATAACACTATTAATGCATCTGTTATGCTAATAATGCCCACCATTAAACCGGGGCTACCACTGTGCCACAGCTGGATGCCCAACATATATCAGTTACGGACATTATTATGGGAGAAGCAGTTGCCACTCTGTCAGGAATGGCTAAAAGCAAGCCAGTCATGCTTTTAATATGTCAGTGATGGCAGCAAGTATGTAATTACTAGACTTGTATGCCCAAAATAGTAAAGGATGAAAATATTGTGGCAATGGCACAATCATACCATGAACTGGTACAATTGCCTCAGAGATAATACTCTTATGATGGGGACCAGCATTCATATTTTGCAGCCCTTGACACTAGGAGTAGCTTTAAAGAACCAACACTGTTCATTAGGGAAGGACACAATGTCACACACCCACACAAAAATGAACCTGATGCTTCTAATTTTCTCTGCCCTGGATGCATACTCTCTTCCCTCAGCCCTTTGGTTGATCATGCTCCCAACTAACACATTTTCATTCTAGTTCTTGCAGTCACACACTTTGGTGGGTCTGCCCTGGTTACTGCTGCCACTATTCTTTGATGTCACACACGGTGTGACTGACAGAGAAGGGCATATAACATGGCCAATCTCCTTCTTAGGTAGATTTAATGTGGATAATGATGGTTCATGTGGCAGACCCATAGGCCAACACCGTAGCCTACACATGCTTCAACACCCTCCGCATACTCCGCCAGACCTTTAAATGGATTCCCCCCGAATCCAGGAAGACCGTCATCCATGCACTCGTCACCAGCAGACTGGACTACCGGAATACCCCCTATGCCGGAATCAACCAATCTCTGCTCTACAAACTCCAGACCGTCAGAACGCTGCAGCCAGACTCGTCCTCAGCATCTCACGACATGACCACATCTCCCAGCACAAACGAGACCTCCACTGGCTCCCCTTCGAAAAAGGAGTGACCTTCAAGCTGCTCACACACACCTACAAAGCCCTCCACAACACCGGACCCCAATAACTCAATGAAAGAATCTCCTCAAAGAGAAACCTCCGCTCTGTTGACCAGACTTTGGCCGAATTCACCCGCATTCACAGAGCCAGGACACGAGGCAGATCCTTCCCCTACCTCGCGGCCAAGACCTGGAACAAACTCCCCCCTCAGGATCAGACTGAACACTGAAAGCATTCAGGAAGAGCCTCAAGACCTGGCTTTTCAAATGACCGGAGCTGCCCACATGCCCCCCCCCCACCTTCAGCGCTTTGAGACCCTCATGGATGAGTAGTGCACTCTATAAATCCCTGATTGATTGATTGATTGATTGATAGGCCAACAGAGTGTATGTGATTGAATGTTGTCAAGAAGTCCTGCCATAGGTTTGGCTGTCTGTAACTCTTACGGGTAATGAAACGAGCAGTGCTGCCTTCTTTAATATACACAGAATCACTGAGATCAGATTGGTTTGGCTTCCCCTCTGAGAGCTACTTTGAGGGTGCTGGTGAGCAACCAGTAGCTCCCGAGCTACTGGTTGGAGATGCCTGAGTTAGATCATCAGTAATACAAGCACTATTCATTTATATTCCAGAGGAGGCATTGTCTTCATCACATACCAATTTGGGGTCTTTCGATGTAACATATTGATTTAACATTCATTCTGTCTCTTCAGGCTGTAGAAGCACGTAAGATCGAAGTAGTTGCCAAATGTTTTTGGGTCTAGAAGTGAGTGGTTGCATGGAGGCGTACATATCACTAGTGGTGTCACAATATATAAGGTCCTTTCTCTAGGCCTTAACCGCCGGTACCATAGGACTGCACCAGTGTCTAGAGACCTGCTGTCTGACTTGAAGTAAGGCTATAGCTGAAAAGCAGCGTACAGCCGGTTGGAGCGGCTTCACATAGCCCAATAGCGCCATTAATGGAGAGGGGGTCAGTTTGGCTTCAATCATCTCTGCAAGGTAGGGGAAGACTTCGGTCCAGTATTCTAGCACTGGCGTAGAGTTCCATGCCATATGAGAGAAGTCTGCAGCCTCGGTTGCACATCTAGGGCAGGTGTGAGGTTTGGTGGGGTCCATTTTTGCAATAGTGTAGGTATAATGTACGGTATGTGTATGTATTTGAAGTGTAAAAACGTATGATGATGATTAAATGAGCCATATTGGATGTGTTCACAACAGAAGGTCCATCTTTTATCAGGTAGGAGCTGACCCAGATTATTTTCACAAGGAGCTCGTGCACCCATGCCCACTTGTGGTCTAAGTGTAAGAGCCAGATGATAGAGTTTAGAAACCAAATGGGCCCCAGAAGCTGAGATGATGATGAGTGAGAGATGGGGGGAAGTCTTCCAGCTCTGTGGTAGATGTTCGCAGTGCAGCTAATAATGAAGTGGTGTTCTATGCATCAGAAACCTGTCCATGTAGGACACATCCCATTGCCCGTCAAGGTCTTGGACAGACCGCGCCTGAGCATTCTGAAAAACTTGTCAGAGCGTGTGTAGCTCACACCAGATTAATTGTCTCTTTGTCAGGGTCTCCATGGCTGGAGAGAGCCATGGACTATCATGCAGTGGTATGTGTTGGGAGTATAGGAGGACGAACCGAAGGTATCGGCATGGTCGTGTCCAGGCCCAGAATGTTGATTGGAGTGTCTGTATTTCGGAGGGTATTTTGGGTACTCCGTGTGGTATAAGAGCAGAAAGTGAGTGAGTTCGAACCTGGGTCTATTCAGGCTTCAAGTATTGCAGTAGTGCGTCAGGTGGGACCAATGATAGGCATAGTGTGCCTGCACAACTAGAAAGTACAGATAAAGTCAGGGACTCTGAGACCACCGCACTGATATGGCATTGTTAATGTCTGCCAGCTAATGCGCAGCTAACCACCCGCCCACATCAGTCTAATGAGCATACCCCTCAATGCGTTGAAGAATTTAGAAGTGAGATGAATGGGAATAATTAAAAAAATAATAAAGAAGCCGAGGGAGAACCATCATCTTAATAATGGCAATCCTTCCTGCCATAGATAGAGGAAGTTTGATCCTCTATCAATTTGCGTCGATGAGCACTCAACTGCAGGCCCATAATTGAGTCGGATCACTTCTGCTGCGCTACAGTGTAGGTAAATTCTTAGATATTTAGGGGGTTCATCTTACCACCGAAGGATGAACTCGAAAGTAAATGGGACGTGGCTTCCGTTAGCGGAAATATTTCAGACTTGGCCCAGTTAATAACAATCCCAGAAAAAAACTAATCACACCACCTCTCGAAGAAGGTGATGGAGGTTAGTCTCAGGGTCGCGAACGAATAGTATAACATCAGCATAAAATGACGCCAGCAGGGGACCCGACGGAAGCGGAGTCCGTGTTGCAGGTGGCGAACTAAGGGGTCCTTTGCGATAATGAATAGTAGTGGAGACAATGGGCAGTCCTGTCTGGTCCCCGGTGACAACTCAAATGTATCCGAGAAGCAGCCGTTTATACGAAGTCGGGCATCAGGATTTTTGTATAATATGCGAACAAGGTTAAAAAAGTTTCAGAGAATACTGAGTTTCTGCAAGGTTGCAACAAGAAAGAACTACTCCAAGGAGACTAATGCTTTTTCGGCATTTAGTAGTATCGCTGCAGCTGGAAGTTCGGGCGTAATCTGGTTAATTACTGCAAAGAGCATACCTAAATTAACGGGAGTTGAGCGATTTGGGACAAATCCCATTTGGTAAGGTTATATAATTTGATCCACGAGCCCCGAGAACCTTAGCTAGGATCCCTGGCTTCAATAATAAAGATATAACAGACTCTCGCATTGTGGGGGGAAGCCTACCATTCTTGAGGGACTCTGAGTAGACTTCCAGCAAATGGAGAATAAGCAGGGGTTTAAATGTTTTAAAGAATGTGCCAGACAGTCCATCCATACCCGGAGCTCCACTGAGGTCATCAATTGCCTGGGATAACTTGTCTGCAGTGATAGGGGAGGACAGAAATTGCTGTTGCCCTTTCTCGATCCAAACCATGGCTATCTCAGCCAATTAGTCAGTGAGTGCCATATCCAACAGAAGGGAGCGAATAGTTTATAGATGGGAATAATAAGAGAAGATGATTTCAGCTTTGTTATTGCTTAAGGTTCCGTTAGGCTTTTGGACCTGTGGTATGTAAGAGGATTGATATTGAGGGCGTAGTAACCTAGTCAGTGTCCTCCCAGGTCTCTTCCCCATCCCATATATCCTGGTCCGTGCAAATAATTGGCTTCTCGAGCAGCAAGTTCCTGAATTTCTGTTACCAATTCCGCCAGTGGAGCTGGGGTTCCCCCCCTGGGAGAGGTTTGCATCAATATCACTTTAGAGTTTCTCCACCCTCTCCAAGTCGCAGCGAATGGCGCATAGGACCCAAACTGTTCAGCAATACAGGTTCTTCGAATGCAAACCTTAAACCCCTCCCAAAGTGTAGTGTATCTGGATACTGATAGTTTTCAGCTGAAAATATTCTGCTATGGCTTCACAGATCTCGGCACGAAATACGCTATCTTCTACTGCCAACGCTGGAAATCGCCAGGGTGCACGAGTGCATATTGGATCTAGAACAGAAAGGGTCAACAGCCCTGGTGAGTGGTCAGACAGTGTTCAAGGAAGATGATCTAGGGAAGTGCAGCCAATGTAAGGTTGGGTGACAGATACCAGTGGTCTATGCAGGACCAGGTCCCGTGAGGACATGAGTAAAAGGAACATTTCTTGTGTTGTGGGTTGCGGGCACACCACGCATCCTTCAGCAGAGAGGATTGTAATAGACTGTTCAGTACCTGTACGGACTGGGGTTTAGTAATTAGTCCCGTTCCTGTTGTATCTAAAGGTCATTTAGTGAGGTTAAAGTCACCACTAATGAGTATTGTATCACTGCCTAGCAGGGATATATGTGTAGCGATGTTGGGGAATTAATCCGCCGAGTCTATATTGGGAGCATATATATTTACTAGTAATATACTTTGGGGACCCAAGGTACCGGCCACAAGTAGCCAAAAAGACAAAGACACCCTGCCCCAACACTATATGTAGGTCCCACAAGGGGATCCTATTTAATGAAAGCGACTACCTGGTAGGAAGAGGAGCCACACACACACACAGCTGGTATGTATTCTCAAGATTTCATTTTGTTTTATTGAATATTTAGCCATTTTTATATATGATATGCTATAGTTTCATGGAATTAAAAATGATTACAAAAATAGATAACAACAATTAATTAAATAACACTAGGGGTCCCTCACACATTCTTCCTGTCTCCAAACATTTCTCATTCATCCCATACAACAATCAAACATACATTTCATTCTATAGTACATCAGTGCCTGTTAGAATAACAGAGATGGATCAAGTTATAATAACACAGAGGGGGGATAGTCAGGAAGGGGTCCGAATCACGCAGATCCAATAAACATGATCAGATGGACAATCATCCCTTCCACAAGTCACGCCGACGCGCGTTTCGGTGTCAGGTCCGCAGGGACCACACCTTCTTCAGGGCAGAGAGGTACTCAATGTGAGGGGGGACACACAACTTGTGTCAAGCTACAAATGCCTCCACTTAGGTGTCACGAACATCCAGATGTCAGAAAGGCAGAGGATGGTTTTAGTGTATGATTCACAACCTTAGAAAATGCCCGATTTTGGTCAGTGCGTCCCAGAGAGATTCGTCACGCTCCAGGATTGGTAGAGGTCTTCTCGTTCTGTTCAAGCCTCAAGTGGAATGATTGAATAGATTCAGTTGGTCCCATGAATAATTTTCGATCAGGCGTACTTCAGACACAGATTACACGGGCAGTTCTTTAAAAGGATAGCGGAGGTTGGTTCCTCTCGCGTGGTTCGTCTCTCGATTCGATGGGAAGAGATTAATACTCCGTTCGCCCAGCGTCTATATTGGGAGCATATATATTTACTAGTAATATACTTTGGGAACCCAAGGTACCGGCCACAAGTAGGTAACGGCCCTTGGGATCTGCAATTTTCTTGTGTACTCTGAACAGTGCCGTTCTGTGAATGAGGATACATACACCTCTTGAATATGAAATGTAATGCGCAAAAATTCAGTTGTCTCCCCAGTTGGAGGTGAAACAATTAGTCGAATTTGGGGCATAGTGCGTCTCTTGTAAGAGTGCCCCCTGAATATCATGTCATGAAAGGTAGGCCAATATCTGTCACCGTTTACGAGGGTTAAATAGACCTCATACATTCCAAGTCATACACCTCAGCCGTAGTGCCCCAGGGCTCCTCCCTGGAAGAGTCATGTATACTGTATGGTTGCATGTAGATTGGGAACAGTGCTTGAACTGGGCTGAGTGCTCATCAATGCCCTGTAGAAAAACATCCAACACATAACAAATAACATCCCATATCCCCCACCCTCCCACCCACATTGGATAGCAACTCAAATGGTATCCGGTGAATCCCAACATTTTCCCATCAAAACAGTAGGAGATCTCCTTGGGGAAGGCAACGCTCAAAGGAGATCGCCGCCATCATCCATGAATAAGCATCATCGGAATTTGGCCAAAGCAGCAAACTCTACTGAGCGTATAGCAAAAAGAAAGAAAGTAAGGCAGGGAAGTTGCAAAAAACAGGTTTAAATTGCTCAAGAGGGCTTACAGCCAGTTCAGGACCCCTTCATCTGCACGTAAAGGTAAGTTTACCAGTGAGGCAGTCAGGCAGGGAGGAGCACAGCGGCCTCAGTCAAATGTATTCTGTAAGTTCAATTCACCTCAGCCGGTGGGGGATGTGCTTGCTGAGTCTTTCCGGGTGTCCACCCTTGGAGAGGCGGTATCCACCAGGTGTTGTTTCCAAAAATCGGCTGCTCAGCAGTAGAGTTGAATATGTGAGTTTTGCCCATCAACTGGATCCTCAATCCCGCTGGATATAGCATTGGGTAGCATATACCTGCTTTCTGTAAGACATTTTTGATGTCCAGGTATTTCCGGATGGCTTCCTGTACCAAGGGGTTGAAGTCAGGATAACAAGCACGTGTCATACCTTGGAATTGAATGGAGTCCTTTCCTGAGCCAGGCAGAGGGCACCATCTCGGTCATGATGGATAAGGAGCCGGGCAATGATCAAGTGCTGGGGCACCAGGAACCGCCTGTGGGGTCAATGATAGATGAGCTTGCTCCACTCTGAATGTGGATGAGAATGCGGCGTTCCCAAACGGCTCTTTTAGTAGGCATTTGACATATTAATTCATGGTGCCGGTATTGGTAGACTCCGCTACTCCCGCTATGTGGATATTGTTCCGGCGGAATTGTGCCTCCAGGTCTCTGGCTTTTGCGGTGACCATCTTAAGTAGTCGTTCTGTGCGTTGGAATTGTTAAGCCGGTTGCGCATCCTCTATCTCCGAAATGCGCTGCTCCGCTGCTTCAATGCGGGTGTCTTGCTGGTCTATATGGCCTCTCATGTCGTCCAGCTGCATGACCAGTGTGTCAAGACTTGTGTCAATGGCCTTGAATCTGGCCCACAGCTCCGCCATAATAGCCGCAGTTCCATCCGGTGGGGGAGGCCCTGGCTCAGCCTGTTTTCAGGGGTCCTCATCTTGGGGGCCCGCTTCCTCCTCATGCCAGGGGGTCTTTGCGGCATCAAAGGAGAGTTGATGTTGTTTTGGGTATCCCCTCCCCATAGTGGAGCCAGGACGGGTACCACGTTTAGGCAGGTTAGTCCAGGTTCTGTGTGTCGGGGAAGGGGTTAGGTTTATTGTTGATCCCAGGTAGATGTGCTGATGGCTAGGGGTCAGCGTCATGGAGGAGCACAGTAGTGTGCGAAGTTAGAGGGCCACCTGTTCACACCTCACTGTAGGACTCAAAGTCAATTACTCTGCGATATGTCCATGCATCTGCAACAGGAGCCTGCTGGTTTTTCTCACCTCAGGTGATCCACAGCCCACCAGCATAAAGGGCCATCGCCCGTGGGGCCAGAAGACACAGCAGTTGCCCAGAGGCACAGGTCGCACCAGGACAAGGGCCCAGTCCACTGGGAGCAAACCGCGGTAAGCACCGGCCACGAGGGAGAAAAGAAAGGGGTGAGAATCACTGCTACGGCCCAATGCCAGGGCTCAGCGAATGGATCAGTGCCTGCTTTTTAGGCCTCCAGGCAACATGATGCGGGGAGAGGTCCGAGTCCAGTTGCGCTCCACGCAGCACCATAGGCCACACCAGATGCCAGGCCACTGGCAGGAAGAGCTCACCGCCACGGCCCAGGGCCAGGAGCCGACATCTTAGGTTTCTTGCAGCGTGGCAGCAGAGGACCCTCCAGGTTGAGTGTGTTCACAACGGGTATTGCTTCTGCCAGCAACCCCGCCCTCAAGCTCGCTCGCAGCCCCTATCGCTGTGGGGGCTCTTAGAGCTGCGTCAGGTTGCTGGGCTCGCAGCTCGTTGCATCAGGAGTCATCAGCCCGTCATAGCCCTCATGGATCACTAGGGGGTCAGAAGTTGCCTCATCTTCCCCCTCCCTCCCTCCCCGGGCATGCCATGAGCCCCTGGCTTGACTGCTAGAATCGTGGAGTAGGAGAGGCAGCTCCGGACCTTCAAAGTTGGGAGGCCATCTTGGTCGCCGTTCAGGCCATGCCCCTGAGTTCTTCTTCTTTTTAATGTTGTACATGTTCCCACTTGTATGTTGTTCTTTTAATTCCTTACATTAAATGATCATGTTCAGTTGGACAGCTAAATATAGACATCATTGTAATTTTATTTAAAAAATATTTTCTACAAATTGTTTCCTTGTTAGGGACTGTTGTTTCTGTAAAAATGCTCACTAGGGTTGCAACTTCTTTTTTGTGGCACGGATCCATACCGCGTCTCACTCTTGCCCATTGACAACATGCCCCTTACGATGGAGGCTTAAGAATTGCCAATCTATACCTTACTAACTTGCCTCCCAACTTCTGGTAATACAGGACAGGTTTAACAGGTGTTGGTCGGATACTGCTTACAGACTGGAACTATTGCTTTCGGGGATCCCTTGAATTGTGGCTATGCTGAACCCCCACATCGCTCCTACGAGGACCAGAGTAGTTTTCCTCACAGGGAGGGCTGCACTTCATCATACTCATTGGGTTACCACACTTTCATAGCAGACGCCCCTCTGGCATGGAACCTGGCTGTAAGAGGTGGTGGCATGGCAAGGTTTTGGGAAATGGGATCTCATTGGCATCTCGCAGCTGGGTGAAGTGTGGTCAGGGTCACACATGTGATAATTTCAAGAGCTCCAGATTACCTCTTCACTCACCTCTACCCAATTCTACAAATATTTCCAATTGCGACATGCACTCCTCACTCATGTATCTCAAACCGACCAACAGACAGAAGCAGAAACAGCAGGCCAACCCAATAAAGCAACACATAGCAAAGGGGCAGGTCTGCTCCTCGCAGCTCTTTAGCTCTTCTTCTTCGCAAGACCCTTTTAGTTCCAAAACTGATCTAAAATTCTGGGGTTTAATGTCTACTACTTATACCCCATTTTCTCTCATTAGTCTTTGTTCTAAGAGTCTCTGAGCTCAATAAAAACAGTTCTATTCTCCATGATCGAGCTTCACCACAGGAGGTCGAGACAGCATTGTGTGGAGCAAACACAGGTTATTCAGGTGCTAGTGAAACTCCTCACACCACTCTAAACGCATTAAGGTCTATTTAGCCTGGCTATGAGTCACCCAGAAAAGGTAGGACACACCCCAACCCCGCTTGTAGCTGTCTAGAGTGAATGCACATCCCTAGCTCCTGTTACTTCAAAACCAGACGGTGAAACCCCAAACAGGCAGAAGCACACAGGAAATGCCTACTTTCTAAAAGTGGAATTATCAAAAACATAATTTAAAAATCACCTTTACTAAAAGGTGTGTTATTAAATTCTGAGTTCAGAGAGTCTAAACTCCAAATCTCTAGCTTTTCCCAACTAAAAGTTACACTTGTAAAACGTTACAAGACAGCTCCAATGATAGCCTATGGGAGAGCTAGTCCTTGCAATAGTGAAAAATGTAATACATAATATTTCACGATCAGGACATGTAAAATTCACCAGTACATGTCCTACCTTTAACATACACTGCACCCACTGCATCCTGCCATGGGGGTACCTTGGGCCCACCTTACGGGTGACTTGAAATGTAAGAAAAGGGAAGGTTAGGGCCTGGCAAGTGGGGGCACTTGCCAGGTCGACATGGCAGTTAGAAAGTGTGTGCGTAAAGACTGCATTTGCAGGTCTGAGAAACCTTTGTAAGCTACTTGTGTGGGTGGCATAACCAGTGCTGCAGGCCAAGTAGTAACATTTGATTTAAAGGCCCTGTGCACACTTGTGCACTTTAATAGGAGCTTACCCGTTAATCAAAAATGCCAATCAGGGATAACCAATCATAATCATAATTTACACAGGGAGTACTTGCACTTTGACACTGATAAGCAGAGGCAACGTGCCCAAAGCATCTAAGCCAGTAAAACGAAATCCAGCACACAGTAAAAAAAGCAGGAGGTAGAGGCAAAAAATCAGGGGAAACCACGTCAAGGATGCCAAGTCTAACACAGTGTTTTAAAAAACATATTTCACTCGCAGATAAGCTTATCACACAATTCCTGTGAAATAGAGAGTTCATCCAATGGGAGTCCTACTCTCAACTTGATTGTGACAATACCTGTGAAATCCTAATTTCCTCGAATGAGAATCTTAGTCTCAGTTTAATTTGTATCCCACCATCTAATTAGGCTCTAAGCATCAGGATGCATGTACTTCCCATGAGATTTTATCATTGCCCTTTGTTTAAACAGAATTGTCTTCATGGAAGATAAACAAAATCCAGACTATTTAATTACAATCAGGACCTAGTGCTGAAAGTACATTAAAAGATCTCAACCTTTTACAGAATATATTTTTAACAAAGCAAGATGTGTTTTTCCTTACCTCACAACTTTTAAACCCCCTCCTAATCAACATTTTAAATGCCATTTAAAAATGATATAAGGATTATTACTTGCAGTAAGGTCCTGTGTTGAGGTTAAGACATTTACAAGTGACTTTGCTTTTAGTCTCATGGTTTATTATTAGTCCTGAGAGAAATTTTGTTTACGCTGGGATAGTCTTACATAACCTCCGGCATCTCGTAATACGATTGTTATACGGAATGCCCAAGATTACATGATTACACCAAGTCAAGTAGTGCACAATTCTACAGTCCATTCAAGTGCTGTGGCAATGAACTATAATTGACATGTGGGTGTGTTTATTCAAAAGTGGACTTGTATGTGACTGGAATGGCTGATGCTGTGAAATATACGCTTATTTTTTTTTTGTTTACCTGTCACAGGGAATTTGGTTGGCAGTGTTTCTATTCCACAAGTACTGAATTTGTAGGCTCTGTGTTTTGAGATTGATTTGGAAGTTGCCCTGCACATTTGACTGTGGCTTCATTGTGGCACGTCAAATCATTGGTTTAGTTCTAAAGCATAATACAGCAATGTGGTGGCCATGAGGTGTATGGCTTCCCGCATGCTCTCTTAATGGCATGTGATTGTCTGTTTTTGGTGCATTAATGAGAGTTTATGTGAACCTGCTTAGACAGTCTACACGATTTTGTACTGTAGTTTGTATGCCAAACGTGTGGTTGAATGCCACATTGTTGCTTATGGGTTGCCAAATCTGTTCAGTTGTGTGGCGTTGCTCGGAGACACACTACATACCACTTAGGATGGCTGTTTTTCTCTTTTTGACATGGCAGTTTCTCTTTTTTAGCCCGCGTTGCTACATTTGGTTGCTCATTGTGTCAATATAGTTGCCACTCTCTGTGGTCACAGGCTACAAGTGATTCAGATTGACTGTGTGTTCATTGCTTTTCAGATGTCGTTGCGATGCTTGCTTGGAGTTGTTGCATGAATACATCTAAATATATGGGTGTTTAAATGTATATTTATGCAACACCATTGTAGCACACGATTAACACAAGCTTCATTTCATGTATGATGGCAATGTGTTGATGTTATTTGAGTGTGTAAGGTACGTACAATCATTTATCTGAAATAAGGTGGTGTTATGTTTCTCGTGGAAACCATACTTTTGTTGTTTGGTGGCTTTCATGTTGATATAGTTGTCATGATGGGGTACACTAGATTTAGTTTTTCTGTTGTTTTGTGCCTTTGTTTTTGTGCGTTCCTTGCATACATGGGCATGTATTTTTTCTGTGTGTGCCACTGGTTTGTGCTCAGGTTCCAACCTTTCATTTGGAGTGTTTCGAAGTTCATGTTCCTGCTCCTGCCATGGCCTTTCAAGCAGGATCCATCATGTGTATCTAACTTGCAAGGTGGAGGCAATTTGGAATAATGTGTGTACTTTTTGATCCGTACTGTTTTGGAATGGTGATGAAGTTCATTTTGTGGTGATGCATGTTGCCATGGTAGGTTGTGTTTGAGGGCCAGTGTTTATTTGGTTTGTAGAAAGGTTGGGATGTTGTCTCTGGACTTCTTTAGTACTTTATATTGATATTATTGTCTTGTGGTGAGTATGATGTATGTAGAATGATTTGCAAGAGATATCACCTGAGACAGAAGAAAAGCTCACATGAGGATGGACTCAAATGGTGTCAACATTGCTCCTGATGTGGTGTTATGTGGTGTAATGTGTAAAAGTTATACCTATGATTTCACTCAAATACACCTATTTCTGTGTAGACCGCATCAACTGAACACAACTGTTTGTAACATAACATAACATAGCATACTATAACATAATATATCAATTCTCTCATTTTATACTATTAGTTAGTATCAGATAAAAGTCAGTGGTAACTGAGACTGAGACAACTCTGAATCAATATGTAAACAGGGCTAAATTCACTCGCATCTGTTTTAGCACTACCACTAGGATTGACATTAGGTCCAGAGATTTCACTTACTAAGTACAGTTACAATAACAAATAAACCAATAAATGTTCTGTTTGTTGAGTCCAAGGCAAATTTGACATGAATATCAGATGAAGTGAGTCTCACATATGTCTTCACTAGGAAAAGTCTTCACTTCCTACAGATGAAGAGAACCTTCCACAGCGCTTGCTTCAGTTTTCTGTTTCCCAAAATCAACACAATGGATTGTGCAGGAATGCAGGACCCAATGATGATCTCGCAAATACAATTTAGCCAATGATAATAGAAATAGAGTTCACAAAATGCTGCAAGTAAATATAGAAAATATATCAGAAGAAGAAACCCCAAAATTCTGGCTGCACCAAAATGAGCCTCCATTCGTGGTTGGCTAAACCCTGATGCATTCTCTTTCATTCACCAAGTATGTCTACAGAGTGATGCGAGGATGAGAATGATGCAAGTAATGTCAAGAAGAGCAGGCAAACAGTAGCCAAAAACAACAGCTACAATTTCATACGAAGTTGATGATTTTGTTTCACCTTCTGAAAGAGTTACAGTGAAATTAGTAATTGATTTGTGAGGTGATTCTCCATATGAATCCCAGTATGCTGGGACACTGAGGGCCAAAGATCCCACCGCAGAGCCTGCAAGGAACCAGGGAACCACCTTAGATATCCTCCGTTTTATCCAGAAGATGACGTGGTGGTTAAAATCCACAATCTTCACACAGTAGAAGAGACAAAGGCAAGTAGTGAACCAGAAACTGCAGCTACCAGACAATGCTAGAAGTTGAACCATGACCAAATGACCGTAACCCATTGGTCGAGCCTCCTGTGCTTTCAGGGAGACAAGAGTATATGCGATCACAATAAGTTCTGAACAAATGCTAGAGATCCCCAAAACCAGAAAGATAAGATCACATGTGTTCAGGCTTTTACCGTTAGCCCATTGGAGGATATTTGAAGCCACGATAAATGCACTGATGAGTATTCCAATCACATTTGCTATTATTATCACAATGGAACATAAAATTATTAATGCATGCGCCATTTTCTTTCATTTGGTCCACGAAGAGCTGCTGCAGTCTCTGCTAACAGTACTTCTCTGAGTATAAATTGCAGGAACACTTTTCATAGACTCCTGTAGCTGCCTCTGGTTTCAGTTACTGTTGACATCATGCTCACCATGGCAATTGCTTTGAATGGATGTAAATCCAAATGGTTTTATGTTCTCCTGTCCTCAATCCCAAAGCAAAGCTGTCAATCCCCAGTGGCACACATTTCCATTATATATGTATTTTGCAAATGTCTCTATTCTGTGCTTAGAAGTATGTTAAGGGATATTTACTCCCTTCCTTTAAATTGTTAGATAAACCCATACAATGGAGAGTGATTTCCGTTGGGCATTGTCTGCTGTCTCAGCCCCCATTAGATACTCCTAATGTCAGCACAGCAAATATAAAATGTGTAGTAACTGGATTAGTGGACAGTTTTTCCATTCTGCAGCAATCACAAATTTGCCCTAGTTATCAAGGGGTGTAACCTCTCACCTTGTGGTAGTTACTGCAAATGTCTTCTCCAGGAAGGTTGCTGGAGTGTTTATGAGGTAAGGGTTGGCTTTGGGGAGCAGATCATTCAAATTATCACACCAAGACATTTTGCTGCGTTTCCATGACAGAGAGAGAGCTGGATTGCACTATTTCTACTAATATATGACTCATTCCTGCTCTCGTCTGTTCACTTAGAAGTCGTCACCACCCTTTTGAACCTCAGCACTGACGGTTCCTGTGGTTGTTGCCATGAGATGAATCACCTGCGCTAGAGGCATGACAGTGATATTGAGTATGCAAAAAAGGTGATGGGTGGAATGCTTGAATTAATCTTAGCCACTGGTAAATACTCTGGCAGCATCGCAGTCCATTGGTATTTTGTACACCATGCCACCTCAGTGTGGACCCAGCTACATGCAAATTAGTCTTGACCCTGCACCAGTTGGGACAGTCCAGCCCTAACTGCCAAGCCAGGTCCTCCCTGAACCGGAACACAAGCAGCCCAGGACCAATTTTGCTCTAGTTATGCGCTTATCAGATGGGTACGGGCTGGTTCCAGTGAATGTGCACAGGACCCATGTTTGGGCATGTTGCAGTAACATACTGAGTGCCTGGTTTCCCTCCATCACTCTTATCCTCCTTGAGTTATGGAGAACTCGAGTGGTACGAGGAATACAGATGGTTTATTGGTGTGCTTGGATGTCTAACAGTCTCTCACGTGGTACGCAGAGGCACCAGCAGTTATTTTATTTATTAATTTGATTTGTGTCTGCCCTCCACCTCCTATAGGGAGCCCATGGGTACTGGAGTGATGCCAGCAAAGATGTAATTCATTTATTAAATGTTTGCCTGGCCTCCTGTCTCCCAAAGGGTATCCTTGGGCCCTCGAGAGCCATCATCATTATTTAATTTATTTATTTAGCCTGTGTCTGCTGTCCTGCCTCACATAGGGGTCCCATGGGCCCTGGAAGGACACCAACTTAGCTTTTCCTGTATAATGGCTAGCAAAAATAGCTATGTCTATGCATGGATACACTATTTTTGTGCATTTATAATAATAATGACTTGTATTACATTGTCTTGATTTTCTCACTGACTTCATGATATATTTTTATTACCCGCAAGTGCAAAAGGAGTCACATCATGCACAATATCAACACAGAGAGAGGTCTGCGAATTTGCTGACAGAGAAACCAGAGGCCCCTGGTGAGTGTTTCTGCTTGTGCTGAGTGCTGTTAACCCATAGAAGAAGCCCCAATGAAGGATGTTCCTTCAAAGAAAATGGTCAGTAAGGAGAAGTAGAAGTCTGTTGTCAATGCCACCACTGGCATCAAGCCCTCCTCATTTCTTGGGAAATGTGACTTACCGGGTGCATGCTTCTCTGGGAAGGAAGAGGCTTCGAGGAGGATCACCACTGGATCAAGAGCACCACTACTAATACCAAACTATGTGTTTCTCAGTGCTGCATTGACTGCAGGCATGGAGATCAGTGAGCCTGAAATAGAATTGCCCTAGCAGCTAACTGAATCTTTTCAGGAAAGAGACCAACTGGTACCACGACCATCAACCCCTGATCTTCTGGAAGTGGGAGCAGAGAAGGAAGTTCAGCTTAATGAAGAGGAGGATGTTGTTGTGACTGGTCTTCCACTGACACAACAGCTTCATGATCTCCAGTAATGAAAAGAAGGAGCACTCCCTTATCTTCTCTAAGCCCCCCTTCAAAGGATCTGGATATGTATTGGAACCCAACTTGGACTCGCCTCGAAAGATGAGTGAAAAGGAAGGTTCCTGAAAGCCTTGGAAATGAGTAGAGTTATGATCAGTCAGTGCTAGGTAGTGTGGAGAGTGGCACAGAGGAAGTACAGCTGACTTCTATTCAACCTGGTCTTAGTCATGTATTTCCACCAACACTGCCTCTTTCAATATTTTCAAGTCCACAAATCCTGTAGAAACCACACCCCTACTACACCCTGTACAGTCACAGTCTGTCCTAGAGAAAGACCAAAACAACCGCCAAGCTCCACCTCAACAAGCCCATCATGCTTTTGCAGCATAAGAAAGTTCTCCTCCACACTTTGAGACTTCTTTACACTCAGACTACATGAGGATCAAATCTCAGAATGTTCAACTTGCAAAAAAAAGTTTGTCACGGTAAGCCTGTGGACATTATGGTAGCGGGTGCCAACTTACTCATCTTAAAAATCAACTCACAATTGTTTGGGCAGAGCACCTCAAAAGTATAGCTTCTGGTGATGAGAGACAAGAAGTTCAACTGATAGACAGAGGTGGTGGTGTGGATATTAATTTCATGTAAATCAGCCATGCGACTATTACACATAGTGTGCTGCAACGTCAGAATGGCACAGTACCAAAGCAGCCTACATGTTCCCTGTAGGTCTCCAGGGGTGGTATCACTAAGAAGGGAGTCACCCCATCAACTATCAACTTATGTTCACCAAAGAGTCACTGTATAAACCAAACCCATGAGAAAGTCTATTTATACGATGAGAAGCTGACAAAAAATGTTAGCATTGACCTCCTCCCTTTTTCTTCCATGGAAGGAGTATGGATTCTTGAATTTGTAGACACCCTCTGCTCAAAATGGAAGGATCCAAGCCAAACCTATTGTTTCACTGTTCTTTGCCAGTGCAGCACCATCAAATGCTGCAATTGGTTGGTGACACTATGAAGGAGGGCGCTGTTGTTTAGTCCATTCATCATTTACACAATGGTCATTTGGACCAGTTGTCAAGCATCAGATTACATGTGCATCATTGCACACTGGATATCATTAAAGGACGTAAAGTAACAGCTAAGGACTGGACTTAGCACTGATGATGCATTCTGGGACTATAAGTGGCATGCAACAGGTGGTATTTTCACTATGGAGAAATGTTATGCAGCTGCCAACATCTTCAAAGAATTTAATACTAAAGCCACGAATGGCTTCAACCCAGAGGTCTCAGCACTGGAGTAATTGCCACTAATGATGGCAGTAATATTTTGAAAGTCATTACTGACAAATGATACCTCAGAGTCCTATGCACATTGCAGAAACTTCATTGCGAAGGACTTTCTAAAAAAAGAAGATGTAGTCAGGAACATACTGAGCACCTGTTGAAGGATTTGCACTAATTTTATAGTTATTTCCTCAAGCAAAGAAGCAGTTGAGGATCATTCAGCATGCTAATAAAATACCTGTAAAAGCCCTCATAGATGGTGTTCCATCAATTTTGAACTCAACCTACTCCTGTTTGAGCAGTACAAGTCTATCCATGATAATATAATGCTAAAGGATAGGAGAGGAGATGCAACTGCCAAGTCCATGACATTTGTGGTGGAAAAATGGGGACTAGCGGAGAGCCTGATCCTCCCTTTTGAGATTATGAGACAGGAAGTCAGCAGGGGGTAGTGAATAATAAGCCAAGCAATTTTGTTGTTGCATTTGCTGCAGATGTATCAAAACAAAGGGGGAGTGAGAGGATATCCTGGGTTCGTCCTCCGAATCAGATTCATGACACACAACAAGAACCCAGCTATGTCAAGGAGACTAATCCTCCACTGGAGAAAACAGAGTTTTCTTGTAAAGCCCTCACCCACCACAGTTAACCCTTGTTGGCATGCTTCATCATCGGGTCCATCCCATTCCGCTACGGAGCGGGTGTGCTTCCTCCCTACAGTTTGACTACGGGCTTCACTCTCCCCCAGAGAAACCCATGAGGTAAATGTATGTGATGTGATGTATGTGATGTGTGTTTTCATTGTATTTTATTTTCAGTGTATGTTTTTGACAATGGGTTCTGAGACCACCCACAATGAGGCAGATTTACAAGAAACTGACTCATCTGTACAGATGCGCAAGTTTCCCCGCGCCTCCTTGTGAAACCCTTACGCCACCAGGGATGCGCCGTATTTTCAATATAGATAGTAAAAGGGGGAAACCCAATATACCCTTGTAGGTTTGGGCAATACAATGATCAAGTAAAAGGACCTGCAAGGGATTTTGTTACAAAAAATGACTTCTGGTTAATTGTAAGATTCACTCTGAAAGTAACACTCCAGTAGGAGATGACTACAAAGTGTCGATGGACAACTGAGCAAAAATGCAAAAAAGAGAAAAAGAACACACGGGAGACCTAGGATATTTTGAAACAGTCAATCTTATTTAGACATGAAGTATTCAAATGGGGTAAAATATTTACAGCAACATATTTATGCAAAGAAGCCAAATAAACATCGTGCTAACAGTACATAAAAATAACTATTCCAAATGCAAGAATGAGAGTCACAAATTAAACAAAAAATATGTAACTATCAAAGGAAATGATTTCCACTCGGAAATAGATATAATGGTCGACGTTTCGATCTGTTCCGCTTTCGTCTTTTCAGACCATCTTCAGGACAGTACATTTGGTGCTGTCTGATGAACCATTCAAATAGGAGAAGGTAACTTCTCTGAGAGTTGTACTTTAAGATGAAAAAGGGACTTGCAGCAGCAGCTGTCTAAATAGTGGTTACGAATAATGAGGCCACCAAATGATGAACCAATAATTTCCTTTATTCTACGAGGTTGGACCTCTGCACTTTGGGAATCAAAACGTGGAAGGGTCAGACAATTTGCGGCCACCGAATGATGCACCGATAATTTCTTTGTTGTGCAAGGACAGAAACCTGCGCTCTGGAACGGTGTGGCTGGCGTCCAGAATAAAGTCTTTGAGTGAGGAGTGTTGTGACAACTTTTAACCACACTTATATCAATCCTTATCACATATAAAAAATAACCAGCTCCACTGTAATCAGGTGTCGAAGCACACCCGGATGGCATTCGGCTTTCCGGGTGGGACCCCGATGATTAAGCATGTCACCAACTAGGTTGGTGAGTGAGGGGTCTTCTAAGGACAAAGGAAAGGATTGTCCCAGATTGGGTTGCAGGGCTTGCACCTCAATACCATACTAATGAATAGGTATTAAGTACCTGTAGTGGTTACTCCTCCATTTGTTTAAACATTGAATCCAAGGGGACCAGGAGTTTCTACTAGAACCTTAAGGTCAACTACCCTTTCTCTCCCAGTTGATTCCCAAAAACGCAGCACCTATAATACCTGACTTTGAACAACAGCGTTCACAGTTCGATTCCAAAGTCCATCAGCATCTCAGCCCACCACTATCTCACTGTAGGTCACACCTTGCTTAATCATCCCAACACCCCAAGCGCCGGCACACCTTTCCGGGGTAGCTTTACGCTTTACAAATGCTGGCATTTTTTTAATTAAAAAGCAGAGTAATAACAAATATTAACGAGTTTTTTTTTCTTCTATTTTAAACGATATTTTTTTTATGTCTTCCATTTAGATGTTTTTAATCATGAGAATGCAAAGGACACAGTTTACTGGGTAACACTTTTTAAACTCTCCAACGTATATAGATAATAAGGACCTTATACGTGTTACTATGGAAATCGAAACCTTTACAGCTTCACAGTTTGTAACTTTTCCCAATACGTGCACATGTAAAACAGTTAAAACGTGACCAAGTGTAAACTGTAAAACGTGAAATCTACATAGGCGGAGACGAATCTTCCTTCCATAGACTACTAAACAACCAAAAACTATATAAACCACACCTATTGTGCGATTAGTTTTGTGTTCGCGAGTTATTTCTGCATCGCCAATCTGTGATGCAGGTTCCCTTTTCTAGCAACAGATTCTGGTTTTGCGTCAACAAACATATTCCGGAGTTGTAAGTTGTTTCATTATGACATAGTAGATAGTTATAATTTGTGGCTATTTGTCAATATTATAGCCTTATAGCCCGCCGTAGAGGGCTATACCGGCTATTAAAGGCCCTCTCCAGCGTTAAAGGCCCCGAGCCGAAGGTGAGGGCCTTTAACAAGGGAGAGGGACTTTAATAGCCAGTATAGCCCAGCTACGAAGGGCTATAAGGCTATTAGAACATTCTGCCACTAGAGGGCAGAATGTTCTACCAAAAAAGAACAAAGCCTTATGGGAGCGTGAGGGGATTGGAATCCCCTCAGGGTCCTTGAAGCCTTCGTTCACAGCCAGAGCTGTGAACTAAGAATTATTGGAATGTTGGAGCTCCAGGCTTATACCAGCCATTATAAGCCCGGAGCACCCCATTGTTTTCCATAGAGCTACTAACATTCCAATGTTCTAATTAAACATTTATATCTAGAAAAAAGTGTTATTGCATGTTTTTCCCTTTTTCTCTGTAACGTCAGCAGCTTGTTTTCAGAAACAGATAAATGACAACAAACATAGCTCCTTTTTTGGCTCCTTTCAGCTTATTTATGGTGACTTTCTATATTATAATAATGACATTGTTATTCGCTTCAGAGGTGTTGGTGACCCGTCAGCGCAAACCTTAAACATTTACAATCAACATCACCACCTTCCAGTTGTTAGTGTGTTTTCCCCTAGGGATCATATACTGTTAATATGTATATTATAATATTAACAGTTATGCTGATCTCAGTGGAGTTCATGACCCGTCGACACAAAGAGTAAAGATATATAAGCAACATCACCTGCTTCTGGTTTTTAGTCTGTTCCCCCCTTTTGATCATATTCTGTGAATATATATATTATAATTGTCACAGTCATAATGATCTCAGAGGAGTTTATGACCCGTCGCCACGAAGATCAAGCTTTTCGACCTCCCAGAGAAAAGAAGTTTGGAAAATAATTACAGCTCGAAACTATTTTGTTATGGATCTTTTGTTAAATAGATAACTTTATTTTCCTTTTCTTTTTACTGTAACAATGGTATCAATCGTTATATTGTAATAGATTGTCCTATAGTTACAGAAGAGGAATAGAGAATTGTCTGCGCCATCTGTAATACAGCTTACAAAACATTAGAATGTACTTGATCAGATATTTTTTTCAGGGAGCATATTTTATAAAATTGCAGAATAAAAAATACAGCTTTCATACATACTTTGTTACTTTAAATATTTGATAAACCCTACATTTCTGAATGTTATTTTCTAATTTCTATTCTTCTCATTTGCGGTTCCTATTCACCTTCTCCCTAAAGAATATATAGGACCACTTCTGTATATTATAATAGTACTATCCTATATATTCTTAAGTGAGTATGTGATTTGTTAGAGGAACAGTGTGCGACATCTAAGCACTACGAAAGAACGTTCCTGAATTCTACAAAATACAAATTTGAAAAATAATAATGCATACATTTCTATGTAATATGAAGTCACTTGTATTTAACTGATTTTTACTTGTTCTCCTGACCTCAGATAATGTAGTTGGGGAGTGATTGTGTAGCACTTCTATTCTACTTTATCTAAAAGTAACCGATGCCCTCTTACGTTATCAAGAATTTGGGGCAACGCTTTTACAAACTATAGCAGAAAAAAGGAGGGTATGGCCACGCTTAACTGATATTTTATAAAATTCCATTTTTATTTGTCACCCCTTTCATAAATACAGCGTCAGTTTCTGAAGAAAGTTTATTTGTATTTGCTAAATAAAAACTGTTTCAAACCTAGACTGACATTTTTGCTGCGCAACCACACCTCCCCATCAGAAAAGTAAACACCACATTATAAGTAAATAGTGCTCCTGGAAAGTATCTCACCCGCAAACTTGATAAAAAAAAACACTGCAAGACACTGTCATTTTTCTGGAGTCATTTGTACACCAAACGGCAAATATATAAATGTCCCTTAAAACATATAAAAACAACAGCGAACCCCCGCTATTATTTTTATTATATTTTCCACTGACTTCTTCTATGACTAACGGTTCCTATGGAAAAAGTTTAAAACTCCAGCACAGTAACTGTTTTGATTACCAACATTGTGTGGCGAACTTCTAACCTCTGTGCTCACTTAACTATTCCATGAACTGTTACTATGGTAACAGCCAGTAAGCAGTTTGGGGGTAGGGTTGAAAAGTACTGGCTGTACAGAAACCGTTATATTTACCCAGGATACTCTACATAACAGAAAGGAAAGCAAAGTAATACAGAACACTGTGTAGCAGATTCACAACCCCCATGCACCACTTTTGCGTCACTTTTCCCATCTTAACAATTATGCAACTGTAACGCAATTAACTTGTAAATCTGTCCCTATGCACATTACGAGCAAAAGAAGTACACAACTCTTTCAATTCTTTATAGATCACAATTAGACAGTGTTGCTTCACGATTCTCAATGCACTTCAATAAATACTTTGTGACTATTTAAATGGGAGACGGGATTGTCGACATTACAAAACTTAGGGGCATATTTACACACACGGCGTTAAAATTGTCGTCGCTTTAACGGCAGCAAACTACAACAAAATTGGCGAAAATGGACTTCAAAATCCTTTGCTATCTTACTGGAAGAGTTTTTTTCAACATTCTTGTTTGCTATGCAAGAGTGAGAACCACCCCCCGGCGCTATAAAATAAATGGTGCCTACCCCTGGGACACTGCTGTTTGCCATGAGAGTGCGGGAGTCTCGCAGCTTCCGTCCTCCCATAGTAAACTTGATTTGTATTTTGAAAGAGAGAGCAGGAAAATCTGTTCTCTCTTTCAAAATCCAAACTAGATTGCTTTTCCACATGCATGTTAGCATCTCCCCATGTGGAAAAGCAATGCCGGCTCCCGAAGGACGCGGGGAGCCAACGAAACCGTGGGGGCATTGTGGCTCCCCCATGGTCCCCAACATTTTTTATAAGACCAGAGGGATGGGGTCCCCGGGGATAATAGAAATCACTGATAGGGGCTATTTTTTTACGGTACAATAAGAAGTCGCGCACCCAGCGCGGCGCTCAGTGCGGCCCCCTGGTGTGCACGCACTGGATGCACGACTCATAATCTGTAGTGTGCACGACTCCAGCGCCTTTGGTGCACAACTTCTACGCATTTGGGAGCCGGCATTGCCTTTCCACATGGGGAGATACTAACATGCAGCTCCCCATGTGGAAAAGCAATCTGGTTTAGATTTTGAAAGAGAGAACAGATTTCCTTGCTATGGGAGGGCGGGATGGGCACCCCGGGACACTGCAGGAGCCGGCCCTCCGACAATACATAAAGCCCCGGGGACTGGTGGTCCCCGGAGCTTTGGGGAGCTTGAAACCCCTCCCTAACCATTTTTTTTGCCTCGGGGGGTGACGGGGCCCTCGAGTGCTCCAGGAGGCGGGGCCACACAGCCCCCCTCCCACAATACATAAAGCCCCGGGGGGGTGGTGGTCCCCGGGGCTTTGGGTACCTGAAGCCCCCCCAACCATTTTCTATTTTGTAGCCCCGGGGGGTGACGATCCCCGGGGCTGGGGGGCCCCTCTGGCCCCCCATAAAATTTACCAATTTTGCCCCCGGGATTTGGCCCCCACCAGGGCTAATTATGAAAAAAGCTCCATTTTATTTATTTATGTTTTTTTACAGCAGAGTCTGCGCATCCTACACCATTTGCCGTTTTTTAAACAACAAAAAAAATACATTTTAGTGGGCCCTTGAGGTCCTTCTGTTACCCCCTAAGCAGGTGTAGAGGGTCAAAGTATTTCTACCCTGCCCCCTTTCTACGTTTTGCACACTTGTTCCACTGACTTCTTCAGCCTTGCTTCCGA
Source organism: Lissotriton helveticus (assembly GCF_964261635.1). Taxonomy (NCBI): domain Eukaryota; kingdom Metazoa; phylum Chordata; class Amphibia; order Caudata; family Salamandridae; genus Lissotriton; species Lissotriton helveticus. Next base: position 109,249,835 of record NC_136072.1, read on the forward strand.
GGCACAAAATGGCTGCCAACAGTTCCTGGTTTTGAATGTTGACAACCACTTGACAGCCAATTAGCATTCAGCGCGTGATCGGAAGGGTGAGCTTACGATACACTCACGGTGCGCTCATAGTCCGCGGATCCACCACGCCCATAGATATACACATTCTTTTAACTGTAATTTTCTCAGGGACTAATGAACATATTGACACCATTTAAGCAAAAGGCACTAGTCTGAACTAAGGACTACATCCCTGCCAAATTTGGCGTAATTCCGTTCAGCAGTTCGGGCTCTAGCTGTGGCTAAAGGTCCTATGGGAAATTGCATGAGGAAAACATGTTTTGGGACCCCCTTTTTTCTCGGCCCCCGCTTGACGAATCACCCCCAAACTTTCAGGGAAGGAGCGGAACGAAGCTGGTCATTAGTTTTGAAAATTTCGAGAAGATTTATCAACCAGTGCCACAGTTATTCCAAATAAAATGTTGCGGATTTCCTATGGAAAATAGGTCCTAACTATAACTATCTACTGGCGACCGCCAGTAGATAATACACACGCATATATATATGTATGTATATGTATACATGTATATGAATATATATATTTGTGTGTATGTATGTATATATATTACCTACTGGCGGTCGCCAGTAGGTAGTTATAGTTAGGATTATTTTCCATAGGGAAATCGCAACATTCTATTGGGAATAACTTTGGCGCCGGTTGAGGAATCTGCCTGAATTTTTCAGCAACTTTGCCTCGCGGCGCTCCGGTCCTTCCCTGAAAGTTTGGGGGGATTCGTCAAGCGGGGGCCGAGATAAAAGGGGGGTCCCAAAACGTGTTTTCCCCATGTTAATTTCCATAGGGCGGTCGCTCGAACGGCTGAATGGATTTTCACCAAACTTGGCAAAATTGTAGGGACTGGTAGCCCGATGTGCCTTTGCTATGTCTCCATATGTGTGCTCCAGAGGATTTAGAGTAGAGTTGGGGTAGGCGTTTGACATATTAATTCATGGTGCCGGTATTGGTAGACTCCGCTACTCCCGCTATGTGGATATTGTTCCGGCGGAATCGTGCCTCCAGGTCTCTGGCTTTTGTGGCGACCATCTTAAGAAGTCATTCTGTGCGTTGGAATTGTTGAGCCGGTTGCGCATCCTCTATCTCCGAAATGCGCTGCTCCGCTGCTTCAATGCGGGTGTCTTCCTGGTCTATATGGCCTCTCATGTCGTCCAGCTGCATGACCAGTGTGTCAAGACTTGTGTCAATGGCCTTGAATCTGGCCCACAGCTCCGCCATAATAGCCGCAGTTCCATCCGGTGGGGGAGGCCCTGACTCAGCCTGTTTTCGGGGGTCCTCATTTTGGGGGCCCGCTTCCTCCTCGCGCCAGGGGGTCTTTGCGGCATCAAAGGAGAGTTGATGTTGTTTCGGGTATCCCCTCCCCATAGTGGAGCCAGGACGGGTATCATGTTTAGGCAGGTTAGTCCAGGTTCTGTGTGTCGGGGAAGGGGTTAGGTTTATTGTTGATCTCAGGTAGATGTGCTGATGGCTAGGGGTTAGCGTCATGGAGGAGCACAGTAGTGTGCAAAGTTAGAGGGCCACCCGTTCACACCTCACTTTAGGACTCAAAGTCGCTCATGTCTCAATTACTCTGCGATATGTCCATGCATCTGCAACAGGAGCCTGCTGGTTTTTCTCACCTCAGGTGATCCACAGCCCACCGGCATAAAGGGCAATCGCCCGTGGGGCCAGAAGACAAAGCAGTTGCCCAGAGGCACAGGTCGCACCAGGACAAGGGCCCAGTCCACTGGGAGCAAGCCGCGGTAAGCACCGGCCACGAGGGAGAAAAGAAAGGGGTGAGAATCACTGCTACGGCCCAATGCCAGGGCTCAGCGAATGGATCAGTGCCTGCTTTTTAGGCCTCCAGGCAACATGATGCGGGGAGAGGTCCGAGTCCAGTTGCGCTCCACGCAGCACCATAGGCCGCACCAGATGCCAGGTCACTGGCAGGGAGAGCTCACCGTCACGGCCCAGGGCCAGGAGCCGATATCTTAGGTTTCTTGCAGCGATGCAGCAGAGGACCCTCCAGGTTGAGTTGTGTTCACAGCGGGTATTGCTTCTGCCAGCAACCCCGCCCTCAAGCTCGCTCGCAGCCCCTATCGCTGTGGGGGCTCTGAGAGCTGCATCAGGTTGCTGGGCTGGCAGCTCGTTGCATCAGGAGGCATCAGCCCGTCATAGCCCTCATGGATCACTAGGGGGTCAGAAGTTGCCTCACCTTCCCCCTCCCTCCCTCCCCGGGCATGCCATGATCCCCGGGCTTGACTGCTAGAATCGTGGAGTAGGAGATGCAGCTCCGGACCTTCAAAGTTGGGAGGCCATCTTGGTCGCCGTTCAGGCCATGCCCCTGAGTTCTTCTTCTTTTTAATGTTGTACATGTTCCCACTTGTATGTTGTTCTTTTAATTCCTTACATTAAATGATCATGTTCAGTTGGACAGCTAAATATAGACATCATTATAATTTTATTTAAAAAATCTTTTCTACAAATTGTTTCCTTGTTAGGGACCGTTGTTTCTGTAAAAATGCTCAATAGGGTTGCAACTTCTTTTTTGTGGCACGGATCCATACCGCGTCTCACTCTTGCCCATTGACAACATGCCCCTTACGATGGAGGCCTAAGAATTGCCAATCTATACCTTACTAACTTGCCTCCCAACTTCTGGTAATACAGGACAGGTTTAACAGGTGTTGGTCGGATACTGCTTACAGACTGGAACTATTGCTTTCGGGATGCCTTGAATTGTGGCTATGCTGAACCCCCACATCGCTCCTACGAGGACCAGAGTAGTTTTCCTCACAGGGAGGGCTGCACTTCATCATACTCATTGGGTTACCACACTTTCATAGCAGACGCCCCTCTGGCATGGAACCTGGCTGTAAGAGGTGGTGGCATTGCAAGGTTTTGGGGAATGGGATCTCATTGGCATCTCGCAGCTGGGTGACGTGTGGTCAGGGTCACACATGTGATAATTTCAAGAGCTCCAGATTACCTCTTCACTCACCTCTACCCAATTCTACAAATATTTCCAATTGCGACATGCACTCCTCACTCATGTATCTCAGACCGACCAACAGACAGAAGCAGCAACTGCAGGCCAACCCAATAAAGCAACACATAGCAATGGGTCAGGACTGCTCCTGGAAGCTCTTTAGCTCTTCTTCTTCGCTAGACCCTTTTAGTTCCAAAACTGATCTAAAATTCTGGGGTTTAATGTCTACTACTTATACCCCATTTTCTCTCAGTAGTCTTTGTTCTAAGAGTCTCTGAGCTCAATAAAAACAGTTCTATTCTCCATGATCGAGCTTCACCACAGGAGGTCGAGACAGCATTGTGCGGAGCAAACACAGGTTATTCAGGTGCTAGTGAAACTCCTCCCACCACTCTAAACGCATTAAGGTCTATTTAGCCTGGCTATGAGTCACCCAGGAAAGGCAGGACACACCTCAACCCAGCTTATAGCTGTCTAGAGTGAATGCACATCCCTAGCTCCTGTTACTTCAAAACCAGATGGTGAAAACCCAAACAGGCAGAAGCACACAGGAAATGCCTACTTTCTAAAAGTGGAATTATCAAAAACATAATTTAAAAATCACCTTTACTAAAAGGTGTGTTATTAAATTCTGAGTTCAGGGAGTCTAACCTCCAAATCTCTAGCTTTTCCCAACTAAAAGTTACACTTGTAAAATGTTACAAGACAGCTCCAATGATAGCCTATGGGAGAGCTAGTCCTTGCAATAGTGAAAAATGTAATACATAATATTTCACGATCAGGACATGTAAAATTCACCAGTACATGTCCTACCTTTAACATACACTGCACCCACTGCATCCTGCCATGGGGGTACCTTGGGCCCACCTTACGGGTGACTTGAAATGTAAGAGAAGGGAAGGTTAGGGCCTGGCAAGTGGGGGCACTTGCCAGGTCGACATGGCAGTTAGAAAGTGTGTGCGCAAACACTGCATTTGCAGGTCTGAGAAACCTTTGTAAGCTACTTGTGTGGGTGGCATAACCAGTGCTGCAGGGCAAGTAGTAACATTTGATTTAAAGGCCCTGTGCACACTGGTGCACTTTAATAGGAGCTTACCCGTTAATCAAAAATGCCAATCAGGGATAACCAATCATAATCATAATTTATACAGGGAGTACTTGCACTTTGACACTGATAAGCAGAGGCAAAGTGCCCAAAGCATCTAAGCCAGTAAAACGAAATCCAGCACACAGTAAAAAATGCAGGAGGTAGAGGCAAAAAATCAGGGGAAACCACGTCAAGGATGCCAAGTCTAACACAGTGTTTTAAAAAACATATTTCACTCGCAGATAAGCTTATCACACAATTCCTTTGAAATAGAGAGTTCATCCAATGGGAGTCATACTCTCAACTTGATTGTGACAATACCTGTGAAATCTTAATTTCCTCGAATGAGAATCTTAGTTTCAGTTTAATTTGTATCCCACCATCTAATTAGGCTCTAAGCATCAGGATGCATGTACTTCCCATGAGATTTTATCATTGCCCTTTGTTTAAACAGAATTGTCTTCATGGAAGATAAACAAAATCCAGACTATTTAATTACAATCAGGACCTAGTGCTGAAAGTACATTAAAAGATCTCAACCTTTTACAGAATATATTTTTAACAAAGCAAGATGTGTTTTCCCTTACCTCACAACTTTTGAACCCCCTAATCAACATTTTAAATGCCATTTAAAAATGATATAAGGATTATTACTTGCAGTAAGGTCCTGTGTTGGGGTTAAGACATTTACAAGTGACTTTGCTTTTAGTCTCATGGTTTATTATTAGTCCTGAGAGAAATTTTGTTTACACTGGGATAGTCTTACATAACCTCCAACATCTCACAATACGATTGTTATACGGAATGCCCAAGATTACATGATTACACCAAGTCAAGTAGTGTACAATTCTAGAGTCCATTCAAGTGCTGTGGGAATGAACTATAATTGACATGTGGGTGTGTTTACTCAAAAGTGGACTTGTATGTGACTGGAATGGCTGATGCTGTGAAATATACGCTTATTTTTTTTTGTTTACCTGTCACAGGGAATTTGGTTGGCAGTGTTTCTATTCCACAAGTACTGAATTTGTAGGCTCTGTGTTTTGAGATTGATTTGGAAGTTGCCCTGTACATTTGACTGTGGCATCATTGTGGCACGTCAAATCATTGGTTTAGTTCTAAAGCATAATACAGCAATGTGGTGGCCATGAGGTGTATGGCTTCCCGCATGCTCTCTTAATGGCATGTGATTGTCTGTTTTAGGTGCATTAATGAGAGTTTATATGAACCTGCTTAGACAGTCTACACGATTTTGTACTGTAGTTTGTATGCCAAACGTGTGGTTGAATGCCACATTGTTGCTTATTGGTTGCCAAATCTGTTCAGTTGTGTGGCTTTGCTCAGTGACACACTACATACCACTTAGGATGGCTGTTTTCCTCTTTTTGACACGGCTGTTTCTCTTTTTTAGCCCGCGTTGCTACATTTGGTTGCTCATTGTGTCAATATAGTTGCCACTCTCTGTGGTCACAGGCTACAAGTGATTCAGATTGACTGTGTGTTCATTAATTTTCAGATGCCGTTGTGATGCTTGCTTGGAGTTGTTGCATGAATACATCTAAATATATGGGTGTTTAAATGTATATCTATGCAACACCATTATAGCACACGATTAACACAAGGTTCATTTCGTATATGATGGCAATGTGTTGAATTTTATTTGAGTGTGTAAGGTACGTACAATCATTTATCTGAAATAAGGTGGTGTTATGTTTCTCGTGGAAACCATACTTTTGTTGCTTGGTGGCTTTCATGTTGATATGGTTGTCATGATGGGGCACACTAGATTTAGTTTTTCTGTTGTTTTGTGCCTTTGTTGTTGTGCGTTCCTTGCATACATGGGCATGTATTTTTTCTGTGTGTACCACTGGTTTGTGCTCAGGTTCCAACCTCTCATTTGGAGTGTTTCGGAGTTCATGTTCCTGCTCCTGCCATGCCCTTTCAAGCAGGATCCATCATGTGTATCTAACTTGCAAGGTGGAGGCAATTTGGAATAATGTGTGTACTTTTTGATCCGTACTGTTTTGGAAGGGTGATGAAGTTCATTTTGTGGTGATGCATGTTGCCATGGTAGGTTGTGTTTGAGGGCCAGTGTTTATTTGGTTTGTAGAAAGGTTGGGATGCTGTCTCTGGACTGCTTTAGTACTTTATATTGATATTATTGTCTTGTGGTGAGTATGATGTATGTAGAATGATTTGCAAGAGATATCACCTGAGACAGAAGAAAAGCTCACATGAGGATGGACTCAAATGGTGTAAACATTGCTCCTGATGTGGTGTTATGTGGTGTTATGTGTAAAAAATATACCTATCATTTCACTCAAATGCACCTATTTCTGTGTGGACCGCATCAACTGAACACAACTGTTTGTAACATAACATAACATAGCATACTATAACATAATATATCAATTCTCTCATTTTATACTATTAGTTAGTATCAGATAAAAGTCATTGGTAACTGAGACTGAGACAACTCTGAATCAATATGTAAACAGGGCTAAATTCACTTGCATCTGTTTTAGCACTACCACTAGGATTGAAATTAGGTCCAGAGATTTCACTTACTAAATACAGTTATAATAAAAAATAAATCAATAAATGTTTTGTTTGTTGAGTCCAAGGCAAATTTGACAGGAATATCAGATGAAGTGAGTCTCACATATGTCTTCACTAGGAAATGTCTTTACTTCCGGCAGATGAAGAGAACCTTCCACAGCGCTTGCTTCAGTTTTCTGTTTCCCAAAATCAACACAATGGATTGTGCAGGAATGCAGGATGCAATGATGATCTCGCAAATACAATTTAGCCAATGATAATAGAAATAGAGTTCACAAAATGCTGCAGGTAAATATAGAAAATAGATCAGAAGAAGAAACCCCAAAATTCTGGCTGCACCAAAATGAGCCTCCATTCGTGGTTGGCTAAACCCTGATGCATTCTCTTTCATTCGCCAAGTGTGTCTACAGAGTGATGCGAGGATGAGAATGATGTAAGTAATGTCAAGAAGAGCAGGCAAACAGAAGCCAAAAACAACAGGTACAATTTCATACGAAGTTGATGATTTTGTTTCACCTTCTGAAAGAGTTACAGTGAAATTAGTAATTGATTTGTGAGGTGATTCTCCATATGAATCCCAGTATCCTGGGACACTGAGGGCCAAAGATCCCACCGCAGAGCCTGCAAGGAACCAGGGAACCACCTTAGATATCCTCAGTTTTATCCAGAAGATGACGTGGTGGTTAAAATCCACAATCTTCACACAGTAAAAGAGACAAAGGCAAGTAGTGAACCAGAAACTGCAGCTACCAGACAATGCTAGAAGTTGAACCATGACCAAATGACCGTAACCCATTCGTCGAGCCTCCTGTGCTTTCAGGGAGACAAGAGTATATGCGATCACAGTAAGTTCTGAACAAATGCTAGAGATCCCCAAAACCAGAAAGATAAGATCACATGTGTTCAGGCTTTTACCGTTAGCCCATTGGAGGATATTTGAAGCCACGATAAATGCACTGATGAGTATTCCAATCACATTTGCTATTAATATCACAATGGAACATAAAATTAATAATGCATGCGCCATTTCTTTCATTTGGTCCATGAAGAGCTGCTGCAGTCTCTGCTAACAGTACTTCTCTGAGTATAAATTGCAGGAACACTTTTCATAGACTCTTGAAACCTGTAGCTGCCTCTGGTTTCAGTTACTGTTGACATCATGCTCACCATGGCAATTGCTTTGAATGGATGTAAATCCAAATGGTTTTATGTTCACCTGTCCTCAATCCCAAAGTAAAGCTGTCAATCCCCAGTGGCACACATTTCCATTATTATATGTATTTTGCAAATGTCTCTATTCTGTGCTTAGAAGTATGTTAAGGGATATTTACTCCCTTTCTTTAAATTGTTAGATAAACCCATACAATGGAGAGTGATTTCCGTTGGGCATTGTCTGCTGTCTCAGCCCCCATTAGATACTCCTAATGTCAGCACAGCAAATATAAAATGTGTAGTAACTGGATTAGTGGACAGTTTTTCCATTCTGCAGCAATCACAAATTTGCCCTAGTTATCAAGGGGTGTAACCTCTCACCTTGTGGTAGTTACTGCAAATGTCTTCTCCAGGAAGGTTGCTGGAGTGTTTATGAGGTAAGGGTTGGCTTTGGGGAGCAGATTATTCAAATTATCACACCAAGACATTTTGCTGCGTTTCCGTGACAGAGAGAGAGCAGGATTGCACTATTTCTACTAATATATGACCCATTCCTGCTCTCGTCTGTTCACTTAGAAGTCGTCACCACCCTTTTGAACCTCAGGACTGACGGTTCCTGTGGTTGTTGCCATGAGATGAATCACCTGCGCTAGAGCCATGACAGTGATATTGAGTATGCAAAAAAAGTGATGGGTGGAATGCTTGAATTAATCTTAGCCACTGGTAAATACTCTGGCAGCATCGCAGTCCATTGGTATTTTGTACACCATGCCACCTCAGTGTGGACCCAGCTACATGCAAATTAGTCTTGACCCTGCACCAGTTGGGACAGTCCAGCCCTAACTGCCAAGCCAGGTCCTCCCTGAACCGGAACACAAGCAACCCAGGACCAATTTTGCTCTAGTTATGCGCTTATCAGATGGGTACGGGCTGGTTCCAGTGAGTGTGCACAGGACCCATGTTTGGGCATGTTGCAGTAACATACTGAGTGCCTGGTTTTCCTCCATCACTCTTATCCTCCTTGAGTTATGAAGAACTCGAGTGGTACGAGGAATACAGATGGTCTATTGGTGTGCTTGGATGTCTAACAGTCTCCCACGTGGTACGCAGAGGCACCAGCAGTTATTGTATTTATTAATTTGATTTGTGTCTGCCCTCCACCTCCTATAGGGACCCCATGGGTACTGGAGTGACGCCAGTAAAGATGTAATTCATTTATTAAATGTTTGCCTAGCCTCCTGTCTCCCAAAGGGTATCCTTGGGCCCTCAAGAGCAATCATCATTATTTAATTTATTTATTCAGCCTGTGTCTGCTGTCCTGCCTCACATAGGGGTCCCATGGGCCCTGGAAGGACACCAACTTAGCTTTTCCTGTATAATGGCTAGCAAAAAATAGCTATGTCTATGCATGGATACACTATTTTTGTGCATTTATAATAATAATGACTTGTATTACATTGTCTTGATTTTCTCACTGACTTCATGATATATTTGTATTACCCGCAAGTGCAAAAGGAGTCACATCATGCACAATATCAACACAGAGAGAAGTCTGCGAATTTGCTGACAGAGAAACCAGAGGCCCCTGGTGAGTGTTTCTGCTTGTGCTGAGTGCTGTTAACCCATATAAGACGCCCCAATGAAGGATGTTCCTTCAAAGAAAATGGTCAGTAAGGAGAAGTAGAAGTCTGTTGTCAATGCCACCACTGGCATCAAGCCCTCCTCATTTCTTGGGAAATGTGACTTACCGGGTGCATGCTTCTCTGGGAAGGAAGAGGCTTCGAGGAGGATCACCACTGGATCAAGAGCACCACTACTAATAACAAACTATGTGTTTTTCAGTGCTGCATTGACTGCAGGCATGAAGATCAGTGAGCCTGAAATAGAATTGCCCTAGCAGCTAACTGAATCTTTTCAGGAAAGAGACCTACTGGTACCACGACCATCAACCCCTGAACTTCTGGAAGTGGGAGCAGAGAAGGAAGTTCAGCTTAATGAAGAGGAGGATGTTGTTGTGACTGGTCTTCCACTGACACAACAGCTTCATGATCTCCAGTAATGAAAAGAAGGAGCACTCCCTTATCTTCTCTAAGCCCCCCTTCAAAGGATCTGGATATGTATTGGAACCCAACTTAGACTCGCCTCGAAAGATGAGTGAAAAGGAAGGTTCATGAAAGCCTTGGAAGTGAGTAGAGTTATGATCAGTCAGTGCTAGGTAGTGTGGAGAGTGGCACAGAGGAAGTACAGCTGACTTCTATTCAACCTGGTCTTAGTCATGTATTTCCACCAACACTGCCTCTTTCAATATTTTCAAGTCCACAAAACCTGTAGAAACCACACCTACTACACCCTGTAGAGTCACAGTCTGCCCTAGAGAAAGACCAACACAACCGCCAAGCTCTACCTCAACAAGCCCATCAGGCTTTTGCAGCATAAGAAAGTTCTCCTCCACAGTTTGAGACTTCTTTACACTCAGACTACATGAGGATCAAATCTCAGAATGTTCAACTTGCAAAAAAAAGTTTGTCACGGTAAGCCTGTGGACATTATGGTAGCGGGTGCCAACTTGCTCATCTTAAAAATCAACTCACAATTGTTTGGGCAGAGCACCTCAAAAGTATAGCTTCTGCTGATGAGAGACAAGAAGTTCAACTGATAGACAGAGGTGGTGGTGTGGATATTAATTTCATGTAAATCAGCCATGCGACTATTACACATAGTGTGCTGCAACGTCAGAATGGCACAGTACCAAAGGAGCCTAGATGTTCCCTGTAGGTCCCCAGGGGTGGTATCACTAAGAAGGGAGTCACCCCATCAACTATCAACTTATGTTCACCAAAGAGTCACTGTATAAACCAAACCCATGAGAAAGTCTATGTATACGATGAGAAGCTGACAAAAAATGTTAGCATTGACCTCCTCCCTTTTTCTTCCATGGAAGGAGTATGGATTCTTGAATTTGTAGACACCCTCTGCTCAAAATGGAAGGATCCAAGCCAAACCTATTGTTTCACTGTTCTTTGCCAGTGCAGCACCATCAAATGCTGCAATTGGTTGGTGACACTATGAAGGAGGGCGCTGTTGTTTAGTCCATTCATCATTTACACAATGGTCATTTGGACCAGTTGTCAAGCATCAGATTACATGTGCATCATTGCACACTGGATATCATTCAAGGACGTAAAGTAACAGCTAAGGACTGGACTTAGCACTGATGATGCATTCTGGGACTTTAAGTGGCATGCAACAGGTGGTATTTTCACTATGGAGAAATGTTATGCAGCTGCCAACATCTTCAAAGAATTTAATACTAAAGTCCACGAATGGCTTCAACCCAGAGGTCTCAGCACTGGAGTAATTGCCACTAGTGATGGCAGTAATATTTTGAAAGTCCTTACTGACAAATGATACCTCAGAGTCCCATGCACATTGCAGAAACTTCATTGCGAAGGACTTTCTAAAAAAAGAAGATGTAGTCAGGAACATACTGAGCACCTGTTGAAGGATTTGCACTAATTTTATAGTTATTTCCTCAAGCAAAGAAGCAGTTGAGGATCATTCAGCATGCTAATAAAATACCTGTAAAAGCCCTCATAGATGGTGTTCCATCAATTTTGAACTCAACCTACTCCTGTTTGAGCAGTACAAGTCTATCCATGATAATATAATGCTAAAGGATAGGAGAGGAGATACAACTACCAAGTCCATGACATTTGTGGTGGAAAAATGTGGACTAGCGGAGAGCCTGATCCTAATGCTGCTCCCTTTTGAGATTATGAGACAGGAAGTCAGCAGGGGGTAGTGAATAATAAGCCAAGCAATTTTGTTGTTGCATTTGCTGCAGATGTATCAAAACAAAGGGGGAGTGAGAGGATATCCTGGGTTCGTCCTCCGAATCAGATTCATGACACACAACAAGAACCCAGCTATGTCAAGGAGACTAATCCTCCACTGGAGAAAACAGAGTTTTCTTGTAAAGCCCTCACCCACCACAGTTAACCCTTGTTGGCATGCTTCATCATCGGGTCCATCCCATTCCGCTACGGAGCGGGTGTGCTTCCTCCCTACAGTTTGACTACGGGCTTCACTCTCCCCCAGAGAAACCCATGAGGTAAATGTATGTGATGTGTGTTTTCATTTTATTTTATTTTCAGTGTATGTTTTTGACAATGGGTTCTGAGACCACATTGGTTCTCAGGCAATTCTATTGGGTTTACACTACATGTGCCCACTCACAATGAGGCAGATTTACAAGAACCTGACTCATCTGTACAGATGCGCAAGTTTCCCCGCGCCTCCTTGTGAAACCCTTACGCCACCAGGGATGCGCCGTATTTTCAATATAGATAGTAAAAGGGGGGAAACCCGATATACCCTTGTAGGTTTGGGCAATACAATGATCAAGTAAAAGGACCTGCAAGGGATTTTGTTACAAAAAATTACTTCTGGTTAATTGTAAGATTCACTCTGAAAGTAACACTCCAGCAGGAGATGACTACAAAGTGTCGATGGACAACTGAGCAAAAATGCAAAAAAGAGAAAAAGAACACACGGGAGACCTAGGATATTTTGAAACAGTCAATCTTATTTAGACATGAAGTATTCAAATGGGGTAAAATATTTACAGCAACATATTTATGCAAAGAAGCCAAATAAACATCGTGCTAACAGTACATAAAAATAACTATTCCAAATGCAAGAATGAGAGTCACAAATTAAACAAAAAATATGTAACTATCAAAGGAAATGATTTCCACTTGGAAATAGATATAATGGTCGACGTTTCGGTCTGTTCCGCTTTCGTCTTTTCAGACCATCTTCAGGACAGTAAATTTGGTGCTGTCTGATGAACCATAGGAGAAGGTAACTTCTCTGAGAGTTGTACTTTAAGATGAAAAAAGGACTTGCAGCAGCAGCTGTCTAAATGGTGGTTACGAATAATGAGGCCACCGAATGATGAACCAATAATTTCCTTTATTCTGCGAGGATGGACCTCTGCGCTTTGGGAATCAAAACGCGGAATGGTCAGACAATTTGCGGCCACCGAATGATGCACCGATAATTTCTTTGTTGTGCAAGGATAGAAACCTGCGCTCTGGAACGGTGTGGCTGGCATCCAGAATAAAGTCTTTGAGTGAGTAGTGTTGTGACAACTTTTAAGCACACTTATATCAATCCTTATCACATATAAAAAATAACCAGCTCCACTGTAATCAGGTGTCGAAGCACACCCGGATGGCATTCGGCTGTCCGGGTGGGACCCCGATGATGAAGCATGTCACCAACTAGGTTGGTGAGTGAGGGGTCTTCTAAGGACAAAGGAAAGGATTGTCCCAGATTGGGTTGCAGGGCTTGCACCTCAATACTATACTAATGTATAGGTATTAAGTACCTGTAGTGGTTACTCCTCCATTTGTTTAAACATTGAATCCAAGGGGACCAGGAGTTTCTACTAGACCCTTAAGGTCAACTACCCTTTCTCTCCCAGTTGATTCCCAAAAACGCAGCACCTATAATACCTGACTTAGAACAACAGCGTTCACAGTTCGATTCCAAAGTCCATCAGCATCTCAGCCCACCACTATCTCACTGTAGGTAACACCTTGCTTAATCATCCTAACACCCCCAGCGCCGGCACACCTTTCTGGGGGGTAGCTTTACGCTTTACAAATGCTGGCATTTTTTTAATTAAAAAGCAGAGTAATAACAAATATTAACGCGTTTTTTTTTCTTCTATTTTAAACGATATTATTTTTATGTCTTCCATTTAGATGTTTTTAATCATGAGAATGCAAAGGACACAGTTTACCGGGTAACTCTTTTTAAACTCTCCAACGTATATAGATAATAAGGACCTTATACGTGTTACTATGGAAATCGAAACCTTTACAGCTTCACAGTTTGTAACTTTTCCCAATACGTGCACATGTAAAACAGTTAAAACGTGACCAAGTGTAAACTGTAAACTGTAAAACGTGAAATCTACATAGGCGGAGACGAATCTTCCTTCCATAGACTACTAAACAACCAAAAACTATATAAACCACACCTATTGGGCGATTAGTTTTGTGTTCGCGAGTTATTTCTGCATCGCCAATCTGTGATGCAGGTTCCCTTTTCTAGCAACAGATTCTTGTTTTGCGTCAACAAACATATTCCGGAGTTGTAAGTTGATTCATTATGACATAGTAGATAGTTATAATTTGTGGCTATTTGTCAATATTATAGCCTTATAGCCCGCCGTAGAGGGCTATACAGGCTATTAAAGGCACTCTCCAGCGTTAAAGGCCCCGAGCCGAAGGTGAGGGCCTTTAACAAGGAAGAGGGAGCGTGAGGGGATTGGAATCCCCTCAGGGTCCTTGAAGCCTTCGTTCACAGCCAGAGCTGTGAACTAAGAATTATTGGAATGTTGGAGCTCCAGGCTTATACCAGCCATTATAAGCCCGGAGCACCCCATTGTTTTCAATAGAGCTACCAACATTCCAATGTTCTAATTAAACATTTATATCTAGAAAAAAGTGTTATTGCATGTTTTTCCCTTTTTCTCTGTAACGTCAGCAGCTTGTTTTCAGAAACAGATAAATGACAACAAACATAGCTCCTTTTTTGGCTCCTTTCAGCTTATTTATGGTGACTTTCTATATTATAATAATGACACTGTTCTTCGCTTCAGAGGTGATGGTGACCCGTCAGCGCAAACCCTAAACATTTACAATCAACATCACCACCTTCCAGTTGTTAGTGTGTTTTCCCCTAGGGATCATATACTGTTAATATGTATATTATAATATTAACAGTTATGCTGATCTCAGTGGAGTTCATGACCCGTCGACACAAAGAGTAAAGATATATAAGCAACATCACCTGCTTCTGGTTTTTAGTCTGTTCCCCCCTTTTGATCATATTCTGTGAATATATATATTATAATTTTCACAGTCATAATGATCTCAGAGGAGTTTATGACCCGTCGCCACGAAGATCAAACTTTTCGACCTCCCAGAGAAAAGAAGCTCGGAAAATAATTACAGCTCGAAAGTATTTTGTTATGGATCTTTTGTTAAATAGATAACTTTATTTTCCTTTTCTTTTTACTGTAACAATGGTATCAATCGTTATATTGTAATAGATTGTCCTATAGTTACAGAAGAGGAATAGAGAATTGTCTGTGCCATCTGTAATACAGCTTACAAAACATTAGAATGTACTTGATCAGATATTTTTTTCAGGGAGCATATTTTATGAAATTGCAGAATAAAAAATATAGCTTTCATACATACTTTGTTACTTTAAATATTTGATAAACCCTACATTTCTGAATGTTATTTTCTAATTTCTATTCTTCTCATTTGCGGTTCCTATTCACCTTCTCCCTAAAGAATATATAGGACCACTTCTGTATATTATAATAGTACTATCCTATATATTCTTAAGTGAGTATGTGATTTGTTAGAGGAACAGTGTGCGACCTCTAAGCACTGTAATATGAAGTCACTTGTATTTAACTGTTTTTTACTTGTTCTCCTGACCTCAGATAATGTAGTGCGGGAGTGTTTGTGTAGCACTTCTATTCTACTTTATCTAAAAGTAACCGATGCCCTCTTACGTTATCAAGAATTTGGGGCAACGCTTTTACAAACTATAGCAGAAAAAAGGAGGGTATGGCCACGCTTAACTGATATTTTATAAAATTCCATTTTTATTTGTCACCCCTTTCATAAATACAGCATCAGTTTCTGAAGAAAGTGTATTTGTATTTGCTAAATAAAAACTGTTTCAAACCTAGACTGACATTTTTGCTGCGAAACCACACCTCCCCATCAGAAAAGTAAACACCACATTATAAGTAAATAGTGCTCCTGGAAAGTATCTCACCCGCAAACTTGATAAAAAAAACACTGCAAGACACTGTCAGTTTTCTGCAGTGATTTGAACACCACACGGCAAATATATAAATGTCCCTTAAAACATATAAAAACAACAGCGAACCCCCGCTATTATTTTTATTATATTTTCCACTGACTTCTTCTATGACTAACGGTTCCTATGGAAAAAGTTTAAAACTCCAGCACAGTAACTGTTTTGATTACCAACATTGTGTGGCAAACTTCTAACCTCTGTGCTCACTTAACTATTCCATGAACTGTTACTATGGTAACAGGCAGTAAGCAGTTTGGGGGTAGGGTTGAAAAGTACTGGCTGTACAGAAACCGTTATATTTACCCAGGATACTCTACATAACAGAAAGGAAAGCAAAGTAATACAGAACACTGTGTAGCAGATTCACAACCCCCATGCACCACTTTTGCGTCACTTTTCCCATCTTAACAATTATGCAACTGTAACGCAAATAACTTGTAAATCTGTCCCTATGCACATTACGAGCAAAGGAAGTACACAACTCTTTCAATTCTTTATCGATCACAATTAGACAGTGTTGCTTCACGATTCTCAATGCACTTCAATAAATACTTTGTGACTATTTAAATGGGAGACGGGATTGTCGACATTACAAAACTTAGGGGCATATTTACACACACGGCGTTAAAATTGTCGTCGCTTTAACGGCAGCAAACTACAACAAAATTGGCGAAAATGGACTTCAAAATCCTTTGCTATCTTACTGGAAGAGTTTTTTTCAACATTGTTGTTTGCTATGCAAGAGTGAGAACCACCCCCCGGCGCTATAAAATAAATGGTGCCTACCCCTGAGACACTGCTGTTTGCCATGAGAGTGCGGGAGTCTCGCGGCTTCCGCCCTCCCATAGTAAACTTGATTTGTATTTTGAAAGAGAGAGCAGTAAAATCTGTTCTCTCTTTCAAAATCCAAACTAGATTGCTTTTCCACATGCATGTTAGCATCTCCCCATGTGGAAAAGCAATGCCGGCTCCCGAAGGACGCGGGGAGCCGACGAAACCGTGGGGGCATTGTGGCTCCCCCATGGTCCCCAACATTTTTTATAAGACCCGAGGGATGGGGTCCCCGGGGATAACAGAAATCACTGATAGGGGCTATGTTTTTTACGGTACAATAAGAAGTCACGCACCCAGCGCGGCGCTCAGTGCGGCCCCCTGGTGTGCACGCACTGGATGCACGACTCATAATCTGTAGTGTGCAGGACTCCAGCGCCTTTGGTGCACAACTTCTACGCGTTTGGGAGCCGGCATTGCCTTTCCACATGGGGAGATACTAACATGCAGCTCCCCATGTGGAAAAGCAATCTGGTTTAGATTTTGAAAGAGAGAACAGATTTCCTTGCTATGGGAGGGCGGGATGGGCACCCCGGGACACTGCAGGAGCCGGCCCTCCCACAATACATAATGCCCCGGGGACTGGTGGTCCCCGGAGCTTTGGGGAGCTTTGAACCCCTCCCTAACCATTTTTTTAGCCTCGGGGGGTGACGGGGCCCTCGAGTGCTCCAGGAGGCGGGGCCACGCAGCCCCCCTCCCACAATACATAAAGCCCCAGGGGGTGGTTGTCCCCGGGGCTTTGGGTACCTTGAAGCCCCCCAACCATTTTCTTTTTTGTAGCCCCCGGGGGTGACGATCCCCAGGGCTGGGGGGCCCCTCTGGCCCCCCATAAAATTTACCAGTTTTGCCCCCGGGATTTGGCCCCCCCAGGGCTAATTATGAAAAAAGCTCCATTTTATTTATTTATGTTTTTTTACAGCAGAGTCCGCGCATCCTACACCACTTGCCGTTTTTTAAACAACAAAAAAAATAAATTTTAGTGGGCTCTTGAGGTCCTTCTGTGACCCCCTAAGCAGGTGTAGAGGGTCAAAGTATTTCTACCCTGCCCCCTTTCTACGTTTTGCACACTTGTTCCACTGACTTCTTCAGCCTTGCTTCTACCGAGGCACAAAATGGCTGCCAACAGTTCCTGGTTTTGAATGTTGACAACCACTTGACAGCCAATTAGCATTCAGCGCGTGATCGGAAGGGTGAGCTTACGATACACTCACGGTGCGCTCATAGTCCGCGGATCCACCACGCCCATAGATATACATATTCTTTTAACTGTAATTTTTGACACCATTTAAGCAAAAGGCACTAGTCTGAACTAAGGACTACATCTCTGCCAAATTTGGCGTAATTCCGTTCAGCACTTCGGGCTCTAGCTGTGGCTAAAGGTCCTATGGGAAATTGCATGAGGAAAACATGTTTTGGGACCCCCTTTTTTCTCGGCCCCCGCTTGACAAATCACCCCCAAACTTTCAGGGAAGGAGCGGAACGAAGCTGGTCATTAGTTTTGAAAATTTCGAGAAGATTCATCAACCAGTGCCACAGTTATTCCAAATAGAATGTTGCGGATTTCCTATGGAAAATAGGTCCTAACTATAACTATCCAGTAGATAGACCGCCAGTAGATAATACACACACATATATATATGTATGTATATGTATACATGTATATGAATATATATATTTCTGTGTATGTATGTATATATATTACCTACTGGCGGTCGCCAGTAGGTAGTTATAGTTAGGATTGTTTTCCATAGGGAAATCGCAACATTCTATTGGGAATAACTTTAGCGCCGGTTGAGGAATCTGCCTGAATTTTTCAGCAACTTTGCCTCGCGGCGCTCCGGTCCTTCCCTGAAAGTTTGGGGGGGATTCGTCAAGCAGGGGCCGAGATAAAAGGGGGGTCCCAAAACGTGTTTTCCCCATGTTAATTTCTATAGGGCGGTCGGTCGCACTTTTAGCTCGAACGGCTGAATGGATTTTCACCAAACTGGGCAAAATTGTAGGGACTGGTAGCCCGATGTGCCTTTGCTATGTCTTCATATATGTGCTCCAGAGGATTTAGAGTAATTTAGGTTAAAAGAAATTTACATATCTATGGCCGCGCCCCGGTACGCGCACCGGGGAGCGCTCCGGGCGCGCCACGCGACTTGCGCACGGAAAGCTGATTGGCTCTCGGGTGTCTGTAAACATTCAAAACAGTCCGGAGCGGCCGCCATCTTGTGTCTCGGTAGGATCGAGACACAAGAGGTGGTAAAAACAAAGGGGGAAATAACCAAAAGGGGGCAGGGTAGACCCCCCTGACCCCCTAGGTTTGATGTGGGGGTCATAAAAGGGCCCCGCCGCATAACATTTTTTTTTTTTTAAATTCGATTTTCACAAGGGGAACGCCCGGTACGCGCCCCGGTGCGCGTACCGGGGAGCGAACCCTGGAGAAAAAACAATGACAGACTTCTTTACAAATGTAGCACTTTTTAATACATTGGAGGTAGTTATTTTTCATTTTTTTAAGAACACAGCTCTTTGATGAGAATTGGAGGTAGCTCTGAAAAGAACTTTTGTTTTTCTTCTTTTTTTTAACAAAAACAAAAACAGGGAACTGGAAACAGCTAAACAGGAGGCAAAAAAAAAATTAGGCCTGGGGATGGCAGCGGTGGTTCTCGAGAGCTCGAACTATGAGTGTGACACTTTGCTCCCCATAGCAAAGAAGATGGTCACATTTTCTGCATTTTAATATAGCCTGATTAAAAGCAGGCTGAATATTTGGTATCATCTCCTGCTCACGCCGACGCACAGAAGGTGTTGCTCCACCGGTAGAAGTAGAGGCACCATCCCTGGGAGCCTCTCGTGCCAGAGCCCTGACACTCTCCCGTGCATAGTTCTGGGGATGTTTCCTTGACACGTGGCATATCATCGTCCAGTTCCCGAAGCTGTATTTTTTTCTAGGATTTCCTCTCGATAAAATGGTGTGGCATATTTTACACTCCACCTTTGGAGCATTTACCTTCTTCTCCCCCTCTGGAATTTTGAAAAATGTCCAAATGAAATGTTCCTTCACAGTTCGTTCAGGAACCTCCTCATTAATGAAATCCTCAGTCTCATCTCTTGATAATAGAAGTAAATATGACACAGGTGCCAAAAACAGGTCTTGCACTCACAAAAGTGAAACAAGAAGTGAAGGAAATGGGTGGGGATTTCAGTCTTTGTAAAAAAAAAAAGTTAGGAACCAATGAAAAGTTTTATTTTCAAGTCACATGATCCGGGCTTTCATCATTTGGAAACCAAAACTGATCTGCACCAATAAAAAGTGTTATTTTCAGATCACATGACCCGACGCGCTTACGCTACGCGCCCCGGGGCGCGCAGCGTAAGCGCGTCAGTACGTTGCGCGATCGTATGCGCTCGCGTGCTTCCCGGTGCGCTTACGCAGTGCGTCATATGACGCATCACGCGGCTACGCGAAACGTCACAATGTTGTTTTCGTTCGCGGGAATAGCGCTAACGGGACGCTCCCCGGTACGCACCCCGGGGCGCGCCGTAACATCGCGCTTACCCGTGCGTTTACCGGTACGCGCCCCGGGAGCGCCCCAGGGCAAAAAATATATATATTTTTTTAAATTACATAATTATACAATAGAAAATTCGTTATAAAAAATATTACTTTTCATACCTATAGAGATTTGCTATTAAAAAACCATTGAAATTCACTGAAAAAACCATAGGTTTCACACCAGTTATAGTTAGGAATTAGCATTTAAAAAACCTGTTAAATTCACAGAAAAAACCATAGGTTTCACACCAGTTATAGTTAGCTGGAAATTTTACTGGCATAAAACCAATGATATTCCCACGTTATAGTTAGTTGGACTCACTATAACTTGTGCGTGTAATGCACTGCTGATGACGTCACATATTACATCACTCATGACATGGTCAGTGACATCACTCATGACATCACTGATGACACCATCCTTGTGACAGAGTGACAGACCTCCTTTCACTGTAATGTAACCCTTGAAACACATATTCAAAAATAGAAACTAAAATGTTCAAAAAAATGGAGATACCCATACCAGTTACAACAACCAATTCAATAATTCCACCATCTATGTAAACATCCACTCATTCACCAACAGTTATATATAGTCAATTCATGAAGTCTTTATTCGATTAGTTCATCATAAAAGACGTATATTGCATAACATACAATTAGATAAAACGAAAAAAAATACAGATAATAGAATAAAACCTCTAAAACCATATTAAATTGCATTATACAGACTTCATACAAAAATATAAAATAAGTATAAACACATATCATACATAATACAGCTACCCAAGGAAAATCAAGCAGCAATTTATTAATGTGTATAATAACCACCTAGGGTGCCTTAATGAACCTGGTTCTAAGAATCCAGGCCCAACCAAGGAATTTTGCTACGCCGGTTACAATTAATGGTGACACATTTGATTTTAGTATTCTGCTAGCGGTACCCGCCGACGTCGTTCCCAGGGTTCTACAAACCGGTTTCAACCATCTTGCTCTGGGGGCATCATACAAAGGGCAAACAAACAAAAAGTGGCTTACACTTTCACTATGACCCAGACACCTGGGACAGTACCCGGTCCCACCTGAGCCCCACTTCTTAGTGAATACCTTCAAAGGCAAGGAACCGCATCTGAATTGATGGAATAGTTTACGGTCCAATGGCTTTGTTATGGAGTCCCAGTATTTCTCCAAAATAGAGACATCCTTAATGACCACAAACTGACTAGCAAGAGAGCCGGAGCTCAATCTTGAATGTCTTGTTTGAACCACCGATTCCCAATAGCGATGTTTAAAAACCCTCTTAGGTGGGAATGTTACATTTACAGGGTCTGACCATAATTCGCCATACCCCATGGAGTTCAAAGTGGTTCTTAGATCCCTAAACCAGCCTATATCATGTGCATCCGGACGCTCTATAACATCTAAACAAGCGGTAGCATAAAGATGGAGTTCAGGCGTTGTCCATAGTCGACGCCAGAATGCTAAAGGACGAAACCTTGCCTGGTCCTCCACAGGCTGAAGCCCAAGGTCATACAGGAGGGGGATCATTGATGTTGATTGCGGTAATCCCGTTACTACCCTGAGAAATTTATTTTGGGCAGTTCTCAATGGGTCCAGTTTGCTAAATCCCCAAAGTTCAGCCCCGTAAAGAACAGAGGGAAGTATCTTAGATCCATATATTTTCACTAACGGGGAAATTGGCCGGGTGTGTGAGCCTTTGTGCTCTTTGGTCAGTGCTCCACCTAGCTGCCTAGGCTTAAGGGCCATAATATCAACCTGATGAGACCAGTTTAAGGTCTCACTGAAGGTCACTCCCAGGTAAGTAAACAATTTAGTTTGCTCCAAGGGGGTACCCCCCATAGTAACCCTTGCAGAAATTGGTTTATTACCTCTTAAAACCATAAACTTGGTCTTGGAAACATTCACCTCAAGCTCATGTTCGCTGCAAAACAATTCAAACCTCGTCAGCGCCTGCTGGAGACCCTGTCTGGTCTGCGAGATCAGAAGAGTGTCGTCAGCGAACATGAGCAAGGGGATTTTCATACCGTTTAATGATGGGGCATCCGTCGGGGAATTATCGTAGTACTTAATAACCCTATTAATATATAAAGAGAAAAGGGTAGGTGCTAGTACGCATCCTTGCCTAACACCTTTGGCAACAGGAAACCTGTCCGTTACCTCCCCGGGTTTGCCCCAACGTACTTGGGCAAAGGTATTTGTGTGTAAGCTCACAAGAAAACGTACAAGGGGAGCTGGCATGCCCTGCTCTACTAGACATTTCCACAACCCAGCCCTCGGGACAAGGTCAAATGCAGACCTAAGGTCCACGAAGGCTGCATAAAGGATACCTTTGCCAAGGAGCACCGTCTTCCAATAAAGGAGTATAAAACGGAAGGCCTGGTCTAACGTGCTCACATGAGCCCTAAAACCGGCTTGGAGCGGGGTAAGGATATTGAATTCATCTATCCAGTCCTGGATCCTGCCAAGTACAAGACGGGCTGCTATTTTTTGTACCGCTTCTATAAGGCTGATCGGCCTGTAATTAGATGGAACAGACCGATCGCCTTTCTTATATATTGGCAGGATCTCAGCCCCTACCCAGGACTCTGGGACCTTTGCTCCTGTGGCCAGAGCGTTGATCAATTGAACTAAATAGGGAACCCATAAGTCCAGATCCTGGAGAAAAAGGTCGACTGGAATACAATCTGGACCTGGTGCCTTACCCCTTGGGATGGATTGCAGAACAGTTTTAACTTCTCTTGCAGTGAACTCAAGAGGGTCGCCGGGCAAATGACAGATGGTAGGGTCAGATGCACTATCACAGCACCTAAATTGTTCCTTAAAATATAGGACCCACTGGCTTTGACCCACCGCAGCTGGGCTTGGTCGATCTTCCTGCGAGGAACCCCATTTTAAGAGGTGCCAGAATCGTTGTAAGTTCCTAATACTACATGCTTCTGTCAGCGAAACCCATCGTTCCTCATCCCATTTCGCCTTAGCATTGCGTTTAGCTGCGTTGAATGCCTTCCTACAAGACCTGATTAAAATGAGGCTCTTAAGCTTTAGTGCTTTAAACAGGTCTTCATGGGTTCGACGGCAATCGTCGTTGAACCAATTATTGCTTTTCATTTTCCCCCTATTACCCCGTTTAGAAATAGACTTTATAAACAGTTTTTTTAATTCGGTAAAGAGTTTTAAATGGATATCTCTAATAGCAGCATTTAGGCCCTCCCTGGAATCACATTTTGAAATATCAACAAGTGAGTTGAGAACCAGGGATCTGATAATTTTGCATGCTTCAACATCTGCAGCAATTTTAGGCCAACGAACCCTTCTCATATCATTGGCTAATACTACTTCGTCCTGAATTATGTTTGACGGGCTTTGTATTTGACCCAAAAAACTAAAATCCCTAAGTTCCGCCACCAGAGGATCATGATCACTTTCTGGGCGGGACTTAACCTCCATATCCAAAACAACCGCCCACATTGTAACATCGATCAGTATATAATCAATTTGGCTGCTGAATCTACCGTGGCTAAAAGTGTGACTACCTGACCTATCAGAGCGCACTCTACCATTAAGGGCACGCAAACCCTGATCCAAACACAAACCTTTAATGTAGATAGCTGCTTGTGTCCATTTTTTTATCGGGGCTAGCTCAAGTTGGGGAATCCCAAATGCCTGATCTTCAGCCTCTGTTATTAGACCATCGTCCACACTCAATGGTTCGAAACAAGTGTTAAAATCACCCATAACAACTTTATTACATCCTGACGGTGCTCCACTTAAAAAGTCATCCAATACTAAAAGTGTTGGCGAAACCCTACCACCCTGAGTACCCCTAACATAGATATTAATTAGTAAGATGTTCAATCCACTTCTAGATTTAATTTTGACAGATAAAATATCAGGACTGTCAATAAACATTTCTTCAGCTGTCACACCCTCTTGCTGGCGAACCCAAACAGTCAAACCACCCATAGCTCGTCCTCTGGGACCTTTGCTGGCAGGTTTGCTAAAATTCAAGTAACCTGGGAGGAACAATGGTGAAAGAGCCCAGGTTTCTTGGAAGGACCATATGTCAACTCGCTCAACAAAAATCACCCAGTCCGCGTTACACATGCGGGAGGCAAGGCCCGCTGTGTTCCAACTACCTAACTTGAGACCACTAGGGTCAACCATGACACTAGATTTGACTGTAGGACCAGCCAAGGCACTAGGGTTGGTTTTGGGGGGAGAGGAGACAATATATAACGAGTGCACAACGTTTACTGTAACATCAACATTCCTTTTGTCAATGGACCGAGCAGGACATCCCAAAACATTGGGCACCCTTACAGCATCCTCAGCAGTTGGGTCAACACATGGCACCAGATCTGATACTAAGATAGAATCCCCACTCCCACTCAAAGCACTCAGAGCAATAGGACATGCATTAATACTCTTAGTAAACTGGCCCACAGATTCATCACAGTGGCAGGGTGCTTCAACTGGGATTACAGCATTACCCAAACAAACTATGTTTCCCTTACCATCTGGATGTAAAGTGGATGGTCAATCGTTGTGGTCCAACCCCGAGAGAGGATCGTAAAAATTACTCAAAGGAATATTCCAATACGGGTTCATTTGGAATCGATTGGCACTGTTATTTGGAAGGGTGTTCCACCCATTTACTGACGCGGGCATTGGGGAATAGATTTTGAAGGGTATTCTTGATAAAAAGGGTTGTAATTGACCATGTTTTGGAGCATGTGTTAACCAATTATGGCTGGCTTGGATATAGGGTCCATGCCAAGCCTCCATATTTACAGATGGTCCTGGGGGGCTGGGTATAAAAGTAGGCCAATTCAGGGGGTGAGATGTCTTGTTAATACGTGGGTGAACGTGTGGTTTAATCAGACTCTCTGGATAGAAATATGTTAAATTCCGTGTCGATATGCCACCCACGTTATTTCCCAGATGCCAATCACTAATGTGGGTAACAACTCTGTGGTCTTTGAAATTAATAATCACGATGTCACCCTCTATGTCGAGGGACGAGGACCCACCCATTCGCATCTTCTGACTGAGATAATGTCCCCATTTAAGTGGGCTGGGATTGGTCTGTTAGACTTCAGCCAATAAATCACTTTGTTTTTTAAATTAGTAACATTTTCCCATTTACCACTTGAAATTGGGGGCACACCCGTCAATACAATGACAAAACTAGTTGAGTCTGGGGGAAGGTCTACAACATTCTTAAGGGTTTTATTGTATCCAGAAGTGGTGTTAGTGGATTTAGGAACCACTTGCTTAGCGTCATGAATACCTCCCGTATGAGATGGCTTATTTGAAACTGGCATGGGCTTGACTAAAATGGGGGTGTTTAAACTCAGTGGTTTTGGTATCAGTTGTGGGACATTTGGTTTATTAATAATGTTGTTAGATTGACTATGTTTCTTGGATAAGTTGCTAGGACCAGCTATATTAACACTAGTTATGGCTTGTGAATTGGGCTGAGTAGAAGTACTCTTTAACAGTGGTGTTACAGCTGTACCGGAGATGCAATCCAACTTGTCTCCCAAGATCCTTACCCTCTCTAGCAATGGGAGCATATATGATTTGAGAAGTTTCTCAAACATTTCGAATAGCTCCTTGTGTTGCCCATTTACATTATCATGGGAGGGGGATGTTAGTGGAGAATTCGCTACTTGGTCCGCGGACACAATAGGTACCCTATTTGGAGAAATTAAAGTATCTAGGGGCGGGGCAACTATAGGCGGTGTAATAACTAAGTTGTTAGTTCTTTTCCTTTTAGCACCGCCCCTTTTCCTCCTTTTCCTTGGGGGAGAACTCACACCCCTCTTAGGATTCTCAACCATGGTACCAGACACACTAGTGGTAGTGGGGAGCCGGTTATTTTCGCTAGTACCAACACCACCTACTGAGTGGTTGGTAGATATTAAAAAGGGGTTGTGCGTAGTAGTCTGCAAAATAGTAGATTTAAGTTCAATAAGACTAATAGAGGCGTTGGAATGGCTACAAATGTGATCCTCGCTACTAGTTACAAAAAGCGGGAGGGAAATATCTGAAGGCCGGAAAATACATGGGATTTGGTCGATGTTAAAAATATCCGTGTCGCCTGTCGCCTTGCCAGTGTTGGCAGTGTCAGG
Source organism: Lissotriton helveticus (assembly GCF_964261635.1). Classification (NCBI taxonomy): domain Eukaryota; kingdom Metazoa; phylum Chordata; class Amphibia; order Caudata; family Salamandridae; genus Lissotriton; species Lissotriton helveticus. The sequence continues at coordinate 109,276,109 of NC_136072.1, forward strand.
TAAAATGTTTTTATCAGGTTGGATAGGCAGTGGTAAATTTTTTAGATGTTCTATGGAGCGGCGACGCACCGCCCGTTTCTCAGCTAGTAACAACTCTTTGTCTATCGCCTTGCTGGCTTCCTCGAAATATTTATCGAGAGGCCCAAGAATGGATACACCAACACTGGATGGAAGAGAGTTAGACATATCTAACTCGATAGAAACAATAACAATTAAGAACCTCGCAATTTATAACCCCACAGGCGCAGATCACAGAGGATAGTATTAATGTATAAGGGGCAAAATGTCAGAGACCAGGCCCAGCCCGGCCTCCTGCGGCCCCGGACGGCCACAGACGGTCCCGCCCTTGTCCCAGGCTTCTCCCGCGCAGCGGGTATGCAATGGTCTTTAAATAACGAAGAACGTTATGGGCTGTGGCCCAGCTGATGACGATGAGGCTCGCAGGGGCTCCTGGTCCACGGAGTCCCTGCTACCAGCTCGCAGCCCTGCCGGTCGACAGTAGATGTGCCTGTCCAGAAGCAGCAGCCCCTGTAAAGACGCCGCGCTGCGAGGAGTGTCAAATAACCCCTATGGCAGAAGGGCTGAAAACAATGGCAGCAGCAGGCAGGTGCGTAAGCAGCAACTTTCAAAGGTCAAAGTAATCCCACTTGCAGATTCAGAGTCCCCCCTGTTATACTCCGTGGGCTGTGGGCGGGTCCGGCAGTGAGAGCAGCCCAGCTGATGACGATGAGGCTCGCAGGGGCTCCTGGTCCACGGAGTCCCTGCTACCAGCTCGCAGCCATGCCGGTCGACAGTAGATGTGCCTGTCCAGAAGCAGCAGCGCCTGTAAAGACGCCGCGCTGCGAGGAGTGTCAAATAACCCCTATGGCAGAAGGGCTGAAAACGATGGCAGCAGCAGGCAGGTGCGTAAGCAGCAACATTCAAAGGTCAAAGTAATCCCACTTGCAGATTCAGAGTCCCCCCTGTTATACTCCGTGGGCTGTGGGCGGGTCCGGCAGGGAGAGCAGCCCAGCTGATGACGATGAGGCTCGCAGGGGCTCCTGATCCACGGAGTCCCTGCTACCAGCTCGCAGCCCTGCCGGTCGACAGTAGATGTGCTTGTCCAGAAGCAGCAGCCCCTGTAAAGACGCCGCGCTGCGAGGAGTGTCAAATAACCCCTATGGCAGAAGGGCTGAAAACAATGGCAGCAGCAGGCAGGTGCGTACGCAGCAACGTTCAAAGGTCAATTCACTCCGTTAGGGAGTTTTTACTTCTGACGCTCCTAGTGCCGCCCCACGTGACCGGCACACAACTCTGCCCAATGCGGAAGCACTTTGCATATATCACAGTTCCCGAGCCCCCGGCCACACTGTAACAGGGCGGAGGACGGTAGTAGGTATACGGCCAGCCACCTCGCACCAAAACTGTAAGTAAACGCCTAGCTTGACGAGCACACAGATCTCCAACGGGCTGCACATACCATTGCGCTTGGCTCCGTTTTTTCTTAGTCGCTTTTTTATCCACTCGTTATTCATGAAACTTTTCACAAACCTTTTGTTTCAGAATACGTTTTGTAAAGAGGATAACCTCTCCCCGCCCTATGAGGTATCCTAATACCCCAATAAGAGTAAGCTTTAAACCAAATCCTTGTGTGTCTTTAATGTTTTATGTACGTGAGTCCGGCATGGGTTGAGCATGTTGAGTATGGCAGTTCATGCACGTTAAAACGACCTCGCCCGCACAATATGAATGCGAGACATTATCACGCCACATAAAGTTTATGGTATGTGCGTGAGTTGAATAGATATTGACGCACGTATAACTTACAAGCGTGCAAGTTGTGGTAAACAATCTTTCGCATAAATTATGGCCAAGGCACTTCCACATCATCTCACTGAGAAGTGGCACAACCTACAACCATATGTGCCAGTACTTTTGCAACGCTAAGCAAAGGGTACTTTTCCTAATGGGATTAACAGCATGCAGACACGAATGTGAGACACTGCACTACGTAACAGGCTTGTAAAAGTCCAATATCTGACATTAGTCTTCATTTTCCTTTACAGGTATTTTGATTTTTTAGGCTTACCCACTGAGGTTCAAGCCCACACCACAGGCACATTTTTTGCCCCTTTGTGGTCCCAGAGAGTAGGACCGGGTGCGCCTTTTAGGGGACGCACACCATCCACTCTCAGGGTCATTGGTCCTGAAGAAAACCTGGTTATTTGACACCTTTATGGTTGAAACATGTAGACCAGAAACACATAGAGATACATGGGCTCATAATTACCCTCACTATATCTCGCCACTTTGATTTTAACATTGTCCAGTTGCTTACAAATAAAATCTTATTTTCCTAAGTTAAACCAGGACAATTTTTAACACACTGACTTTTTCTCTTTCACGCACCCTCACTCACAACCTGCTCCACTGTAAACAGGTGTTGTAGCACACCCTGATGACGCTAGGTCATTAGGGTGGACCCCGATGATGAAGCATGTCACCACTAGGTGGTGAGTGAGGGGTTTTTTAACAAAAGGAGAACTTTTTCTCTTTTTGTTCAACCACATACCCCATTAGGAATCGGCGATTCCATGCTGGTGGTACTCCTTGTCTGTTTCCATTAATGAGAGAGACCTGTGCATTTTTCAAATCGGTGGTGAAAAAATATGAGTATGTTGCTGGAGATGTGTGCCTCCGTGCCCACGATGTAAACACCCATTATTCCGCAACTTTCTTTCCGCATACCATCACTCCGCATACTTTCATAACGAAAGTACCATGACTCCGCGATGCCATTATAACGCATGGCATTACATTTTATATGCTTTTACCACGCATACATTTACAACGAAATTCGTTGTAAATGCATGAATGATAAAAGCATGTTTTTTTAAAATGTTTGGATATGGTAAGTATGGGTCTAGGGGTACATGTTTTGGGGTACTGAGGTATATGTTTTGGGGTGTTTGGGTATTTTAAGGGTTCAGATATAGTTTTGGGTTATGGGGTACAGGGGTAGTTTTAGGGTTTAGGGATAGGTATGGGTTTTGGGGTACAGGGGTATTTTTAGGGTTCAGGCTAGGTTTGGGTTTTGGGGTATAGGGGTATTTTTATGGTTCAGGGCTAGGTTTGGGTTTTGGGGTACAGGGGTATTTTTAAGGTTCAGGGGTAGGTTCTGGTTTTGGGGTATAGGGGTATTTTTAGGGTTCAGGGGTAGGTTTGGGTTTTGGGGTACAGGGGTATTTTTAGGGTTCAGGGCTAGGTTTGGGTTTTGGGGTACAGGGGTATTTTAGGGTTCAGGGGTAGGTTTGGGTTTTGGGGTACAGGGTTATTTTTATGGTTCAGGGCTAGGTTTGGGTTTTGGGGTACAGGGGTATTTTATGGTTCAGGGGTAGGTTTGGGTTTTGGGGTACAGGGGTATTTTAAGGGTTCAGGGCTAGGTTTGGGTTTGTTGGGTACAGGGGTATTGTAGGGTTCAGGGGTAAGTTTGGGTTTTGAGGTACAGGGGTATTTTTAGGGTTCAGGGGTAGGTTTGGGTTTTGGGGTACAGGGTATATTTATAGGGTTAAGATGGGTAAGTGTTTAAGGGTGTTGGGGTATTTTAAGGAGTACGGGTGGGTTATGATTATGGGGTGCAGGGGTATTTAAAGGGAGCAGGGTGGACACCCGGAGCTGGAATGTACAGAACCTGGGAAGAAAAAACAATGAAATATTGGGCACAACGCTCGCTTTTTTCCGTAATCCCGCCCCCCCCGCACACGCCCCAGCACACGCCCACAGCACACGATATGAGACATGGCATGAAGGGCGGAATGTACCACACGCCCCCAGCGTTTTGTCACGCTCCCAGCACACGCCCACAGCACAACGCAGGCACGCCCACAAGGAACTACTTTGCTGGCACGGTTCTTTTACCTTTTAAATGTAATTAGAACTTTACTCAGAAAATATGTTTTTTGTGACTTGGTGTAAATCTTTTCAGCCTACTTAGTAGCATGTAACGCTTGGCTCTGATTGGGAATGGGGATTAAACCTCAGTAAAAGTTGGTGTATCTGGGCATTTGATCTTGCAGGAGTCTCAATGGAATCCTGCAGTCCCCAAAATATTTTGCTGCTTTTGATTGGTTGAGGGAGTATTTCCTACCATCGGCCATGTCAGTCCTGCTAGGCCAAAAAGATCCGATCGTCAGAATTCAGGGTCTCAGCAATCGATGGCAAAGTTATTTGCAAATAAGCACTTTCTTCCCTGCCCTTTAACAATGTCTCCTTCCTGTATCTTTCAGTGAGTGGTTATAGGAGCCAAGGCAAAAAGTGTTCATTTGCTAAAAATAACTTTTATTTCAGATGGAAATATTAAGGCGTTCTTCTGGTGGCGGGGTATATATTTGCAGTGGGTTTTGTAGGTGTGATGGTGAATTATAGTGACATTCTACCATGTTGCATCCTAACCACCCCGACACTCGCATTGCCTTCAGTCGGTACAGCTAAGGTTAACTGCAGGGTCTTACAACGAGCCATGTCCTTACTTACATCCCACTTGCCAACCGCTAACCTGCAGATAAAGTTTTGAAGTTAAACCCAATGTTGGTATCTTAACTTCCATGCAAGCCTATCAAATAGCCCAATGGTGTTAGGGTATAAAAGCTTTTGATCCCTTCATTATTAGCCTTAACTTGACACATCAACAGGAAACTAAACATGTAAATTCCTGATGAATCTTGCATGAACTTATCATAGGGTGCCAAAGTTATAGCAAATGATCACTTTTTGCCCGTTTAACGGTGACCCTTTGACACATCTGCATGAAACTCACCTTATCAGAAGTAACTTAAACTTGTTAAGTGTCTGCCAACTGTCATGTAATTTCTTGAAACTACAGTAAATCAAATATTTTAGAGTCCCTTTTAATTTTCTCCCCATGTCATGATCATGAACACTGATGACCGTTTCATGTCTGGTTACATATGCAAGTCAGCTGAAAAGAAAGGAAAGACCCTTTTATCCTTTAAAAGTACTACAAGTACCATGATTCTTTGCAATGACAATGCTGGGCGTGTCTGGTTTATATGGAAGACAAACCCAGTTTCTAGAGTTTGCTATTCTGACACCCATCATGAGATGAAGAGAATAGTTTCTACCTTGTTTTTGAAAGGCATAGATACTGTGGAGCTGAGCAATGAGAATCTTAGTTCACCTCTCAGAAAACTTCAGAGTGAAGAAGAGGGCCCTTGCTTCTTGTTTTGTTGCAGTAAGTAAGCTCCGGGGAAAGTGTGTTTACCTGAAGAAACAATTATCCTAAAATAGAGCAATTGACTTTGTGTATAGAAAACGTGAAGAAACCACTTTTGAATTGAAATGAACAGAGAGCGTGTGGAAAGCGTGTTTAACTGAAGAAACAATGATCTACAAATAGAGCAACTGACTTAGAGCAAATGACTTTCTGGTTTTAAAAATGTGAGGAAAAGTGCTGTCGAATTTAAATGAACAGTAAACACTGAGAAAGTACACTCAATTTGAATTTTTTTTGTTTCAACCAAAAGGCAACTCACCTTGTTACCTATTAAATGCGAGGGGAGCACAATTATCAACATTTTGAAAAGGGGTATTATGTGCAATGCATCTAATTAGCTTTTAGCTACTTCAACAAAAGTGGCCTTGTTTCAGAAAGATATCGCACGAGGATGCACATTTAATTTTCCTGGCTTAAGTCCTCCCTCAACTTCGGGCATTTGGCGAGGAAGGCTAAAGAAGACCTTACCAAATGGCAATCCCTTCCCTTGAATGTGATGGTCCTCATAGCCTTGTATAAGATGATGATTCTACCGAGATTTCTTTATATCTTTCAGAATCTCCCGATATCTATACTGGGACCTGGTTCCGTTCTCTCAATAGGATTGCAATCTCTTTTTTGTGGTACGGATCCAGACCCTGTCTCGCTCTTGTCCATTGCCAAAATGCCCCTTAAGATGAAGGTTTAAGAATTGCCAATCTATACCTTTTTAACTTGCCTCCCAACTTCTGGTGATACAGGACTGGTTTAACAGGGTTTGGTCGGACCCTGCTTACAGACTGGAACTATCGCTTTTGGGGTTCCCTTGGATTGTGGCAATGCTTTACGGATCCTTACGGATCCCTGATCCCCCACGTTCCTCTTCCGGTGACCACAGTGGTTTTCTTCACCTAGAGGGCTACACTCCATCATACTTATTGGGTTACCACATGGTCCACAGTGGCTGTATGCTATCACCCTACCAGAAGGCCACTTATACCTACCAAGCAGTTTCCCCATTCCTCAGAGCACTGGTTTTCTCACCTGTACCATGGAACAATCAACAACTCCTTGATCATAACAACCCATTTCGGTCAACATGACCTCGCCCTAGGGCAATGTAAATTTTTATTTTTTTCTTCCGAGCGCTGGTTGTGCCAACAATGCGGATCTCTTAATTGACCACAATCACAGTAACGTGGATGTCTTCATTGACCGCAACCGCTTTGCCCAGACTACAACAAGGAATTTTCTTCCATTGTTGTTTGAGCCATGGCCTTCACATTCTGACCACCATTGTTTTACACAAGCCTCTGACTCTAACACGCATTTGTCTCAGGCATTAATTGTCTTGTGCTGACGATGATCCCAGTACTGTGTTAAAAGGATCGAAACGTCGTCGACTTCTCGCACTCTGACACAACCATATACACCTCATTATTATGTGCTACGGTGTTGTAATGTATTTTCCGCTGGCTTAACTGATGCATTTTCTTTGGCCCGCGCTTCTTCTAATGCCTGAGTCCTTCCTCTTTTTATTTATTTCAAATTTTATTTATTGCGTTTTTATGAAATACACTGAAACATGTTAATGTCCAAACAAACATAAACATACAAGGATATATTGTCCATAAATAGCTGGTAGCGTTGGGATGAGCAAGTGACATTCAATACAGGTTAGATCCTTAGTAATACAAGCACTATTCATTTATATTCCAGAGGAGGCATTGTCTTCATCACATACCAATTTGGGGTCTTTCTATGTAACAGATTGATTTAACATTCATTCGTTCTCTTCAAGACTCAGAAGCACGTTAGATCGAAGTGGTTGCCAAATGTTTTTGGGTCTAGAAGTGAGTGGTTGCATGGAGGTGTATATATAACTAGTGGTGTCACAACATATTAGGTCCTTCATCCAGGCCTTAACCGCCAGGACCATAGTGCTGCACCAGTATCTAGAGACCTGCAGTTTGACTAGAAGTAAGGCTATAGCTGAAAAGCGGCGTACACCAAGTTAGAGCGGCTTCCCAAAGCCCAACAGCTCCATTAATGGGGAGGGGGTCAGTTCGGCTTCAATCATCTCGGCAAGGTAGTGTAAGACTTCGTTCCAGTATGCTAGCACTGACGTGCAGTTCAATGCCATATGACAGAAGTCTGCAGCCTTGTTTGCACATCTAGGGCAGGTGTGAGGTTTGGTGGGGTCCATTTTTGCCAATAGTTTAGGTATAATGTAGGCTCTATGTATGTATTTGAAGTGTAAAAGCTTATGACAATGATTAAATGAGACACATCAGATCTGTTCGCAACAGTAGGTCCATGTTTTATCAGGTAGGAGGTGACCCATATCATTTTCCCAAGCAGCTCGTGCCCCCATGCCCACATGTGGTCTAAGTGTAAGAACCAGATGATAGAGTTTAGAAACCAAATGGGACCCATAAGCTATGGTAATGACAAGTGAGAGTGGGGGGAAGTGTTCCGGCTCTGTGGTAGATGTTCGCAGTGCAGCTATTAATGAAATGCATGTTCTATGCATCAAAATCTTGTCCATGTAGGACACATCCCGTTGCCTGGCAAGGTCTTGGACAGACTGCGCGTGAGCATTCTGAATAAGTTGTCATAACGTGTGTAGCTCACACCGGGTTAACATTCTCTTAGTCAGGGTCTCCATGGCTGGAGAGAGCCATGGGTTATAATGCTGTGGTATGTGTGGGGAGTATCGGAGGTTGAATCGAAGGTATTGGCATGGTCGTGTCCTGGTCCAGAATGTTGATTGGAGTGTCTGTATTTCGTAGGGTATTCTGGGTACTCCGTGTGGTATTGAGGTTCCGTGACAATTTTAAGTGATGTTTTCGACTCGCACGAATATGGTCGAGTCTGGTATCTAAGAACCGCAAATGACGAGTTTAGTAAGTGTGCGCAGTTTCGCTGTGCTAACTTAAACCGTTCGTTTGATATGTGGGTTTTTCATCTGTACCCACGGGTTCCATCTTAGATACGGCATCCATTTTGTCTCTTGCCCTCAAGTAGCCAGCGAACGGACACTGTCCGCTTCGTCACCCTGGGACTTTCAGGATATTTGTCGAAGACACATGTACTTTGTAAATATCTTTTACGATGAGGGGGATGATACTGTAAGGCAGATGGCCCCGCTCGAGGCTCATCTTGCCGTCCGGTTTTATTGTCTCAGCCGTGCATCTCATTAGGCACGTCCCTTTGATGCCTGTATCTCGTGTTTCCCGATACCTCCCCTTTTACACCCTTTTCGATCTCCCCACTGTCTCCATCTTCCTCTGCACCTGTCTTTGTCCCTATTTCGATCTGTTTTACTACCAATTGGAATTCACTAATGTTGGGAAGATGGGTTTTTACAGTTGGAAACCGCCAAATGTTTCCGCACTTATGTTCCGGACCTTATGTGTACCAAAGTGACCAAAGCGACCCCTCTGGGTGATAATTATGGGAACTAGGTTGTAAACTTTTGTGTACCATGTTGTCCTATGAGTAAATTCTGTATAAAAGGAGCGATCCACAGAACCAATTTGAAGCAGTCTCCCCAAGTTGCACGTGTTGTACTTGTTGTGACTTCTGTGTTCCCTGCAGTAAATAAACCTTGAATCTTTGACGCCGAAGGAAGTGTCCCGTGTCTCTGTAGTTTGTGCGCCGAAACAGGTATCCCATGAAGGTTATAGGTGTTGTTCCCTGGCACCGCTGGTACTGTTAAAAGTCCAGTCCTTCAGTTGGCGCCCAACGTGGGGCGACTTCAGCGGTACCGGTCCGGTCCAAAGCCTGATGATCGTGAGGAACTTCGTGTGAAATCTCCGAGGGAAGGTGCACCCCGCTTCATCGATCCTGTTGTCGAAATAAGTGGCCCGAAGTTTTTCCCTGCGAAGATTCCCGCCTCCTGACGGCTGCAACGGACCGATGCCCTGACTGTCGACCTGTCTTCGACGCCCGGCGTAGACCTTATGTACAAGCGAGACGATAGACGGGCCTTCCTGGTGACGCCATTGAAGTTCTGAGTTAAGTATTTGTGGGTCGCTCCCAGTCCTTAGTGGTTGTTCTAGCTTTTGAAAGCTTTGTGGTTAGCCTTTAAGGCTTTGTGGTAATAGCTCACTGAGCTTTGTAATAGCCTCCTCAGGCTTTGTGGTTAGCTCTCCGAGCTTTGTGATAGCCTTAAGGCTTTGTTGTATTGCATGGTTCCATTGCATTTGTGGTTCTTAGTATTGGTCCTTAGTATTATTTGACAGTTGCAATTGCCAAAAACCGAGGGTTTTGACTTACACGAGGTTTTATTGCTTCGGTAATCCTTGAAGTTTGATACTAGGTTAGTGTGCACGATGCCTAGCCATAGTGATTTGTTTCGTATTTTCAAATGTTGCGCAATGGATTCCCGGTTGGAGGACTCATGTCCGATACCTCCAGTTGGAACTCCGATACATGATCTTTATAGTCGACATGGTGTGGGTCCTATAATATATAATGAATACTGGGTCCGCTATACAAAGAAAGACGGTGACCTTAGATGGCCACCACATGGAACTTTTGAACTTTCGATTTTAGATAATCTTGAGGCTAAATTATTTTTAAAGAAAGCTAGGCCAGCTATGTTTGATTCCTTTCGGATATGGCGTAAAGAGGCCAAGCAGAAAGAAATCAAACAACTTAAAAAGAATCAAAAACAAGAGTTCGTTCCTGTAATGCAAGCTATAAAAGAATGTAGACAAGACAAAGAAGAAAAAGACATGGAAATCGCTACTAGATTGCATCACATGAAAATAGATAAATGTTACCCAGTTTTACCGAATAAATCAGAAAAGAAAGAAGAAAATTTGAAGGAGGATTCCTTGCTGTCATATTTGATGAAATCACCACCTCCTTATGTACAGGGTGCTACTGCTCCTGTAGTTGTTCCTGTAGTACCTCCTGTTGTACCTCTTGTTGCTCCAGCGGCTGCGGGCCAGCCCGCTGTTAACCCTACGTTTGTTTCACCACCTGTTCTCGTTCCTACTGCTTCTGTACCTGTACCTCCGCAGACTGTTGTTTCTGCTACTCCGACTACCTTGTCTGTTCCTACTATGCCTTCCTTCACCTCCAGTGTTGTTGCCCCTGTTTTTCTTTCTCCTTCTGTTCGTAAGCGTGTCCCTAACTCTGTTGCTACCCTTTATTCACCTCTTTCTGGTCCGTTATTTTCGTCTGATTCATCTGAAACTCCTCAGAGACGGAGTCAGATCCCTAGTGGTAGGGAGAAAGAGACGTTAGTAACAATGGCACATAAGTGGATAAGACATCCTGCTAATTACACTCCACGTGTAGTTTTTGATACGTTTTCTCAGTTTAATGAGCCTACGCAGAGATTCGTATTTGAGGAGATGTGTAACTTTTTGAGAGAAGAATGGTATAATGATGATGTAGATGATGTACCGTCCGACATAATTGAACTTCAGAGTCACTTTTCGAACGGTATGATTATAGGAGATGATGTACGACGTGCCGTGCAACGCTTATTAGCATTCAGATCCACAGCACATTCTCGGGTGTCATTAGATAATACCACTGAGAACTGGAAAGCGGTTCCTGGTCAGTATCCTATGAGAGAAGTCCCGCCACTGTGGGTGCCTGGAGATCCGCAAGCTAACCCTGCAATTCTACCGCATTTTCGAAGGGTGTGGATACATCTTCCATGGAAACGATCAGAAGTTTTGCAAGTGAAGCAATCCTTACCAGATCCGCGTAAAAATCCGGCTGGTTATTATAAGGAGTTATCACAATTGATAGAAGCTTCTATTATGAACCTTGCCGACATCGACATGTTGTTTGGCAACGTTGTACCGCAACCAGTTTGGGCTAAAATTCGTCAAGCTAATCACGCAGTTGAATTAGGGGGTGATTGGGCTGCACTGCTAGCAGCTGATGCATTACAAGTTGGTGGGGCTAAACCTGAACAGTTGATCTTGGATTTGCCTCAGAAAATAATTACGCTCATGAAAACTCTCATGCCAGCGATGAAGGTGAACTGGGATAAGTTATCAGCTTGTAAGCAAAAGAAAGACGAGAGTGTCTCAGATTTCTTTACAAGGTTTGAGGAAGCGTTTGTCGACCACAGCGGCCAGGACATGGGCGCTGAGGGAGGCCAGCGGTTATTCGTTGACAAATTCGTGTCAAATTTGCTGCCTGAGCTATGCAACAAATTAAAGAATTCAGAGAGTGCGTGGGCAGTTTCAACCCCTGCGCAAATATTAGCAACGGCTCAGTATTATGAGAATAGGGAAAAGGAAGAAAGTGATCGTGTAGAAAAGAAAACGAAGGAGCTCAAAACGAAGGTTTTGTTGCAGCAAGCATACCCTCCACGATCAAACCAAAATGATGCACAACAGCAGTATCGACCACGAGCACAGCTCGATAGGACACAGCCGCGCTCTGACAACTTTGATTCCAGATCTTCACTTGGGTATAATCAGTGCGCATATTGTAGGAAAGAAGGACACCTAAAATATGATTGTCTTGCTTTACGGGACCGCCTGAATGGTGTATCGACACGTGGAAACCGTGGTGGTGGTCCTCAACAGGCACCACGTGGTAGAGGTCGTGGTTCATCCCACAATCAGATTGATCGTCATCAAAATCAATCGGATGCAAATAATTACTTTGACCAGCGAAATACGGGGTCAGTGCGATCTGCACAGTATAATGTTGATGATTATTATGTAGACCACGAAACTGTTGTAAATGACCATTACTAGGACAGCCAACGACAAAGAGAGGGAGTAGTGTCAGTTCCGGTCGATCAGAGTGGGCCTTACGTTGCAGTGGCTACATCAGGTGTAGTTGAGCCTTTTCTGTTAGACACTGGTGCGACAAAAAGTTCCATCATGCATTCAAAACTCCCTGGCGCACCTTTGTCTGGCTTAACGAATGTTTCCGTTGGATTCTCTGGCGCCCCTGTTAGTAACCCAGTCACTAATCCTTTGCCTCTTATGATTGGACCACGTGAGCTAACCGCTCCACTGATTCTATCTACAGGTTGTGGTGAAAATCTTTTGGGCCTGGATTTGTTGAAACGATTATATGCAACATTGTATTGTTCCCCCGAAGGAGTGGAGCTTACATTGGGACGGAGAGTGATCTCTCCCATGTATTTATCGGTTGATAAATTCCCACCGGAGTTGAGTTCTCTCCCTGCGTCCTTATGGGCCACAGGTCCTAATGATGTAGGCCTGTTAGACATTCAACCCTATGTGATTCAATTGAAACCAAATGCGCGATTACCGCGTTTACCTCAATATCGTATTTCTCTTGAGGGCGAACGAGCGCTGTTAGCAATCGTTCATGATCTCATCGGAAAGGGTGTTGTTGAAGAAACTCGTGGAAATGTATGTAATAGCCCTGTATTGCCAATTCTGAAACGAACTGACCCAACTAAACCTCCTGTATATCGTTTTGTAATAGATTTGAGAGAGGTTAATAAAATAGTGGTTCCACAATTTCCCGTGGTCCCTGACATTACGGCTTTATTAACAATGATTCCGGCATCTGCCTCCTGGTTCACAGTGATCGATTTAAAGAATGCTTTCTTTAGCATCCCGATTGCAGAGGAAAGCAGAGACCTATTCGGATTCTCATTAGGAGGTCGCAGTTTTAGGCTAAAACGCGCTCCACAGGGCTACTGTGAGAGTCCGTCAATCTACAGCCAAGCACTTAAAGGTCAGCTTGATGCCTTTATATTACCAACGGGTGCAGCTTTGATTCAATACGTGGATGATCTTTTAGTGGCAGCCGATACAGAAGCTATTTGCAAAACGGTTACAGTATCATTATTGCACTATCTACATGACTTACACCACAAGGTATCGCCTTCAAAGCTACAGTATTGTTGTCAAGAAGTTACCTATCTAGGTCACTTATTGTCAAAAGAAGGGAGAAGGTTGACCCCAGAAAGAATTGCAGCAATTTCCCGAATGACTGTGCCAAAAACCCAAAGAGATGTTCGTGCCTTTTTAGGTATTACGTCCTACTGCAGACAATGGATTCCAAATTTTTCATTGTTGGCAAAACCATTGATAGCCCTTACGTGCAAGGATGTCCCATCCCCAGTACCTTGGTCTGAAGAGTGTCAGAAAAGTTTTTCGGAATTGCGTGGTGCGTTGTGTTCGGCTCCTGTGTTGGGCACTCCTGACTACAGTAAGCCGTTTACACTATACGTTCACGAGAGGGATGGTTGCGCGTTGAGTGTTTTGACACAACCTTTTGGTGGTAAGCAACGCCCATGTGCCTACTTTTCCTCGACTTTAGACCCAGTAGCAAGAGCCTTGCCAAGTTGCTTAAGGGCAACAGCGGCAGCTGCGGCGTCCATTCGACAGTCCGCAGGTCTAGTCATGGATAATATGCTAACGGTAATGGTTCCGCATGCAGTCGACACTCTATTGAATCGAACGAAAACTCAACATCTGACAAGTGCAAGATTGTCTGGTTATGAGTTGACGTTGCTGGCCAGTCACATACGGATAAAACGATGTAATGTGTTGAATCCAGCAACATTGCTGCCGATCGACACAGAAACAAGTGGTGAAGCAGTACATGACTGCTATCTCAAAACTGAAGAGGAAACCAAGGGTCGCATTGACCTAAAAGATACTCCATTGACAGATCCCGATGGTACTTTGTATGTGGATGGTTCCTGTTTTAAATTGCCGAACGGTGATGTGACGACTGCGTATGCTGTAGTTACATTGAGAACGATTGTGGAAAGCGCAAGGTTAAGTCAGAATTCGGCTCAGGCTGCTGAGCTAATTGCTTTGACGAGAGCGTGTGTGTTGTCTAAAGGTAAACGGGTGAATGTGTTTACAGATAGCCAGTATGCGTTTGGTGTGGCACATAGTTTTGGACGACTGTGGAGAGAGAGAGGATTTCTTACGTCACATGGTACGAAGATTCAACATGGCCAGCTTGTGAATGATCTTTTGGATGCACTTACGTTGCCTAAGCAAGTGGCAATTGTTAAATGTAGTGCGCATCGTAAGGTGATGGATGATGTTGGTCGTGGTAATGCGTTTGCAGATGAGACTGCTAAGGAGACTGCCCGGAACCTTAGCACTCGAATGTATGTGACGAGTTCGGTTAGGTGGCCTGCAGAATCAAGTATGTGTGAGAACACTATCGAGAGTGTGAGAGCAATTCAGAATGAGGCCACCGAGACTGAAAAGGCGAAGTGGAAAGAAAGTACGGGAAAGTTGGATGCGAATGGTTGTTGGACTGACTTATCAGAACAGAAAAGATGGATGTTGCCTGATGCATATGTGCTAGCTGTTGTGACTATGGCACATGGGTTAGCACATATTAGCGCGAAAGGTATCTGTAAATTGCTGTTTCCTGTATGGAAGAATGATGGTATTACGAAATGTGCTGAACGCTTGGTTAAGAATTGTATGGTGTGTTTGATGCACAATCCTGGTAAGGGCACTCCCACTCCACCTGGCCATTTTGCCCCTCCTACGTACCCTTTCGAAGTTATCCAGTTGGACTTTATCCACATGGAGAGATGTAATAATTTGAAGTATGTACTGGTTGTGGTGTGTGCATTTTCTAGGTGGATTGAGGCCTACCCCCTTAAGGATAATACGGCTTTATCCACGGCAAAAATTTTGCTCAAAGAGTATTTTTCCCGCTACGGAATGCCTCGGGTTGTATGGTCAGACAACGGAAGTGAGTTTGTGGGGAGTGTGATGAAGAGTGTGTGTCGCGGGTTGGGGATTGTACAGAAATTTCATAGTGCCAATCATCCTCAGTCAGCCGATTTGGTTGAAGGGTACAACGGCACCCTTAAACTAAAACTAGAAAAAATTCAGGCTACAACAGGTCTTTCGTGGCCTGACGCTTTACCCTTAGCATTACTGTCAACAAGGGCAACTGTACACTCCCGAGTAGGGCTCAGTCCCTATGAAATAGTGTTCGGTCGTCCTGCCAACGTTTGGGGGGTCCCTAGACCGGGTGCCTTTTGTGATCTTGAGTATCCAATGTTGATCGATTATCTTTATGACTTGACTGCTAAACTGAGGTTAATTCACCAACAGGTTCACGAAGCATTGCCGACGCAGACAGAGGGTCCAGGCCACCAGCTCCAGCCCGGAGATTGGGTGGTAACGCGAAATTTTTCGCGCAAGAACAATTTGGATCCCAGGTTCACTGGACCCTATCAGGTCCTCCTTGCCACGAGAACTGCAGTTCGTCTCGAGGGGCGGAAGAATTGGGTGCATGCCACCCATACCAAGAAAGTCCCCATCCCGTTGCCAGCAGACTCGTGGGTGAGGAAAGGCATTGCATCAACTGAAACCGAAGGATTGCCGGCGTTTGTACCTTTTAGCGACGCACAACCTGTCGGAGAATCCTCAGTGCAGCAAAAAGGCATTGTTGAACACTTGTCATCAGAAGACTCAAGACCAAAACATTCAGCTGATCAACAGGGCGTTGTCCCTTCGACGAACCTTTTGTTTAACGAACAGACACGTCCTGGGAAAACCCGATATTTCCTGCGATCCAGCACTAAAGACTAATAAAAAAAACGTTCTGTCCCTTGACAAGTGCATTATCCCGTTTTCCATGATCAGTTTGAACACTCATACTATTGTAATTATTTTGTACACATTCATTGAGCTTCGTTCCTTACACTTTTTGTTTCCACAGCTGAGAGACATTGTTTTCATATATATATATATTTGTGAAATAAAGGCCGTAGGGCCGCGCGTGTACTTCCTTCTGGTTAGTAGGTCTTGACGCTAGGTTAAAGACCGTCGGTTCCTGGGAACTCCTAGGAATTGACTATTGCTACACAGAACGAAGTGCGTCAAGAAACGTTGCGGACGGTCATAGGGAATGGCATTTTCAAAGCTGATGGACTTGGAAAGAGCTCAAGCACAAAGATTCAAGCTGCAGCAACTCAGTCGTACCAAATGTTTTGTGTTCCAAATATTCGTACTGTTTGTGACTGTTTCTGCGTTATTGGCGGGTGGGGTGTATTACATGATGCCTTACTTCTTGCCTTCTACCATACCTACTCCTACCCCTGACCTTAAACTCACCTCCACTGTTTCTCCTCATTCTTTTCACATCTTACCTGAACACGAGCAAGCTAGACGTGCAGAATTCCGCAACAATTCCTTTATTCAGCTCCTTCATCAGCATCAGTTAGTGGTTAACACTACTAATTGTTGGGTGTGTGGGTTAATGCCGCATACTACGGATAAGGGAATTCCATATCTGGTGTTACCGTATAGCTCCCAAGGGTCTGCTCGAGCATTTCAAACAATGTTTCGAAGCGCACTGGGTTTCCACCCCATTCGAGAACCACGTTCCCCCTACTCTGGTCCTACCTCGTACCAAAAATCTTTGTCTATAGCAATAGAGGATTTAGATAGCGATATCTATGATCCCTCGCTAATCCCTGAAGAAGAGGTACAAGCCTATAGGGTCCTAAGTAGAGGCGAATATAGTGTGTTCACTGGTGAAAAACAGCTTAAAAGCTCGCCTCCGATATGGGTCGTACCCCACATTGGTAATTTTTGTTTAATAGGTCGCGGTCGTAGATCAAAAGCCCGACTTGGAGAGAGTGCTTGCACTGAAAATTATATTTTGCCAATGGTCTCGTCCCCTGTGTTTTTGGCTGCCAAGGGTACATACTTTATTTGTCATGATCGTGCATATGCATGGTTGCCCTCTGACTTCATGGGCTCATGTTTTATCACAAACTTGTTGCCTCCAACGTTTACTGTAGATGCAGGTTATCACAAAACTAGAGTTGTGAGAGGCGTAATTAGCGAAGAGGATACTGCCGGTCAAGAGGCAGGAGACTTTTTCAAGGGTTTCCTCCCATTTTGGGGACCTATGGTTAATAGTAGGAACCTGAGACAGTTGACTCGAGTGGTAGAATCGACAGCTAATATTACTGCCAGTGCCCTTGGTAATATCACCACAGAACTTCAGGCGGATAGACTTATGACGTTACAAAACCGTATGGTTTTAGACGTGATCTTAGCAGATCGAGGTGGGGTATGTAAGGTGATCCATTCGAGCTGCTGTATTTTTATTCCTGATAACGCTCCGACTGTCTATCAAGCCATCTCAAAGTTGCATAAGATCTCCGAATCCATACATGTGGATGTAGGGGATTGGACGCTACTTGGATGGTTTTGGGGCCTGATGTCGACTTGGGGTTGGAAGATTCTGATGATCATTGGAGTCGTTGTAGCGTTCCTGTTTACGTGTTGCCTTTGCGTACAGTGTGGTCCTGCCTTATGTGGCCTCTGTGCTACAACGTGTATGAGACAGCCACCTGTTACCAAAGGGTCTCGGTTGGACAGAGCTATGCTACAGCAACATCTCGAGGGTCTGATGAATATCGAATATGATTCCGACTAGTGCTTGCCTACATGAGGGCAAAAGGAGCGTCTGAGGTTCCGTGACAATTTTAAGTGATGTTTTCGACTCGCACGAATATGGTCGAGTCTGGTATCTAAGAACCGCAAATGACGAGTTTAGTAAGTGTGCGCAGTTTCGCTGTGCTAACTTAAACCGTTCGTTTGATATGTGGGTTTTTCATCTGTACCCACGGGTTCCATCTTAGATACGGCATCCATTTTGTCTCTTGCCCTCAAGTAGCCAGCGAACGGACACTGTCCGCTTCGTCACCCTGGGACTTTCAGGATATTTGTCGAAGACACATGTACTTTGTAAATATCTTTTACGATGAGGGGGATGATACTGTAAGGCAGATGGCCCCGCTCGAGGCTCATCTTGCCGTCCGGTTTTATTGTCTCAGCCGTGCATCTCATTAGGCACGTCCCTTTGATGCCTGTATCTCGTGTTTCCCGATACCTCCCCTTTTACACCCTTTTCGATCTCCCCACTGTCTCCATCTTCCTCTGCACCTGTCTTTGTCCCTATTTCGATCTGTTTTACTACCAATTGGAATTCACTAATGTTGGGAAGATGGGTTTTTACAGTTGGAAACCGCCAAATGTTTCCGCACTTATGTTCCGGACCTTATGTGTACCAAAGTGACCAAAGCGACCCCTCTGGGTGATAATTATGGGAACTAGGTTGTAAACTTTTGTGTACCATGTTGTCCTATGAGTAAATTCTGTATAAAAGGAGCGATCCACAGAACCAATTTGAAGCAGTCTCCCCAAGTTGCACGTGTTGTACTTGTTGTGACTTCTGTGTTCCCTGCAGTAAATAAACCTTGAATCTTTGACGCCGAAGGAAGTGTCCCGTGTCTCTGTAGTTTGTGCGCCGAAACAGGTATCCCATGAAGGTTATAGGTGTTGTTCCCTGGCACCGCTGGTACTGTTAAAAGTCCAGTCCTTCAGTATAAGAGCAGAAAGTGGGTGAGTTCAAACCTAGGTCCATTCAGGCTTCAAGTATTGCAGTGGTGCATCAGGTAGTACCAATGATAGGTATAGTGTGTCTGAACAACTAGAAAGTACAGATAAAAGTCAGGGACTCCGAGGTCGCCAAACTGATATGGCATTGTTAATGTCTGCCAGCTAATGGGTGGCTGCCTTCCCGCCCATATCAGTCTAATGAGCATACCAGTCAATGTGTTGAAGAATTAAGAAATGAGAGGAATGGGATTTTTTTTAAATAATAAAGAAGCAGAGGGAGAACCACCATCTTAATAATGGCAATCCTTCCTGCCATAGATAAAGGAAGGTTGATCATCTATCAATTTGCACCGATAAGCACTCAACTGCAGGGCCTATAATTGAGTCGGATCACTTCTGCTGTGCTACGGTGTAGGTAAATTGCTAGATATTTAGGGAGGTCATCACACCACCGAAGAGGTACCTCAAGAGTAAACGGGGCCGTGGCTTCCGTTAGCGGAAATATTTCAGACTTGGCACAGTTAATAACAATCCCAGAAAAAAACTAATTGCACCACGTCTCAAAGAAGAAGAGGGAGGTTAGTCTCAGGATTGCGAGCGAACAGTATAACATCGTCAGCATACAGTAACACCAGCAGGGGCCCGACGGAACCAGAGTTCGCATTGCTGGTGCCGTTACTGCAGGTGGAAAACTAGGGGATCCATTGCGATAATGAACAGTAGTGGTGAGAATGGACAGTCCTGTCTGGTCACCTGCGACAACTCAAATGTATCTGAGAAGCAGCCGTTTATATGAAGTAGGGAAGTATGAGTTGCGAGGTTCTTATAATCTTGATTCAGCAGAGAGAGGGGCCTGTAGGAATCACAGCGTGATGGAGGTTTCCCTGGCTTTAATAATAAAGTTATAACAGCCTCTCGCATTGTGGGGGGAAGCATACCTTTCTCGAGGGACTCTGTGTAGACTTCCAGCAAATCGGGAATAAGCAGGGGTTTAAATGTTTTATAGGATGTGCCAGACAGTCCATCCATACCCGGAGCTTCGCTGAGGTCATCGATGGCCTGGGATATCTTGTCTGCCATGATAGGGGAGGCCAGAAATTGCGTTTGCCCGTTTTTTGATCCAAACCATGGCTATTTCGGCGAATAGGAGTGCACTATCCAAAGGAGGGGAGCGAGTAGTGTACAGATGGGAATAATAAGAGTAGAAGGCTGTAGTGATTGCAGCTTTATTATTGCTTAAGGTTCAGTCAGGCATTTGGACCAGTGTTATGTAAGAGGATTGTTATTGAGGGTGTAGTAATGAAGTCAGTGTCCTCCCAGGCCTGTCCCCCTCCCATATATCCTGGTCCATGCAAATAATTGGTTTCTCGAGCAGCAAGTTTCTGAAATTCCGTTACCAATTCTGCCCGTTGGTACAGTGGAGCTAGGGTTCCCCCCCTGTGAGAGGTTTGCGTTAATTTCACTTAAGAATTTCTCCACCCTCTCCAAGTCGTAGCAAATGGCGCACAGGACCTCGAACTGTTTAGAGATACAGGTTCTTTGAATGCAAACGTTAAACACCTCTCAAAGTGTAGTGTAGCTGGATACCGATACAGTGTTCAGCTGAAAATATTTCGCTATGGCTTCACTAATCTTGGCACGAAATATGCAATCTTGTACCGCCTCCGCTGGGAATCGCCAGGGTGCAGGTGTGCGTATTGGATCTGGAATAGGAAGGGTCAACAGCACTGGTGAGTGGTCAGACAGTGTGCAAGGAAGATGATCTAGGGAATGTACAGCCAATGTAAGGTTGGGTGATAGATACCTGTGGTCCATGCAGGACCAGGTCCCATGAGGAGAAGAGTAAAAGGAAAATTATTTGCGTTGTGGGTTGCGGACATGCCATGCATCCTTCAGCAGAGAGGATCCTAATAGACTATTCAGTGCCTGTACGAACTGGGGTTTAGTAATCAGTCCTATTCCTGTTGTACCTGAAGCTGGTTTTAGTGTGAGGTTAAAGTCACCGCCCATTAGTATAGTGTCACTGCCTAGCAGAGATATATATGTAGCGATGTTGGGGAAGTAATTCTATGAGTCTATATTGGGAGCATATGAATTTACTAGTAATATACTTTGGGAACCCAAGGTACCGGCCAAAGGTAGGTAACGGCTCTCAGGATCTGCATTTGTCTTGTGTACCCTGAACGGTACCATTCTGTGAATGAGGATACATACCCCTCTTGAATACGAAATGTAATTCGCAAAAAAGCAGTTGTCAGTCAGGCAGGGAGGAGCACAGTGGCCTCAGTCAAATGTATTCCGTAAGTTCAGTTCACCTCAGCCGGTGGGGGATGTGCTTGCTGAGTCTTTCCGGTTGTCCACCCTTGGAGAGGCGGTATCTACCAGGTGTTGTTTCCAAAAAGCGGCTGCCTGGGCAGGAGAGTTGAATATGCGAGTTTTGCCATTCAACTGGATCCTCACTCTCGCCGGATACAGCATTGGGTAGCATATACCCGCTTTCTGTAAGGATTTAATGATGTCCAGGTATTTCCAGCAGGCTTCCTGTACCAAGGGGGTGAAGTCAGGATATAAAGCAAGTGTTGGTATTGAATGGACTCCCTTTACCGAGCCAGGCAGGAGCCAACATCTATGTCATGATAGTTAAGGAGCAGGGCCATGATACAGCGCTGGGGCACCAGGAGCCGCCCTAGGGGCCAATGTCGATGAGCCCTCTCCACTACGAATGTGGATGAGAAGGCACCATTCCCAAATGGCTCTTTTAGTAGGCGTTTGACCCATACATTCATGGGGCCAGTATTGGTAGACTCTGCTACTCCCGCTATGCGGATATTGTTCCGGCGCAATCACGTCTCCAGGTCTTTTACTTTTGCGGTAACCATCTTCAGTAGTTGTTGTGCGTTGGAATCGTTTAGCCATGGCCGGTTGCGCACCCTCCATCTCCAAAATGCGCTGCTCCGCTGCTTCAGTGCGGGTGTCTTGCTGGTCAATGTGGCCTCTCATGTTGTCCAGCCGCGTGACCAGTGTCTCAAGACTTGTGTCAATGGCCTTGAATCCGGCCCGCAGCTCCGCCATAATAGCCGCAGTTCCATCCAGTGGAGGGGGCCCCGACTCAGCCTGTTTTCGGGGGTCCTCATCTGAGGGGCCCGCTTCCTCTTTGCACCAGGGGAAATTTGCAGCATCAAAGGAGAGTTGACATTGTTTCAGGTCTCCCCTCCCCATAGTGTAGCCTGGACGGACACCACATTTAGGCTGGTTAGTCCCGGTCCTGTGTGCCAAGGAGGGGGATGGGTTTATTGTCGATCCCAGGTTGATGTGCTGATGGCTAGGAGGTCAGCACCATGGAGGGACACAGTAGTGTGTCGAAGTTAGAGAACCACCGTGCACATCTCACTGTATGACTCTAAGTCGCTGTTGTCTCAATTCCTCTGCGATATGTCCATGCATCTGCAACAGGAGCCAGGCGGTTTTTATCACATCAGGTGCTCCGCAGCCCACCAGCATAAAGGGCCATTGCCAGAGGCCAGAAGACACAGCAGCAGCCCGGGGGGCGCAGGTCGCACCAGGTCAAGGGCCCATTCCACTGGAAGCAAGCCGCTGTAAGTACCGGTCGCGAGGGAGAAAAGAAAGGGGGAGACTCATCGCCACGGCCCAATACCAGGGCTCAGCGAATGGATCAGTGCTTGCTTTTTAGGCCTCCAGGCAACATGATGCCTGGGAGAGGCCCGAGTCCGGTCACTCTCTACGCAGTGCCATAGGCTGCACCAGACGTCAGGCCCAGCCCACCGCCAGGGAGAGCTCACCGCCACGGCCCAGGGCCCGGAGCCGACATCTTAGGTTGCTTGCAGTGTGGCAGCAGGGGACCCTCCAGGTCGAGATGTGTTCACAGCGGGTATTGGTTGCGCAATCAGGTTGCCGCATCAGGTTGCCGGGCTCGCAGCTCATTGCATCAGGGGGCATCAGCTTGTCACAGCCCTCATGGGTCGCTAGGGGGTCAGAAGTCATATCACCACCCCAGGGTATGCCATGAGGCCCGGGCTTGACTGCTAGGATCGTGGAGTAGGAGCAGTGGCTCCGGAGCTTCAAAGATGTGCTGCCATCTTGGTCGCCTTCCAGGCCATGCCCCTGAGTTCTTCCTCTTCTTAATGTTGTACATGTTCCCACTTGGATGTTGTTCTTTTAATTCCTTACATGAAACAATCGTGTTCAGTTGGACAGCCAAATATAGACATAATTGTATTGCTATTTAAAAAAATCTTTTCAACAAATCGTTTCCTTGTTAGGGACTGTAGTTCCTGTAAAAATACTCAATAGGGTTGCAACCTCTTTTTTGTGGCACGGATCCAGACCTGTCTCACTCTTGCCCATTGCCAACATGCCCCTTATGATGGAGGCTTAAGAATTGCCAATCTATTCCTTTATTAACTTGCCTCCCAACTTCTGATGAATCATGACTGGTTTAACAGGGGTTGGTCGGACACTGCTTACAGACTGGAAGTATTGCTTTTGGGGCTCCCTTGAATTGTGTCTATGCTTTACGGATCCCTGATCACCCCCGTCGCTCCTACGGGGACAAGAGTGGTTTCCTCACCTGGAGGGCTGCACTTCATCATACTCATTGGGTTACCACACTTACACAGCAGACGCCCCTCGGGAAAATGCTTTACAACGCAACTTTTACAACGCGCTACCATTACGACGCAACTTTTACAACGCAGTTATTACAACGCATTGCGGTGGAGGGCGCTCTAGGATAGGGAATAGTTTAATTACTATCCAACACCTTCCCTACTATCCACAGGGACTGGAGTTGGAATAGTAAATTAAACTATTCACTATCCAGCGCCCCCCAACGCAATGCGTTGTAACGACTTGCGTCGTAAAAGTTGCGTCGTAATGGCATGCGTTGTAAAAGCATGCGTTGTAACAACATACACCCGCCCCTCTGGCATGGAACCTGGCTGTAAGATGTGGCGGCATTGCAAGGTTTTGGGGAATGGAACCTCATTGGCATCTCGCAGCTGGATGACGTGAGGTCAGGGTCACACAAGTGATCCTTTCAAGAGCTCCAGAATACCTATTCACTCACCTCTACCCAATTCTAGAAATATTTCCAATTGCGACATGCACTCCTCACTCATGTATCTCAGACGAATCCACTACTGGAGTTTAGTCCACTGGAGGCCAAGCTTCTTATAAGGTCGCTCTTTCTCCCTTGGTGCTCCTGCTGGGGGTTTGGAGGGCTCCAGGGGCTTGAGGGCAGACTGAAGATTCCCTGATGGTGGCCAAGTGGGACATTGCTATTACCTGGAAGTACCCTGCCCCTCCCACCCTCTCGCAATGGAGGCGGGGTACAGTGGTGACCACAACAAGAGCGACCTTTCCACAAGGCCCTTGGTTGCCACCAGAAGCATAGTCAAGCGTGGGGGAAGTGGCTGGGACAATTTGCCTAGGGCCCAACCTTTTGATACATGTGTTGATGCGTTGCCCCTGATCCATGATTTATACCACCACCCTTATGGCCTGTACAGTTGTTAGCTGCTATAACACTTACTACCATAATCATTGTGTGCCATGTTGTACCTCTTGTGCAAAAATTCGATAAAATCTGTTGATCAAAAAAGAAAAATCCTGGCAAAACTAGTCCTGAGGAAAGCACAATTAATACTTTTTTTGTGTAGAAAAACGTTTATATGGTACAATGCCTTCTCTCATGAGTAAGGGAGTATATGGATTTAGTGCTGTGAACCAGGGGCGTAACACAGGCCCCCGCATCCCCTGCGGTGCGGGGGGGCCTCTAGCTCCAAGGGGCCCCCTCGGCACTGCATTCTGGCCAGAGAGCTCTTGATTGAGCCCGGAGGGGACCCCTCTAAGTACCGTGCAGGGAGGCCCCCTCACTTTTCGTTACGCCAGTGCTGTGAACACTTACCTAACACCCTCGCCTTGAATTTCTTCTCTTCTCATCAGCTTCATGGAAAAGAAAAGTCTATAAACTTATGAACTGGGAATCTTAGCACGTTTAAGAATTTCATTGATGGTGTGTTATTCTCCAGGAGAGACCCATGCCTTTTAAGTCAGAGATGAAATCCTCATAAAGGGATTGGATTCATATGTCCCTTTTAATCCAGGTAGGAGTAGATGAAGTTTGAATGTGACACATTACATTTATAGGAGGGTGGGTATAGACTTATAGTATTAATCTCTCCTATATGTTTTCGTTTCAAACCTCCTTCCCAGCAGTCCCTTTCCCTCACCTGGCATCTCTGGGGTCCTGTGTTGGTTATTAGAGAACTCAGTCAAATCCCTGTTCGGCACTTGTCTTGCTGATAGGCTGTACAATTCCATGCAGGTTCATTAAACAGTGCCAAAGTAGTCCACACAGAATATGTTTTTTACTCCTGATCCACCCTTTTGATGGATTTGCCTGAAAGAGAATATATTCTGTTAGCTAAACATACTAAGTAAGTGGTTCTTAAAGTGTGGTCCTCTAATGTTCTGCCACACCTTCTCAAGAGGTCCACCACTGTTTAGAAAATTAAATATTATGAAATTAATAAAGTATTTATAAAGAACGAAAAAAATGTTACATTGGAAATATTCTGTAAATGTAAAGGATTCATGGGGCAGCACAAGCAAACAGAATATTATGGGTACGATGGGTGGCCTTCATTAAAGTACCAACAGAAGCAGAGCATGTATTTGGAACCAAAAAAAACAAAGCGCAACGTCAGAGTTTAGCATATAGCTTTGTCTTTTAGTTTTCATTTTTTTTAAAAGCTCCAAACTTCCAATTAAAATTAGAATTTTGATATTTATATATTTGTTTGTGATTTAAATATAATATTTCAACATTTCTGAATTTGTTTGATGTATTCTTGTTTCTTTATTTTTGTGTATTTCTTTTTAGACTAAAATCATAAAGACTGCTTATTTTGTGGTACTCGGCTTCCAGAAATGGCTCAGTGGAGGTCTGCAGATATCAGTTATGATCCATTGGGGGTACAGGATTCCAGAAATGATTCAGTTGGGGTCCACAGTTTCCAAAAAGTTAAGAAATGCTATGCTAAACATCTGCGATCTTTTAAAGTTTGTCAACTTTGTTAGCAAATCAATGATTTTTTGACGTTCCCCTCTGTAAGAAATGGGGGTACCCAAATCTCCAAGGGGGTAGCATGGAACCAAGCGGGCAGGCCAAACTTCGAGGACATGTGAAGCACTCACGCAGTACCCACAGTCGACACACCAATCACACTACAAAAGAGTCACGACACCACCTTTGGTTGGAAAAAGAATAAATTTAGTGATATCTCCAACCTGCAAGGTAAAAAGGAACCAAATAGTGGTAATCACAACAAGGCGCCAACTGGCGCCAGAGCCAAGTACATCAGGGGGATTTATTTACAAGGGACAAAAGGGTTGAGTCCATAGTCCATAGCTGAAATGAAGAAAATTGTGATTAAGTTAACAGTAGACCTGGGGCCAATCTGACGGGGCCAGCTCAGGCTCTCTTCCTTATGGGGTGGCTGTAATTTCAAAATCCCACATTAGCATAACTATACATCATGCACAATAACGCCAACCCAACCCCTGTAAAAGAAAACATCAGAGCATCACAGCACATACTAGACAGGAGCACCTGTAAGAAATCAGTACGGCAGGCTCATTTACAAGGGGCATAAACAGGGGCCTGGAATAACTCATCAGGCCAGCATAGGGGCACACCTGCAATAAAAGGGCACAACAGCATACAATCCACCTTCAAGGGTAAAACATCAGTATACCTTGGCTGCGGTAATGCCAATAATGACCGTAGGCTCAGGTCACAACATTTCCAGTGATAATCCCCTCTACACCACTACAAAAGAGGCAATACCGTGGGAAATTATAACCTTGGCATCACAAAGTTAAGCAGAGGGACTCCTGGCCTACACAACCTAGTGGCAAACATAAGGGCATACACAAATAACTGGGATGTCAGGCCTAAATCCTTCCAGGAAAATCAGGCAGCAGGCAAAAGTGTGCATGACAATGAGCATCCCGCTTGGCTATGCCTATTAAACCATTGCCCTGTGACTTCTAGGTTGAGCCGACCCTGTGTCCCGTGGCCCTCTCCACCCTCCACACCGTATACTGTCGCCCGCACTCACCGAGCTGTCCAGGGGCTCCTTGGCGAGAGGGGCAGGCACCGACAATGTGCCTCGAGGCCCCTGCTGTACTGCGCTTCTCTCGGGCCCCTCTGCCTCACGGGGACCCGGGGCTTCAATGCGGCGGGGGCAGGCACCGGCAATGTGTCTCGAGGCCCCGCCGCGCAGCACTCTCCACACGGAGCTCTCCTCACAACCGAGGGCTCCCTCCAGATGGCCAGCCGCGCTTCTCTTGGGGCACAGACCGGCGGGATCGGTTCCCGCTCCGGTCGTTCTCTCGGCGGGGCTCCCCCCTCGACCACGGGGGCCCCGTACTGATGCTTCACCCGGGTCCCCCCCTTCCTCACGGGGACCCGGGGCTTAGAGACGGCCTGTCCTTCGCTGGCTGCCCGGCCGGCAGCCAATCCCTACGCGGCCTTTCCGGGGGCACGGCCGCACGGGCCAATCAGTGCACGGCGTTGACGGGGGGGGCGGGCCGATGACGCGGCCGGTCGCCCCCTGTCACGTGACACGGGCCCTGACGGCCTCAGGGCCTAGCGCGGCCCACTCTTCACCTCGGTGGCCCTCTCCTGGCA
Organism: Lissotriton helveticus; assembly: GCF_964261635.1. Classification (NCBI taxonomy): domain Eukaryota; kingdom Metazoa; phylum Chordata; class Amphibia; order Caudata; family Salamandridae; genus Lissotriton; species Lissotriton helveticus. Next base: position 109,303,449 of record NC_136072.1, read on the forward strand.
CCGGGGGCCGCCGCAACAAGGCTCTCCTCAGCGGGGTTCCTCCCTTACAGCGCCGGGCCGCGGCGGTGATTTTCGACGATATCCCACCGGCGCAAGGCAGCGCCAACACTCCTCGGCTGCGGCGGTGAGGACAGCCACAATAAGGGGTAGGCGCCCTTTTATTAATTATTAATAATGCAGCAAGCGCGCCACAACAAGGGTAGGCTCCTCTTTCCCCTCACAGTTCCTTCAGGCCACCCAGCCCCAGCGCTTAGTAGGCAGTCCAGGGGCAATTTTCCTGAGGCAGGTCAGCAAGACACAGTTCCTCGGGGGCACAATTCTCCCCGGGCAGCTCCTCCCAGTCCAGCGCTTACACAGGGGCCACAACTTCCCAAGGGGGGCGGACAGTCTCAGTACAGATCCTCAGGGGCACACTCCTCACCTCCTGGGCGCTTCTCCACACAGCGCTGACGTGGTACCCGGTCCCAACAGCTTCAGTGACCTGGGTTGGGGCCCTCCCTTATCATGGGCCCTGGGGACAGTAGAGTAGGGGGTTTTAGGGGTGCAGGGCCCAGCTCACAGGCCCTTGTGGTGGTAGCTCCTCGCAGCAGGTCCCCTCTCTTTCTTGTCCCAGCGCTGACTGACTCTCTGATGGCACATCCCTCTTATTTATAGCCTCCTCCCAGGCAGTGCCAGAGCCTTCTAGAATGTTGGCAGAACTAGCCTAAACTGGCTCAAGGGGAGGGGGTGAGCACCCTGGGTGCCAGGATTTCCCTCCAAATGCTAGGGGTAGCTGGGTAATAATAGCTAGACTGCTGACCTATGGCAGTACAGTGGCAAAACCCATGGCCATGGCATCCATTTTAAAAACAGTACATTTTAGTCAGGTGCATTTTTAAAATGGGGAAATTTACAAGTGCTCACACCATTACTTAACATTACATTTTTAACAAGGTGTCTCACACCACTCATGGCCTATACAGGTTTAATCCCATGGGGGAGACATTTCAGACAAGGGGGTCAAAAGCGAAAAATTTTGGGGGAAAAGGCCAAGTCCAACACAGCTCCCCCCCAGCCAAAACCAGGGTAGACCGATCAATACCTTGATGGGCTTCCCTGCTTGGGGCGGAAAAAGGTGGACGCAGGCTGGCAACTACAGGAGCACCTGCAGTCTCTTCTCCACTCGGGAACCCAATGGTTCTCTCTCGCAACCCTCCCTTCATCAACAAAACCACCCCACTGGTGTTCCCTAGTGGGATGTGGCCAGGTCTGGCCTCTAGGCCATCCAGAAGTCTCTGGCCCTTGTTCCTTCCTAGAGTGGGAGGCTCTAGCCTCAGGCTTGTGATACTCTTGGACCACTCTCCTCTTTCCAAATTGCCACTGGTCCACCCACCTGGGGTCTACACCCTCAAGCTGACCAGCTCTCAGGGGCGAGGCTCTCCTCCCCCTACCTCTCCTAGGGTTCCGCCATCTCCTTCTCCTGGGGACACCCTCACACAACCACTCTCTCCCCAACCTGGAGTCGAAACCCTCAGGTTGCACCGGTGACAGGGGCGAGTCCTCCCTCTCCCTGCACCCCCTCCCAGAGTTCCGCACCCTCCTAACTGGAGTAGTACCCCTGAGAGTCAACTTTGGGGGGACTCTGAACACAGATGTCCCACCCGCCAGGTCCGGAAAACCCTCAACCTGGCCACCCAACCCGGGATCTGCGCCCTTTGGCTGAGCCGGTGACAGAGGAGAGACCTTGCTCCCTCTGCACCCCCTCCCAGAGTTCCGCACCCTTCTAACTGGAGAAGTACCCCTGGGAGTCAAACTGGTAGGGACCTGGGTTACAGGTACCCCACCATCCAGGACAGGCAACCCCTGAACCTGGAACCCCAGTCCAGGATCTAAACCCTGTGACTGGTCAGACCCCCGAACCACTGGAGTTCTGGTTACTAATACTCCGGGTTCTCCTGACACTAGGGGATTTCCTTCATGAGAAGGCACACCGGGACAGCCTAGGCTCCCAACCTGGGGTTCTCTTAAAGAACTCTCCAGGCCCTGTGACTGCAGTTGGGGCACCTCGGGACACCTCCCCGTCTCACTCCCTCCTATAGATGGGATGTGAGGCCCTACAACCCGCCCACTATCCTGGGACCTAGCTGGGCTTCTCACCTCTCCCGCCACACTGGGTCGGAAGATCCCTGCACCACTCCTTTCTGGATCGCTCCCCAATGTCTTCCCAGACGCTCTGGCACTTACCCAGAGGTCTGCCTCCCGTGCAAGTTCCCTGGGGTCTCAGAACCTACACTGCAACAGATGGTGACGCAGACTTGGGACACAACTCCTCAGCATGTGCTCCCGAATAACGGCATGGCACAGCCCTTCCCAATCCTCTACTGCTCTCCTCACCACCCAATCCTCCAATGCAGTCCAACATTCCTCCTTAAACTCTCCCCAGGACTGGTGGGACAGTTTTCCCCTGCCCCTGAACACTAACCCGCCCCCCTCTTCCTGGGAATCAGGCACGGTCTCCTGGGCATCTGGAATGAGACTCCTTGCACTGGACCTACACTCGCTGCCACCACTGGATCCCACCCTCACTGGTGAATCCAGACTACACAACCCACTCTCAGGGGACAACCTACCCACCAGAGCTGATCTCTCTCTGGCGAAAGCCCTCTCCGCCTCCGCCATCCTCTCCTGGGCTAGGACCATTTCTGTATCTAGCCTCTGCTCCTGAATCCTCGGCTGCGCTAATTCTGTGGCCTGCTCAAACCTGAGCTTCGCCAGCGCCAGCTGATGCTCCCTTTCTTCCCTCCTATCTACCCACTCTTCTGGGGACAGGGAAAGGGATGGGGCAGTGCCCCCGGGACAGGACCCAGTGCGAGACTCCCTATCTACGGTGTCCTCATCAGCTACTGGTGTCTCTGCCCTGTTAAACTCTTCCTCCTCTTCATCGGGGTAACTACTTCCCAGGGTTCTGGATGAGGAGCCCTCTCTCTGCCCTCTAACCCACTGACCCTTCAAAAACTCGGGAGGGTAGTCAGACAAGTCCCCACTAATCTCTAAGGGCTCTCCCCTCTTGAGGGCCTCATAGAGAAACAACTTTCTCCTAATGTTTCCTACTGGGGGTATCCCTCTCTCCTTGAGGAAATCTATGACTTCCTGCTCGGTGTACTCCATCAGGTCCATTTCGTCCAAAACCAACCCCATCGTGGCGAGGTACACCCGGGACACACCCTCCCAGTGGAACAAGGGGACACAATTCCACAACAACACTTTTCAGGAGGAAGCAATACAAAGTCACAATGTTCAGCCAAACAATAATCCCCACAACAAGGCTATGATCACTCTCAAAGCTCTACTTGTGGTGTTACCCGTGGCCGCTGTGGCACTGCGCAAACACAAGTCCTATCCCACCGCTTGCCACCAATGTAAGAAATGGGGTTACCCAAATCTCCAAGGGGGTAGCATGGAACCAAGCGGGCAGGCCAAACTTCGAGGACATGTGAAGCACTCACGCAGTACCCACAGTCGACACACCAATCACACTACAAAAGAGTCACGACACCACCTTTGGTTGGAAAAAGAATAAATTTAGTGATATCTCCAACCTGCAAGCTAAAAAGGAACCAAATGGTGGTAATCACAACAAGGCGCCAACTGGCGCCAGAGCCAAGTACATCAGGGGGATTTATTTACAAGGGACAAAAGGGTTGAGTCCATAGTCCATAGCTGAAATGAAGAAAATTGTGATTAAGTTAACAGTAGACCTGGGGCCAATCTGACGGGGCCAGCTCAGGCTCTCTTCCTTATGGGGTGGCTGTAATTTCAAAATCCCACATTAGCATAACTATACATCATGCAAATAACGCCAACCCAACCCCTGTAAAAGAAAACATCAGAGCATCACAGCACATACTAGACAGGAGCACCTGTAAGAAATCAGTACGGCAGGCTCATTTACAAGGGGCATAAACAGGGGCCTGGAATAACTCATCAGGCCAGCATAGGGGCACACCTGCAATAAAAGGGCACAACAGCATACAATCCACCTTCAAGGGTAAAACATCAGTATACCTTGGCTGCGGTAATGCCAATAATGACCGTAGGCTCAGGTCACAACATTTCCAGTGATAATCCCCTCTACACCACTACAAAAGAGGCAATACCGTGGGAAATTATCACCTTGGCATCACAAAGTTAAGCAGTATTTCTAGGGGGAGGCCTAGGTATCCACAAGAGGTCTCAACAGGAGCACCTGGGGCATATGTCTCCTTAGCTCACAGGGGGGGGGGGGGGTGGCATTTAAATAGACACAACTTCTTTATCTGGCCTGGCACCTCAATAGAGGGACTCCTGGCCTACACAACCTAGTGGCAAACATAAGGGCATACACAAATAACTGGGATGTCAGGCCTAAATCCTTCCAGGAAAATCAGGCAGCAGGCAAAAGTGTGCATGACAATGAGCATCCTGCTTGGCTATGCCTATTAAACCATTGCCCTGTGACTTCTAGGTTGAGCAGGGGCTTCTGTAGGCAGTTCATGAGGCCTTACTGGTATCCTGGGGTCTGAGGCAGTAGTTGCTAGCAGCCTTTACCCTTTTTCTGGGCACTTGGGCCCCACTCAGTCAACAGAGGGGTTGGGGCGGACACCGACCCTGTGTCCCGTGGCCCTCTCCACCCTCCACACCGTATACTGTCGCCCGCACTCACCGAGCTGTCCAGGGGCTCCTTGGCGAGAGGGGCAGGCACCGACAATGTGCCTCGAGGCCCCTGCTGTACTGCGCTTCTCTCGGGCCCCTCTGCCTCACGGGGACCCGGGGCTTCAATGCGGCGGGGGCAGGCACCGGCAATGTGCCTCGAGGCCCCGCCGCGCAGCACTCTCCACACGGAGCTCTCCTCACAACCGAGGGCTCCCTCCAGATGGCCAGCCGCGCTTCTCTTGGGGCACAGACCGGCGGGATCGGTTCCCGCTCCGGTCGTTCTCTCGGCGGGGCTCCCCCCTCGACCACGGGGGCCCCGTACTGATGCTTCACCCGGGTCCCCCCCCTTCCTCACGGGGACCCGGGGCTTAGAGACGGCCTGTCCTTCGCTGGCTGCCCGGCCGGCAGCCAATCCCTACGCGGCCTTTCCGGGGGCACGGCCGCACGGGCCAATCAGTGCGCGGCGTTGGCGGGGGGGGCGGGCCGATGACGCGGCCGGTCGGCCCCTGTCACGTGACGCGGGCCCTGACGGCCTAAAGGGCCTAGTGCGGCCCACTCTTCACCTCGGTGGCCCTCTCCAGGCATCGGGGGCCGCCGCAACGAGGCTCTCCTCAGCGGGGGTCCCTCCCTTACAGCGCCGGGCCGCGGCTGTGATTTTCGACGATATCCCACCGGCGCAAGGCAGCGCCAACACTCCTCGGCTGCGGCGGTGAGGACAGCCACAATAAGGGGTAGGCGCCCTTTTATTAATTATTAATAATGCAGCAAGCGCGCCACAACAAGGGTATGCTCCTCTTTCCCCTCACAGTTCCTTCAGGCCACCCAGCCCCAGCGCTTAGTAGGCAGTCCAGGGGCAATTTTCCTGAGGCAGGTCAGCAAGACACAGTTCCTCGGGGGCACAATTCTCCCCGGGCAGCTCCTCCCAGTCCAGCGCTTCCACAGGGGCCACAACTTCCGAAGGGGGGCGGACAGTCTCAGTACAGATCCTCAGAGGCACACTCCTCACCTCCTGGGCGCTTCTCCACACAGCGCTGACGTGGTACCCGGTCCCAACAGCTTCAGTGACCTGGGTAGGGGCCCTCCCTTATCATGGGCCCCGGGGACAGTAGAGTAGGGGGTTTTAGGGGTGCAGGGCCCAGCTCACAGGCCCTTGTGGCGGTAGCTCCTCGCAGCAGGTCCCCTCTCTTTCTTGTCCCAGCGCTGACTGACTCTCTGGTGGCACATCCCTCTTATTTATACCCTCCTCCCAGGCAGTGCCAGAGCCTTCTAGAATGTTGGCAGAACTAGCCTAAACTGGCTCAAGGGGAGGGGGTGAGCACCCTGGGTGCCAGGCTTTCCCTCCAAATGCTAGGGGTAGCTGGGTAATAATAGCTAGACTGCTGACCTATGGCAGTACAGTGTCAAAACCCATGGCCATGGCATCCATTTTAAAAACAGTACATTTTAGTCAGGTGCATTTTTAAAATGGGGAAATTTACAAGTGCTCACACCATTACTTAACATTACATTTTTAACAAGGTGTCTCACACCACTCATGGCCTATACAGGTTTAATCCCATGGGGGAGACATTTCAGACAAGGGGGTCAAAAGCGAAAAATTTTGGGGGAAAAGGCCAAGTCCAACACCCTCCATGTTGCGTCTGTTTGAAACCTAAGACTCCTGCACTTAGGCTAACAGCCTGCCAAATTTCATGCAGATTCAATAAACAGATTAAAGAAAATTAGCTCATTCAAATGTTTTTGACAACTTTAAAGATTGACCACCTAATTGGATTTGCTTTAAACGTTCTGCACCCCCAAAAGACTGAGGACCCGATTATGACTTATGGCGGTAGGGGGACGCGGGCGGCACAGCACCACCACACCCCCATACCGACAGGAGTGTCTTCTGCCCACCTGCCAGATTACAACTTAAAAGTGGTCTGGCGGGCGGGCAGTGTTGAGGCCCCACGGCGGTCCTCTTTCAAAGGAGGTGGTGCCTTTAAAAAAGGCACCGCAATGGGAACGCCACACGAGATTCCTGCACGGCATGAACTCGAAAGTCCATGCTGTGCAGGAGCTGGTGTGCATGCACCTAGGGGAGCCCATGTTATGCCCCCCTGTGTGTTTCCACATGTGGAAGAGGTACAGGGGGCCTCCAGGAGCCCCCTTTGTTTCCTCTCCTCCACGGTGTTTATAGAGGACGGACCTCCATGACACCACCGGCGGAGAGGGAACTGTTAACATGCTGGGCAAAACTGTGGCGGTCCCAAGCATATTGCAGCCTCCTGACTGCCACACCACCTCCAGGGAACGGTGGTGCCCTGGCGGCTTTGGCAGTCCCATGTGGTCCGACCCCCCAAGTCACAATGGGGCGACAGTGTCTGGACAGCCACTGCTGCGCATGCACGAGTCTGGCAGTCCTCGGACCGCCAGACTCGTACTTGGGCCCTCTACATGCAATATGTCTGCCAAATTTAATATAGATTCTTCAAAGGATGCAACGGTTAATAGCTTCTTGAACGTAGCTGTACAAATTTAAAAAACTGAAAGTATACATGCTGAACATGCTACCAAGTTTCATGCAAATGTGTCAAATGGTCCCAACGTTATAGGTAAATACAAAACATTGGGGCATATTACCAAGCAATAGCGCTGAGCTGCGGCGATAAAAAACGGCCGCAATGCATGAATATCGCTGAAAAGTCAGCGATATTCATGCATTACCGAGCTAATGCTCTTAGCCATGTTATCCACCTCCCATTGGATAACATGGCTAAGAACTGCTCAGGGCAGGTGTTAGCTTTTGGAGATATTCGCGCTTAGCGCGAATATCTCTAAAAATTGGTAATAGGAGATAGCGATGTTAGCGACTGTTTCCAGTCGCTAACATCTTGGCACGCCCACTTTGCATGTCATTAGTGATAAATATCACTGACATGCAAAGCGGGGCCCAAGATGGTCGCTATCTCCTACTAGCTGTCGCTAATTGGTGTTAGCGACAGCAAGGTAATAGGGAGATAATTTTATCTCTGCTTTCTTGGCTTTTAAAGCCAAAAAAGCGGAGATAAACCCCCTGGATAATATGCCCCTCTGTTTCCACTGCTAATTGCTTGCATGTAAGAATGTTGGGAGCTATAATGCAGGTAGTTTCTACACTACCCATACCTGGAAGGCAGCTCTCCAGGTGGTCCTTATCATTGGTTAAAGCTTCAATAAACTCTTGTGAACATCATAAGCATGCATGAGGCTCTTCTTGGCTCTCCTCATTACAGGAGAATTACCATGTACTACCTAAGCCACTTGTGATAAGGCTGAAGTAGTTTGTGCATGTTTCTTTCCAATAGTGGAACCAACATCTCTGTGCAACCACTGCATATTGAGATAAATGTGAGATGAACAAGAGTAGCATTAATGCACTCCTATTACATAATTGCACTCCTACCCGTCTACGCACCCCCCTACTAAGGTAGCGGGGTGCGTGGACGACTCAGTTACGTAACTCACAGTGATAGGGCACCCTCTGCATATTGTGAAACAAAGCCCCAATTCACCCACATCTCACAGATATTTTCCTTGTACTTGGACTGGATGGGGCCCAAATGAAGGTTTGGGGTGGCCCCTGTAGGCCTCCTCTGTGCCGCAGGGTCTGCAGGGGCAAGCATTACGCTCCTGGGATGAGTCCATTTAACAACGACTACTCAGGAAGGTGTGCTACAGACAAACTGAATGTCTTCAGAGCACCTGAGTGTTCAGAGGAATTTTAGCTTAAAATATAGTGCTGCCTTTTCACCATATGTAATGAAAATGGTGCTACTGTGCATGACATCACTTCCTGTAACATTTGTTGTGGATTGGTGCAGCCACTTCCTGCATCAGTGAAAAGCTGCCCAAATAGTTCCCTGTCCCCTAAAATGTCAAATACCTGATCCCACCTTCTTCAAATTTGACAATCTCAAAGAACCCAGGGCAGAAGATTCAGATTCCAAATTTCCTGACCACTGCTTCATTTCTCACAAAGAGCCTGAAAAGGTTAATACTACAAAAAAGGTTTGTTGCACATTAAGTATGTATTTTTCATTTTTTGCTGAAGCCATTGCTTTCTGTGGATATTTGTCATCCTGACACGCTGACCTTTCTGGTATTATATTGTCAAGAAGATTGAATAGAAATGGGAAAATAAGGGTCATCCCTAACCTTTTTATCTTCAGTGCAGGCAATGAGTTCGAGAACCTTGCTTAAATCATGCTTAAGAGGGAGCTGACGCTCACCTGAAATAAACACACCTTAATAAATGGAGAAAGAGTATCCGAATTAGTCATATAAATGAATAAGGAAGAGGAAAAAATGGGACGGTAGGAGAAACAATGAAGGAAGAGATTGAGCAGAGAGGAAGCAAAATAAAAATGGAAGGAGCAATGGAGGAAGTCAGAAAGAAGGAAGGGAGGAGGGCTGAATGGAAACATACTAGGACATATTTACAAAGTATCGCCCCCATATGTGCTGTGGAGTAAAAGAGTCTTTTTTGCACATGTACAGATACAGAAAATAAATTTGTGATTGCACAAAAGGCACCATGGGTCTGCCATTTCCATGTTTTCATCTGATGTACCCTTTGCAAAAAATGTGCACTTGGGGCGAGAAGCTTGGAGAGCAGGTGTAGACCTGGCCGCATTCCTTTTTTTAATAAGGGAATGTGCAGGACACTTTCCTCGCGCACATAAGATTCGACTATGTGCAGCCAGCTTGGAGAGGGCAGGCGGGAAAGGTATAATACTGAAAGAGTGACTAGGGGGAAGGGAAAGAGCAAGCTAACAAAATAAGATCTACCATAATGCACTCACTGCTTATAAATAAATGGAACAACTGGCCTGGCAGCACACAGGAGCAGCTCCTCCGTTAAGGCGGAGGAGCGTCGCCTCACCAACTAAATTGCCCCCAGAGATAGAAAAATCAAATGGTAATTAAGTTAATTTATTACCATTTTATTTTTCGAAACCTCTTCCCGTGCCGAGCATCATGACGGGGGCGGAGCTCTCTGCTTTCTGCTGCTGCCAGTCAGGCAGTAGCAGGAAGCAGTGATGGGCAGGGCACTTTAAGTTTAAAGTGCGCATGTCTCTTTGGCCGGCCGTCTTGCAAAGGCCAGCCAGACATACGCATTTTAAACTTCTCAATCCAGCTGTCTAAGACAGCTGGGTTAGAGACAGCATAGGGCTCCAGTGTCCTCGGGAGCGCCGAAGGAGGCTGCACCCTCCAATCCTGGAGCTTCTCTCATGCTGCACGAGAGCAACGGCAATATTGGTTACTGCAGTTTACTGGGTCCTGCATTGGAGCCTGCCTGCCAGGAGAAGACTCGAGCGAGGAGTACGTTGCACCACGAAGGTAAGTGTAATTATTTTTTTCTTACTTATTTACTTTTATTTTTGTCCCACCCGTGTCACAACTGGCACCACACTAATCCCACCAGAGGGTGCTGACTATGAATCAAGACCGGCAGAATCTGGTGTTGTGGCTTCAGATTTGTAAGTGACATTTTACCACTCCACAAATATGCAGCTTATTTTAATCAATGCAACCTAGTACAAATAATAACACTGGCCACAATAACCTATTCTTGAATTGAAGTAAAGGAGGCAAATAAACAATATGTGCATCTGTATTATAATATAATGCAGGCTCCACGAACAATACTATACCTCATAGGGGTCTTCTTCCGTGGTGTAGTGACTAATCTGATAGGACATTTCCTGGATGATGTAATCAATATATAGATCTGAGGACTGACAACGATCGTTTTGTATTGGATTCAAAAGTCCTCTTGATTATGCCCTTAAGATAGAATCCCGGATATTGACATCCCTGACCGAAGACTTTACAGATTCAGACAAGACTGTTGAGTTGTTTAAAAAATTGGCATTGACATTAGATATTGAGCTGTACTCTATTCTTGCTGATCTATACAAGTTGAATGCGAAAGCGACCTATTCTATTGATGTCTATTGTGTAGATATGTACCTTCGATTTGCATTTATGATGATCAGATCAATCACTCAAAACAATAGGGACTATTCACAAACTGCCTTTTTTTGTGCATTTGGTAGTGTTACAATAGTGCTACAAATGTACTACAAAATGTTATTCACAAACTCCATTTTGTATTATGTTTTGTATTACTAAACTTACTACAAATTTCATGGGGGTATTTACACAAGTAACTTACATATCTGAGTACTGTACTTGTGTCATTTCCTTTTATACGTTTCAGGAACGTTACTATTTTTGGGTGTCATAAAATCTGAGTGTAAAGTTGCTCAAAAGTGTAGGAGTAAATTACATGTGCAAATTAATCAAAATGGTAAATTACCTTAGCGAATAGCCGCCAATGTCTCTAATACAAATTTGTTTTGCAAGTATGATCTTTACTGTGCCACAATTTGTTAGTCTGAACTAGAGACTTTGACTTGTTGTTGTTACCTGAAATCACCTCACATATTGTCACCAGGAATCTCTTTAATTGGCACCAGGAATACTTGATGAAACTGCAAATAACCTCAAAAATATCACCACTTGATATTATTTCGTTGCTCTTTGAATTCTACCTTCTGTGACATGACAGTGCACTTGTTTTCTTTTAAATGCTTACATTTTTAAGAAATGCGAAAACTTTGTTTCATATTATAAATTGTGCCTATTTTTAACATTGTGGAAAAGTCTTTACAATAAGGAGTTTACTAATGGCGATTTTATTATGTAGTATGCGGTTTCTTTTTTTCATGTAAATAGCATTTGTATTTCTTGTATGGCATATAATCAAACAATATGCAATACTTGGAATGTCAGATGCTTTAAAAAGATTCTTAATTTAAATTTCAGTGTTAGTGGCATTCTACTGTCCTTGATCAAAGGAATGTATGTTTTTATTAAGTGTTTGCTCTTGGAATTTATAAAAAAAATATTTTAAATATCATTAAATCCGTGAAAACTGCACAGTTCATTAATTTTCTATTTGTACCCACAAAACCAGGAGTGTCTAGGAGTGTTGGGAAAAATTAACTAACATTGAACATTGAATTCAATGTAAGGTATTTCTTCCTGACACGCCTAGGCACTGAGTCACTATTGAATGCTGTAAATTCATAATAAAACACTTGAGCCACAATGTTGATACTAACATATTCATAGAAAACAACCTCAGGTCAAGGCTAAATAGCTGACATTGTTTGCAATTCAGAAGTTATATTCCAAGACTCTGATTATGACTTACAGAGTCAGTTATGAGTTGTATGGTAATCGCCCCAACCCTTCCTATTGGCATTTTCCTCAGATTCATTTATCGGGTCTGCAAAAATTTCCAGGAAATAAATGCCTAATATATAAAATGAGACAAGCGAAATTTAGTGCTCAGATCAACAAGTTTTATGTATAATTCCTTGTTTTGCCTAAGGGCATCAACGCGGCGGCGAGATTGGTTTCGGGCACCAAGCGAAATGCACACATCCCCCCAGTCTTAAAATCTCTAAACTGGCTGCCTTATGAAGCAAGAATTCAAGTAAAGATTGCCTGCCTATCTCATAAAGCCCTCCACTTCAAAACCCCCAACTATCTAGCGCAAAACCTAGAACTATCCATAGGGGGTAGACCGTCTAGGAGTGCTAACTCTCTCCTCCTGAAACCTCAGATCTTTCGCAAAAAGAGAACATGCCAACGAGCTTTCTCCGGCTCTGCACCGAAAATCTGGAACTCTCTTCCACTGCCAATTCGTAGAATCTCCTCCAAGGTTGCTTTCAAATTGGAAGCAAAAAGATTCCTCATGAATAAGTTCTTACCTTAATAAGAGGTGCGATTGCCTGCTCGAATGCATTGGACAAACTCCAGAGTTGGATGTTAATCTTGTATATATTCTTTTTTTATGTATTCTCTTCTTCCTCTCTTGGTGACTCATTTGCTCCCCTCCTATGTCGCTATGTATCAGTTATTAGCCCAATCTCTTCTGACCCAAGGATGTGTAACCGGCCTGTTATCTGAGCCCTATTTGATCAATTGTTTGTTTTATATTCCCATTTGACTCATGTACAGAACTGTTACCTTCCTTTGCCTCAAATTGTAAAGCGCTCTGCTATCCCTCGGGATCAAGTTCGCGCTATATAAAACGTTATAAATAAATAAATATAGAAACTCACCTGTACTAGGACTCACGGTCCATATATGATTAGTAGTAGCACAAGCAACTTTATGTTATTCTGCACAATTTGTAGTGTTCCGCACAGGCATGTTTTAGTTCCTCATTTGCGTGCTGCGAAGATTAGATATCATCGTTCTGCTTTGGTATACCAACAGAAATTATCTTCACCCGATATATGTTATGCTGTTCTAAATGTTATCAATATTGCATTTATCATAAGGAAGTGTTATGGGTCCTCTGGATGCTGTCATTTTATGTCTGTTTGTATTCTCTTGTGTTGAATATGTATGTTTTTTTAAATTTATCTGTATTTTGCTTTTATGGCCTTGAGCCGAATAAAGTACTTTGATTTGTTCAATTAGTAGTAGTACCTTAGAGAAAATGGCATTGCGAAATATGTATGAGGTACATTTCTCCATAAACCTAGTTAGAACAAAAAAACCTTTACATATGCTTGCCCACTAGAATATTTAATGTTAAATACAAATCACTGAATATCATGCCAAAGTAGCTATGTTACCTAGCGATCTCCAGTTTGATGTTATTTATCCTCCATGTCACAAACTCAAACAACTACAGATTTTCAACTTTCATCATTCACAAAGCTTTCCAGAAGTAAATCTCAATAGCTGCGGCTGTTGCAGGGTTTGACCCATGCTTCTGAAACGTTTTTGTGACTTCTAGTGCAACAGTGCAGAGACATTCCCCCAGGAATAATTGTATATATTGTACAATTACACATGGTGACATGAAATTGCATTTGTACAATGTCACAATGTGTTTGCATTTTCTTCATGGGTGTTGAATCCGACATCCTTGGTGCGGTTTCCCCCCAATCTTTTGTTTTTCATCCTGTTTTTGATGGTTTTGTTTTTGCTGGCTGGGCTAGGCCGGTAAATTATAAGGTATTAGTGATCCTGCAGCTCATATTGTGCCACCCACTTCAGTAGCCTTTTAAAACATGTCTCAGGTTTGCCATTGCAGCTTGTTTGTGTAGTTTTAAACTGCCAGTTCAACCTGGCAAAATAAACCTCTTGTCCGGCCTAAACCTTACTTTTTAATATGTATAAGTCTCCCCTAGGGTAGGCCCTAAACAGCACAGGCATGTCTTGAGAGTGAAATACTCTTACATTTGCTTTTTCACTACTGCTAGGCCTACCTCTTACATAAGATAACATGGGGTTCCCTTAATACATTTTATAAGCGGTAACTTTTAATTGGGTGCAGATAGGAATGTAAACTTAGGTTATATAGAACTGTAATTAAAACCCTCTCTATTGGCAAAGTCAGATTTTAAATCATAATTCTGAAAATGCCACTTTTGGAACGTTTTCTTGTCCTAACTATTTGCTGCCTTCAGACGGTATCCGGGGCACATGACTAGGTGTAGGTGGCCGCTGGCCTTTGTGTACTGTTCCCAGACAGTGAGACAAAGAGAAAGAGACGTTGACAGGATGGACCGTCACTGATTTGATGCGGGGGAGGAGCTGTCACTTATCACTCTTGCCCAACACAAATGCTCTGCCTAAGGGGAGGAGCTTCGCGCGCAACCAAGATGGCCGCGTGAGCAAGGGGCTCCCGAGACCCTCGTAACCTCCGAATATATCCTGTCACTTATCCTGTGTGCTGTTGACATCTTTGTGCTGATGAACCACCGGTGATCCTGCTACCGTTTCCGCCATCCTGATTGGACCCCGGGGGCCTGAGTTGTGGGGCTGTGATGTTTGCGGCCTTCGTCTCCTAGATGCCCGATGCCCGAGTTGACATGGTGCCCGGGGCATAATTGAACAACAACGGCGTGGGGCAGCGAAGAACCCCAGACCAACTCGGTTTCACTTTCGTTTTTGGTTGTCGCGGTGGCCGCCGGACTCGAGCCGCCCCACTAACTTTCGCTCTCCCGGCCCCCCTGCCGATCTGTCGCCTAGGTTGGCAGCCCCTCTGTGTGGAGTTCGTTCTTTTCTCCCTGTTTGATCTATTGGGTCTCCCCTCCTCTCGTCTTTCCCTGGAACATTGTCCAATACTGTCCCGACATGGCGGGCAAACCTGAGGGAGACAAACTGAAGGTGAAGAACACCAGAAGGGGCAGCTATACCCAATCCAATGTTATGGATCGTTATGCCCAGGTTCGGGGGTCGCCCAGCGGAACCGGGATGTTGCTGGAGGAAGCGAAGAGCTCGTCGGACCCGGTGATGGAGCCGACGCTGCAGGATGTGATGGCCGCCATAGACGGTATCCAGTCCTCCCTCGGGAAGCAAATGGAGACTGTTGCCCATAAATTGGATACGGTGGCGATTGAGATGAACTTGATCCGGACAGACCTCACGAAAACCAATGAAAGGGTTAAATCACTGGACATTAAAACATCGAGCCTCACGGACGACGTTGTTGAGCTACAAACCAAAGTCCGTGCTTTTGGGGACTCTCATGACATAGTTGTTCGCCGCCTGGAGGACTTTGAAGGACGGGCCCGGCGGAACAACGTCCGTATTATTGGCGTTCCGGAAAAAGCAGAGGAGCCGGCTATTGACCTTTTTGTTGAGGATCTTATCGTCAATCATTTAGTGCCAAAGGGGCTGAGCAAGTTTTTCATGGTGGAACGGGCCCATAGAATCTCGGGTGGAAAACCGAAAGTGGGAGCCCCGCCGCGGCCTCTGATAGCACGGATTTTCAACTTTCGCGACAGAGATGCTATCCTTCAGGCCTCGCGTGCGGGTGGTCCCCTGAAGTTTGAAAACTCTTCCATCAGTTTCTACCCGGACTTCACACAGATGGTACAGAAACAGCGACTCAGTTTTCTGGGTGTGAAACGGAGACTTCGCGAGATGGGCCTTAAGTATGCCATGCTCTTTCCTGCCAAACTGAGGATTGAACACAACGAAAGGGTGTACTTTTTTGATAAGCCTGAGGTTGTGGCTGATTGGTTGGACTCCCTGCCGGCCCGACAAGATCCCGAGAGTCAGCCTGGTGGAGCTGAGGGTGGACTTGAAGAGCAGGAGTGAGCACCGTCTTCCAGGTCTCCGGGGACTATGAAAGGACTTTTCATACGGTGGTTCTGGATTGGACTTATCACTGCCAGTTTACTTTTGCATGGGGGGTTGCGGGAATATCGTTGGGGTTTATTCTTCCTCAGCCTTACTTACCGTAGTCTAGTTGGGTATGGGGCGACAGGCACACTGCAAGTTGGGGTGGCTTTTTAGTCGTACGCAGGGGTGCAGGGTGGGGGGTGCTGTACTGGGTTGTTTGGGGGTGGGTGGATGGATGGTGTGGGTGTTTTGTTCGTTGTTGCACTATTGCTGAACATTTTCATCGAAGCATTGGACATAGCTCATGGCCGGACCTTCCTTTTCTTTTATGATGGGGGGTAGGGGATTGAGGTTGATGAGCTGGAATGTCAATGGACTAGGGGACAAGATTAAGCGGGGGTAGTACTACAGCTCCTGAAATGCCAATCCCCTGATATTGTTCTCCTTCAGGAGACTCACTTAGTGGGGCATACGTGTCATGCCATGAACAGGAAGGGGTATCGTCTTATTGCCCATGCTGGGTTTACATCTGGATCTCGTGGAGTTGGAATTATGGTTAGAGCTGCTCTCCCTCTAGAGGTGGAATCCACTGTCATTGATGATAGGGGACGCTATGTGGCGATTTCGGGGCGGTGGGAGGGTCGTACTATCACTGTGGTTTCTATTTATGTTCCTCCAGGCTTACAGTCGACTACCTTTGCTGATCTGGGGCGGGTGTTGCTTGACCTCCCGGTTGGGTCCCTGATTTTAGGTGGGGACTTTAATGCGGTGGTTTCGGGTAGGCTTGATAGACATCCACCCAGGGACGTCAAGGGGACGCATAATTGGCTGCCTGATTTTATTGATGCATTGGGTCTTGTTGATTGTTGGCGACTGCTTCATTCCACTCAGCGGCAGTATACTTTTCACTCGGGAGCCCATGGTAGTCTCTCCAGGATTGATTATGTGTTAGTACCAGCTGCGCAGGCGTTTGGTGTTGCAGAGGTCCGTCATATGGCTCGGGGGATATCTGACCACTCCCCGCTGTGGCTCCGCCTAGACATGGTCCCGGGTGCCGAGGGTCGGGTTGCCCCGATCAATCCTTGGTATCTTCGTAGCCCTAAGATTCGTAGCAGCTTGTGCGGGCTTTGGATCATTATTTCCGAGAGAATAAGGGCTCGGTTTCTTCCGCGGTCTGTCTGTGGGAGGCTTTTAAGACCGTCCTGAGGGGTCATGCCCTGTCTTTGATCGCTGGCGCTAAGAAGCGGAGAGAGGAGGAAGTGGTCAAAATAGAGACGGAAATAACCGATTTGGAACTAGCTCTGGAGCAGGAGGTGACCCACTCAAAATTGCATGTTCTGCAGCTGAAGCAGCTTGAATATAAATCAGTGGTCCCAGATGCGGCGAAGGCTCTTAGTCGGGAGCAGCAGGGGCGTATCTATGATGTTGGAGATAAGGCTGGCAAATTGATAGCTTGGCTAGATAGGAAAGATAGAGCAAGTTGTGTGGTGCCAGAGATTGTGACTGAGGATGGGGCCCTGGTTACGGACCCGCAGGAGATAGTGAAGTGTTTCGCCAGTCATTTTCACACCGTGTATTCCTCTGTGTCCGATAGACCGGAGGAGGATTCTCGTTTACTACTTCGAGATATAGCCCTTCCGAGCCTTTCTGAGGAGGATAGGGATCCAATGGACTCGGCGATCACGGCGTGTGAAATAGCGTTAGCTATGCGCTCCTTACGTTCGGGTAAAGCTATGGGCCCCAATGGTTTGCCAATTGAGTTATATAAGCTTCAGCTCGACAGGATTGCCCCGTATTTGAGGGAGATGTTTATGGAGTCCCGCGAAGGTGGGTCTCTCCCTCGGGATCAGCGTTTGGCTACCATAGTTGTCATACATAAAGAGGGGAAGCCGCGGAATAAATGTGTGTCGTATCGTCCGATTTCATTGTTGAACGCCGAGCCAAAAATTCTTGCTAAGTTGTTAGCTACTAGGTTAATCACGGTTATCGGCGATCTAGTTCATCCGGATCAATCTGGTTTTATTCCGCACCGGAATACGGCACTGAATCTTAGGCGGCTGCATGGTGTTATTGCTAGGGCGGCGACGCTGCGTGAATCAGCCATTTTGGCGTCTTTGGACGCCACCATGGCGTTCGATACTGTGGAATGACCGTATTTATGGGCGGTGCTGACTAAATTTGGTTTCAGCTCGCAGTTTATTGGCTGGGTGCGGCTTCTTTATGCGGATCCCCTCGCCCAGGTGGTTGTAAATGGCCGCGTTTCTGCAACGTTTAGTCTCGGGCGAGGTACTCGTCAGGGTTGCCCGCTGTCTCCTCTCCTATTTGCTCTGGCGCTTGAACCTCTGGCTGCGTGGATCCGTTGGGAACCCTCTATAAAGGGTATTTATTGGTCCCCGGAACGCGAGGATCGTATCTCCTTATATGCGGATGACATCCTTTTGTACCTGACCTCTCCCAGAAAGTCCCTGATTGTATTGTGCGATGTTTTGATTTCTTTCGGTAAGAATTCTGGTCTGATTATCAACTGGGCGAAATCTTCTCTTTATGTACTTAGTGGATATGTACCGGTTTTGCCGCGTGACTGTCCTATCCAGATCGCACAGGAGGGGTTTAAATATCTTGGTATTTTTATTTCAATGGACCCCCTGATCCGGTATGAGAAAAATCTCCTTCCCCCTTTGGAGCGGCTGCGGCGAGACGTGACGAATTGGCGGAAACTTCCCCTTTCGTTACTCGGGCGTGCGGCCCTTTTTAAGATGATGTCCCTTCCTCGTTTTTTGTATGCCCTGCAAAATACCCTTGATCTGGTTCCCGGTAGCTACTTCCGTATAATTGAAGGTCTGCAGAGGAAACTGCTGTGGGATGGTAGGCCCCGGATTGCGCTCGCCAAATTGACGCTCCCCTGGTACGACGGGGGTATTGCTCTTCCCGATATCAAACGGTACTATTGGGCGTCGCAGTTGGGGGCCATCAACCATGGTACCTATTGCCCCGGGCCAAACCCAGGTTTTGCTATGGACAGGTGGTTGCTCCCTGGAGGTAAATATTATAAGGCATTATACTCCAGATCGGTTGTGAGGTCGCTGACGGGACCGACGCGGACAGCGGTGCGGGTTTGGCAGGACGCCACCGTCGCGTTGGGGTGGAAAGATCGCTTGACTTTGGCGACCCCCCTTTTTGGCTCAGATCGGCTTGGTAGGCTGTGGAACACGAAGGGATTTGACAAGTGGGACCTCATTGGTATTTCCAGGGTGGGGGACCTCTGGGTGAAGGGGCAAGTGAAGTCTTTTGTAGCCCTGCTGGCTGAGTTCAAGCTGGGAGGAACTGAGTACTTCCGTTATGCACAGATCCGTCATGCCCTCGATTCGGTCTTCCCTAAGGGGGTGAAGATACCTGAGTCTACCCCACTGGAGGACCGGGTTCTGGATGGCTATGTACCGGATAGTACCATCTCCCTAGTGTATAAAAAACTGATCAACCATAGAGCAGACCTTTTGTTGCTACTGCGAGATCAATGGACCCGTGACGGTCTGGAACTGGATGATGAAGATTGGCAATCCGCGATCTCCTCACCGAAAGAGGTCGCGATTCCGGCTCGCCTGAGACTGGTCCAACTCAAAATATTACATAGAGTATATGTCACGGGTCCCCACTTGGTTCAGATGGGTTTTTCTGAGGAGGGTCTGTGTAGGCGGGGTTTTGGCCAGCTGGCCACGTTTATGCACATCATCTGGGAGTGTGGGAAAGTGGCTGATTATTGGCGCAGGGTCCACAGGGTGCTTCAGGAAGTTACGGGTGTGGCACTTCTGCCTGAAGCCAGGCGATGCCTGTTAAATGTTTGGGAGCCCACTGATCATACTGTAGCCGGGACGCAATGGGTGACCTTGGGAATGATGATTGCTAAACGCAATATTGCACAATTGTGGGGATCCCAGCGGCCTCCTACTATAGAGGGTTGGATAGACGACATGGATTGGTGTATGTTCAGGGAAAAGACTGTATACGTGGCTCGAGGCCGTCCCCGAAAGTGGCATAAAATCTGGGCCCCCTGGAATCACTATAGTGGAGATATCTGTGTACCACCTGAAACTGTTGTATTTGATCCCCCGATTTCCCCCTGACCTTGACTGCAAAGTAAATTTGATGCCTCTTCTTACTTCTTCCACTCCCCTTCCCCCCCCCCCATCATATTCCACTTTTACATTATGGTCTGTGTACTGATGGTCCGCCCTTGTACAGTCTATATGCTTTGTGTACTTTATTGGTGCCTTGCTGTTTTCTTTGTTTATTTTTAATAAAAAAATAAGTTAAAAAAAAAATTCTCTGCCTGTGCACACTCATAAAGGTTTTGACCCTAGTCGTTTGTAACCCCTAGACAAGTTAGAACCAGGGCAAGGAGGCAGCAAATTCCAAACACCTCTGGGGGTGGAGACCTCCATAACCTTCATCTACTTCAAAGTGGGCATAACATATAAATAGGGGACCCTTAGACCCCACTCTCAGTACGCCTCTGGACCTGTGGAATACTTGGAAGGACTGCTTTGTTCCAAGCTACCAGAGGGTTAAGCACATGTTAAATTGGGGTTTCCTTTTGACTTCCCCTTGCAGGAGTTGTGGTTTCTGCTTGACTAGAGTCCCCCCAAACAGTAACCCAATTTCCTGCGAAAACGAATTTTATCAACAGAGGTATGCCTATCTCTGAGCCAACCACACGCCCCCCCACCCAACAATGTTGTGGGTTTTCTCTTCCTACCCAGGAAATTAATTTATCTCCGTCTTTGGCAGGAATTAATATAGTAATTTAAATTATTTTTTTTCTTTTACTCAGTGTCACAGTTTAAGTAGCAAACTATTCCCATTGAAGATGCTAGGTATTTTTAACCTTCCAATCATAGGCAAAGTACCCCTTTTATTGAGCTGTCCACCTTAGATTGTAAATAGTCCAAAATCCTCAGCAATAATTAAGAGGGACTCTCTTATAGCCTTTAACTAATGGGCTTCTTGCAGATCAGTCTGCATCTCACCACAACAGTACCACATTCATTTATGTGTTAGCTTTACAGAACTTGAGTTATGATTCAGGGACCTGGCACCCCTCCAGCAATCTAATATTACCGAAGTCCCAAGTAAATTTGAAATGCAAAGATTCTACACTAGGACCACCTTCATGAAGACTTCTCAGGAAATAACGTGACACCTTTCCTCGGACCTCCATTCCAATCAGCATCTTTCATCCAACTCTCTTTCAAAAAATGTTTTTTCCATATCCTTCCATAATGTTATCATACTAAGTTTTTTATTACATTTTAAAGGAAACATATCCAAAACATGAGTAAAATTTACAGGTTTACCAATTAAGCATGCATAGCTATATAATATTACAAAATCCTAAAAGTATAATAAACTACACTTCTGAAATTGAATAAAACATTTTTAGGGGATACTTTGTACTGACCATTATGTAAATTTCTATTTTGACCTAGGAATACCTGTCATACAAAACACAGATGACACAACAATAGGCCATAGCAAAGAAAGAGAAAATAGAAAAAAACAAAAAAAACATAGCCCTCAACCTTTAGCTTAGCGATCTTTAGAATTAGAGGAGCTATCCTCTTTTTTCTTCTTTAATGTTCATTTTTTTAAACCTGCATCTATTGACAGTTGGGAAGGCTGACAGTTCAACACTCCAATCTCGAATTGTCTTTTAGCTTCAGCCTGGGTCCATGTAACCCATAAAATCTGACTCCACTTCTTATTAAAGGTAATGCGATAAAAACAATAGAGGTGATCCATCCAGCCTCACACCCTCATGCCGCTCTACATGCTCTAGTGATTTGTTCAAAAAGGGGATCATTTACCAACAGCACTAAAATATGTAAAAGAATCGGACGCAAAGCCAGAGTTCCTGCAGTTACAATTAAGGGCCTGATTCAAAGAACTAACTTAAGACAAAATCCTAAACTTACTACCATTTTGGAATTCACAGAAGGCACTTACTCATTGATGAGTAAGTGCCTTCTGTGAATACCAAAATGAGTAAGTGCGTTTACTCATTTTGGCATTCACAGAAGGCACTTACTCATTGATGAGTAAGTGCCTTCTGTGAATACCAAAATGAGTAAGTGCGTTTACTCATTTTGGCATTCACAGAAGGCACTTACTCATCAATGAGTAGATGCTTTCTGTGAATACCAAAATGAGTAAGTGCCTTCTGTGAATACCAAAATGAGTAAATGGTAGTAAGTTTAGGATTTTGTCTTAAGTTAGTTCTGTAAATCGGGCCATAACATTTTAACCAGGGACCAACCAGCGAATCCTCTCTAGATTGAATTGAACTGCACATCACTACTAGAGCCTTACCGGTGGAAAGAGCAGAGGAGCGAAGCGCTGACCGGAGCGCACAGACAGCGGAACAACGCCAGGTTTCCAGGACACCGCTTCCATCAGTCGCGCCGCCGCTCCGGGACTTCAGATCCCGGCAGCCTTTGCGGCGGCGCGTTCCCTGACGCAAAACACGCGACAGGAGGGGCTACATAACCATCAAGCCCTCGGTGGAGTGGGGGGAACTGCACATCACTACTAGAGCCTTACCGGTGGAAAGAGCAGAGGAGCGAAGCGCTGACCGGAGCGCACAGACAGCGGAACAACGCCATGTTTCCAGGACACCGCTTCCATCAGTCGCGCCGCCGCTCCGGGACTTCAGATCCCGGCAGCCTTTGCGGCGGCGCGTTCCCTGACACGGAACACGCGACAGGAGGGGCTACATAACCATCAAGCCCTCGGTGGAGCGGGGGGAACTGCACATCACTACTAGAGCCTTACCGGTGGAAAGAGCAGAGGAGCGAAGCGCTGACCGGAGCGCACAGACAGCGGAACAACGCCAGGTTTCCAGGACACCGCTTCCATCAGTCGCGCCGCCGCTCCGGGACTTCAGATCCCGGCAGCCTTTGCGGCAGCGCGTTCCCTGACGCGGAACACGCGACAGGAGGGGCTACATAACCATCAAGCCCTTAGCGTCGCGGGACGCGAGAGGGACGCCCGGGGCGAAGCCCGGGCAAAGGGCGGGCCCTCTGTGGCCCTCAGAGGCCAAAAGAGGCTGGGCTGGGCCAACTCCCAAACACCACAATCTAAGTCATCGTGCAATCAGGTATCTAACTGGGACTCTTTTACCTTCTACCTTAGTTAAAGCCATCCACCACCCTCGTACCATCTACCAGCCAACTATGAGGAAGACTGTTAAGAAGGCCAAAATGCCCACGCTAAGATCAAGCTCAAAATCCAAAGCAGACCAGCCCCCACCATTACCAACATTAACTGCTATTGACATAATGCTCAAACAAACCATAGGGGCGGTATCTAACGCCATCGCAAACACAGAGAGAAGACTGTCCTTACCACCCGTGACTATTGTCCAGGAAACACAGGAAGCTCTTATTAACTTAACTGATGCTTCTCTAGACCTTGCAGAGGACCCTGATATCAGCTTGGCCCTTACCCCCTCCCCTTTCGCTGATCTCCCATGTGCCCAGGTGTCTGCTGAAACGAGTAGAGAGAGAACGGGTTCACAAACAAATAATTTTCATAAGAAATCAAAAACCACTGATAAACTCTCGCCTAAGGAAGGCCCTAAATGCAAGGGGAAAAAAGGACTAACCAAAACCAGAAATCATAACCTGGTAACTCCTACAAATCCACCCACTTCAGGAATACCCTGTTGGATCACTAACATGGTGGCAGACCTTAAAACGGACCTTGAACATTCTATCTCTGTGCTGATAAAACCCCTTATAGCGAAAATCGATAGATTAACATCACTGGTAAACAACAAGGGGGTTGGCCTCAAATGCCAAGCAGCACAAGAAGGTGCCCTATTAAAACAAAACGAGGGCATATTTAAAAGACCAACTGAAGACAAGGCCAATTTAACACCCGACACGGTAGCAAAAAACCCCACCAGAGTCACACAAAAAAGTATCAAAGATACACATAAGGTCACCACCACACTGAATACAGGCAAAACTAACAAGCAATTAAATATTGAAACTAACAAATCACCTTCGGGACCTCCCCAAACAGAGGAAAGAAACAACGTTCAAACCCCTAAAATTAGCTCAAAGATTAACCCCACACCCTCTATAACAACTACCAAAGAAATTAAAACAGCAACTCGCTTCAGGACAATTAACCTCCCGCCTGAAGCCTCACCATTCGTAGTAGTTTTAACAGGAGTTCCTCCTTTAAGGGAGGGCAAAAGGGAAACACAAGCAGAACTAAAAAATAAATGTGCACAGTGGCTCCAAATACATAGACCACTGCCCCCAAATATCCATGGGGAGATTCTATTTGTACGAAGGAGGGAGTGGATCGGAAAGGGCACAAAAACCATAGCAGGGGACATAATTACGATAAATTTTAGAGACATGTCAGCAGTAAATTTTATTTGTAATGCCCCCCCTAGCCCTACCTATTCACAAATTCATCCGGTACACCTATCCTATTTTTATCCTCTGGTACCCCAAAGACCCAGGCAGAGTAACAGACCACCGATAATCAGAATGCCTCACATGAACTTCCAATATGGACCCCCTCAGTGGCAAAGGCCACATTACGTGACCCCAAATTATGACTCTTCTTTAATGCAGCATGCACATTGGAACAGATTTAGCGCACTTGAAGAGGTTGATTGACAGGGACGGGAAAAACATCCCCCTAATTACGCAAGTCGGATGGAGGCAAGCCCAACTAAAATAGGAAGGAGAAAGGGGGTGGGAAATAGATCAGAATCCGCGTCAAGCAAAGGAGGCAGCATTAAGTGGCCGCATATAAGCTTACAACTCAGCCCTGCAACTTCATCTAAAGCGGGAAAACAGGTAGTGCCCCCAGTAAGAGATCCAATAGGAACCTCAAAGGGAAAGACTCATGAAAACTTACAAATTGCTTCTTGGAACATTGCAGGATTAGCGGCCAAATTTGAATCCCAGGAATGGCTTAGCTATATAAATAAATTTCAAATCATATGCCTGCAAGAAACATGGGCTACCGAATTAAATGACTATAGCCTGGAAGGCTATAAAAGCTTCTCTGTTCCAGCTAAAAAGGTAGTCTCGGGAAGAGCCAGTGGGGGCTCGTTATATATGTCAATCTAGACAACAGGTAGTGCCCCCAGTAAGAGATCCAATAGGAACCTCAAAGGGAAAGACTCATGAAAACTTACAAATTGCTTCTTGGAACATTGCAGGATTAGCGGCCAAATTTGAATCCCAGGAATGGCTTAGCTATATAAATAAATTTCAAATCATATGCCTGCAAGAAACATGGGCTACCGAATTAAATGACTATAGCCTGGAAGGCTATAAAAGCTTCTCTGTTCCAGCTAAAAAGGTAGTCTCGGGAAGAGCCAGTGGGGGCTCGTTATATATGTCAATCTAGACATCAAAGGCACCTGGTCGAACATCAAATGGGCCTCACATAATCTCCAAGTTTTAAGGTTTGATTCTTCAAGATTAACCTTTTTCTTAGTCAACTGGTATAATGCCCCTAGTACGCTGGAAAAGGGAACAGTTGTAAACGAGTTGGATGCCTGTTTAAGAAATTTGAACTTTTTAAATAAGACACCAAACTCCCCCAGTTTAATTCTTACAGGAGATTTTAATTGCCACCTCTGTGATAAACTAAAACCTTTTAGTAAAGACTGGTCAAGATGCACCATAATGAAAGGCCCACACTTCACCCACTCAAAAGAGGGATGGGACCTGGAGAGACTAACAAAAAGGTACAACCTGACCCAAACCTTAGATCTGGACGTGCTGGGTGAAAAGGAGAATTAACCCCAACATTTAAAGGAAGAGGTTGTCAGTCCTATATTGACTATGTTTTAGTCTCGTCCATACTTAAAAGAAATATTAGTAAGATTATTATAGAAGCTAGCATCTTTAGCGATCACAACCCGGTCATAATCACAATTGAAGGCTTTGATTTTAACTTAGGCTTAAACAGAGCTGTCATCATAGAAAAAGCAGTTGACCAAGGAAGAAGAATCAAATGGGCTAAGATTGACGGGGAGAGATTTTATAAAAAACTGATAGCAGAGGCCTCAGAAGCAATAAACAAATGCCTTGACCCAAGCGTGGATGGAGTATCGGTGATCAGGGCATTTGAAGAAATTGCGTCCCATGTAAATAACTCCCTCAAGATCTCCGGGACTAATAAAGCATCCTTAAACCCGCGATGGTTTGATATGACTTGCACTAAGGCACTTAAAAAACTGAAAACCAGCCTACACGCTAAACCGAGGGATAAGATCATGGTTGCACAGAATAGAGCTGCATACAAAAAAGCCCTGAAGAATCGAAAACAAAGCTTCCAAATTCAAGCTTGGGAGGATCTAAGGGACGCTGCCGAAAGGAAAGATTCTGCAAGCTTTTGGAAAGTGATAAATTCTCCATGTTTTCAGGATCAAGGGGCACCAAAAATTATGAATATCATCTTGCCGGAACAATGGCAGAACCATTTCCAGAATCTATATAACCACTCAAGTCATTCAGCCCAGGGGGATGCAGCATGGTGTTTTCAGCCGGCTAAACTGGACTTTTCACTGAAAGAAATTGAAATGGGAATAGCAGGGTTAAGTAAAAACAAGGCACCTGGCCCGGATGGTATTCCACCTGACTTATTCTTAAGCAGACCCGAGCTATGGGCCCCATTGCTCACTAGGGTGCTGAACGAGGCAGTGGTGGCAGGACTGCCTCGGTCCTGGTCAACAGCGACCATAGTTCCCATTTACAAAAAAGGGAACCGAGATGACCCCCAATGCTACCGACCCATTTCTCTCATTGATGTGACGGCAAAGGTATTGGGGCGAGTGGTCTTACAGCGGCTGAAAGATTGGGCCGAGGAGCAACAGGTCCTCTCTGAAATTCAATATGGCTTCAGGGAGGGCAGATCCACCACCGACCAATGCCTAAACTTATACCTCCTGACAGCCAAATATACCATCGCAGGGAAGGGGTCCATCCACATGGGGTTTATGGACCTCTCAGCGGCCTTTGACCGCGTAAACAGGAGGAAGCTCTGGTCTATGTTGCTAGAACTAGGAGTGGATCAACCGTTAGTTGATACCCTGCAAAATCTCCACTGGAATACCACCGCAAGTGTGAGGTACAACCAAGAGGGAAAAAAGACCGACCCCTTCACCTGCACCAGTGGAGTAAGGCAGGGATGCATCCTGGCGCCCTTCCTCTTTTCCATTTATATTAATGCGCTGGAAAGAGACCTCCTCAAACTTAAGGTGGATTCACCTCAAATCGGTCATCGTGCTGTGCCTGTACTATTATACGCCGATGACGCGGTTTTGCTTGCCAGAACCCCTCTAGGATTACAAAAACTGATTGACGGGTTTGTCATGTTTATGGCCAAGTTGGACCTGGCGACAAACCTAGAAAAATCCTATATCATGTCATCAGGGCAACTGACAAAAGGGAACTTTACCTACCACATCGGGTCACACAAAATAGACCAGGTCAAGACCTTTTCTTACTTGGGGGTATTGTTCGATAATCACCTTAACTTCAAACCCCTGGTAGAAAAGCATTCAATAAAACTGGCAGCATCAGTAGGAGCCATCATGGGGTATGGTCAAAGACTAGGAAGATGGTCTCCAGAACAAATATTGAATCTGTATAGGTCAATTTGCTGCACGAAGGTATCCTACGGGGCAGAAGTGTGGGGCTTCCTGGATAATAAAGTACAGCAAATTCAGACAGAAGAAAATAAATTCCTGAGAAGAATTTTGAAAGTGCCCCAGAGCGTACCGGCTCATATCATCCATGAGGAAGTGGGAGAACCCTTCTTAGAAGACAAGATTAAAATCAAACCTCTCTTGGCATGGGTCAAAATATGGACAAATCCAGAGGCGGCTCTAACAAGACAAATTATATTGGACTGCCTCAAACGAGATAAAGGCCAAGTCATTCCCTGGCTGAAGTATGTGGAAAAATCACTAGCAGAGATTGACTGTATAAACTTTTTCACATCCCCATACTCCCTAACAAATGAGAGTAAAGTTCTGTCGAAAAAACTTTTCCCGGCTCGGCTTCAATCACTAAGGGCAGAGAAAGAAAGTTATAAACCCACCAGTTCATGTTACAATGAGCTTACAACGAAGCAAGGAATGGAACCTTATTTGAGGGTCATGTATAACGCCCAAGACCGTTACATGATGACCCGCTTCAGACTTAACATGCTTCACCACCTCTTTGCGGTCCCAGCTGGGTTCACTCATACAGTGGCAGAGAAGGGTACCTGCGGCTGCGACCACAGGTCTCCGCAGGATACCCTTCACTTTGTTTTATTGTGCCCATTTTACACTGTCCCAAGACGTAAGTTCTTGGTGGGGATCTTGAAAGACTTAAAGTTTAAACATGCAAAACTTGCTTTGAGGTTTTTACAGGAAGCTGAGGATGCTTATACTCTCTTTTGCACCATAAACTTTATTCGGATGGCAATACGGCTGAGGAACACCAGAGAATCTGAACCCTAATATTATTTGTCCACTTGAACAATGAACTGCTGTTCCCCTTGTTTTAAGAATAAGGATGATAGATAACTTCATCTTTTTATAATCTTTTTTTTTTAAAAATGAAATTTACTCCATTTTTTAAAATATTTTTTTTGTGTGTACTTTGTGTATGTGCTTTTATGGTGTCTTTTTAAGAACCGAATAAAGATTATAAATTGAAAATTGAATTGATTTGCATTCATAGGGTTGCAACACAGAAACCCCCAAAATTACAACTAGGGAATCTGATCAAAATACCCACTTAGATTTAGCAAATTTAGGGTGCATTTGCACAGCATAGTAATGCCACTTCTGCCAAGTAGGTCCCTCTCACAGACAACACAAGCTGTACATCATGTAGCTGCTATATAAACTAATTGCTAACAGCGCTTTCATCAATCTCTGCAAATTCTGCTGCTAATGCCTTAGCATGTCTACAACGGAGAATCAAAAAAATATATACCTAACTTTTGTTGCTCCAGTTAAGCTATGCTATCATCCGCATTATACTAATAACTTATAAAGTCAATCTCCATTCCATATTTAGTTGTTTTTTTCCTACATTATCCTAGTAATAGGGTATAGTGTCCACAGTGTCTGTCTTGGTTAGTTACCTGACATCTTAAACACTCAGGTCCTGATTCACAAATAAAACTGAAATCTACTCTAGTAGGTTTTATCTTACCATTGGTGACTCCTGGAAAACTTTTCAGAATTGCCATTTCCAACTGCCAAGGCATTTATGCTTTCTTAATTGTACATAGTGTTAAATTAACTCTTCTAAAATGTTTCACATTAATGCAACTGAAGTTTGATTATTTTTAGTTTTTCTCCACATTTTCCTGGTGGTTTAGTCCCCTCCCATGCACCACCACCACCATTTCTGGTAGTATTTCCTTCCCGAATTCCCATCAGCCCTTATTGGAAGTAAACATCTGACTATTTCCAGTGTGAGAATGGCCAGAGAAAAAGTATGTGAATACTTACAAACAAATATGTCAGTCTGTATTCTCAAACTTTCCAGGGTGTTTATATCCTGGCATTCACACCAAAAAGTGAGCAAAGGATTAAATGTTTTACATATTTACTAGTACATAGCCTCTGTGGGGCAGAGACAGTACTGGAGAAGATATCCAGCTTCTCTGAATTTCATCATCAAGGGTGGGAACACATTAAAGTGCTGCATCTAAAGCAAAGGAATTCAGCAACGTCACATGTCAACCCTTTTACAGTTTTCACATTGCATGCATTCTCTTTGACCTGGTGAAACCCCGAAACCGGTCCTAGGATGCTTGTTTCTGGTCCAGGGAGGACCTGGCTTGGCAGTTCGGGCTGGGCTGTTCCCATGAGACACAGGGTCAAGACTGATTTGCATATCGCCAGGTCTAAACTGGGGTGGCATGGTGAGCAAAAGAATGATGGATTAAACCCAGATCTCTTGACTGGGGTGAATGTTTTGATTTGTTCTGCATTCAGTCCATCTACTGTGTGTCTTTAGCTTTCTCTTGGACCTATGGCACTTCTATTCGTGATTATTTTAAATAAAATGTGTACTAAGGTTGGCTATGTTAGTTGTTCCTATTTTCATTTTTATTTTTAAATATATTTGTTGATTTTTCACACATACGCAAAGCACAGTACAAGTAATTAACAGCACAGATTAAACTAAGCCTTGATATATAATGAATAAAATATAGAGAAAGGCGAATCGAGCGCCGGTTCCGCATTATGGCGGAAAGCATTCGGTTACCATGGTAACCTGACTCTGATTGGACCATAAAGAACCAATCAGCATTGGAGGTAGAATAATCCAATCAACGCGCGGCTACTATAAGAACACCGCGCTGGGAACTAACATTCAGTTCTCGTGACGGATCGTAGCAGACCGGCGAAGGGACGCTGTGAAAGACTACCAGGACCCAGGAGCAGGGAGGCCGATTGCAAATTAAAAGGTAAAGACTACCAAAAGAGAGGGCATAATTTAAATCCTTAAAAGCTTAACAAGCTTAAAAAGACTTTAGCAGCAGTATCTAAAAAGCACTTGACATTTAATATAAACAATCTGACAGCTCTTGCAATGATAGAGTCTAAGACTGTAATAATTAAGAAAATTTTCTAGAATTCAGTAAAATACAGAAAATATTTATTCTATCACCTAATGCAGCACGAACTCTGATATCTACAACGAGGTGCCTGAAAATTAGAACACCAAAGGAACTGCAACAAGCAGCAAGTTTCAATGGTGAGTTAGAATTTAGTTACTGCTAAACAAATAGAGCCCAGAATCTACAATTTGGACTTGATGAAAAAACCTATAATTAAACATTTAACTATTTCCCAGGGTCATTGAAGAAACCCACAAAGGAAAATACGGTGGCTCCTCCTGGTAGTCCAAGACCAAGCGTACAAAGTGTAAATACAAGGTATATAATAATACTTACACACTATTTCTGGAGGTAGGGATTTACCAAGACCTCCTGTCTAGTCTATAAGAGCATTCATTGCGACATATAGATATATACCTTGAAGATATAAAATCATTAATGTGCTATCCCTACATTTATTTTATCCAGAGGTAATATACCAAACAGAAACCGAAAATAAGCCCATAAACCAGATGGCAACAAGGTTCTGAACAGAAAGTACTGTCTGGTGGGGAAACTCACCCCACTGATAGGAGTGCTCCATTTGGGCTGCATAAGCATTGGACTATATAGTCCATGGGAGAGGTAAACACCACTAGTTTTGTTCGAAGTGTATGAATAGAGAAGATATGGTCAATATGTTTCCTAAATTAATGGTTTAAAAATAAGTATGTGTTTTTTGAAACCTAATTGTGTGTGAAAACATCACCAGCAATATGAAACTGAAAAGTCTGTGCTACAAAATGATGCTTTTCTTGTGTACTAGAGATGCCTAAAAATGAAGTTTTTGTTGCCACATTCGTGATTATTCATAAATGTGAATACACAATGGTCTGCACCAATGCAACTTAGAGTAACTCTGTTTTTCTAAATCTTTTTTTAAATTGATGTAGAATCTGTCCTGAAGAAGGTAGAAATACAAGAAACCGAAACGCCGCGTCGACCTGTGATTCTTTGTTTTAAATGTTTTTTATGCAAATGTATTAACGTTGTTTCCTCAATTAATTGTATACTTTGTAATGATGGAATTTTAAAAATTTTGTATGTATAATAAATGTGTAACAGAGTAACTCATGGTGTGGTAAACTTCCTTTCTAAACATTTTTTTAAACATTGACTTATGTATATCCTGTTTGAAAACTAGGTCGTGTTCATTGGGGTTATTAATGGAGATTATACGGTGAGGCAACAGTCTTCTTTTTATAAAATTCGGCATCGTTAGGGATATAAGTAATTAGAACAGTAAATATACATAGTTCTTCTGAACATACACGGATAGTAATCGAGTATAAATCACTGTAACTTTACCTTTCCCGCCATATTATTGGCATGCTTTATAAATTTGTTTCTTTGAAAATGGTACATTCACCCTAGATCCCAGGTACTAGGTGTGAAACACAGTCCTAGACTGTCTTCTCGTGGGGACGCCCTTGTCTCTCATTTTGAAGATTTACTATCCCCCCAGTCCCCTATTAGTCTGTGCGGGGTCCTCCTTTCCTTTTTTAACTTTGATATATAATGATACATGCAAACCATAACAAAAGCATAGCAATCAAAAAGAAAAAAAACAACAAAAAAAAACAAATTTACATATATTGCAGGTTCTTATAAATAGCACGTCCAGACCTAAAAAAAAAGAAAAAAAAAAGGAAAATGTACTATTACATAAAATCACCTCCCAGCCATACCCTCCTTCCATACCCGTATAGGTTCCCAGATTCTCTTCCCTAATGCCCTTGCCCTCCTACCCCTTCTAGCATACATGCTTTTTTCTAAATATAGACAGCCAGGAGGCTAGCCAGCCACTGCTGCATAGCCGGTGGCCTTTTATCCAACCAAGTCCTAGCTATCGAGAGTCTCAATACTGCCATGGCAACAAACAAAAATTCCCCATACAAACTTTCCGTGTCTGAACTAACGCCTAATAATATCAACGGTGGGGTAAGGGTGGTATTGACCCCAAGCGAGCGGGCAAAGAAACCTTCAATGTCTTTAATAAGTGTATGGAGTTGTGGGCAGGTGGCAAATATATGTATGATATCTGCTTCTGGTGCATTACATCGTGAGCAAGTGGTCCCAGAGGTTCCTCCCCACTGGGCTATTCTTGCCGGCGTAAAATAAAGAGAGTATAATGTCTTGTAGTGCTGAGCTTGTAAAGAGGCAGAGCATAACACTGAGCACCCTAGCTCTAGGGAATCTTGAAAGCAGCTCATCTCAATGTCAAGTTTATTAGCCCACTTGGCTCCATGCTTTCCCAGGTCATCCGGTTTGACCGCTGCCAGGGCTGCATAAAAACTACGTATTGTACATTCCCCACCCCATTCTATGGACTCCAAGATATCGTTTCTAGCAAATCCTGCAGCCCCTCCCTGCCTATTGCATAGAAAACTCTGTATCTGTAGGTATTTAAAAAAGCTCCTCCTATTTATATGAAATTTAGCCTCTAGATTTGAAAATTGAAGGAAAATCCCATCCGGTCACAGCAGATCCCCTATCTTCCTAATCACTTTTACTGCCCAATCTGCCATAATTGAATCTGAGAATATCATTGGAGGTAGAGTTCTGTTTTTATACAGTCGGGTATAGCTATTAAACCTCCCCAGGCCAAATTTCTTCAAGAAGGCAGACCAGATTTTATGGGCAGCCCCAACTGTCTTAAACCTTGTCCTTTTAAAGTAGGAGTAGTGGGTGCAGCTAAGAAAAGAATTCTCTGTGTCAGTACCAAAAAAGGTTGCATAAACTTCGGTCGACGTGGATGTGATTCTAGGATCTATCCTACCGCCACCAATCAAACCCTGCATATATTGCAGCGCTGCTGCCCAATAATAGAGTCTAAAATTAGGGGGCCCCCAGCCTCCTCTAACCCTAGGAAGAGTGATAAACCTATATGTCCTCCTAGTTTTCCCGTGCACCCAGATGAATTTATTCAGAATTAACTCCAATTTGTTAAACCCTTTAGCCTGAAAAAACAAAGGTATTGCCCTAAAGAAATATAAGAACTTAGGTAAAATTAGCATTTTAATTATATTTGTACGACCTACCAGAGATAAGTGGAGATTATTCATTCTCACAAGGTCCAAACTTACTTTGGACATTAGAGGTGCCATATTCCGTTCTACTACCATATCTAGGTCTGCCGAAATCTCAACCCCCAGATAAACTGCCTTGTTAACTACACGGAAATCATTATACATGGCATACGCGTTTTTAACTATCTGGGTCTTGCTTCTATTGAGCTTATAACCTGATATCTCTCCAAACCGATGTGCTTCCAATTCTACTTCGCCAATGGCTCGGGCGGGGTTGGGAGTAACGATTGCCACATCGTCTGCATTGGCTAGCGCTTTGAATTGCATGCCATTTATGCTTACCGCTGGGATATTTAGGTTGCCTTCTAATCTACGCAGTAAGGGATCCATATATAGTGCGAACAACAAAGGTGATGAAGGGCAGCCCTGCCTGGTCCCCCTGTTGATCTGCACAATAGCTGTAAGTCCCCTATTAATCCTGATCCGGGCTGTCGGCTCCCTATATAGTGTTTGAACAGCTCGGATATAGCCTTCGCCTAAGCCATACCATCTCATTACCTCCCAGAGGTAGTCCCAAGAGACCCTGTCAAACGCCTTTTCTGCGTCTAGAAATAAGGCTGCGATGGGGTCTCCTGGGACTCCAGTGGCATCGAACAAAGTAATTACCTGCCTAATATGCTGAGTGGTGCCCTTTCCAGGAATTAACCCATGCTGGGTGGAACTGAACATGCCCTCGATCACTCTGGCCAGTCTTTTAGCTAATATTTTGGAGTAGATCTTTGCATCTGAATTCATTAAGGTAATAGGCCTATATGAGCCCGGAGCTGTAGCTGCCTTGCCTTTTTTTAAATAACTATAACTTCAGCTCCCCCCCATGAGCTTGGAATTGAATGCCCCTGCTGGGCCTGTATTACCATGTTTAACAACTCCATGATAAGGACTTTCTGGAATACCTTTTAAAATTCCACGGGAATCTGGTCCGGACCTGCTGCTTTGGCTGAAGGGAGGTCCGCTAATGCTGAGGCCACCTCCTCTAGATTGATTGGGGATTCTAAAATTACCTTCTCTTCCTCTGGCAAATCCAGGGCTAAACTATGGTTAAGGTAATCCTTTATGTCAGTAATTCTGCCACCCTCCTCTCTACCATAGAGATCTGTATAGAATTGCCTGAAAACCTCACTTACGCCCTCTGGCTCGGAAACCATATTCCCTTGACTGTCTACAATATCGTTAATGTCTCCTGCTGCCGCTTGCTGTCGGGAGCGAATTGCCAAAATATGACCAACTCTCTCACTCAGCTCGAAAGCCTGTTCTTTCTTAGCTAAATAGTTGGCTGCAGCCTTACTAGTAATGCCTTCTATTGCTTCAGCTTTTAGCGAGATACTTTTTAGTAATTGCTGTTCCAGGGACATACCCTGCTGAATTAATACATTCAATTCCTCCTCTGCCTTGGCTAATGTTCTAACTATTTCCTCCACTCTGATTCTCTCAGATTTCTGTTTATGGATTGAGTAGCTTAGTGTTTCCCCTCGGGCTCCTGCCTTAAATGCATCCCACGCAATACCTGAGGCTGTACTCCCCCTGTTGATTGCCCAGAATTCACTAATCCAATTATTCATATAATTAATATATCCAGTGTCTTTCAGGAGGGCTCTCTCAAAGGTCCGGGTACTTTGCTTAAAGGATGTCCCTGCTAACTTAATAGATAAAATCAAGGGGTTATGGTCCGCGATATGTTTTAGACCCCTTCTTTGTGTGAGCTAGTAATGAAAACCCTAGTTGTTCCAGCAGGAATCCCTTCCCTCCCTCAATATGTGTTTCTTGTAAACAAACAAAATCCAGTTTCATTGTTTTCAATAAAGCAGCCACCTGAAGCCTTTTCTGCACATCATTCAACCCGCAGACATTAATTGAAGCAATTCGACAAGACATTAAAATACATCAAAAGGTTGTTCTAGCTTCCTTACGAGATTTTCAGTTAAACAAAAAAAGAAAGTGCTGTGCTGTATGTGCTGTGCATGCCCCCCTCCCCCTCCCCCCTGACCCTGCCACCCCCGCAGTGACCCACCCCTCCCCCCCCCGCCCCCCTGACTGGCAAATAGGTCAAGCATGACCTATGTGTGTCCGCTTTAGATTGCAGCTGTCGCACCCTCTCTCTTAATCCACTAGCCTCTCTATTTGCCCTTAACCCATGGCTCCCTACCCTCCTTAATTTACCTACTTCCTTGCCGAGTGTCTCCCACATTAGTGTCTCCCAGAGTACGGCCCTCAACCCATTTCACCTGCACTATAAACCCCTTAACGCCCTCCCTCCTTGTAGCTACGTAATTCCTCCATATACTCCTTTGCCTTTATTTCGGAGAAGAACATTTTCACCTGCCCTCTAGTAACCACTTTTAGCTTAGCAGGGTAGAGGAGGTATGCCTCTGATCCCAATGCCTGAATGGGGGTTAAAAGGTGTCTCAGCCTCCACCTTCTTTCCACAGTAACATGGCAGAAGTCTGGCCTGGCAAAAAAAGTGATATTGTCGACTGAACGCTTGGCCTCTGGTTTAGCTTTCTCAAGAATTTCCTGCCTTAGTAGGTAGTTGCCTACATAGATCAAGATTGCCCTTGGTCTATCATCTTTACTGGCGTCGTACCCCTTCTTTTTTAGAGCTGGAAACCAATGCGCCTTTTGGATTTCACACTCCCACTGCCAAGATGTTAATTCTGGGAAGGCCCTCCTCAGTAAGCCTACTACAAATAGTCTTGTGTCTTGCCCCTCCAGTCCCTCCGCCACCCCGAGCAGTCTTATGTTGTTTCTTCGCTGCCTGTTTTCATAGTCCTCCAGTTTCCATTGCATGTCTACCACCATGTTCTGTTGTTCCTGCTTAGAGGATTGAAGACTGCTAAGGTCGTCCTCCAACTTCCCAGTCCTTTCTTCCACTTGGGTTACTCTCTCTGCCACCTCCTCATATAGTTTATTCATTTTCCGTAGGGAGCTCTGGATTTTCTTTGTCCCTTGCCTGGCCCTGCGACTCTCAATTCTTGCCTCATTTTGCATTTGCTTCAGTGTGCTAAAGAGTAAGTCTAGTGAAGCTGGCCGTGGAGGGGTTTGAGAGGTTTCCGGGTGTGATGACTGGTACTGTACTAGCTGTGGTGGTGGACTAACATGCTCCTGATAAACCAACGATGTGGCTGAATAGTCCCAGGTACGTTTTTTAGAGGGGTCTGAAGGGCTTCCTGCGGAATCCACTTTCCTTCTGGATCTGTGTTTTTTCTGCGTGGTTGTTGTAACTTTAGAATGGACTCTCCCTCCCTGTCGTTCCCCCCTCCCCTTTCCCCCATCATGGTTCCACCCAAGCTGTCAGCCTGGAGGCAGCCTTGGAATGTTGGTATTGTTATGCCGCCCAGCTGGGTGCACTTGAGGATTTATACTCAATAAATCTTTCTCTTCATCATCTCTGTGTAGAGCGTCCTTACTACACTTTTTGGCGACGAGGGTCAAGGAGCTGAGCCAGGGTCAGCATGGTGCACCCCCCTGGACTAACTTTTGCTGGGGACGGAACATTTGAAGAAATTACAACTTACCCGATGCGAGAAACCCCTGCCTGGCATTACCGCCGTGATCCCTTTCAGCATCGCATCACCATTCTACAGCACGCAGCTAGACAGACTTCACTTGAAGAAAGCGACATCCATACAAGATCCAAAAGGGTACCGCAAGCTGAGTTTGAGCTGGTGTTGGCGGCGGGGTGTGCTGCGAAGGAACCGATCCCAACAAAAAGGAGGTTCGTCTTCGCATGAAAAGGGACTTGTTTGAGGTGAGAGGCGGTATGCGGAGGGGCGCCTGAGTCAAGCTTTAGCGATCCGTGGATAGTGCAGTGTGTGGCCAGCGAGGAGTCTGTGAGATCAAACGGCTCCTGCCGAGTGGTGCACTATTTTGACGGAGTGAACAGCGCTTCACGCTGAGGCAGTTTATCCGACACCGCCTTTGTGAGGAAACGCCGAGGGTGAGAAGTACGTGTGAACAGCCCACGCCCTGCGCGATTGCTACGCAGTCTCCGTTTCAGTTATCTGAAGGGGTGGAAACATTTAACCCCTATTCTGCCTTCGCACAGCGGTTTGGCGAGGGGGAGCTCAGCGCTAAGGGCATTGAACTGTGACAGATCTGTGTACTTCACGGCGAGGCTTGGGAAGGTGACGGCGCTCACCACAGGAAGTTCCCGCCCATATCCAAGAACAGTGAGAAACGAAGAAGCAGAAAGAGGACTCGGGTGGTTTACTTAGCTAGGTGACAGGAAAGCCAGTGTGAAGTGCCAACTGGGTTATTTAAGATTTCAAGGGAGTTGTAAACACACTATCAGTTACATCTATGTTTGATGCCCATACAAGTGTGTACCTATTGACCTAATTAGTGAGGCATATTTTCTCTATCTCCAGCTGTAGGTCTAGTGAGAATTTATTAAAAGTAAAGTGTTTTAGGCCCCCTACTGTATGGCCATGGCAGGTGCAGGTATGAGCCAGCCCCCACCCTTCCTAAATGAGCTGGGGGAGCCGGAAATACCATGGAAGAGATGGGTTGGGATTTTCAAGTCCTATCTCATAGCGATAGGGGGAGGAAATTATAACAATGTTAGGAAACAACATATTTTGTTACATAATTTGGGCATACATGGAAGAAAAGTGTTCGAAGACATAACTGGAAGGCTAGTAGATGATGAACAAGAAGAGGTTGAAGGGGTGAATGTATATGAGTATACCTTGATAAAATTGGAAGAACACTTTAAAATGAAGCTCAATGTTGTGCTGGAGAGGCATAAGTTCTACAAAAGGGGCCAGAAGAAAGATGAGAAAATCACAAATTATGTAGCGGTTCTTAAGGGTTTAGCTGCCACGTGTGAATTTGGGGCATTAACTGACTCTATGATAAGGGACCAGATTGTGAGGTGCACGAATGACTCAAGGATTCAAGAGGAGCTTCTTACGAGGAATCCTGACCTGGAAGAGGCTTTAAGTATAGCTAAAGGGTTAGAGCATACAGCCATGTGTATGAAAGAGATGAAAATACATGAAGGAGCAATAAGAGAAAAGAATGAGAGTAAAGGGGCACAAGAGGGGGAGACTATTTGTAAAGTAGGAGAGAAAGCTAAGGTCAGTCAGCGCAATAAACCACAGGGTTTGTTATGTTACAAATGTGGTAGCCCAAATCACCTGGCAAACAACTGGAAGTGCCCTGCCAGGGATACTCTGTGTAGGAAATGCAACAAAAGAGGGCATTTTTCTAAGGTGTGTAAAAATTTTAACCAGAAAATACATATGGTGGAAAATGTAGAAATTGAGGATGTAAGAGAGAAGACGTATATTTTCCAGTGGGGGATGAGGAGGAAAGTGAATGTAATGAATATCCAAAATGTGAGATTACCTTGGATGGTAAAAGAATTGAGGTTTATGCTGATTCATGCTCTCCATACACTCTCATAGACAAGAGGGAGTTTGAGGAAAAGTTTGCGGGACGGGGAGTAGTTTTGGAGAAAGCTGACATAAACCCAGTAGGATACTTCAAGGAGCGCATACCGCTAGAGGGAATGACAAAAATGAGAATAACCTTTAAAGATAGGCACACGGTAGGGAAAGTGTATGTTTCCAAGAGGGGTTCTAATCTGTTGGGTTGGAAACATCAGAGGGAACTAGGCATCAATTTAGATCCCAACAACAAAGAACAGGTGCTCTTGGTAGAACCCTCCAGTGTAGCGGAAGATGTCATCCAGGATTTCAAGGAGGAGTTTAGTGAAAAGCTGGGGGTGCTAAAGAACTATATGCACAGGATTACACTCAAGGAGGGGGCAAGGCCAGTGATACACAAAACACGTTCCATACCCCTACGCATGAAAGAACCCTTGAAAATCGAGTTGGACAAACTGGTCAGCCAAGGGGTGATCAAAGAAATAGAGACATCTTCATGGTTGGCTCCGGTCGTGATCACGACCAAGGATGGAGGAAAGAACATAAGGTTGTGTGTAGACCTGAGAGACTTGAATGCAAACATCCTGATAGACCGGTACCCCCTCCCGAGAATTGGAGAGATGTTGACCACCATACAGGGGGCGAGGTATTTTAGTGTGCTGGATTTGTCCTCGGCCTACTATCAGATAGGGCTATATCCAGAATCACAGTCTCTGACAGCGTTCACGACTCCGTTTGGCAATTTCAAATTTCTAAGGATGCCTTTTGGTTTGGCGTCGGCGGCAGCGGCCTTCCAACGGGTGATGCAGCACATCCTAAGGGACTGCAGGAAAACCATGTGCTTCCAGGATGACATCCTCATCTATGGCTCAAGTGAGGAGGAACATAGCGAAAACTTAAAAGGGGTTCTAAGGAGGCTGCAGGAAGTAGGATTCACCACCAGGCTGAGCAAATGCAAGTTGGGTGTGAGCTCCGTGGATTACTTGGGCCATACCATCTCCGAAGAAGGTATCAAACCAAAATGCGATTTGGTCAATGCAGTCAGAGATGCACCTACGCCGTCCAACAAAGAGGAATTGTTGTCATTCCTTGGTCTGGCGGAATACATGGCGAAGTTCATCAAAGACTTTGCCATCAGAACACATGCCATGAGAGAATTGGTGAAGAAAGACAGCAAATTTGAATGGGGTGAGAGGCAAGAAGAGGCGTTCAGTGACATAAAGAATGCCATAATTCAGGCACCCTTTATTGGCAAATTTGATCAAGGAAAAGAAATAGTTATAACCATCGATGCGAGCAACAGGGAATAGGAGCAACCCTATCACAGAGAGAGGAAAAGCAACTTAAGGTGATTGCTTTCGCGTCAAGAACTCTTACTTCCCCAGAAGCAAACTATTCTACAGTGGAGAAGGAGGCACTGGCGGTATACTGGGCCATCAAACACTTCAAATTCTATGTGTGGGGAGTACCATTTGAGGTGCACACGGACCACAAGCCATTGGTTCCCCTATTCAGTAAGAAAAATATGGAGGAAATGACCCCGCGCATAGCCAAGTGGGTCTTGGGCCTACAGGGGTATAATTTTCGAGCAGTGTACATACCCGGACACCATCTTGGAGATAAGTGTAGCTGATGTGATGAAGGAAGAGTGGGAAAAGCACATGGAAAAAGATGAGATTTTGAGGAAGGTAAAGGAGTACATTGTCACGGGGTGGCCAAAGAAGTGCAAGGAGTTGGAAAGAGAAATCCAACCGTTTTGGAATGTAAGAGAGGATCTCTCAATTGATGCGAACTTTGTCATGAAGTCGGGAAAACTAGTGCCGCCTGAGGGAGTGAGGCAGCAAGTCATCACCTTAGCCCATGAAGGCCATCTGGGCAGGAGCTTGTGCAAATCTAGATTAAGAGCAGACTATTGGTTCCCGGAGATGGACCGAGAAATGGAGGAGAAAGTACGAGACTGTTACGCTTGCAGCATCAGTGACAAGTCCAAAATCACCAAGCACTCTCCGTTAATACCAGTGGAGGTACCTTTGGCTCCGTGGAAAAAACTGGGATTTGATATCACGGGACCCATTCATGGAAGAGGTTCACAGGATATGTATCTATTAGTACTGATAGACTACTTTACCAACTGGATCACTCACAAAATTGTAGTAAACATCAACACCAAGTCATTGATAGGTTTCTTGAAAGAGGTGTTCTCGAGAGAGGGGATCCCCGCTACGATAATAACAGACAACGGGGTCCAGCTGATTTCGGATGAAATGACAGAATTCTTAAAAGACTGTTCTATTTCCCACATCCGCACGCCATTGTACTGCCCTAAGGCTAACGGCAAAGTGGAAAGGGCGAATCGATTACTTAAGGAGAGTATCAAGTTGGCAGGAAAATCAGGAAAAAATATGGAAGAAGCTGTAATGGAAACTCTGTGGGCATACCATACCACCCCCAACTCCACAACAGGGCATTCACCTTTCGAACTAATGAGAGGAAGAAAAGCGGGATCAAAGCTGTCCCCACAGTGGATGGGGAGAGGAAGTCGCCTAGAAATAGATTCGGGAGAGGTGAAGAGGAGAATTGAGGACAAGCAAGACAAGAGTAAAGAGTGGTACGACAAGAAGTGGGGTGCAAAAGAAAAGAACCTTAGTAGAGGACAGATGGTATACATCAGGAAGCCAGACAGAATGGGGAAAAGTGAGGACAGGTTCTACCCCCCCCCAGGGAGGATAAGGGAGGTCAAGAGCAATGTAGTAGTTATGCAGGATGGAAGAGTGTGGAGTCAGGATAGGGTGGTCCCAGTTACTACTAAGGGAAATTTGTCAAGGGAAGATAGGGCAGAATCAGGCGACAGAGCAAGGGAGCTGGGGCACCGAATGGAAAGTCACAGGAAAAGGACCATCCCGTCCTGGCACCGACAGTATAGTATGAGGTGACCCCCCAGGGTTACAGAGGTTATCCCTGGCTCCCTCACCTAGGCTCTGTACTTCCAAAAGAGGCCTGCCTCGCGGACCAATGTTCTTAATATTCCTCTGTTCCCTCCAGCCCCTTACCCTTCCTTCCCCTTTGTTCCCTTAGGGAAAAAGATGTGTTGTAACTTTAGAATGGACTCTCCCTCCCTGTCGTTCCCCCCTCCCCTTTCCCCCATCATGGTTCCACCCAAGCTGTCAGCCTGGAGGCAGCCTTGGAATGTTGGTATTGTTATGCCGCCCAGCTGGGTGCACCTGAGGATTTATACTCAATAAATCTTTCTCTTCATCATCTCTGTGTAGAGCGTCCTTACTACAGTGGTCTTCTGGGGAAAGGAGCTACTACCAGTGTCTGTTTTGCTATCTGAATCGATTTCACTGGATAGGAGGCACTCGGAATCCTCATTCACCGAATAGAATTTATCTCCCTCTGGTGAGCTTCTCCCCACTCTTGCCTGAGCCCCTCCGTCACTTGAGCTCTTATATATAGGGTTGAGGATCATTTGTGTATCCATCGTTGAGCCAGTAGCTCCTGCACCTATTTTGCTGAGTGCATCAAACGGGTTTACTCCCCCCGCCCGAATGCCTGAATCACTCCCCTCACCGCGCTCATGTTGTGGAATCACTGAGGTGGCATACCCTTCAGCCAGCGTTGCTTGTTTCATCCCACTCCGCATATGCCCGTCAAGAGTGATATCCGCGGCCTCAGCCGCTTGCGAGCAGCCTCGATTCTCACACACTGGCAGCGCCTGGGGTGCGCTCCCTTGCTCCTTCCCCTGCTCCGTCAGCCCCGTCAGCTCTGGTTGTTGCCTAACCCAGCGCGGCTGTCTCTCTCTAGCAGGCCGGTGCATACAGAATCTGCGGAGTCAGGTGGCTCCGAAGATTTTCCAGCGAAGGCTTCTGCCAAGGTAGGCTGCCGCAGGTTGTCCTTACTTCTTATTTTAACCTCTGGCCCTTTCTGAGAGGGGGGATCGCTAGGCTTCCCAGTGATAGCTCCCGGGGCGGGGGCCTCACCGTTTCTGCCCTTCTGCTCTGCCCCCTTCTTTGGTTGGATTTGTTTTTTCTTTGCCAGGATGCTGGTCACGTTAGTATTTGCACGTTGACCAGTGCTGGGGATCGCAGCCGAATTCGCATCACTTCTCCCCTTTGCCGCGGCATCCTTAGCTTCTCTGGACAACTTGGCCGACCGGAGTGACATTCCGGGCAGCCCCTTCTGCATTAAAGCCGCAAAACTTATCAGGCTAGTTTGTGCACGGGCGAATAATAGTTTCAAATAATCCAGTATTGAAGGCCCAGGTCGATGCTCAACTAAGCCGCAGTTTCTTCCACTCATAAGGGCACTTAACCTCGCTGCACCATCTGCACCGCATGGGCTTCAGTCCATCTGAGAGGGAGTCGGGGAAAATGCGACTGATCGCTACAGACTGTCAGCGGCCATCTTGCCTCCCCCAGGACCAGTTTAGGCCGGAGGGTTGTTCCTATTTTCAATTGTAGGAACCGCTGGGTTTCCACCTGTGGTTCCACATGGTCAAGGGTGTACTTTTCATTCCATTTGAGGAAAGTATTGCACCGTTTTTGGGTAAAACTTCACTAAATTAAAGTACAGTTTGGATCTAAAAAGAAACATCCATCCAAAAGCTCTTGCAATTGAGTTTTTGGTTTTTACAAGCCTTTGAAAATTGTATTGGTTTTGGTTAGTTCAGAAAGTGTACAAGCATTAGCAAAGCCAATGGGTCTCGCTTAAGCATCAGCTATTGTCTTTTGCCAATGCCGTTCAGCCATGTTGTGTAGCAGGGTGGCTGCTGTGCAGTATGACAAAAAGTTATTAAAACAATTCTATAAAAGTAATGAAAAGTACAAAAATTTGAGTTTTCCACATTGGGATTCAAATCTGTGACCCTCACGATTCTGAGCAGGCACTTAGCCTATATTGTATCGGCTTGCAAGCCACTGATTACCTTAGTAACTATCTTACTTTAATGTTATCCAGTTGTCTGGATTCCCAGCGATGGACATGTTAGGGGCACTTGAAAGAGATTGTGGGATGACTTATAATGACAGCTCTTGTAAATGAGACCAAATCTGTCAAGCTTGGCCAGGTAAAGTAAAAACTTATTTAGACTGATTCCAAAAGGAATGATATAGTACAGAGACTCTGGGCTCCTAAAAGAATGTTCTGATTTCTGCTGTTTACAATGTAGGCTGACATTTGGAGAGGAAAGTGAAAACACATAGCATAATGAGGGGCATATTATCAAGGGATTTATCTCCGCTTTTTTGGCTTTAAAAGCCAAGTAGGCGGAGATAAAATTATCTCCCTATCAGCAACAGGGTGCTAACACGCAAATTTGCATGTTAGCACCCTTTTTCTCTAAGCTTCCCCTTACATCTCTAATGAGATGCAAAGGGGGTGTTCCAGAGAAAAATAATAGGAGAAATGTTGTTAAGCGACATTTCTCCTATTATCAAGGATATGGATATCGCTCACCCTGTTCGTGATAAAAAAAGCAGCGCTAACCGCGGTTAGCGCTGCTATTTTTACACCTGGTATTTTCCTGACTTAGCCATGATATCCTATGGAAGGTGGATATCATGGCTAAGTTTGTGAGCCCCTATCATCAAGCTAACGCCAAACTTCGAGAGATTATCGTTGGTTTTCCAGCGATAATCTCTCATTTGGCAGTTTGCGCGAGGATTTTTATCACTTCTGAGATAAGCGTTGCTAATAGCACGC
Source organism: Lissotriton helveticus (assembly GCF_964261635.1). Lineage (NCBI taxonomy): Eukaryota > Metazoa > Chordata > Amphibia > Caudata > Salamandridae > Lissotriton > Lissotriton helveticus. The sequence goes on from NC_136072.1 coordinate 109,348,183, forward strand.
TATCTCAGTGATAAAAATCCACGCTACCCGGCGATAATTATCCTAGCGCTAAGTGCGCTTAGCGATAATTATCGCTGGGTCTTGATAATTTGCCCCTGAGTTCGAAGTAGGTCAATGAATATGGACAAAACAGAAGTACATAAAATGTTGTTCTAAGGATGATGCGGGTGCTAGATCAGCAAAGTGCTCAAGGAAAAATAACTGTTCATAAATAACAAATAACTACTTTATTTTGAAAATACTAATGTCCTGTGCCCTGAACCCAGCAGCGTGGGATTTGTGGAAGTAACAAAAGTTGGGACAAAAGTTTTACACCTTCACGCATCCTGAGCAACAAGAGAGCGACCCATATATGCCGCCTTTATTTCAAGCAGCGTCTGGTTTTTAAAAGGTGGAGCTTCCGGGTTGCCAATACTATTGTAAAAAAAAAAAGACCTTTGCTGAAGCTTGCGATAGACTGCCATTGGAGAATAGTAGGCGTTCAATTTCCATGCACTAGAAATTGAAGACAAAAGCAGTAATTAGAGAAGATTTCTCATATCGGGCATGTTTCTGACAAACCTGACATTTTTAATGTGGTTTATTTGCAGTTCGCAGACATAAAAAGATAGATGAGTAATTTTATGCAGCATGCATGTAACACTGATTAATTCGATAAATGATATATAATTTGAAAATGTTCTATTTCAAGGGGTTCTCTGTTCGACTGTAGAACACGACGAATTCGTATATCAACTTGCACTGCACATTTAGGGCCATATTATCAAGAACGTCGTTGAAAAATGTGTTGTAGAATGCACCATTTTTGCCAATATTTTCTTAGGGGGAGATCCCCCAAACCTTCTTTGTAGTGGTCAGACTCACCCGTTACTCTCAATATGCAGCGTACGGGCGCTGGTCTGACAAAATTTGCCAGGGCTGCTTTGGGTTCCCAGTCCAGCCCTGCTAACACTCAAACTTAGCGTCTTGGAGGCAGCTGCTTTGACCACCTTGCAGCTGCCTTCTGGAATTCCCTTCCTCTTCACCTTAAAATGTGCGGAAACATCCTTAGTTTCAGACACTCCCTCAAAACATGGCTCTTTTCTCAAGCGTTTTGATGAGTACCTTTTTGCTTCCTGTGACTGATGCGTTGTGTCCCTGTCTATAGCGCCATGAAGCCCCCGGGCGAACGAGCGCTTTATAAATACATCTCAATATCAATATCAAACTAGTAAAAGCGAAGTTCATGGGCACAGGGGCATAACGCAGGGCCCCTCAGGCCCTGAAGCATGGGGGGGCCATCTATCCAGTGACAGTACTACTTGGCCAAATGATAAACAGACCCAGCTACTGTCTGGCTGCAGCATCCTATGTGTGATCTCTTAGGCAGTACGCAGAAAGCAACAAAGGGGCATATTATCAAGGGGGTTTATCTCCACTTTTTAGGCTTTAAAAGCCAAGAAAGCAGAGATAAAATTATCTCCCTATTACCTAGCTGTCGCTAACACCAGTTAGCGACAGCTAGTAGGAGATAGCGACCATCTTGGGCCCCACTTTGCATGTCAGTGATATTTATCACTAATGACATGCAAAGTGGGCGTGCCAAGATGTTAGCGACTGGAAACAGTCGCTAACATCGCTATCTCCTATTACCAACTTTTCTCCAAAAGCTAACACCTGCCCTGAGCAGTTCTTAGCCATGTTATCCAATGGGAGGTGGATAACATGGCTAAGAGCATTAGCTCGGTAATGCATGAATATCGCTGACTTTTCAGCGATATTCATGCATCGCGGACATTTTTTATCGCATTTGCGATAAACCTTGGTAATACCAAGGTTTATCTGCGGTAAAAATCGCCGCAGCTCAGCGGTAAAATTTTGTCTCTAACCAAGCAATAGCGATAATTATCGCTATTGCCCGGTAATATGCCCCAAAGTTCGAACAATTTCGATTTATTGTTGCAATATAAGGGGCCTGAAAAAAGTGCCCCTGTGACTCTCTCTGTCTCTGAGCTTCTTAGGTGAAAAATGATGACAGTCAGCAAGAGGTAACAAACAAACAAGGGAGAGTAGCAAGAGAACAAAACAATTCAGGGATGTCAAAAGAGCAAGGGAGAGGGAGAGGAGCTATTAGGAGGGAGGCATGTAAGAGACATCTAAGAGAGAGAGAGACATTGGAGGTGAAAGAACTACAGAGAGACAGGTGATAGAGAGAGGGGTTATAAAGTTACAGGTGGGAAAACGGCTGAGACAGAGGAGAAAAGTGAGAGACCAGATGTGAGAAAGAGGAGAGGAGACCTTAGGTTTTGTTACGCAGTGGAACACACATCAAGAAAGTCATCACCAGAAACTAGACGTGTGTGTCGATTTCAGAGGCATGGGACCAAACAAAGAGCTGTGAAGAGATGTGCAGTGGGTCGAGTCAGTCCATTTGGGCACTTAAGATGTCATATGCACTGGCACCACCAGAGATAATGACCCACAGTCCTACAGAGCCACAGACTGTCAAGGAAAGCCAGCGGCAAAGTCCAAGAAGTGTCTGTCTCAAGCAAGGCCCAACGTGACTCCGTGTCCCTTGTTGGTGGTTTGATCAATGAATAGCCCATATGGACACATCAGGGAACTGCTCCACTACTTTTGTAAATCACGAGTATTCTTTATTAAAATTTTGCATTATTCTATTAATTTTGCATTTATTTAGATTTTTTTGACTTGCCTGCCCTCAGTTCTTGTGTGGTCATTGATATCAATGTGTCCATGACATTACTTCCTGTTATGTTATTGTTAGACCTTGCAGCCCTAGGGGAGTCTTCCCCCCAACCTTTTGCCTTCCTCCTCCATTTGTCTGACCCTGTTGGTGCAGTCCTTAGGACTCTCAGCACTTTACCACTGCCAACCAGGGCTAAACTGCATGTGCTCATTACTCTGAAAATGGTAATATTGGCTCCTACCCAATTTGGCATATTTAATATACTTATAAGTTCCTAGCAAAGTGCACTACATGTGCCCAGGACCTGTAAATTAAAAGCTACTAGTGGGCCTGCAGCACTTATTGTGCCACCCACTTAAGTAGTCCTTTAAACATGGCTCAGGCCTGCCACTGGAGAGACTGTGTGTGCGGTTTTAAGCTGCCATTTCGACCTGGCACAATAAACCTTTTGCCAAGCCAAAACCTTCCTTTTCAATACATATGTCACCCCTATAGGCCATGAACAGCCCTGAGGTCAGGGTGCAATGTATTTTTTGTAGGACTTTTACTTTTAAGTTTTACATTTCCTGGTTGCGAAAAACTCTTAAACTCATTTTTCATTACTGCAAGGTCTTTATCTCCCATCGGATTACATTGGAATTACCTTATTACATTTTATAAAAGTAATTTCCAAATGGTAAAACATACATGATTCAAGTTTAATGTCTCTGGAATCCTAATTTAAAATCTTAACTTATGGTGAAGTCTGATTTTAAATTACAATTCTGAAAATGCCACTTTTTGAAAGTTGGCCTTTTCCTGCGTTAGCCATTTGGTGTCTGCAGCCTGTCTCTAGTCACATGACTGGGTGTAGTTGGCAATTGGGCTTTGTGTATTCCTCCTAGACAGCCACACACAATGGGAGCTGAGGCTTGAATGAATAGGCCATCCCTGACAGGATGGGAGAGAGGAGCTGGACATAGCCTCAGTCTTTGTCCTGTTCGAATACAAAAACCTGCTTACCTCCTGTAATTAGTCTGGAGACAGAGCAGGGGTGGCAGGGCATCTTTGAACTTCAAATGCATGTCTTTTGAAGTCTCCCCACTTCAAAGGCACCACTGGGTATAAATAAACACTGGACCTCAGACACCACCACTTCAGTACACTTCTGGACCTGTGGATACCAGGAAGAAGGACTGATGTGCTGCTCTAGGACTGACACTCTGCTAGACTGCACTCTGCTTGACTCCTGCGTTGCTGTGCTGATCTGCTGCCTGCTGCCCTCTTGGCTGGTTGAGAAGGACTGGACATGCATCTCTTCAACCCAGAACCCAGAGTGACTCCATGGGCTATTTGGCTGGCCTCCTGATCTGAAGCCTAAGGGACATAACAGGCTTCCATCACCTGCACTTGGATTCTGCCATCTGTGAGTCTGTGTCCTGCCAAGTGGTGCCACCCCAGTCCTGAACTCTTGGAAGTGGGCCTAAGGCGCTTGCCAGCAGAACCGACGCATCTTCTCTGCTGAGCGACGTATCCCCAAGCAGAACCGATCGATCTCCTCGGCTGAGAAGCACATCCCCGAGCAGAACCGATGCATCACCGCTACTGCGTTTATTGGACCAGTTGCAAAAGACCTGCATCGCCACCGCAACTCACATCTTGGGACCAATGCATGGCCTTTACAACTGGCACTCTGGGACGCTTCCCCCTGCGCAGGTCATTGCATTTCTTGTTGACAGCAGCCTCGACGACAAAGCAGAAACTCGTCATCGCAGATTCACCGCTCATCAGATTTGACACATCACCCGATCTCGGCAAACGCCAGACTTTGCATAGTATGCCCTTTCAACTGGATCCTCGATGTCGACGCAGCAGGACTTCGCACAGCAGCTTTGCGGCATCTCAGAGCTGACGCATTACCTCGACTACACGTCCCGTCGCCGACACAAATCCACACAACACTCTGCCACCAGGATTTAACATATTCTGTTCAGGGAGCGTAACTCGGTCCCAGTAGCCGGCCCGTGCTCCTTCACAATCTTCCCGAACTTGAGACTTTGTCTTCGTTCTTTGTGACCAGATATCCCCAACAGCGTTTTTTGCTTTTTGTGCTATTTCTCACTACAAATTTTTCAATTCAATAACTCCAGTTCTACTCATTGGATTTTTGTTGTTTTGCTCTTATTTTATTTATTTAAAATGTACTCACATTTTCAAAGCCTCTTGTGGGCTCCTTTAATGATGTGTTTTCACTGTTTTACTTTTTGAAGTGTTGCCCTTTACACATTTGCCTCTAAGTTAAGCTTGACTGCTCTATGCCAAGTTAACAAGGGGGTGAGCACAGGTTAATTTTGGTTTTTCTTGTACCTCACCCGGACAAGGATTGTGGTTGCTGCGCAATCAGGGTGTACTCTCCTGTCAACCAACAATTGAAATAGTGTTTTGGACAATAGACTTCCAGTCAATAATACTGTGAGTAACGGTGACTCACTCATGAATTTTCAGGAGTAAAGCACATTTCATTTTTTTAATTTTTTTATCTGTTGTATTTTTATGGCACTTATTAAGCACAACGGTCTCTTCAACTCCTTAAAAGTGGGAAAACAAAGCATCAGTCATCAAGAGGTAATGAACAAATAAGGAAATGTAGCAAGAGAACAAAACAATTCAGGGATGTCAAAAGAGCAAGGGAGAGTGAGAGGAGCTATTAGGAGGGAGGCATGTAAGAGACATCTAAGCGAGAGAGAGAAATTGGAGGTGGAAGACCTACAGAGAAACAGGCGATAGAGCGAGAGATTATAAAGTTACAGGTGGGAAAAAGACTGAGACAGAGGAGAAAAGTGAGAGACCAGATGTTAGAAAGAGGATAGGAGACCAGTGGAAGAAAAGAGCAGGAGATACAACCAATAGACCAGTGTGTGAGAGAGAAAAGCTATGATGAGACATATATGTCTTTATTTGTAGGGTCTAGAGTGAGGAATAAAGCAGAGGTGAGAGTGTGACACACCATCAAGAGGGGAAAGATGGTAGAGAGAGGATGTTACTGAGGGAGAGTTCTGTGAGAGAAGTGATAGAGAGAATGCTTGGAAAAAGAGGGAGACAGGTATTAGATACAGAGGCAGGTGAAAAAGAAAGAGATAAGGCAGGTGAAATGGGAAAAGGAGAGAAGATAGACAACAGGTAGGGGGCTGAGGGGAGAGAAGACAAATGAGGAGAGAGAATAGGGGGAGATGATATAAGAGGTAGAACCAGGAAGACAAGCAATGCAGGGAAGATGTTTGCCATGACACTCTGAGGAACTAAAGATGTAGCTCCACCTCTTCAGCCCAGCTCCAGACACGGGAGTAACAGAGACTGTCGGGCCTTAGGTTTTGTTACGCTTAGGTTTTGTTACGCACTGAGTAAGCACAATGGTCTCTTCAACCCCTTAAAAGTGGGAAAACAAAGCAATAATGTGGAAAATCAGTTGTGGAGCAATTCCATCTACGCAAACTAATTATTAGTCATGATATCAGAAATCAAGCTGGCCAAAAGCTGGTCGGAAGAGATGGGTACTGAAAAATGTCCAGAATTTGAAGAGGTTGCCTTTGGTAATGATGGAAGATCTAAGCAAGCTACAGAGGGAGGTATCAACTTTTTAATCAGGCCCAAGATTTTTAGGCCTTGCAAGCAAACGCTATTCTTGTGTCCTAACTACCATTCACCAAGATTTATACACTTATTCATCAAAATGTCTAACTACACCCCCTCAATCCACCCAACATTGTGTGCATCCTCTCACCCAGCAATCTATCAAACCATACTTCCATACAGATAACCACTCAGCTCAATGCACACAAGTGCCTGAGTTTGTGTTGCTGGTGTGAACACTGGTACCCTTATAGGTGTGCTACAAGCCTACCCATGGCTCCAATGAGCTTGATATAACTTGATTTGATTTAAGGTATTTAAATATTTTCCAGCTTGAAACACTAAACTTGTTTTTCTACATGCATGCTCGTTGTGCAGAATGACTTGTCTTCATTTTCCTCAGTTTACATTTTAGTCTCTAATTTAATTTTCACAAATTCTGATTGATAAAGTTTGACAAGAAAACAATAAGGAAACTACACATTTTCACTTACCCCTCAATGTTCACACTCTCACACTAAGGCAGTCATCTATCTTCTCTTCTTCTAATATTAAAATCTTCTTCCTTTCCCTGCTTCTTTCGGTGTTGGGACAAAATAGCTTTTTAAAAATATATGGAAACAGAAATATTGGAAGTTAAATATTGTGACACACAAATATCGGGATGCAGAAATATCGTTTGACCAGAATATTGTTTTTTGAGGTAAGTAATATCATTGTAAATAACATTGATGTTGCTGATACCTTAATAAGAGAGCCGCTATTTGGATATTTGACCCAAAAAGGAGTTAGGTCCTTGGCGGGACTGAGGGTAGGCTGGACCGTTTATACTACAAAGACAAATGAGATGCCCCAACCCCTCCTATCTTAATGATGCTATTATTTCCTTGAGGAAATGAATTGTTAATGTTCAATGTATCATGTGAATTGGATATATTCGTTTATGTATTTTTTCATGTATGTTTTTTGTGAAAAAATTTTACGTTTTGTGATGTGATGTTATAAATGTACATCTTCTTTTGCCTAAAAAATAAGACCTTCCAAAAAAAGTATAAAATATACGAGTGATGGGTATAAATAAAAGTACCTGACCAGGTCTAATGAAGTTAAATTTGGTCTTGTTTAAATAATTGCATCATTAAGATACTAGGGGTTGGGGCATCTCATTTGTCTTTGTAATTTGGATATTGGCACATATCATATGCATGGTACGTGAACTGATTCTTTATTTCTTTCACCACACTGACCTCTACAGAGAAAGAAGTAATACAACATGGCAGCGTCAAGTTGATTTAACTGCACCAAGGTTAATTGTGAACGGTTTTCAGGCCGGGTGCTTGTCTGTGCAGAACATGTTTTCCTTTTGCTAAATGCTTTGCATGTGAAGCCAGTCTCAGCAGATGCCTTCCTCACTCATGCTTCAGAGGGCCTCAAGCACATTAAAAGGATGTTTTTGACATTATAGATTTTCTGTATTAACTAAGATTATATATATTTTCAAGCCACCTCTTCCATTACTTTGCACCCGCTAGAGCAAATCACTGAGCAAACCACAAGGTTAGATTCTAATGGGTTCTTCTCAGTAAGGGTGACTTTTACCTCAAATCACACAAATTGCTCTCTCTTTCTCTCTCTCTCTCTCAAAAATGGATGAAATTGATGAAGTAGAACAGGATACACAAACTGAGGTGAGGGATCTGCATTTTAATTCAGAGTTCCTTCCATTTGCCATTCTCATGGCAACCGCCCGATTATATGAGGAGGCGTCATTGCACCATAACGCGTACGGTCAGTTTGAGCAGAAGGCAATACTTATTTACCGACATATATCGTCATGCTTAGAAACTAAAGGGCATATTTACAAGGAGTTAACGCCACTTTTTGCGACGTTCTGGTGGTGTTAAGTCCTTCGCCTTATTTTCAAGTTGGCGTTAAGTCACTTAACGTTGCTTAACGCCGCCTTCTAAATAATGCCCCTGTTCATGCAGCACTTAGCGTGAAAAGGGCAGGCAATGGGTGTTGCAGTGGGGGTACCGCCGCAACACCCACGCTGCCCCATATTTACAAGGTATGGGGTAGTGCTAAAAATAAGCCCAGGAACTACCTGGTCTTAAACAGGCGATAAGAGGATTTTTTTTTATTGCTCTTTCCACATATGCTGCATTGTGCAGCACACGTGGATAGAGAAAATCGCCTTTTACGATTGTTTATCTGCAGGAAGGTGTTCCGACCTGCACATAAACTATCGCCCCTGCAGTGCAGGCTCTCTAGCAAAATGGTGCTAGGCTGCCAGCGCTGCGCAGCTTCTTTAGCTCCAGCGCTAGGGAAAACGCAGGGGTGCCCCGTATTTTTGTAAATACTGCACCTCCCTGTATTTTGAAACTGAAGGAGAGCGGTGTTACCAATTTCTCCGTAACACAGCACTCTGCCAGGTTCCTGAACATATGCCCCTAGTTATCTGTAATCAAAGGGATCAGACTGAGACAAAGCCTTTCATTGAATAAAATACCGAAAGCACAGGAAATATGTGATTACCAGGAAGTATGGAAATAACATGGGAACCTTGGGAAAATCCTTTTTTTTGCAATAAAAACACCCATGATGCATGTTATGAAGCTGTTCTAATTATACAATTAACCACAAGGCCTAGAGGTTTGTACCTTTCACAAGATGACATATGTAACATAGGGCCACATTACACGTGTAACCCATTATGTTCTTTATACTGTATGTTTATGTTGGTGAAGGAAGCATGCAAATGAAATGTTTACTGAAAAGAATAGGTGAAATAATGAATTAAACAGTTTAGTTTTCTGTAGTTAAAAACTGTCTGTAGTCAAAAAGATAAATATAACTATGTAGTTAAGAGCTCAGGGACTTGTATATTCCTGCTAGCAGGTTTCAGCTAACAAAAAAACCTAATTGCAATTAGAAAGTTCAGGCTTTGGCTGCCTTTCATGAAGAAGAAAGTGATTACACAAATCAGATCTAGAGGTTCGCCTGTCTGTTTTGGGACTGTCTTCATTTAACCCTTTCGCTGCGGCGGCAATTCCGCCGCAGCGCTAAGGGGCGGGTGGGCCGCGCGGCGCTCCGACGCTGGTGATGGAACCGCTCCGTCACGTCCCTCTTGTGGGCTGTGCTTGTGACGGAGCGGTTCCGTCAAGGCCCCGCCCGCTCAATTGAACGCGCCGCGCAGGCGCGTAATTAGCGCCGGGCAGGGGCGGCGAGCGAGCCGTGACAGCCCACCTGAGGGGTGTGACGGAGCAGTTCCGTCACCAGCGTGGGAGGGGTTAAATTCTCTGACATGTTTTCAGACAAGTTAGGGGTATTAGAGAAATCCGACTGAGACTGGGTCTCCCATTGGATGAAGTTTGGCAGCATTCCTATGAAATAGCTCACTTGGCTCTCTGCTGTTTGTTCAATAATATCAGCAAATTTTATGTGGATTTGTCAAATGGCTTGAAAGTTACAAGCAAGTGAAGCATGGCGACCCCAAATGCTCCATAGCTATGACATTTTTGAATCTTTAATAACTTTGACAAAAACATTCCTTAAATTGATTAATTGATTAGCGTTATTCTGGAATATCCTTAAAAGGACTTTAAAGCCCTAGACGGTCCAGAAAGTTCAAATGAATGATGCACCAGCAGGGCGGGACTGGGAACTCAAACCGGCCCTGGTAATTGAGTTGCACCGGCCGCAGGGGGGTTTCGGGGGGGGTCCGCGTGAAAACACTGCATCTGCTATTGTTAGATGGGACCGATATTGCAGCTATGCTGAAAAACCGTCCCCAGGTTACAAAAACACCCCACAGGGGTCCAACCCCCTCCCCCCCCGTGACGGCCCAACGGGGAAACGCCCGGTCCCCACTACGGCCAGTCCAACCCTGTGCACCAACATCATAATATGCTGGATAAATTTGCAAGAAAATTAGATAAGACAATTTGGTCAATTTACAATCATTGCCTGTTTTCAGGAAAATCTGTTAAGTTTTTTTCTTTTTAAAAGCTAAATAATGAAGGTCCTATTCACAAAGGTAATCTTACACTTCTGCGTAAGTTTACTCTTTTTCGGTATTCAAAAACAAACGATTTAATAGTAACTTTACAACTGCAGAGACTCTGCCACACTTAAAAAGATAGGCCTGTCTTTTAAAAAGGAAGTAAGCAAGGAGATCCAAGGATCTCTTGATTGGAAGTTGTGACAAGCTATGAGAGTTGTGAGATTCCATATTTGTTCTCTCTGCAGATTTTAAGGCCTGCAATGCTCTGCATGATGATGGCTGTCCTTATTTCAGAAGTGCTGATGCGCCTCTGTGTGCTACTTCATGCCGGATGTGCTGGTCGGTGTTCTCCTTGATGAGCTGATTCATGCAAAGCCTATGGATTCTCTGTGATGAATGATGTGCTTAGTGAGTTGCTTAGCACTGCTGGTATTGGCTGTTTGCATTGGTTGGTGTGCTGCTGTTGATTTCTGTGCTGTGTATGGTTGGTGAGTCATCCAATTTTAACGTTTTTAAACGCATGTGGTTTAACAAAAATGTATTGGGCTTCTACTTTAACACCATGCGCACTGCGGGTTTTCCCGCTGTGCGCTGACTTTTTAAAGCTCAGCCCGTCATGAGCGTACGAGAGGCGTACCTCATGACGAGCTGAGCTCGTCATGAGCGTCGAAGGGGTTAAGTGTAATAAACTCAGTGGCGTAGCTAGACCTTTGGCCGCACGAGGCAGGGGGTTGTTGGCGATTGCTGCACGTGCAGCCCCACGATGGCCGTAGGTAAGAGCCCCCAAAACTCATGCTGCCTGAGGCAGAGCTCCTCCCGTCCTACGCCACTGAATAAACATCTACTTTGCGTCCTTATGGTTTTTTTTTACTCTTTTCGCTTTGGTAATTACTTGTTTTGTCCTGGGCATGATGTTTGGATTTCTTGCTAAGTCTATTGTATTTTTGAGTGCAGTTGGCTACCGCAGTAATGGTGGTTACCTGGCTTTCTAACATGGCAAACAACTCATCTCCTGATCTTAAAATATCATCTCTTTCTGTTTTCTGGAGATAGTTTCCCTAAGGAGGCACTCAGCCCCAATAAGGAAACAGAAACCCGTCTCTGATTGAGGCTGGGGACTGACCTTGATAGGGCGACTGCATTGAGCTGTGTCGTGCACGCCTCTGGGCAAATGACTTACAGCAAAACCTATAGTCTTTGATGGCCTCTTCAACAAGGCTCTCTGAGCTGCCGTGGTGGCTCTCTTCAGGTGAGTTGCTTACAAAGCCATCTGTCAATTTCACAGCTGGGTGATTGTAGGTGTGGGTATTGTTTACTATAATGCAGCTAAAATATTGTGGACAGGGACAAGTCAGTCAGTCAGTCAGTCAGTCAGTCAAAATTAACTTTATTCGGCTGATTATAGCCATAAAAGTACAACGACAAACAGAACGGGTCAAGGTACAAACATATAGTACATGGATATAGAGACCATTAAAATCCCCCGTTTTGCCAGCCATAAGACGAACATAATAAGTAAATAAATAAGGACCATATAGCAATTAATTATCTTCATAGGGTCCTACTTAACACGAAATCCATTATCTGCCGCTCCCATAGGCAGCAACAAAATAAAATACACATCGTACAAAATAAGCCCACCTCATAAGCCCATAACCGAGAAAATGAACACATAGATGAGAAAGCGGCCCACCATCACATAAATAGACATGGGAGTGGATAAATAAATAAGATAAAATTTGTCCAACATGCACTTACTCATATTTACAGTTAAAAACGAGAAAAACAAGAAAATCCATATTAAATAAAGCTAAAACATACCAAAGAATTTTACATAACATGATTCGAGACCGTGTCCACGATGCAACTCATGGGTAACCTATTCCTGTGTCTAATTGCTCCCGTTAGGAAACTTGCTACCCCTAAGCAAACCATTGGTGATGCCAGCGTTTGTAAGTAAACCAGCGCCAGCCTAACTTGTACAAAGTTACAGCCTCTAAGCAAGGGGAGGATGAATTTTCTTCGCAATTGATTGTAATGTGCACAGAAATACGTTATATGGAGAGTGTCTTGATCCGAGAAGTTGTCACAGGGGCGGGGACTTAATGTTCCTTCTTTAAAATACCCTTTAGGGAAAGCAAGAAGCCAGGGAACCATATTCAACCTAAATCTTGTCAGAACGATAAGGTGATATGGTTTATTTATGTAGAGTATATATGGTTGCATCTGTTGGCCCAGGCTCAGTGTGACAAATCTTCTCACCGTAGGTTTTTTCAGTTCATTCTCCTCCCTTAATCCTCTTCGTCTGCCGAAAAACTGCTGCTTGAGGTCTCTAATGGCCAATTTACCCGTGCTACAGGGCTCAGGAATAAGGCGGGGCAGCCAAGGATTTCCATCTGATCCTTAATGTATTTCATCCAAGGAACGTCTAACACCTTTTCTAAGGTGAGACAGTCTTGGATGATCAGCTGATTTAGATTTGGGGTCGGTTGAGCCCAGTTTCTCAGCCAACGCAGTAGAAGCGCAACCGCAATCTGATCAGAAATAAAACCCGCTCCTAGTTCCTCGTGTATATTAAAAATTGGCGTGGATGTGGGGACCGAGACCAGCTTGCGCATAAAAATGTTCTCGCCCCCCTGGATTTCTCTGGCTCTGTATAACCCCAGATGTCGCTCCTGTAAGTCGCCATAGGAAGACACTTGGCATTATAAATCTTCATGAGTGCAGGGAGTGGTTTAGATCCTATTCTTTTTGCAAAGTCTAGAGTAGCCCCCTATGCTCTAACTAGTACATTCTTTTTATGTGCACGCTGCATGCACCATGAGCCGTGATCATCAAAAAGAACCCCTAAATAGGGAAAAGCGGGGACTTTTACTAACTCAACTTCCTTGCAATAGAATTTAACCTTCGCTGCCCTCCTTGAACCTATGGACATAGTGTGCAACTTTTTAAAGTTAGTGATTAGATCCAACGACTCCATAAAATCTATAAAACAATTTAAAAGCAGTTGCAGCCCCTTGCAGTTCTGGCCACCAATACCGCGCCATCGGCGTACTGAAATGCGGGAATCATTTTGGTACCGGCTCTATGAATATCTTTACAACAAGAAATCAGAGAATCCCCTAACTTATTAATATAGAGGGTGAACAGCAAGGGGGCACCCCAGGGGGCCGGCCGAGCACTTTGCCAGGGCCGGTTTTGGTTCTCAGTCCGGCCCTGAACAACGGAGATAGTCAATTATACTGTGACGACCATGACCAACATATGTAGGTTTGGGAGCTGTCCCATCCCACTGCTCAAGGCAAATCAGGTCATGAGTTGATAAAAAACTTTCTAAAAAAGTACCAGACTAGGTGTGTTCAAAATGGGTTATCCCCAGAGGGCCATATTCCTCCTCCAGCCTGGCTGAACAGTTAATAGGGCAAGTATGAATATTAAAATCTCCCAGGACTAATATGCCATAGTGGGTTTCTAAGCTGTCTCCATAATTTCCCAAAAATGCAGTGAGAGCCCTAAAATGCTCTGTCTCATCGATTCTAGTAAAAGAATTATAGAAATTGACCACTAGAAGGGTTGGCAAGTTCTTCCCTGACAATTCTACCGCTAGCACATGGAGAGAAGAGGCATCGATCAGCTTTGCATTATAGTACAACTTTAGGTTAATCAACAATAATAGCACCCCCGTTGCTCTGCCCATACTGGAAGGTGTGGCAAATTTACAAAAGGATATAAACCTGTCTAGGTAAAAATGTTTGTTAGACTCCCATGTTTCTTGCAGGGCTATGATGTGGTGTGTAGCAAGAAAACGTTCCCAAGATGCATCACCCTTTTTTGCCCTTAAACCGGCAATATTCATGTTAAAACTTTCATTATGCCACCATCAGTTATAATTGGGGTAGAACTGGATTTTGCTGTATCAGCTGGAAAAATCTGTTGATTCAAAGAACCAGGAGAAGTAAAATTCGGAAGACTAGCCATGGGACCACATATTTCTTCGTCCGGTGTTTCCAGAGATTTATCTAGAATAACAGGTACTGCCTCACAAAGAGGTAGTCAATCTTGGGCATCCAGACCAGAGAATGCCTGAAACCTGTTAGACAAAGAAATGGAGGGAACAACCAACAACGGAGGTCTTAATGAAGGTTTATAAAAATATCCCACTGGCAAGGCCCAAATAGAGGTAGAGATCTTAGGGTAAGAATCCTGAGCCCTTAATATCGACTTAACAACCCAAGGGTTACGAAAATGAATGACAACACAGCCCCCATCAAAATTCTTTGGTGATTGTCCCACACACCCAATCCTGCGTCCCATAATGATATTATTGCAAATCGGTACCCTAAACCCTTTGTGTTTGGATAGCCAATCTACAGTTTTGTTGCTCAATTGGGTCCAGGATTCAGTTTGATCTGATCTAAGTGGTGGGACACCAGCCAGGACCAGAACAAAAAAGGGCATGCCGCCGGGGGTAGGTCTAATACATCTCCAGAACACTTAACCTTCAAAGGATCCAGCACAATGGGACCACCTCGATGGTTGTTACTGTCTCCAGTAATAGGATTGGGCTGTTCAATGGGCAATGAACTCAGAGGTCCCGCCAATTGGGACGGGATCTGATGAGGTGGGCAAAAAGAATTAACCATCCCACCTGTCCCCAGTCCTCCCGGGCCCAGATTTGTGACATTCCCCCCGGGCCAGATGCCATGAATGATGTTCGAGATGTGGCAGAAATCATGTTACCAATGTTCACATAACCTGCTATGTGGGCCAATTCCCTAATGTTGCCCACCACCGGCCCATTCACTTCAGGTATTACCGGGGCCACAGGTGCTTTAGCTACCCCTCGTGTTGCACATTGACACCCACACGCCTCCTGGTTAACTGGTGCATTGTTAGATTTGAGACGGTGCGACAATTTTTCCTCAATTGCCCCTAGTTTACAGAAGAGAGGCACTAGGAGAACAGTTACTAAAGTCTCCAAGCATTTCCAGTGGTCAGTGTCACTTCCAATATCCGACATGGTGTGGGGTTCAATATTTGAAAAATTAGGTGCACCGCCATCAGCTTTAAGGATCTGATTCTCCTGTGTCCCTGAGGTTTTATAAGGGGATTTAACTTTGGCCTTATTCCTCAGTGCCACACTTCCCCTTGTGCGTTTTGCAGGCGGCTCACCATTCCTTATTGACAGAGATTTAGAAGAGCATGCCATATTTCCCCTTTCACTTGTGGGCTCTTTTAGATCTGGTGGCAGGATCGCCTTGGGCTACAGAGGTCATTGTTAAAGGAGAAGCTAGAGATGAAGCAGAGGGTGCAGGCGGATCTGCTTTCTCTACGGGTGAATTAGCCATCGACTCCTGAACTAAGCTCATTGTCGGGTTTGGGGCAAGATCCAAATTTCTTAAGTGATCCACCTCTGGTTCCCCCAATTTGGGAGCTAAACAATCAACTAGCTCTCCATCGGGACTTACAACTGGTACGTCCATGCTTACGCGGTTCCAAATTTGAAGACCACCCAGGGGAATTTGGCCAAAGTTATACCCCCAAGGATGACCATTTTTGACCTGCATATGTGTCCAGCGATAGTCGTTTTTCAGTGAGCTGTATTTCATGTGTTAATACTGACTCTGCCCTTGTTAAAAACGCATCCAATGTTCCCACAACCCTCCCTGCCCGCAATCCTGTAGCATTACGTTTGGTCATCATGGCCTATGCCTAGATGTGTAACACCACCTTCCAGACCGTCAGATGTATCAACAATAATATAACAGAAAAATATCCTTATATTACCTCCGGTGTCCGAATTGTCTCTCACAACTAAAGGAGGTGGCCCAGCCCTGCCTTCTCCAGGCTCGGACGGGCGCAGACAACCTGCCCTTGGCCCGGGCACACCCGCGCGCGTCCTGAACGGCGCGGTGATGAGGTTGCAGGAGTGCAGGGGCTTCTGGGGGATGTAGTCTCGTTGGGTCGTTCCCCTCATGGCCAGGAAAGAAGAAATCCAGCCGTTAACCTCACGGCGGCAGCGGAGGCTGCACAACAACGGACCCGGTCAGGTCAGTTCAAGAAACGCGTCCCGCGCTGCGGGAGGGCTGCTGTGATTTTATCACATCCCCCGGTGCAGTGACGAGGTTACAGGAGTGCAGGGGCTTTTGGGGGATGTAGTCTCGTTGGGTCGTTCCCCTCATGGCCAGGGAAGAAGAAATCCAGCCGTTAACCTCACGGCGGCAGCGGATGCTGCACAACAACGGACCCGGTCAGTTCAAGAAACGCGTCCCGCGCTGCGGGAGGGCTGCTGTGATTTTATCACATCCCCAGTGCAGTGACGAGGTTACAGGAGTGCAGGGGCTTTTGGGGGATGTAGTCTCGTTGGGCCATTCACCTCACGGCCGGGAAAGAAGAAATCCAGCCGTTCACCTCACGGCGGCAGCAGAGGCTGCACAACAGTGGACCCGGTCAGGTCAGTTCAAGAAATGCGTCCCA
The DNA here is from genome assembly GCF_964261635.1 of Lissotriton helveticus. Taxonomy (NCBI): domain Eukaryota; kingdom Metazoa; phylum Chordata; class Amphibia; order Caudata; family Salamandridae; genus Lissotriton; species Lissotriton helveticus. The sequence goes on from NC_136072.1 coordinate 109,364,961, forward strand.
TTGCTCTAGAAAGCGTTGATGCCTCATCCAGTCCTTGACATCGATTGCAATCATGTTCCACTCAGGGACTTATCTATGGGTTGGACTACTCCAGTCTTGGTGGGTTGTGAAGGGACGTTTTGTTGGCATCTCAATGAAGTCCTGTTGCAATCAGCTCTCCCAGTGGCTTCAGATCATCTGAATCTTTGGTTGTTTCCCAGCTTTTCACTAGTAATCTTCTAGACGTTGCAGGTCAAGCGCTGGAGACCATATGTTTTCTTGGACCGCAATAGGTCACAAAGTCGTGTTTGCTGATGCTATGTTTTGCCTTCATGAATTTTCAAATTCCACTGATCACTACCTGAGATGGTATTAGCATTTCAACGTCCCAAAAATAGGAAGTCAGCTAGAAGGTTCATAGATCTAGCTTCTGCAGGCTAGGCAACAGATTGCGATAACACAGAAATCACCCAGGAGCTTGCTTTTTACAAAATGGAGACCTGATGTGCTGAGATGGGCAGAGATGGAGAGTATCCTTTTATACATGGAGGTTCAAAAGGAGTAGAAGTCTCTTGACCTGCTACAAGCATAGGGTGTAATACAGCAAGAAGCATCACATTAAGAGAAGCAGGCCACGGTGGGGTGAATGGGCGAAAGACTGGAGAGAGCAGGACCTAGACTTATCTAGTCAGTGGAAGCTGGCACATAAGCGGTCCGCTAGGAGGTGACTCTTCTGCAACCTTGGTAAAAAAAATGCACCCCATGAGGTGCTAATTTGCCACAGTGTGGAGGACCTGGTGGAGGCGTAGCCAGGCATGACTCAAATCACACCTAGGTTCATTGAACTAGCTGCATCGGGCAACTGTGCACACCCCTCGGCTTGATTAGCTGACTGGACATAGAAGTATTGCGGGGGCATTTAGATCCCCAGTGGGCATCAAGTTTCCAATAGTTTAATCTTGAGGTATAAGTTGTATGTTTGTTCTTATTCAGATACACATGCCAAATTGATTTACTTGTGAATTGGTCTGGGGTGACGGGAAGATGTAAACTTCAAACTATTGTGGTGCTTACAGTTTGGACTGCTGTATTTTCGATCCTGAGACTCTGCTTTGTAGAAATTTGAAGGCTAATGTTTAAAATCCAATAAGATGTGATTACAAAAGTGCCAAGTGCCTTACGATGTTGACTGTTTTCATAACAAAATATTTTCTATCACAATAGTCAAAACTGGTTCTTTATGGTAAAAAGCTATTGTAAATAAAGGCTACTGTACATTGAGTTTATTAAGGACAGCTATTATATTAAAAGTAAGCTTAAAAATACCAAAAACAATAAAAAAAAAATTAAAATACCAAAAATATAAAATCATTTCAAAGGAACATCATAACTACATTATATGGCATATGAATGACAATTATAACATGTAATAATTAATAATTGTTGTACCAACAGTAATAATGACTATGATACATTTTATTATTGACAATATTATGATTATAATTGTTTTTATTATTATTTGGTAATAATAATAATAGTGGTACTAATCATAACAATTCTTGTTGATAACAATCGTAATAATACTGGCGATGATACTGATTATTATCATCATTATTATTGGTTAATTATTATGAATAATTATAGCAATACAAAACAGCAGTAGTAGTAGTAATAATAATAACAATATTGATTCATTTTTATACCAAAAGTAATAATAATGACTATGATACCTTTTAATATCATCACTAATAATATTATAAATGTTTTTATTTTGTTAATAATAAAAATAGCAGGACTAATAATACTGATTAATGTTGCTAATAATCATAATAGTAATGACGATGATTCTTATTATCATCATTATTATTGTTTTGGTTTTGTTATTATTATTTAACCCATTCGCTGCGGTGTTATTTTTGCTGCGGTGCGAGGGGGGGTGTGAGCGCGGCACCGCTGTGCCCATGACGGCTCCCGGCCGCCATGAGTCACAGTAGGCATGTGCTCATGACGGCCGGGAGCCGTCCAAGCTCCACCCACTGATTAATTCGCCCGCACAGGCAGAGAATTAATCGCGCGTGGGCAGAGCGGCAACGTTTGGACAGCTCCCGGCCGTCAGGAGCGCACGCCTACTGTGACTCATGACGGCCGGTAGCTGTCATGAGCACGGAACCAGTTAATAATTATAACAATAGCGGTGATGATAATAATAATAATAATAATAGTAATGTTAATATTAGTAGTAGTAATATTAATAATAATAATAATAATATTGACTATGATTACCTGCACATCTACAAAATTCATTACCCCTTCCCAGTGCTGGTCCAAAGCTCGTGAAGAGGAGGCCTGAGGAAGGTTTCTGGAGTCTGGGGTGGTGGGTGGTGTGGCTGTTGGGTGGTGTGTTTGGTGAGGGTGGTGCGGGGTGGGTGGTGTGGGTGGTGCGTATTGGTGCAGGGTGTGTGGTGTGTGGTGGAGGGGTGGGTGGGGTGGGAGTGTATGGTAGGTGGTGCGGGGTGGGGGTGGGTGGTGGGTGGTGTGAGGGATGGTGGCGGGTCGGGTGAATGGTGGGTGGTGGACAGTGGGTGGTGGGTGGTGTGGTGGTGGGTTGTACAGGGGTTTGGGTGGTAGGTGGTGTGTGGGAGGGTGGTGGGGGAGTGGGTGGTAGGTGGTGTAGGTATTGGTGGAGGGTGATGTGTGGGGTGGATGATGGTTGGTGTGGGTGGTTGGTGTGGGTGGTTGGTACTGGGTGGTGGGGGTGCAGGGGTGCGGGTGGTGGGTGGTGTGTGGGAGGGTGGTGGGTGGGTTGGGTTTATGGGGGTGTGGGTGGTGGGTAGTGGGTGATGAGTGGTGTGGGGGTGGGTGGAGCGCATGTGCGGGTGGTGTGTGGTGTGGGGGTGGGTGGAGCGCATGTGTGGGTGGTGTGTGGTGTGGGGTTGTTGGCACCATTGTACCTGGCTGATGAGGATGATTGCCTGATTAATGTTTATTGTCCCCAGGACATTTCAGGCGCATGGGTCTGCTCAGGATCTGAAATGATTCAGGAGCCTAACGAGGCAGGTGAAGAGGGAACACAGACACAGCTGTCTTGTAAACACTGCACTGCATTATTAACTGGACTTCAGCTGGGCATTTTCTTCACAGGTAATGGGAAGGTGTTAGATTTTTAATCTTCCTTAAGCTTCTCCCATAGAACTGAAAGACACCCGTTGATGAACTAATCTCCGCCTTTGTGGGTTTTTTTATGTTGTTCTGGTACACGAGCACCATTGGGTGTTATTTATGAGCGTCCGGCAGCGGTAGCGACTTTTTAATTAGCTAGGTGGTCAATGAAGAGGGAAGGCTTGGTGCTGACATCTGCAAAGACTGCATACATTAATCTATAGAAATGTACGTGCTCAAGGGTAGGATGGCTCTACAAGGACATGCTGGGAGACAGTGAGACCTGGAAATACTACAAATTACACAGTGTGGGAAACTGGGGGGGAAGGGTGCCTTGTTGAGCACACAGAGCCAGTGTTTAGCACATATGGAGCACTAAGGACAAAAACATTAATTCAAATATTCATACATTTACACACTCATGCAATCTTTAATTTCGAATTCGAAAAAACATGTATCCCAGCATCTAGATATTGGGAAAGTACTATAAAATGTACAGTAAAGAAGACAAAAAAAGCTCATGCATGCCACATGACACCAATCACATCACTAAATACAGTATACATGATAGCAAGAGGCATGGAGGGTAGAATTGCAGTAGTGTGTACTTGTTTTGGTCAGCCAGGGCACTGTTGGAATGGTTTTACAAATGTTTTTTTGGGGCTAAAACGGCGATAATGGGCTTGATAATATGCCGTAGAGAATTCCAATAGAAGCCCATGTTCACACCAGAACATGGGCTTCTATTGGAATTATCAAGGGCATATTATCAAGCCCATTATCGCCACTTTAGTGACAGTTTCCTGCCAATAAAGCGGTGATAATTTTAACGCCGTTCCTTGATAGTATGCCCCTTTGTTTTTTAGTTTGCTCTGGGTTCAGGAGCACTGCCCCTGATCCCATTAAATAGCATGTGAAGTGCCTTATTATAAGACTGCCCCTTGCTGATGCAGCAGCACACACTATATTCAAGTGCATTTTACCTGAAGAGTACCTACCCCGATCACCGTTTCTGAGGATTTCCACATATGTTTCTCCTGCTTTTAGGACAGGCTAGACAAAGCATTCCCACTCCAGCGTAGGCTGGACTATCAATAAACAAAGAGTGAAAATGTATCAGCTCCTCTCAGCCATTATTTCGGCCAAGTGGCATTCGTGTGCTGATCAGACCATATTATAACTATGGGCCTGTTTTATAATTTGACGGGTGGACCGTCATTCCGTCATGGGGACAGAGTAAATTACCCAGGACAGACGAGGAACACATAAGTGAGAGCACTGGTGGCCCTCAAACCAGCAAGTGGCTAAATAGGAGCACTCCACCTCGCCTGATTCCTATGAGGCATGCAAAATTAAAGCACAAGTTATAGACTCAAAGAAGCCAGGAATATTTGTCCGATTAACACATTACGGACTGAAGACACGTAAGTAAATCACTTATGAGTCAAGATAGAAAACCAAAAATAATGGTCTAAAAAACAATAATGGGACCCGTATAACTGGAATAAGGTCCTCACAAAGGCATAGACCCAGAAGGGCATCAAAAGCCGAAACATATTGACCACTCCCCGAATGATGTTATGGTTAATTAACACTTCCTAGAACATCACCTTTCTTTTAATCTTACCCCTGAATCTTCCACCTATATTAAAGGAATTCTAGAAGATACAGGAAGCAATTCTAAACACTATCAGACGAATCCCACAGTACTTTCCCTCAAGAGGAGGCGGTACTCACCTAAAGAAGCAAGTACCTAGGTGCGAACCACAATGATGAAGCCGTCCACTGACAATACCACAGTGGTGATTATTTATGCGCCACTAATGGCTAAGTTTGGTTGAGGGTTTCAGGGAAAGATTGATAACACCCTGGTCCTCCCATATCGGCGGAATTCATTCCCTTTTAATTGAGAATATATGTCCTCATATCCTAATTGATCCTAATTGGGTGGGCAGATATACAACCATTTTTCTGACGGCCCTTAATCCGTCAAGCCGTCGGAGGGGTTAGGCTATGGTGATCACAGAGTAGTCACAGAGTAGTCACTGCTGTAGCCAAACCTAAGGTCTGCCCGCCAATAAATTTGGTGGGTAGGCCATTATGTTGGTGTACGTATATTCCATCGCCTTTGAAACAGAGTGTACAGGAGGCCCGCGGTTCTGGACGGACTCAATGAGAGAATTACATAACCATTTAGGGAGGTGTTAAGGTGTGTTTATTAATGGTTAGGAGACAATGAGAAGTCCAGTTGAATGTTGTACACTGATGAATAAAGACATCAGTTACAAGCTCCGTGTGGCATGCTCATTTTGCATGCTCCTGGGCTGGGGAGAATGCTACAACTGACGACAAGCGTTAGATCTGTTCCCCAAAGAAACGAGACCGCTCTCCCTGAGAGTTTGCAATGCTACATCAAACTGCTGGTGTGAGCCACATACACTTTAACGATGAGAAGCAGTTCGAAGTTGGCGTGTGTGGAATTGAGGCCCCACTCCACCCCATATACGGCCCTCAAAGAAGCTGAAGGCCCTGCAGAGGAGCACTCTCAGAAAGCCTATCAGAAACCCACTAGTAAGGCCAAAAGAAGAGATACTGCACACGGCCTAACACAGAGCCATCATTGATACAGAGTGAAGCGCTAAAGGTAGCCACAACCAGGCACAATGCAGAAAGCTGAAAGCAGTGACGAACAAGTACGAGAGACGAAACTGTCACTTACCATCAAAAAAGAAGATGGCATCTTACGACCTCCAATTGGGCATGATGACCAAATTACAAGCACACGGCTTCAAAGACAATAAGCAACCTCAACTGTGACAGCTGGAAATTGAACGAAGTTGATCGTCATCAAGTTACACAGCATCCACTAACCATGTCTGATCTTCCTGTGAGTGCGTGGAAAAGGTTGGCAATTGAATCCTGTGGGCCCCTAGCGATGGAAATCATCTCATGGTAGTCATTGACAAGTATTCCCATTTTCCTCTGCTGGAGGAAATGTTATCAACAACACAGGATAAAGTTATTGAGCTGCTAGACGGCATATTTGCAGCATAAGGCATCCCAGACATCATTAAATCTGACAATGGTCCACCATTCAATAGCAAGGAGTTCAAGGAGATTCTAACTAGGATCAATGTCAAGCACCAAAAATGTATACCTTTATGTCCCCAAGCTAACGGTGTTGTAGACGATTTATGGGCACCCTAAAGTGAGTGATCCAACTTACATAGATGGAGGGAATCGAGCTGAGTCAGGCTTTATGTCAAGCCCTCCGTGCCTGTCCATCAAATCCTCACTCCACCACTGGTGAGAGTCCTGTCACCTTGCTGAAGTGCTGTAAGAACCAGGCTACCACAGTGGACCACTGAACTGACTTGGAGTACTGACGAGGTTCGTGCCACTGCTCGAAAATGTCACATGAAGATGTATGCTGATCAATATCGGAGAACTCAGGAACTCATCTTTGACGAAGGTGACTGTGTTCTTATCAAATAAAAACAGAAGCAGAAAACAGATTATCTGTGTGCTGCTAAGCCTCTGAGAGTTGTGATAGGCAAGAGACATATGATAATGTTGCAGTGATTCTGTTGGGAAACAGAACTGTGCCTTGGTAAAACAGGATGTCAGGATGTAGGGACGGAGTCTCGCTACCATGTCATTATGTGCTGGCCCAATCTGACTAGCTCACAGTGCCTCACCTGCACTCCTGACCTTTCTAGAGTAACAAGTGATTTTGGCAAACTTAGAGCATCAAACTTTTGTTCCCAAGGTTACCATGGAAACAGATCATCATCTTTCGTTCTCACTCATGCATGTCTATATTAAACAACTGAAGACACTAAGGAAGTTTGCAATATATATATATATTGAAACTATCATAGTCTAATTTGAAGCAGGTTTGCTGCGATTAGTAAACAGATACAACAAAGAAAAGTAACCAACATTACTAAAGGGGCTAGAAACAGTGAACAACCCAACCATGGCAACTAATATATTTATCTAGGTATACCCTCACTATGTGAGCACAGGGATATACAAGTGATTGCTGGGATTAGCGCTGAACCCCATACCTGGTATGCATGGTTAGGTGGTACACATCATTGGTGTAAGCGCAGTATATGCAAGGCTGCCGCCTTCATTCCAAGACTGGTCTCTATGCTGTAATTTTCCCCTCCAACCTCCAAGGGGTTGAGACAAAGTTTATATTATATGAACTGCTTTGTTAGATATCTCCAGATGTGCTCCTGTGTTGTGTCTAAAACGTCAGGCAATGTTGCTGACCGGGCACAGAAAAACAGTACACCATGTTGCTCGACCCTGTATGAAATGTCCAGACTAAATCCCAAGAAGAGTCACTGAATAACAAATAATATGTGCTGTGTAATGCTAAAATAATATCATGTCACAAAAAACAAATGTATTATGTGTGGCTGTGTGATGCAAAGACAGCCTAGAGCTGCTAATTCGTGCAACCAAGTGAAAACCAAAGAGGGCCCAGAAGGGTAAATACTACAATAACGGTGCAACGTCCCGGAAAATCCATCACAAGGGATTTGTCACATTTCAGTCATCTATCTCGACAGCCATCAGCCCCTTTGAACCAAGATGAGGCTGCCCCACCTGATGTCCCAAATCAGCTCCTGTAGCCTCAGTGTCCAGTCAGGGTGCAGCTCAACTACCACATCCACGTGATCAGTCCGAACAGTGCAAGCACCTATCAAAAAAATATAAAATGCTGATATTGTCTACACCTTTTTATTTAACAAAGGGAGAGATGTAGGGGCATATTTACAAGAAAATGTCGGAGCGGGAGCTGCGCCAAATTTGGCAGCGCCGCGCTGCAACATTTTCAAAATGCAGGGATGCCCCGTTATCACAAGAATATGATGCACCCCTGTGCTTCCCTAGTACAGGTGCTAAATTTAGTTGCCTAGTGCCAACGCAGGCACCCTTGCACCAACGTGCAAGGGTGCTTGCGTTGCAGGGAGTGATTGTTGAAGTGCAGGAAAGTGTCCCTTCCGGCACAAAAACAATCACTAATGGCAATTTGTTACTTCTATGTGTGCTGCATAATTTCCTTTTCCCCTTCTTCATCTTCCACATCCAGCTTCACCCTGCCTGCATCTGTTCCTTACTTTGAGGCTCTGTTTTGAGGGCTCATGTTAGAGCTTAAGGTGCAAATACTAGACCTGCTAATCATCTCACATCTCCAAGGGAAACTCGTAAAGTTCATCTGTGTGCTTTATGGCACTTTGAGAATTTGGTAAACAAAGATCCATAGAGATGGTGTCATGCAAAAAACTGGCATTGTAATTTAAAATGTATTGTTGGGTCACCGCTGTGGGTCATTCAGCCCTCCCTGGTGGTATTGTACTTTCACTGTTGGGGAAAATTTAAAGGGGCGTTTTCAGGCTTTTACAATCTACAAATATGCCACGTATACTCCCAACCCCAGCTAATGAGACTCCGAGCCCGATGGCCGGAGCTGCTTCAAATCGACAATACAGAGGAGGACCAGGCATAGATAATGAAGAACTTAAACCAGGGTGCTAGGGAGTCGAGATTGGTATTGGGTATCCACAAAACTGGAAAACTCTGGCTTACTCCTACACTCCCTGTTTCCACACCCTATGCGTACTCTGCGGAATCTTCAAATGGATCCCAATAAGGGCCAGAAAGACCATCACACAGGCCCTTATAATCAGCCGCCTTGACTACAGCAACGCTCTCTACGCCATGATACCCACCCAGCTCCAGATCATACAGAACGCCGTCACCGGACTCATCCTGAACCTTCCCAAATGAACCCACAGCTCTCCTCATCTAAGAAACCTCCACAGGCTCTCCATCCAGAAAAGATGCCAATTCAAGATTCTCATGCACGCCTACAAAGCCCTTCATGACCGAGACTGCCGAGGACCTTCCTATATCAACCACTGACGGAATTTCCACGTGTCCCCAAGGCACTTGTGTTTCACCTTTCTCGCTCTTGCACACATCCACCCGCATTCATCGTAGCCGCAGAGGGTGCCACTCCTTCTCCTACATCACCACCAAGACCAGGAACGACCTCCCCTCCCCCTCCCATCGGCACCCTCCCTGGCAGTTTTCAGAAAGCAACACAAGACCTGGCTTTTTGACTCTGACACAGCTATCTCAGCACCCAAATACCCCTAGGGGTAACAGTGCTGTACTATACAAATACTGATTGATTGATTGATTGATTGATTGATTGATTGATTGATTGACTCACATTATTGGTGCTGCAGGCGCCCAGAGTGCAATACTGTCCATGGTTTACATGATTGCCCTATCATTTGCGCTCTGTGTGACAAGGAAGCGCCACCCTAAGTGGACCCATTACCAGTCTGACGCCATGCTGCACCACACGATCATGCTACACGATACTGCTGATGTCCCTGCCTTGACCAACCACAAATGCTGCTTACTCCCCACAGCGCTGACTGCAGCCATGCTATGCATTATACGCCATTAGCGCTCCCCACATAAACCAACACATGAGTGATGGACCGAAATGTACAAGACTGCCTCTTATGAGAAAATTATCTATACATTGCAAGACAGGCTAGACACCTGGGCTCTGTGTCCAAATGATGAGACTTAATCAGAATGCTCCTGTGCGCCTCATGCCCCGAGCCCAAACCACGTTATCCCTCCCCACACAATGTCCATACACCAGAATGTATCTGTCTTAAGCCACACCCCACATGATTGCGCTCACCCGGGACGCATACCCTTGCGTGGACTCTGGGTGGATTGGTGGGACGGCACCTTACGTTTTTAGGTTTGTGGGACCATATCACATGTGAGGGTGCCCCCCCTAACTAGCGCACCCCACCCTCCGCGTCCCCCAGAGTGATTCGGTAGATGAGCAGCCGGAGGGTACTATGTCATTACTCGATCTCTCATTCACCCTACAATACAGGGTTTTATGTACCCCCCTCCCTCCTCTCTCTACCCCTCCCTCATCTCCCCATCGCCTCCTCCCTATGCCCTCCCCCAGACCCCTCCCCCCTGCCAATCCCATGCTTGCCCAGTAGCTTCACTTGGCACTAGGCCCCGGCTGCTCGATACACTCTGGAGTGGGAGCTTGATGTGGGCGTAGAGGCCACATGTTGGTTTTCTGGTTTGCCATGTGTTGTTCTCCTCTCTAAATACCAGGGCTTTAAGTGGGATGAAAAAACTGTGGGGTCTCTCAAAGCGGTGTGGCCAATGTAATTAAGGGTGTGGCTTAAAAACGCATAAGCTAAACATCTGTGCTTCTCATAGTGTGCCACCCAACTTGTATTCTGCTGTATTATAAAATTCCATCCAGATATATGATACAAGTAACATCATACCTACAAGTCTGGACTATTGGTTTTGTCAATGGTTGTTAGTTGCAGAAGATAAATAAGCAGCAACTATGGCTTGTATATAATATTGAAAAAAACTTCTACTTAACCCCTTGCGTGCTGATGACGGCCCGTCCGTCATGCATCACAGTGCTCGTGTGCTGATGACGGCTGGGGGCCGTCATGAACCCGCCCATTCTTCAAAACGGCCGCACAGGCGCAAGGGGTTAAAGCCGCCGTGACACCACGACAATGTTGCTGCTCCCGAGTTTCAAAAAGAGAAGGGAAATGCAGAGAGAAAATGACTCTCTTTTAAAGGATTTCCCTTCCTCTACAACGCTCACCTGACATGGCGTCATGCTGTAACTTCTCCACTAGTGAGGAGTGTGAGCAGTGTGAGCACGTGCACATCGAAGTGCCTGCTGTCACTGCAGTCTGGGAAAAATAAACTGACCGCCTGTGCCAGGGCACAAAACAGAGCCCGATAGAGACCCGTTTCGAGGCCTCCTTTAAAAAACTGCCAGTGCTCAGCACCGGTGAGACCCGGCCCACTTAAAGCCCTGCTAAATACCCTAGACTGAAATTGACTCAAGAGCCTTCCTCAATGTTTTACTGCATCTATATGTGCTTGTGATAAGCTCCATACTGACTCTTGTGACTTAATGGGCTAATGCATCCACTGTAAGGGCCAGTGTTTAACTTCATGATCACAGGTTCGAGTCCCGGCTGGTCCACTCAAGCCAAGCCTTCCATCCTTCTCATGTCTATAAAATAAGTACCGTTGGGTAAACAATAAACATTTGTTATTAAGCGCCAAAATACCCTTTTCAATGAAGGTGCGCTTTACAAATACACGGTATGTTATAAGAGATGATATTGTGCAGTACCGATGTATGGAATTAATGCACGCATACATAAATAAGGAACAGTGGGGCATACGTTCATGTACAACGCAGCAAAGGCCTGGAACGCCCTACCACTTCATCTTAGAGCCACCCAGAACCTTAACATATTCCGCAAACAACTGAAGACCCATCTCTTCATTTCTGCTTGTTAAATCCGCTATATTCTGGCCTCCCTTCTCTGTGCACCGTAGGATTACGACTTTCCTAGCGCTTGGACGCCCTCGGGCAACAACTGCGCTCTACAAATCTCCAAGTTTACAAGTTTATATTATCAAGTAAGGGTGTGACATTATCGCCGCTTTTATCGGCAGGAAACTGCCGATAAAGCGGCGATAATGGGCTTGATATTATGCTCTATGAATTCCAATCGAAGCCCATGTTAGATGTCTTCACATCTAACATGGGCTTCGATTGGAATTCATAGAGCATATTATCAAGCCCATTATCGCTGCTTTATCGGCAGTTTCCTGCCGATAAAAGCGGCGATAATGTAACGCCCTTACTTGATAATATGCCCCAGTGTTTTTTATAAGGGCCAGTACTTTTTTATTTTGAGAGAAATGCTATACTTTTAATTGTGGAGTACCGGCACTTCTCAGAAACAAGCAGGTACTCTGGTACAGAGTGCCATCACTTCTATTTTCCATTTAAAGCACTGATAATGACATAAACAATGTTTGGTTGGCAGGCGGTGTGTGTGGAGACTTTTGGCCCTTCTTGGGAGAGATGCAATATAATTTGATCACACACACACATCCAGTAGGAAGTATGATTTGAAAGACAAAGTACCTGCACTTACCTCACATTTAATCACCCCAAAGGCACACACGGGGTATTTATGTTTGCATCCATATAGCTGTTGATGGTCTCAGCGTGACTAAGCATGATTTTACACAATTGTCCGCTTTGCAACATAAAATATAGTCCACTTCAAGTGATGTCTTTCAGTTTCTAGTAATTGACATAAAATCCCTTTTTCGTACGTCACATAATAAAGTCTTCCCACGTGGATTGTGGCAACGCGCTGTTACTGACCTTGGTACCTGCCCGCAGCGCTCCACAATCTTCCCACCGACTGCTGAATTAAGGGAAAGACGCGCAGCCTGACGTCGCGAAACATTTAATCCCCAATGATAGCTGAGGGACGTCACCCCGCAGCACTTAAATCTCCTCCCCGGGAGAGTTATTTCCCCGAGCAGAGAAAAGCCAGGAGATGCTGCGTGGAAGCAACCGGCGGTGCGTGCAGGATGTTCCGGGCTCGGTGACCTTGAAATGTCAATGGCGCTGAATATGTTTGACCCCTGAGTGGCGGCGCGCGAGATGTACTGCTAATGGGGCACAGGTAATTACATGGCGCAGAACTTCAAGAGTAATGGGGCCCTTGTACTGAAGCATCCTGGGGGGCAGCATGCTGCTCGAGTGTCACGTGCCGATGAATAACGCGCAAGCGCCATATTTGAGCACTTAAACATGAAAACAATAAAGATGAACTCATATGGGACTGAAATCTTGATTTTTTTTTATAGAGTTTGCGTCGAATGCGATTGCCTTGCACCATCAATCAACTCGGATTTGTAGAGCGCAGCTAGTCACCTGCGAGGGTATCCAGGCGCTAGGATCCTGCTGTGATCAGTCGAAGAGCAAGATCCTATCATAAATAAATAGAGCAAGGTCCTATAAAAAATAAATAATAATAATTCCTATTTGTAAAGCGCGAACATATCACCTCGTAAGGTTTTAACCGCTTTGCCGCCGCGGTTCAGCCGTTTAGCGGAGTGGGCTGGGCCACGTCGGCCAACGGAGGTGCGCATTACTACGGAGGTAGTGCTCGCGACGGCTGTTGGCCGACAAACGCAGCAAAGTGGTTAAAGCGCTGGGGCCATCCGGAAAATTAAGCAAGCTATTGCCCAGAGTCACATGATGCTAAGCTGAGCGCCGCAGGGGAACAAACCGCAAACCCTGCGCGCCGGAGTTAGCTGCTCATGCCACTGCGCCACATCTCTCCCTAATATGGAGTTTCTTTGTGAATTCCAACAGCAAGGATGATGTTCGGAGGTGGAGGCCATGTTCTTGAATTGAAATTTATTTTGTGATATGGGGCTGCCATTATTACGGCCATGGTTAATAGACACGAGAAATCAAGATATAGGGGCAATTCACAAAGGTCTGTAAAAGTACATAAAGGAGTTCTACTTCTCGTAATCACAAATGATATTGTGAACCAGCGCCGTTGTGTGAAAAATGGAAACAGGTTATAGCACATAGCAATACGGTCCAGCAAAATCAATATGGAAAAAGATGACTTTCTAAATCACAGAGATCAGCAGGGCTCATGTTGACATGAAAGAAACAGTGTAAACATGCCAGAACTCAGGAAAGGTGTGAGTCCGGAATATCGAGTATAGAATATCGTTCTACCTTAATATCGTAGCCAAAACATGGAGGACAAAAATATCGACAGGTAAGTATATATAGATTTTCTACATAAATCTGCATGTATGTATGTACCTTGATAATATATATCTTCAAGGTATGTAGATATGGAGTTAACAATAGTAAATATTTTGGCTTGCCCGGAAAATATGGTAACCAAATCTAGCCAATTGGGCAACACATCTCACTAATAATAAAAAAGCCTTAAAATGGGATTATGTGGTAGCGTAGTCGGACCTCCGCTGCAGGTATGCTCAAGGTTGGAGGATGCCATGGAAAAGGTGACCAAAGTAATGAGAGAAGAATCAGACCAAAGTCTATTGATTAAAATACACGAGAACCTGTTTGTCAAGTTGAGAGTTCTCCTCTCCAATGAGCCAAGGAGTGGTGAGAGGGAACGCCCAAAATGCCAAGTGTAGGTCTGCTAAATCACAACTCTTAGCCCTGATAAAAGGTAAAGACCAGCAAAATATCTTGGAAGTCTGTAAGAAATCCAAAAAAGCGCTTATACAAGCTAAAGTGGACTGGGAGGTGGAGGTCTGGGCAGATTTGACTCATGGGCCAAATCAGGTGATACCAAGGCATTTTGGCACATTATAGCCCATGGCAGCCATTATTCAACCTCCTCAGTAGCATTTCATGTCCAACCACAAAAGTGTGTTGACCACATCAGGAAGCGTTATTCTTTAAATAAAGAAGGGGGAGGCAAACCCGATTACATCAATACAGGATGGACTAATCATCTAAGTGGCATAGTCCACCTCACAAAATCTAGTGTTGATTCGCGCAATGCCCTAGATTTAATAACTGCAAATCAAGCTCCGGGACCAGATTGTATTCTGGCTGACCTTTACATTGCTGAGACTCGAATAAGTACAACTTACCTAAATGTTTTGTCGAAGGCCATACTAAAATGGGTCTCCATACCTAAATCTTGGTGCATCGCTGAGATATTGCCAATATATAAAAAGGGTCATGGGAGGAGCCAGGGAACTACAGGCCCATCAAACTTATGGATGGGCTCCAGAAGATCTTTTTCCAGCAAGTGCTAGGGAAATTGACTGTGTGGTTTATATCTAATGGCATTCTTACTGATCTCTAAGCGGGCATTAGACCAAAAACAAGCACCGTAGCCCAAATTTTAATATTCTTGACTTTATACTTTTGACATGGTCCCTCGAGGAACATTATGGGATGTTCTGGATTGAATGGGGGTTTCAGATTATATCTTAGATATTCTCATAAGGTCACATGAGAACAATACTGCATGAGTTAGATATGGGAAGAACGGGGAGCTGTCAGATGCGTTTGGGATAGAGTGGGGAGTGCACCAGGGGTCCGTGCCAGCTCCAACACTCATCGCACTGTATGTTAACGATCTGGTTGAGGCCCTAAACTTTGCAAATAATGATGCCCCTAAAATTGGTCATACAGAAATTCCACTCTGCTCTTCGCAGATGATACTCTGCTTATTTCTAATACTTTGAAAGGACTACAAGCAATTTTAAATCTCTTCCTACTGCTCTGCTCGGAGGGGTCTCGAGTTAAATATCTCAAAAACAAAATATATGGTACTGAATTTTGGGAGGCCCCTAAACACAAGAATTGAGGTTAATAATTTCCCTTTGAATGGGTACATGATTTTGTTTATCTAGGGGTGACATTGTCCCCCATGATTCAGGGGCAATCTTCAAGATGGCTAAACAGATGAAATAACCCCACACCCAAATTTTATAAAGTTAAAGCAAAAGTGCTACCCTTTACGGGGCAGAATAGTGCGGTCACTCCTGTACTAATGAGTTATCAGTGGCAGAGAATAATTGTTTTAGGCAACTCCTCATCCTTCCCCAAAGCACATCAACAATCCCTGTACGCCAGGACATGTTCTTGTACTCAATATCTTTAACAATCCAGACCTTTACTGTTCTGGCACAGGATTTGGACAACACCTGAAATGGAGTCCTATTGACTTCCCCTTAGAGCACTTTTAAAATCACCTGGGCTTTTGAGAATACCCTGGCTGTCATACTTAAAAAGAATGTTTAAAGCTCTTGCTCGTGAAGCCATATGGGATAGGCCAGATGAAGTTGCTCAAATAACAAGGCAGCTTAGAGATAGCTATAGGGACTACCTTTAGGGTGAGCAGATTAGGAAGTGCTCATCAGGAAGCCTAACTGATCTCTTCTTAGATAATAAGATCATTCAGTGTTATGAATCCTCACTAGATGCCATCCAAGGCTCCTCTCCCAGGCAGCTCTATTTGATGTTTTGCTATGGAACACTTCCCTTGGCAGAATTCATAGATAGATGGAGGAAGTCGTGTGACCCTATTGATTCCTTCCTAATGTGCATTTCCGGACCAGACACAACACTTCACCTGTTTTTTTCTGTTGTTCTCCACCCTAAAACAACCCTGCAAGAAATAGATCCCACCTGTGTGTCGACTCATGGATTTTATATCTCTTAAGCCGGCCCTAAGGATTTGAAAATACGACACTAGAGAAGTGTCAGTGATTAGAATGGATACGTTTCTACATGTAGATAATACGCTACAGCGTAGGAATGAGGGTAGAATAAAACTCTTGTAGGCATCCAAATACTTAAGAGCTCCATCTGACCATTAGAACAGGGCTCCTTGTCTTTCACTGGCTGGAACCTGGGATTGCAACCCTCCTTAAATTAAAAAATATTTCTTTGGATGGTTTTTATGGTTTTATGATTATGTTTACTTTTAACCTGAGATCACTGTATTTATTGAACTGTTAGATTTGATGTACGTGTTTATGCATTTGTTATCCAAAATAAACAAACTTTGATTAATTGATTGAGTAAATATATATTACTTACCTTTCCATATTTTTGTCGTCAATATTTTGGCTATGATATTACGGTATAACTATATTCCCCACTTGATATTCCAGACTCTAACCCCCAGGAAGCACACCTCACCTACAGAGATCAGCAGAAGTCTACGTTTATTTCTACATAGTCATTCATATAAAAGATTTCCTGATATTAAATGATGGACTAAATTATTAATCGAAGACTTTGAACTCGCAAAGCAGTGCAACTAACTTTGCAAGGGCAAAGTCAAAGTACAAATTCGTATTACAAAGAAGTGTTTTGTGACTCGTAACTACCTCCAACAATCAATACAATATATTTTGAGTCACGAGAGAAGGGGGGTTGCTAAGGGGCATTTTTCCCAACTTGCTACTCTCAATGGTATGCACAAATGTGTTTTTCAATCAATCAATCTGGGGTTTATATAGTGCGCTACTCACCCGTGAGGGTCTCAATGCGCTAGTGGGAGGAAAAGAAGACGGCTTCGGATCAGCCGAAGAGCTAGGTCTTGAGGTCTTTCCTGAATGTGTGCAGGGTCAGGGAGCGTCTGATGTTCAATGGGAGTTCATTCCAGCTCTTTGCTGTGACGTTGGTCGAAACCTGAGAAAATGACTGATGCTGGCATAAATAATTCAAACCTTTATATAGGCTGATCATGTGTGTTCATTAGAACACATACTTGCAAGTGTAATTTTGTACAGCAGTGGCTCCTCCGGCGGAGGAGCGTCGCCACACTGCCTAGCTCAGAGCCAGCAAATACAAAATAAAATGATGTCCTTGCATAGTTTTATTTTGCATTTGCCGGCTCTTAGCTGGCGCTGTAGGGAGGGGCGGGGCCTAGGCATGGAAGGGGGGAGGAGGAGTGCTATGTGCACTCCACTCCCTAAGTGCTCATGTGTGTTTTGGCCGGCCGTTTCAGGCCAACCAAAACACACATGCGCTCTTAGCTATTCTCCTGCCTAGTCAACTCAGACCAATCCACAATCTGGTATATGGTTTTATGTAGTGAGAACTCGACACAAAGGTATGAGAGTGCTTTACATGAGCACCAGTTGCATTAAAGACGGACACATTCATTTTTAGGCATGGGCTGATTAAGTGATTGGCCCAGAATCACAGGGTGTTTGAGCCTCTCGTCAGACTCGAACCTGGTTTCCCAGTTTCAAAATCGGCACCCTAGACGCTAAGCCACACCCTCTCCTATTGGGGCCATAAGAGCAGTCATTGTGTTCTCATGAACTGGTTGGCATATTGTAAAGGTATTTTTTTTTTTATTATTCTTTTTATTGGCATTTCGTTTAAAATTTCAAACAATAAGAAAACTCGAACAGCAGTACATTGCTGACAGACCCATCAGTTAGGCATAAAAGACATTACGGCATATATAGCCTAGTATTTTTACAGCACTTAGAACACGATACAGTCTATCAGTATACCCCATTTTCCACTAATACATTGTAAGGAGAAAGGTGCCATATTGTAAAGGTATTTGAATGAATTCCAGGTTAACCATTGTTTGTTTATGTATTATAAGCCCAGTTTCCTGTGATACAAGGTCAGCTCTTGTTACTATAACCCCTTCCGTGCTCCCGTCGCCTCCCAGTGCTGCTGAGGGGCAACGGCCGATGCAGCCCCGCCCACTCATCAGAACGCCCGCACCGCGGCGGAATTGCCGCCGCGGTTAAGGCGTTAAGTGTATTGATCAGTGTGAGGCATGGCTGTCTCTGCCCTGATTTGTTCCACATCTTTTCTTCAAATGATGTTGACATCCATTTGAAGCCCATGGGCCAGTTCCCATTTTCACAATATAACTTTGATAGCCATGAGACCCTAGAACCATACCACACACAATCCCCCTACTACAAAACGTTTTCCTCTTGAGAGTTTGACCAAGAGTCAATGTCAATGTAGCACCACCCACAAGGCTTCCCACAGTCTTCTGCGGCAACCTAAAATGGTCACTCTTTCCCAGGCCAAGAGCCGCCTCGATCTGAGAGTCTCCCGCTAACTATATATGTCAAACAGCATAATCCTTGAACACTGCTCCTGTGTAGCCATACAGGAGACTGAAAAGTGCTGAAACATGTTTCGATCTATACAGATAAGAACACTATCATTGGATAAATATTTGTATAACCTGTGCTAATTTATTCACTGATACCTGTGCATAGATACAAGACAAAGAGAAGTTAGGGAGTAATAAAGCTAGCACTCACTGAATATTTAGAAATGCTATCAGACTTATTACATTTACAGAGAATGTTACTTTAGTGATTGTAAAAGTTGTTGTAGGAAAATGCTAATTTTTGAATTGTCACCCCATTTATTGCTAGATTTTGATGCTTTTTATTTTGGTTCACACAATGGTACTGTGCATGTGCTGTGACCCCGAAAAAGTCAAATTGGTATACACCTAATTAGTGTATTTAACTTACCTGTAAGGCCCTAGTATATGTTACTAAGTGTACCCAGGGTTTGTAAGTTAAATGTCACCAGTGGGTTCCAGCATATATTGTGCCACCACAAAAGTGACAATACAAAACAGTTTTTCAGGTCTGCCCCTGCAGCCTGGGTGTGCAGTTTTAAGACTGCCAATTAGACTTGGCAAATTAAACTACTGGCCCAGCCTAAATGTTCCTTTTTAATATTTATAAGTCACCCCCAAGGTAGCCCTAGATGAGCATAGAGCAGGGTGCATAGTATTGAAAAAGTAGGGCTGGTACTTTTTCTCCTTTACTTGTTGTGGGAGTGAAAAAACAACACATTTGTTTTCACTTTGGCAAGGCTGGTTCTCCCATAGAAAAATAATGGGTTACATTATAGCACTTTATAATGCTTAATGTCAGTTTGGGAGTAGCTAGAAAAACAAGCATTGGCATAGCCAATTGGTCTCGCCTTTGGGACCTCATAAGTGTTTAGCCATGTAGCCTATTACCCTGGTTGCTGTGCCGCCAGGGATTGAAGAGCTATACAATTACTACACACTGGGACATGAAGTCTAATTCAGGAATACACGTTTGCCTTAGGAAACAGAATTCAATCTTTGTTGATGCAGCGGAGAATAGTGACTTGTATATTTTTTGTGCTATGAGATCAGAGCTTGTGTGACTATGCTGGCTATTATTAAAAACTTGCATTACACACAATATAATATTGACAGCTACAAATAGGTTTAAGATAAAATGGTGCTTTCAAAATATAGATTTTAGTAATACCCAGACTGTACATAATGCAATTTTCTTGTACATAACTGTCCCTTCAACACCTATAGTAAGCACTATATAAATACAATTTCAATGGAAAACATGCACTTCACAGCTGAGTTGTTACCTCTTTGCACTACCACTGAAAAATAATAAATCTTTGTAATCACAAAGCTTCGAGTGATTTGACCAACAGTCACAGCAAGTGGGAATGTAGCCCAAAAAACAACTAGCTGCTGTAATGTAGACTGGTGTTGAAATAATACATAGGAGCTTCCTTCAATGACCTCAGGGCAGAGCTAGAAAGCTACAAAGTATACAAAACTTCAAATAAACCACAAGAACAAAGGGAAAACAAATGTTATCACTTTCCGGCTTTGCACACTGCATTGGAAAAGAAGGCTCCTGACAGGAACTGAGAAACTGCCTATAACCCTTATTGAGTGGGCTGCAGTTGAGAAACAGAGACACAAAGAGAAAGGCAGAAAGAAGTGGATAAATGACACAGTGGGAGAGAGAAACAGTGAGACAGAGAGATGTTTGGAAAAGGGCAAGAAGAGAGAGGGGAGACCAGGGGAAAACTGCAAAATAAGGAAAATGGAAAAGAAAGCCAAACAGACAGCGGACACAAAAGAGCCGATAGAGAAGGAAACGAGAGACAGACATAAATGTAGTGCATGTGTGTTCGGGGTACAAAGTGCATAGAACCCGATGGGGACAAAGGGGTATTGGCTGACTCGGCTTTAAGTGGAAGAAAAAAGTAGGCAGATTTCTAAAGGTGGAAAGTGGCCGAGTCGTGGCCTATGTAATTAAAAGCAAAAAGAGCAGATGATGGACTGAATGCTGAACAAATCAAACATTCATCCCCAGTCACAGATCTGGGTTTAATCCATCGTCTTTTTTTACTCACCACCTACCCCAGTTTGAATCCAGCCAAATGGAAATCAGTCTTGACCCTGTTCCCCATGGGAACAGTCCAGCCCTTAACTGCCAGGCCAGGTCCTCCCTGGACCGGAAACTAGCATCCTGGGACTAGTTTTGGGTTATCACCCCTCATCAATCAGTCTTGCTTCAATCCGGTTACACAGTGAGTACCGAAACCACATCTGGGCATACTCTTCATATTTAGGGTGACAAAAGCAAAAAGAACAGATGATGATAGAATGCTGAGCAAATCACACATTCACCCCCAGTCACAGATCTGTAATTAAATGAGTGGCTTAAAGCATGCAAATTGAAATCCTGCACTTCCCGCACTTAAATCTCTGGGGTGACCTACAACGCCATCAGAACATGTAATGGAGACAACATCATGCATGTGTTTACTTTCATTTGACCCAGTGAGAGACTGAGGACGCGCTTCTCACATAATTCTCTGAAACCACAGCACAGCAAGATATGCTGCAAGGTCGCTGTGGATTCCAAGAACCAAAATAAAAGGACCTTTTTTTTTGCCTCCCATATTTCTGCTAAAATTGAATACATAAATTTAAAGCACATAAGGAGATAGGGGTTTACAGCAACAGTTCCCATGATGCACATATCTTCTCTCTGCAGAGCCCAAGCCTTTACTGTAGTGAGGCTGTCTGCTCTACCAGTGCAGGGCAAGTGCTCCCCACAGTGCGAGACTGTGTATGTGCCTGCCCCAGGTTTACTCTGGTGGCAGTGCGCAAGCCAGCAATAGTTCGAAGGAAAGAAAGAAACAAGGAAGAGGGTGGGAAGGTAACACAGAGAAGCTGTCGCATCTCAAACGTCTTTGCAGTCAGAAAACAGCCTCTAACATTTGACCTCGGGCTTTGAATGCACAGCAAATCTAAGGAGATAAGAACATGATTTACAGCCCTGTTTACAGAAACCAGCCTTGGAGCACGGAAAAGATCCAGTGGTCTGGTCAAATGCTCCAAGAGAAAGGGAAAAGTAGTCCCTAAACAGATGCTATAGTGAGACAAGCAGAACCCTACAAGTCCTAGGGGGCGATACTCCTGAGAAGTGAACATCTTTGAAAAAGGAGGGACCAGGAAGCCAAATTGCCAAATTGCCCACTAGCAAGCATGGATATTTACAGGACTACCAACTAGACAATGAAGAAAACAAGTTACTTACCTGTAACTTTGGTTCCCCAGTATTGGTAACTTTCATAGATTCCCATGCTTTGTATCATTCCCCGACGTCGGAATGGGAGCCTCGGTAGTATAAAAACCATAGAAATAAAAGATAAACCTAGGCCTAGGCCTCATCTCATTTTGTTATCTATCCACCTCTTTTTGTAAAAAGAGACCAAACTTTTGCCAGGACCAATCAGAGCAGCCTCACCCTCTAGAACCTTCCTGAGAGAGCTCAGAGCCTCAGATTTTCGTAGCCGTTGTGCAAACTGCCACCAGGGGAGGCGGGCGGGCGCATGGGAATCTATGAAAGTTACCAATACTCGGAACCAAAGTTACAGGTAAGTAACTTGTTTTCTTGCCCCAGTATTGGAACTTTCATAGATTCCCATGCTTTGTATCAGAATAGCTAGCAGTAAAGTACCAAGAACACATTTTGTAAATACATGGCATCACATAACCATAGAAAGAATCCATAAAGCATAGTAAAACCAAACAAAATGTGCTCACCAGGATGGAGGGATCGTAGGGAAAGCTCACCTCTCAATGAAACAGATTCCGCAGGACTGCCTGACCAACAGCCGCATCATCTCGTCCTGCAGACTCCAGGCAGTAGTGTTTCGTGAAGGTATGAGTACTGCTCCACGTTGCTGCCCTGCAGATGTCCTTAATGGCAACTCCCGAAAAGAGAGCCGCAGACGAAGCCACCGACCTCATGGAATGTGCACGGACTCTGCCGTCCAGAGGCTTGCCCGCTTCCTGATGACAGAATTGAATCGCACTGGAGATCCAGCGGGAAATGCCACTCTTTGTCAAAGGCAACCCCTTACGAGGTGCACTGTAGGACACAAACATCTGATTTGACTTCCGAAAGGGGCGTGTGCGCTCCAAGTAAAACTTTAGGCATCGTCGAACGTCCAAAGAATGGAGCGTACGCTCCGCAGGCGTAGAAGGATGCGGAAAGAAGGTTTTCAGAATCACCGGTTCATTCAAGTGGAACTCAGATGGCACTTTCGGGATGAATTTGGGATTTGTCCGAAGAACCAGACCTTGTCTTGTAAATTGCAGGAATGGATGTACTATGGAGAGCGCCTGAAGTTCACCCACTCGCCTAGCTGACGTGAGGGCCAGAGGGAGGGTCAGCTTCCAAGATAGGAACTTCAAGTCAGCCTTGTGCACCGGCTCAAACGGAGCCTTCATGAGTTGCGCCAAGACCAGGTTGAGCTGCCACACAGGAGGAGGAGGGCGGACTGGCGGATACATCCGGAATAAACCTTTCAAGAATTGTTTAACAACTCTAGAGGACCATAAGGAAGGACCTGAGGAACTGCGCCGAAACCTTGATATGGCTGCCAAATGCACCTTGATCGATGAATTAGCCAACCCAGACTTAGCCAGAGATAGCAAATACGGCAACAACTGATGAGGTTGGGAAGTGTAAGGATGGAGACCTTCCCGTTGACACCACAAGCAGAATCTCTTCCATTTTGCCGTGTACGTCTTGTTGGTACTAGGTGCTCGGGCTTGAGCCAAGACCTCTCTGCATTCTTGAGACAATGTTAGATGACTGAATTCTCTGTGTTCAGGAGCCACGCCGTCAAGTGGAGGGATCTCGGATTCGGGTGGAAAACCTGCCCTGACACCTGGACAAGAGGGACGGAATGGGCTTCAACTGAATTGGAGGAGCTTGGGAGAGCCGCAGTAGTTCTGTGTACCAGAATTGTCTGGGCCACGCTGGAGCAATTAGAATCATCCTGCAGGGTTCTGCCTTCATTTTCTTGAGAACTCGAGGAATGAGGGGAATGGGAGGAAAAGCGTAAAAGAACGCGCTGTACCAGGCGATCGAAAGAGCGTTCCCTAGGGACCCCCGATGGTGAACCTTGCTTGCGTAGAACCGGCATTTGGCGTTCTCCGGCGAAGCAAAGAGGTCGATGGCCGGCGTCCCCCAAACTGAGAACACTCTGTCTAGAATGGATTGATTCAACTCCCACTCGTGAGTCACTTCCTTCTGGCGACTTAAGGCGTCCGCCTTGACATTGAGAGTTCCCGCTAAGTGCTCGGCTCTCAGAGTGATGTTGTTGAGAATCGCGAAATCCCAAATCCGTTGAGCTTCTGCGGACAGAGTCTGCGATTTGGTGCCTCCTTGTTTGTTTACATAGTGCATGGCCGTCGTATTGTCCGTCCGGACCAGCGTTCCTATTATCCCAATAGGCTCTGCGCATTAGAATAATACCTTCAATAGTATAGACCTAGGACGGAGGTTAACTAGGTCTTCTACTGACGATATTAGACTTAAAGTTTTGGGTTTGCCTGCTAGCTCAGAGTTCACTAGAAACTTTCTCGAATAGGCAAGGAGGAGTTGAACCTCCCTGGATAGACAAGAAGGGATTTAGTTTCTGACAACCATAGAACATGACAACTTTGCTCTCCCCTAATCAAGAGTGTATCTCTAGAGTCGTGTGAAAACAAAAGACAACTTATTTTACTCAGTCAGTTCAGTGCATTCTTAGTTTCACGAGATTGTAGAGAAAAGGAAGAGACGGGCGTGTTCAATAAAAGATGTTATTTATTGATCAGTCTCTTTTCTCGTACAAGAGAAATGAATCGATATTATTGCAATACTTATGGTTAAGTAAAGTGCATACAATAAAAGCAGAAGTATAAAATAATACTGTAAAAACATTTATATGGTTTCTAAGCCATATGATATTTAAAATGGATAAAATAGATACATACATATATACATTTGACTAATCGTACTCAACTGGTGCTTCTAACTACGCCTACCCCAGTGTACCTGACCTAAGCCTAATACGTGGGCGGGAGTAGATAAGTAGCAGTTTAAGTTAAGTTTGTTTTGCCAAGTGACTGACTCAAGAATTCTCTGCAAGGGGTTATTCAGTTCTGTACCTGAGATCTAGAATGGTTGAGGGCTGGTATCTCTCGTCTTTGGTCTCGATATTCCAGGCTGCCTGCAAGGGCTGCTTGGAAGCGCCAGAGCTGGATTTCTCGGCAGGAGAAAGCAGCGTCTCGTTCTCAGCGCGTCAGGAAGGCGGGGCAGCGCCAGCGGGGTCCGCTCTGTGCTGGCCTCTTCGGCAAGTCTCGCTGCTCCGATCTCGTCACCACCGCGTGTGTTTGCTTAAGGCAATGTCGGTAATATTTATACCTGTAAGGTGCCGAGATTGACGTAAGGATGGACATAGATACGTCAATAAGGATGTCATACGAACTGGTCGTTAGCACATTCTTTACTGAAGTTCTCGGTGGAATCAAAACAATGGCCGCAGGGATTTTCCCAGGTTGTCATAGGTTTGATTTGTTTTGAGAACTCCATATGCCTTATCAGGGGCTGTAGGAATAGTGCTTGCCTAATTAGATGGCAAGCGTTATGACCTAATCAGATAACGCGTTCCTGTGCCGTGGTGTGGCTTAATCGGATAACGGTTTTTGCATCATGGGATGGCTGCTAGTTAATTGTTAACCAGAACAGGGTCAGGAATAGGGGGATCGATACAGAACCTATTGGAATACATCACACCCACTCCACGCTAACTATGTCCATGTTTACTAATCTAGGCATAGTAAATATACAGTGACGTATGTGTATACCGTACCACCCCAAAATACATCCATATGCATTTTGAAATTATGAATTTATGTAATATACGAGAAAAATATAATCATATGCACTATATGCACATAAGCAGTAGAGGAATGCTAATTAATCACGTATATGTATACATCACTATTAATAAGATATGAAAATGACACATGAAATGGCTCTTAATACAGAAGAAAAAGTGCGAGACCATTTCTTCACAAAATAAAATATCCATGAACATGCCAGAAGACAGCTAATGTCTCTAAAGTTCCTAAAATAGAAATTTAGTTCTCTAAGAATAGTTTCTACTTTAAGCAGAAGATAAGTGTCCCGAAAAAATCATAAAAATATTTGGGGGGTTTTGAAAAAATCTGCTGTCCGTAGACTGGAGAAAAATTGTTCACGTTACTTTATCATTAAAGTTGAAGGCCAAATTCACGGTGGTTGGAACGCCGCGTGCTAGCTTGCTCAAAAGTCATTATTTCTGCTCTGGTGAGAACATCATATCATTTAGACTGTCGAAAAAGCTGTCAACAGCTTCCTGTGAAAGTTCCACTAACTCGGAAAAAGTGGTCACCATGCATTCATGAGCATGATTGCCTCCATTAATGTTTTGATCAGCATAGCTGACAGAAGGTCGTACCTGATCGATGCTGCTTTCATCTTGAACCTCACTACCCCTCAATCGTAGTGGTGAAGTTTCCTCGAATGCCGTCATCAGGATTGGTAGCCGCTGGGGACAGCACAATGCATGAGCCGTGACCGGACCCAACAAAGTTTCTGCATCCATTGGCGCATCCGATTGTAGCGTCAGACAGGTGTCCAACACGCATTCTTCTCCGCATAGCAAGCACCTTAATACAGGTAAAACACATCTTTGCCACATTGGTCTAAATGAAAGAAACCAAGTCATGTTCAGGTCTCTAAGCCGGGATAGTCCAAGGATCTTAGATATCCGGTCCCGGTATCCAATGGCTAGGATTGTTTCTTCCCTTGTCGCAGGTGTTTTGTCTGTGACACGGTCAGCCATAGCGAAATAACAGGATCAAAAATAGGATTCCTGCTACTAGTCCCAAAAGGAGAGGAAGTCCACCAAAGATGGAATGGACAAAGGCCGGAAAAATACCCAGAATGGCTTTAAATGGTGTTAAAGCCCCCGAAAACACTGTCTTAAATACATTTGAGACTCCACTGGTATCAGAAATATGTAAGATTTCGTTCAGGATTTCTGCGAAATGTATGGGGGAATTAGTTGATAACAATGAATGAATCTCTGCCGTTGTCCTTGCAACTTGGAGATCATACGTTTCTTTTGATGACGTGAGCCTGGTCGGCGTCTGAAGGAGCACTGTTTTCATTCTGCTTAAAGTATCAATTCGAATAGAAGCAATTTTCAAGTTCGGCCATAACCTTGCCTCCCTGTCTGGTATTGCGCTGGGGAACAATACTTGTTCACAGCACATGACCTTCGCAGTCGTAGTTACGAGATAAGGTACTCCGGGCACCAAACTACAACATCTGCGGTCTACAATTACAATGTAACTCCCGTTCGATAGTCTCCTAAAGAATGGTTCTATTTGTGCTGCAGGTGTGCCTAGCTGGTGGCATGAAAGGTTATTTGAGGACCCTTCACAGGCTCCGTGTAAACTAATTCCATTACACAGAAGTGTACCGCTTAGTGACATCGCACAATTATTGCCACTAAGAAACACTTTCTGGCCTTTATTACTGACACATGCATGTGAATAGGGCAAGTTCCATGTTGACTTAATGTACCCTTTACCCAATTTTTCGTACATGCCAGCCTGTATATATTTTTTGGCAGTATTGAAACCTGAAAGTAGATATTGGAATATTAATTATCCCATGTATTATCCATTCACTGACAGGTCGTTCTGACATTGTCACTGGTAATCTCTCGAGTTTCTCAATGCTCAGGATTGTATAATCAGCACCCTTCTGTGCCATACTGATTTGTTTATCAGTAAGGTTTAAGATATTGAATAGTGACGTTGTGTTGATTAAACGCCAAGGCACATAGCCTGAACGCAGATTTTGTAACGTCCAGCCAAGCTGTACAATAGAACGCAATTGGGACTGACCGTGTTGTAACAACAGTAAGTCTTGCGATATTATGTCGATTGCTGAAGACACAATGCTGTCCAAAGAGTATATTCTGGAGGACAGAGTCATTAACCCATTGTCCACTACAGAAAGTCATTTTTCCAAATTAATACGGTCAATTTCCCGTATTCTCTCTGATGTTTCAATTTGAGTTATTTTCCAGGCTTCGTTATAAGCTGCATATATAGAGGCTGCTATGAAGCGTTTCTGACGCTGTTTGCGCGGTCCCATAATGAAGTCACGCAAGTCAGCACCATCAGTAAGTAAAGTTAGGTGTTGCTTAATTTCTGTCAGTGTGGATGTTTGTAGCCATTGAAGGCAGAGCTTGCCCACACTGTACGTGGTAATTATCCCTGGGTGTTGTCTTTGGGAATATCTAGGGTCTGGCCTGGTCAATGTGAACCCCTGTATTTTGTTCAGGAATCTGTCTTGACAGTTATTAGTATCTGTGGGCCAGATCAACCACTGTTTCCAATCAGGATGTGTTCTGTTTTGGCTTAATATATGGTTTACGTCTATCTCCTCATCTATAGAGCTATTACTGTTCATTGTTTTTTTTTTTTTTGGTTTTTTTTTGGTTAAAAACTTTTATTGAGTAATCAAATAAGGGTCACAAGGATGGGCCTACAACCACACGGGCCGGCCGCTAAGATCAAGGCACAATGTAAAAAACATACGATCACTCCCGTGGTCAGGCATAAATCAGATACCAAATGTTACTCGAAATATAGAACAGGACACAACCATTTTCTGTTATATACATACAAAAAACAACAAACTACAAAAAGGCGAATGCATACTAATCAAAGTCAGCCCAGAAGGCGGAGGGGAAACTCACTAATCAGGAACACGAAGTCACAATCGATGGGACTCGGCAAGGCGGGAGGGGGGGACAGCGGGGAGGATAGGCAAATCATAGAACAGCATGAGAAATATCGGGAACACCAGCCTAGGGAGACAGGGTAACATCGGGTGCATCAACCAAGGGAGGAGTACAAATATTCCCACGATATTCGTTCCACTGACCCCAAATCTTCGTCCACGCCCTGGGGCTGCCCCTAGCTACATAGACCGTCTTCTCGCGGAACATGGACCAGTCCATGTTGTCCTCCCACGTCGAGACGTCGGGAGGTCTAGATGCGCCCCAGAGTTGCGCAATGTCCCGCTTTGCAACCATGTATCCCAAGGTCGCCCATCTGGTCTGGGCCACAGAATAGTCGGTAGGTTCCCACACATTCAACAGGCATCGTCGGGCCTCAGGCAGTAGGGCAATCCCAGTCACAACAGTCATCACCGCCAGCACAGCAGTCCAGTAGGCCGCCACCCCCGGGCACTCCCAAATAATATGCAGAAATGTAGCACTCATCCCACATCCGCGTTTGCATAGACCGTCCGGGGAAAAACCCATCACAACCAGACGCGGACCCGTAACATACACCCGGTGGAGGATCTTAAGCTGAACCAAACGGAGACGGGCAGGGATGGCGACCTCTTTCGGAGAAGAGAGTGCCGACTGCCAATCCTCGTCGTCTAATTCTAGCCCGTCGCCGACCCAAACCTCCCTAAGTCGAACAAGTAAGTCGGCGCGATTATTAATCAGCTTCTTGTAAATCAGGGAGATAGTGCTATCGGGAAGGTGGCCATCCATAATGCGATCCTCGAGGGGGGAGGACTCGGGGAGGGCCACACCCGGAGTCAGAACAGAGGCCAGGGCATGTCGGACCTGCAGATACCGAAAAAATTCCCTATCACTCAAGTCATATTCGGTCTGAAGGGCCTCGAAGGACTTCACTCTACCGTTCACACAGACATCTCCCACTCTACATATTCCAATCATCTCGGTCAAAGCCCTTAGTAGACCAGAGACATCCCAAACGCTCAGAAGCATAAAGCGGAGTCGCCAGTGTCAGTCGATTCTCCCATCCCAGACTCACATTCGCGGCGCGCCACACACTGACTGCAATCCTGGACGGGCCCGTAAGAGGGCGCCCAGCCGACCTGGAATAAAGCGCTCTATTAAAATCCCCTCCCGGTAGCTGGAGTCTATCCATTTCAAAGGCCGGATCCCGACCCGGGGAATACATTGCGTGGTTAATGGCAGACAATTGGGTAGCCCAATAATATCTTTTGATATCAGGGAGCGCCATGCCCCCGTCATACCAAGGGATGGTAAGTTTCGCAAGGGCGATACGTGGACGCCCGTCCCAAATCAGTTGCCTTTGGAGACTCTCAATCTCTCGGAAATAGGTAGCGGGAACGTCATCATAGGAATTCTGAAGTGCGTATAGGAATCGTGGCAAAGACATCATTTTGAAAAGGGCAGCCCTGCCCAGAGGAGACAAGGGTAACTTACGCCAGCGGGCCACATCCAGTCGCAGTCTAAGAAGCGGGGGGAGGAGATTACGTTCAAATCGGAGTGAGGAGTCCAGCGTAATAAAGATCCCCAAATATTTGAAGCCGGACTGGACAACCTGGATAGGAAATCTATCCGGCAACGGGGGCAGAACACCCGAAAGAACATATACACAGGACTTAGCCCAATTAATAACCAGACCAGAGTTAGCGCCAAACGAAGTGAGAACGTCAAATAGGACATTTAAAGATTTGCGCGGGGAAGTAAGGTAAAGAAGAATGTCATCCGCGTAAAGCGAGACGCGGTCCTCAAAATCTGGTGACCAACGAATCCCTTTGAGTGAAGGTTCCCATCGAAGCCACGCAGCTAACGGCTCCAAAGCAAGAGCAAAAAGTAGCGGAGACAAGGGGCACCCCAGTCTGGTCCCCCTACCAAGGCAAAAGGGAACAGAAACTCGACCATTAACCACAACCTGCGCCAAGGGTTCGGCGTATAATAACTTCACCCAACCAATAAACCCAGGACCGAAACCAAATTTCTCAAGAGCCGCCCAAAGATAGGG
The DNA here is from genome assembly GCF_964261635.1 of Lissotriton helveticus. Taxonomy (NCBI): domain Eukaryota; kingdom Metazoa; phylum Chordata; class Amphibia; order Caudata; family Salamandridae; genus Lissotriton; species Lissotriton helveticus. Next base: position 109,395,581 of record NC_136072.1, read on the forward strand.
CCACTCTATCGTATCAAAGGCCATCGAAGCATCCAGCGAAGCCAAAATGGCCGGCTCCGCCAGAAGCCCCGCCCTCGCAATGGCTCCGTGGAGACGGCGCAGATTAAGAGCCGTATTACGATGCGGGATAAATCCGGATTGGTCTGGATGAATCAAGCTGCTAATAACCGTCAGGAGGCGGGTAGCCAGGAGCTTAGCCAGAACCTTGGGCTCAGCATTCAACAGGGAAATGGGCCTATAAGACGAACAAAGGTCCCGGGGTTTACCTTCTTTAGGAATAACAACGATCGTAGCCAGACGCTGATCATATGGGAGAATACCCCGCTCCCGGGACTCCAAAAACATGGTACGAAGATAGGGCGCTACCTTATCAGGACGTAACTTGTACAACTCAATCGGCAAGCCATTCGGACCCAAAGCCTTGCCCGAACGGAGTGAGCGAATGGCAGTCGCTATCTCGTCCGTGGAAAAGGGAGAGTCCAAAGAGACTCGGTCTAAATCGGAGACACAGGGCAGAGCTATATCATGCAACAAGAGGCGAGAGTCATCCACATCCCGGTCAGACACAGGGGAATAAACCACACGAAAATAGTCCGCAAAACAGTCCACTATTCCCACCGGGTCAGTCACTCTCACACCATTCAGGGTCTGAATCACCGGTATCACACGATTCGCCCTCTCCTTCTTGTCCAACCACGAAAACAATTTACCCGCTTTGTCCCCCACATCATACAAACGACCCTGTTGCTCCCGAAACATCATTTTAGCCGTGTCCGTAACCAGAGACCTATAAGCAAATTGTTTCAGACCCAGGGCGTGGAGTTTATCAGGAGTAACAGTCGATTCCAAGTCAGCCTCTATCCCAACAATTTCCCTCTCGAGTTCCACCACCTCCCGATTTCTCGCCTTTTTGGATTCAGCAATAAGGGAAAGGGCCTGCCCGCGGATCACTGTCTTAAAGGCCTCCCATAGGGACACCGCAGAGGAGACGGACCCCTCGTTGTCTAAAAAATAATTGTCCAACGACTTGATCAAGAGACCACGGGTCTCGGGGGAGGTCAGATACCATGGATTGATGGGAGCCACCCGGCCCGCCGCCTCCACCCCCACCTCAAAACAAAGCCAAAGCGGAGAATGGTCGGAGATGCCCCGGGGGAGGTGTCTAATCTCCCGAACAGCAGACAACTGCGCCGCAGGCATCAGGAAATAATCCAGTCTAGACAGACTCCCATGGGCCCCGGAATGGAAAGTGTATTGAAGCTGAGTAGGGTGCATAAGTCTCCAACAATCCACTAAACCAAAAGTATCCAGAAACCCACCCAGCCATTGTTGGGCCGAAGGAGTGTCCCTAGGGGGGTGACGATCATGTAGACCGGAGAACACAGAGTTAAAGTCACCTGCAAGGAAAAGATTACTATCTGGGAGGCTCAACAACACTTGGCCCAAATCTGAGAAGGTAGAGGTCTGCAGACCGGGGGGCACATAAACGGCAAACAGGGAAATGGTCCGACCCTCATAGCGTCCCACGAGGACGGCATAACGCCCCCGACCATCAAGAATCACATCATCAATTGCCAGGGGGAGGGAAGCCCGGACAAGGATGCCCACCCCCCTGGAACCCGTGGTAAACCCCGAATGTGCGACGAGGCGATAGCCCCACCTGTTCATTGCACGACAAGTATTGCCCACTAGATGAGTCTCCTGCAGAAAGACAATATCAGGAGACAAACGTCGTAGACATCGCAACACCACACCCCGTTTTATAAGATCCCCCAGACCATTGACATTCCACGAAATAAACCTCAACCCGCTACCCCCCATCCCACACAGTGATGCCGGAACCCTCCCCCAATGAGCATGACATCGAAAACACCATTAGCAAGATAGAATCGCCTTGAAAAAACAAAACACAAACATCAAACTTCCCATCAACCCACCCCCCAACAACCAAGAAAACACCCCCCACCCTGCACCCCTGCAAGAAGCTAAAAAGCCACCCCAACATGCAGTGTGCCTGTCGCCCAAGAACCCCCATTCTACAAAAAGACCCCGGAGGAGGAAAGGCCCTGTCCCAACCGCCACCCCGATCAAGATAAAGAAGGAGGAAAACACACAGAAAATAGAGGCACTTAGGCATAAAATCCCTGAAGAAGTTACGTGGCACGGAGACCGGGGCATAGACAATAAGTTCAGCTCTCTATACCACCCTCGGCACCACCCAGGTGCTCGGCGGGCTCAGTCTCAGGAGGTCGGTCCGGCAGAGAGTCCAGCCAGTCATTCACGGAATCAGGCCGATCAAAGAAAAGGGTCCGTTCATTGTATTCAACTCGCAGCCTGGTTGGAAAAAGCATAGCGTAGCGCAGTCCCAAGTCCCGGAGACGCTTCTTGGCTCCACGGAAGCCCATACGCTGTTTCTGAACCAATTGAGAAAAGTCCGGGTAGAAGTTCACCGTGGCATTCTCAAAGGCCACCGGGCCCTTCACTCGCGATGCCTGCAGGATAGCGTCCCGGTCTCTATAGTGAAAGAGTTTCGCAACAATAGGCCTCGGCGGGGCGCCCGGCTTGCCCTGGCCTCCCGGAACACGATGGGCCCGTTCCACTGCGAAGAATTTACTCAACCCAGACGGAGAGAGGTAGTTCTGTATAAGGTCCTCGACCAGGAGATCAACAGAATGTGGGTTTGGATTTTCCGGAACACCAACCACACGCACGTTACAACGACGTGCTCTGTTTTCAAAGTCCTCCAAGCGCCGGGTCATGAAATCGTTCACCCTTCAGAGATTGCCAATCTCCGTCTGTATCTCCGAGACGTCGGTCGTGAGGCTGGATGACTTGAGATCCAATGACTTCACCGTCTCATTGGTTTTAGATAGGTCGGCCCGAATCAAGTTCACATCAATGGCCACGGTGTCGATTTTGTGGGCCAAAGCTTCATACTGTTGGCCTATTGTTTCCTTCATGCCAGAAATGGCGCCCATGATGTCCTGCAAGGACGGCTCCGACAACGCTTCCACAGTGTGGTCAACTGCACTCGGGCCAGGCAAGGCGGTTCCAGGGGACCCCTTCGAATGGGTGTACCGGTCCATGACGTTAGACTGGACCGGGCCCCCGCGAAGGGGCGTTTTGGTCTTCCGAGTCTCTCGGTCCCCTCTGCCCGCCATGTTGGAGACCGCGTCCCAGGGGACTCACTCGATCAGGTGAAAATGGCCGCAGGAGAGCAGGGCGTTGTAGCCAAAAAGCAGCGACGAGGGTACCTCTAGGTGTGAACCAGCCTGGAAGGATAATAAGCTAGCCAAAGGCACAACAGCAGTCCCGTGCCGCTGGACCCAGCAAGGGCCAGACTCCTCTGCCAGACGTCGCAGTCCGAGGCAGAATCGAAACCGAAACTTAAGAGGGGGACCCACAAGTCGAATCCCCCAGCCGCTGTTGTTCAACTCAGACACGGCCACAGTGCCTCACCCAGACCCGGGCGCACCTCCAGGGCGGACCCCGAAAGTTCGAGTCGACGTATCTTCGGTGCCCCCGGTCCGAATCAAAGTCCAAAAACCATAGGAAGATCAGCCCAGTGTCCTCTACACAAATCCTCGTGAAGAATCAGGATATGTTCAGGATATTATGCCGGGAGTGGCGGGGGTCCGGAGAGCGCTGTGCTCACGCGGCCATCACGGATGCCCGCCAAGCTCCTCCTCCTACTGTTCATTGTAGGCTTTGGAATAGACGGTTTGTTTAAGTCTTTGATTTTGGCTAGGCCAAGACATGTAGTTTGTTGAACAGTGTCATTCAAAAATATAATTTGTTCTGGGATCATACAGGCTCTAAACAGTGAATCTATACCTTGTACTTGCCATTCTTTTGTACCCCAAACACTTTTTACTTCAACATTTTTGTCCCAATAATCAAAACCAAATGTACTCATTTGCTCAAAAAACGAGTCTGAATATATCAATTTAGTGTTTGTAAGCATGTTCTTCGAACCTGTCTTATTTGACAATTTGAAATAAAATGTTTCTGCATTACTTGTGTTGAACCCTGAAAAATATGAATATTTGTCATAAAAAGTTCTTGAGCTACCTTTTGGAGGGGTTGCACAGTGTTCCCATTGATTATAATTTAAAACATTTCTAGGTTGTGCAGATTTATGCAGATAATGGTTACCAAAGTGATTATAGCAGAACATCTTATCATAATTAGACGAACCCTGCAAATAATCATGTTTTGTCAATTTAGCAGACATTACTAGGTCAGACATCATATCATTAATACTTTCAAAGTCCCAATCATCAGCAAATGAGCTTGGTTTTACAAAGTCACTCAATGAGATCTTAATTTGATGTGGATATTTCAGGATTTCAACCGGACCATAGATTTCATAATCAGTATTGTCCCATGCTACCCCACCGGGTATAGGATTGGCTGTGAAGTTGACTGAAGAAAGTTCTCTTTTCTCGACGTGTGAAGACGTGTGTGGTTTGAGGACCAAGTTGATTTTCTGGCTTGCTGTGTCCATTTTAGCATATTTTCCCTCAATGAAATGTCCCAAACATAGTACCATGATGAGCCAAAGTATGAGGATAAGTGCACCTAAGGCCACCCAGAATTCAATCCATGGAGAAATCAGATAGGTTTCTTTCAGTTCCTTAATACGTTCCTTAGCTTTATCTTTAAATGTTTTTGTTGATGTCTGTTCCTTTGATTCACTCAGAGCTTCAGATGAATCATTGAAGTTGATGAAGTAGCCGGATGCCGTTCTGTCTATTGTTCCAATTGCTTCAGCATTACTGTTTGCTTTATTAGTGTGTTTTGTTGCAGCAGCATAGTCATTTGTTACTTCATTGTAGATTGGTGCGTCTCTGCTAAATGTTTTTATTTGGGTTTTTAGAGGTTTAAGTTCCATAGCATTGTTGCATAGTCCTTGTTGCAGTTCTGTAGGCATTTCAAATGTGAGTAGCCTCTTAGATTGAACCTCTGTGTTTGTAGCAAACCTTGGTGTTCTACTACTTATCGGGAGTCCACTTGGCCTACTGTTTCTTATCGGCCACATGATTGTGGTTTTACCAGGTCGATTGATACAACTCTGTTCTCCTTTTTACCAGCAAGGGGCGGTAGTACTACTGATCTTGTCCCGTTGATAGACAAGACAGGAACTGCTTTTCTGTAAGAAGGCCCAAATTCCTTCTTTACCGCGATCTTTTCTCTGACTAGATCCCTGACTTTTGGAATCCAGACAGGTATTGCTGGGACAGGTGGTTTTTCTTCAGTGGTCGTTGGCTGTTTCCTTGTTTCATTTAAGTCCTGCAAAATAGCCAAACGATCTTTGATATCAAAGCTTTTTTCTTTAACCACTGAAGTCTGAATGTCAAGATCTAAGACCATCATTCTAGTCCCAAACAATAATTCGTACGGACTGAATCCCCTCAGAGAATTTCTTGGCAGGTTGTTTAGACTACGTTGGACACTTATTAGATGTTTGACCCACCCAGCTCCCGAACCTAATACCTTCGCTGTTATAGATTGCTTTATGTCACGGTTTTTTCTTTCTACAATTCCGTTTCCCTCAGGATGAAATGGACAAGAATACCGCAATGCAATGCCCATGCTGGTCATGGCCTCCTTATAAGCTCTAGAGCTAAAAGCAGGACCCTGGTCAGAATGCAGCATGCCAATTGCGTATGTGCCGATAAAGACTCGCAAATCTTTTATAACAGTTCTGGCGTCAGCCGATCGCTGGGGCCACATCCATATGAATCTCGTGCATGAATCCACTGCAACCAAGATATATTTATAGTTACCATCCCTTTGTAAAGGACCACAGTGGTCCAGGTAAACACAGGCTAATTGTTTATCCGAGATTAGAAGGGGCGTCTGCGCTGGTCGTCTCACTGTTGATACTTTCATTTTTTGACATATTTCACATTCTAGAACATAGTTCCGTGTTTGTCTTCTCATTTGTGGCCACCAGTATCTCTGTTTTAATAACGATACTGTGGCTGAGACGCCAGCATGTACAGAAGCAAGCCCTTCGTGTGCCGCTATGATTAGTCCTAACCTATGTTCCATGTTTGGAATTGCCCTATCCCCCACTCCAGGGATTCGAGCAAACGGAACATTGTTTGCATCAGTTATGTATGTGTACTTCACTGGAAAGCCTTTCGGGAGTGTTTCTATCGAATCTTTTTCTGTAGCGCTGACAGCTTGTAATATATCGCTGTCTATTTTTGTTTTTGACCGGGTGATAGCAGCTACGGAAGCCGTTTGCACAGCTGCCTTCGCGGCCTCATCAGCCAATGAATTCCCTGCAACGTGAACGCCATCACGCTGATGACTCAGTGTATGTATCACGTGAGTCTTTGGTAGTTCTTTTTGTAAAAGAACTACTTGTTCCCAGAGCATTTTATGCTTGATTGTGCCTCCTTTTGCATCCTTAAAACCATTCTGAAGCCAGATCTGCAAGTATTCATTGTAAGACTGAACGCAATAATACGAATCGCACACTATGAGTGTGGGGAATTCTCGATCGGTATTTTCAAGCGCCATCTTGAATGCCAGTAGTTCAGCTCGCTGAGCTGTACAATCTCCTAGAGATTGTGTTTTAGTGACCACTGGTTTAAATTTCCCTTCGTGCCAGCGACCTTTAACAATCGCGCACGCAGCACTGTAAGCTTGTTTACCCCCCACTGCGGGTTGTGCTGATCCGTCTGTATATATTATACAGCCGTAATGTTCTAGAGGCAGAATTTCGGTCGGCGGAGAACATTCGAATTCGTATTGGAGAAATTCTTGTGTTTTTAAGTTGGGATCAAATTCGTATACCACGTCTGTTGCAGCAAGTGAATTAGCCCACTGTATCCATCTTGGATGGAGTGCTTTAGCATTCGGAATGCTTGCCTTTGTTACCGCCTCTAGGGCTGGTATCGGTGTCACGATGATTATTCGTTTACCTTGTGCTAGGGCCCGCTCCTTTGCTACAGCAGTCTGTACCGCGGTCAGAATTTTTTCCGTTGGACTAAATTTCATTTCAGCTTTTGTGTACAAGTGTGATTTATATGCAATTGGTACCTTTTCTCCCTCATTACAGGTCAGGTACGTGAATCCGCATCTTCCTGGGATGACTCGAATCACAAGATTGCGTGTATTGTCACGTGTTTCTAATTTTGTTTTAATTAACATGTCTGTTTGTAAGGATCTCAAAATTTCTGTGTGTAGTTGAGTCCAATTGATTCTTTTAAAATCTGGTTTTATTAGATCATTAAAGGGTTTCACCCTTTCTGCGTAATTTGCAATGTATGTTCTTCCGAAATTTAGGAAGCCTAGAATTGATTGTAGGTTTTTTAGTGTTCTAGGTGCTTGGAGTACAGCACATTTCTCTAGGAAATTGTCAGCCAGGCTTTTGCCTTCACTTGATAATTCATATCCTAAAAACAGGACTGTTAAATGGGCAATTCTAGATTTTTTAAAGTTGAATTTGTAACCCTCTGATGCGAACCCAAGTATTATGGTGTTCACTCTCTTCAAGTGAGTATCCAAGTCATCATCTGTTAGGTAAATGTCGTCGACATAGGATAATGCCTCGTCATCATATGTTTGTAGTAATTCTGTTACTCTCGCTGAGAATAATCCTGGGCTGTTCTTGTGCCCCTGGGGTAAACGGCAGAAACTTTTTTGCGAGCCATTTACCGAGAACGCAGTCAAATATCTGCTCTCTGGTGCTATATTTTGACAAAAGAATCCATTAGAGATGTCTAATGTTGTTTTGTATTTTTTGCGCACTATGTTATTCATTAGCGCAGCACTATGCGAATTTTGTACTGCAAAAGTTTTGCAACATGAGTTAAGGTGTCTGTAATCCAAAACTAGACGATATGAGTTGTCTGGTTTGGAGACAGGAAACAAAGGGTTGTTCATTTGTGAGGTGCAAGTTTCAATCACCCCCTGGTATTCAAGTTGATCTAGGATCTCTTTTACCTGTTTTTTAGCTTCTTGCTTAATTGGGTACTGCCTCTGTGCAGTAGGTTGTGATTTTAACTGGATTTTATGAGGAGGAGAGTCCTTATCCCATCCTACATGATTTTTATATAAAGCAGGAGCTAGAGCTACTGCCCACTTTCTTGCAAGTGTGTATTTTTTATGAATTGGAATATGATTTGAGAAGGCAGGCATAATTATTTCTTCGCCATGAGGGCACTCCCTGACAAACTCGGGTGGCCAGTCTCGTCAGCTAGAAGGATGTCATAGCCCTGGGAGAGATTATCCCAAAATAGTCCCCTTATTTTTCTAGTCTTATCCCCCTCTATACGTAATGTTATTTCATATATTTTGTGAGGTTTGCTAACTCTGGTGTCGGCAGTTTCCACCTGAATGTATTCATTCGTGTCCACTGTCTCCAGATGATTCATAAGGACTTTGCGAGCTATGCTCACTTCTGCTGCGCTGTCTAGCATTGTCTGAGCCCATTCTCCGTTTTTCAGTTGTGTCCTCAGTATTCTCGGCATTATTGATTACTTTAATGCTGGCTACCTTCTTTTTTGGAAATTGTAAGTTTTTTATTTGGATGAGCAGGTTCCTTGTCTTTGGACTTGACGTGCTCTTCCCTGTGTTCTGATCGTCCTCTTCTTTCCGATTTCTGCGAGGAAGTCTGAAAAGATTGAGAGGGACGTGTATCATTATCTTGATATCTATCAGGTTTCTTTATATTATCCCTATTTCTAAGGTTGTATTTTTTCCCCAGAGGGCTCACTTTGGGGAGACCTGCGTCCTTGGTTCGGAGATCTTTCTCTCCGCCGAGGAGACCTTCCTCTGGATTGGAATCTTTTTTCTTTAGGATTGGATTGTTTGTTTCCATCCCAGCTCTTTTTTTGTGTTGTTAAATTATTTTTAATAAATACTTTTTCAGGACTTTCAATTAGTTGGGGTTTCACCGGTATTCCACCCAGACTATCTCTTCCTAGTTCTTCATAGGATTTTTCTATGATTCTGGCAATTTCAGTTGGTTGGTCTGCTATATCTGTTTCTTTTAACCTTTGGCGGATCGCCACGTTTGCTGCTTCTCCCTTTATGTTGGCTAATAATATAGCCGAGACCTGCTTGAAGTCTTTCAGTAATTTCATACCAAGAGTTAAAGCGGGTTCTGGACCATATTCATCTTGAATTTGTTTTAGCACATCTGGTATTACTGACATGGATGGTACACCATGTGTTTATGTGTAGATGTAAGCAAAGACTGTACCCCAAGTGTCACAGTCCTCCACGTGTGGTGCGATTCCCATTGGAAGACAGATAGTCAGGATCCTGTGTTTCTCAAGAGGAGTGGTGTCTGGAAACACCGCCTCTATTTGAGTGATTTTTTGTGCTAGCCAGAAAGGTATTTGTTCCCGTTTTGCGGGTACTTTACCTAGACAGGACTGTATGTTCTGTGGTGTAATTTTATTTGTGTTCCCCTGATGAGGGGTCAGCTGTGGAATTTTGATTGCCGGTTGGATTGTTGAAGTCCGCATTACATATTGGACTAATTGTCTATGTACTTTTATTAATTGTTTTAGTTGTCCTCAAAGAGCTGCTGCAGACATTCCTTCGATGTCTGGATGTGGTGTGTATCCGGCTAGGACCGGCCACGTTGCTCCTGGTCTACCTAGTGGACCGAGCCTGGTGATGTGATTATTATGTTTTAGGGCGCCATTAAACAAGAGCAGGTGCTCTTGGAATTTGAGTGGTACTTCCACCTCCTCGAAAGGAATGTACTCATCAGGAGGTTCCTCTGTTTTGTAATAGTGGAAGACCTTTGTTACAGCATTAGCTGCTGGAAAGTTTATCCATGAATAGAATACCTCTGTCTGCCGATATTCGTGTGCCTCTATTACGAATATGACTGTGCCACCTCTAGGTGTCAGTCCATTTTCTATAAGTTTTAAAGTTACAGATTTTCTTATATTGACCGGGATCAGTATTATATCCGGGTCTGCTTCTTGCATAGTATTATCAGCTGCTACGAGTTCAGCTGCTATTCTAGCTGCCTCTCTTTCTCCTTCACTGTCTGACATTGTACGTCCAGAAGGTTATTCCGTTTGTTTGCAGATCAGGTTTCTTATGGAAACAAAGATTAGATGCACAATATTTTGGAACAGTGTATCCTTCAACGTTGACTAAACCAAGAACCATACATAGGAGTCTCCTCCTGCGAGGTTTGGCGGATATGACCTTTCACCCACTCCAGACGTCTTTGGAGTATTATGGGAAAAAAGGGGTTCTGTGTGAAAAAGCACGACTGAGTTACTCTAATGTCTTGCGTTAGTTTTATCGCTATCCAAACGTTTTGGGCGCCATGTAGTGTAGTTCCTATTATCCCAATAGGCTCTGCGCATTGGAATAATACCTTCAATAGTATAGACCTAGGACGGAGGTTAACTAGGTCTTCTACTGACGATATTAGACTTAAAGTTTTGGGTTTTCCAGCTAGCTCAGAGTTCACTAGAAACTTTCTCGAATAGGCAAGGAGGAGTTGAACCTCCCTGGATAGACAAGAAGGGATTTAGTTTCTGACAACCATAGAACATGACAACTTTGCTCTCCCCTAATCAAGAGTGTATCTCTAGAGTCGTGTGAAAACAAAAGACAACTTATTTTACTCAGTCAGTTCAGTGCATTCTTAGTTTCACCAGATTGTAGAGAAAAGGAAGAGACGGGCGTGTTCAATAAAAGATGTTATTTATTGATCAGTCTCTTTTCTCGTACAAGAGAAATGAATCGATATTATTGCAATACTTATGGTTAAGTAAAGTGCATACAATAAAAGCAGAAGTATAAAATAATACTGTAAAAACATTTATATGGTTTCTAAGCCATATGATATTTAAAATGGATAAAATAGATACATACATATATACATTTGACTAATCGTACTCAACTGGTGCTTCTAACTACGCCTACCCCAGTGTACCTGACCTAAGCCTAATACGTGGGCGGGAGTAGATAAGTAGCAGTTTAAGTTAAGTTTGTTTTGCCAAGTGACTGACTCAAGAATTCTCTGCAAGGGGTTATTCAGTTCTGTACCTGAGATCTAGAATGGTTGAGGGCTGGTATCTCTCGTCTTTGGTCTCGATATTCCAGGCTGCCTGCAAGGGCTGCTTGGAAGCGCCGGAGCTGGATTTCTCGGCAGGAGAAAGCAGCGTCTCGTTCTCAGCGCGTCAGGAAGGCGGGGCAGCGCCAGCGGGGTCCGCTCTGTGCTGGCCTCTTCGGCAAGTCTCGCTGCTCCGATCTCGTCACCACCGCGTGTGTTTGCTTAAGGCAATGTCGGTAATATTTATACCTGTAAGGTGCCGAGATTGACGTAAGGATGGACATAGATACGTCAATAAGGATGTCATACGAACTGGTCGTTAGCACATTCTTTACTGAAGTTCTCGGTGGAATCAAAACAATGGCCGCCGGGATTTTCCCAGGTTGTCATAGGTTTGATTTGTTTTGAGAACTCCGTATGCCTTGTCAGGGGCTGTAGGAATAGTGCTTGCCTAATTAGATGGCAAGCGTTATGACCTAATCAGATAACGCGTTCCTGTGCCGTGGTGTGGCTTAATCAGAGAACGGTTTTTGCATCATGGGATGGCTGCTAGTTAATTGTTAACCAGAACAGGGTCAGGAATAGGGGGATCGATACAGAACCTATAGGAATACATCACAGGTTGCCCACTCTGGGTAGAAAAGCTTGCAAGGCCAACCGAATGGCTGTCAGCTCCAGGAAATTGATATGGCACTGGCGCTGTCCTGGACTCCAATGGCCACTGACTTGAAGCTCTCGGAGCACTGCACCCCAGCCTTCCAACGAGGCGTCCGTGGTCATGATCATGGGTGAAGGAGAAATCCTGAACGTTAGGCCTTGGGCGAGATTGCTTTTCCGAAGCCACCATTTGCTCGCTGTTCTCATTGCTGATGTTACGACTACCCTGTCTTTGAACGACCCCTCTGCCTGGCGCCATTGCTTGTCCAGCTCCTCCTGTAGAGGACGCATCCGTAGCCTGCAATGCGGTATTAATGGTATGCAGGATGACATCGATCCGAGAAGGGATTTGTATTGGCGGACCGACAGGACCTTGCTGCGGCAGAGTAGTTGAGCAGAAACCATCAATTTTTGTTGTCGCTCTTCTGAGGGACGAGCCGTACAGTACGTGGTGTCCAGCACGGACCCCAGGAACCTGGCAGTCTTGGAAGGCAGGAGGACTGACTTGTGGTCGTTCAACTGAAGGCCCAGGCAGCGGAACAAATGGAGGCAAGTAGACACTGCTTGCGAAGCTTCCTGGAAAGATGGTGCCTTGACGAGCCAGTCGTCCAAGTAAGGGAAAACTTCGAGAGATTGTCGTCGAAGAAAAGCTGCCACCGGTGCCAATACCTTGGTGAACACTCTCGGTGCCGACCGAAGGCCGAATGGAAGCACTTTGAACTGGAAATGGCTCTTTCCCACTGTAAAGCGAAGGTATTGTCTGTGAGCTGGGTGTATTGGAATATGGAAATATGCGTCTTCTAAATCCAGCGACGCCAAGTAGTTGCCTGGATTCAAGAGAGGAAGAATTTCCTGGAGAGTGACCATCCTGAAGGAGAGCTTTACGAGATAGGTGTTGAGCTCCCGAAGATCGAGGATGGGACGCCAAGTGTCTGCCGCCTTCCGCACTAGGAAGAATCTTGAATAGAACCCCCGGCCCCTCTGAGAGAGCGGGACCGGTTCTATCGCTCCTTTGAGGAACAACTGATGGGCTTCTAGACGTAGTAATCCTAGATGTCCTGAGCGGATGGCGCCCAGAGCTCGCGTTGGAGGAAAGTTGTGAAACTCCAACGTATGGCCACTCTTCACGATGTTGAGGACCCATTGGTCCGATGTTATTGACATCCAACTGTCCAGACAAAGGGATATCCTGCCCCCCACTGATGTGATCGGGAGGGGAGGAACAGTAGGTAGAGCCGGGAGGCCGCTATTGTCGTTTGGTGTTGTCACGACCTTGTCGTTGTTGACGGCCTCGCGGAGGGTTGCGAGAGAACGATGCTGATTGCCCTTGTCGCTGATTCGAGTATTGGGGTTTATAGGACTGGGAAGACTGCGAGGAATATCGTTGTTGGTTTCCTCTGTAAGACGCAAATCCTCTACCTCGTGCGCCCCTAAAGGGGACCTTGCGATAGGTGAGAGAGCCCAAGGACTTTGCTGTGTCTGTGTCCTTCTTTATATTCTGTAGGGTATCATCCACATGTTTCCCAAACAGCATCTCCCCATCAAATGGGAGGTCTAGGATTCTGTTCTGGACCTCCTGACGAAACCAGGTGGCCTTCAGCCAACCCTGACGCCGTAACACAGCGGAGCCGGCCAAGGCCCGGAAGGCCGTGGAAGCAATGTCCATTGCACAGTCAATCACTTCTGCAGAAGATTTTTCTCCTTCTGCCAGTACCTTCTTGGCTTCCTCCTTAGTGGGCTCAGGTAATAGTTCCACGAAGGGTTCCATGTCGCACCACATCTGGCGGTCGTAACGGCCTAAGATGGCAAGGGCATTCGCCGCTCGAACCAGTAAGCTGGCCATAGAGGAAAACCGTTTTCCAACATTATCCAGACGTCTGCCGTCTTTGTCCGGAGGAGTGGTCAACGGTGTGGACGGATTCTTTGACTTGCTTTGTGCCGCCTGAGAAATCACCGAGTCAGGCTTCGGTTGACCAAGAAGGCAAGCTGGACTGCCTTCCGGAGCTTTATATTTCTTTTCCAGTGTGGGGAGCACTGGAATCACCGTGGCCAGACTCTGCATGATCTTCATGCCCTCCTCTCATACATGCTCAATAATGGGAATAGATTTTACAGATCGTTGATATTGTTCCTTAAAGTCATAAAGGAAACATTCCGATTCCTCTCTCGAAATAGGTAGACCAAACCTCTTAGCGGCCCGCTCCATCAGATGATGAAAACCCCCTATATCCACCGGAGGGGAGATGGACGTGTCACGACCAGAGGCGTCCGGATCAAGTGGTGCACTGTCCCCCTGATCCAAGTCAGGGTCCTGTAACGGATCAACCACAGGATCCACCGGAATCACCTCCTCATCCGAAGAGGTATCCTGAGGGACCGGCTGAACAGGTAAGGGGTCTGGTGTGCGGATCCGCCCCAACGATGGCCTTGGTGGTGGAGAAGAGGGCCCCACTGGAAGACTAGGAGCCGGTTTCACCTGTGGCTGGATTTGCGGTGCAGGAGATGCAGAGTGACCAGGCGGTGCAGACGGAAACCGTTGGCGATAATCTTGAAGCATCATCTGCAAATCAGAGATAAGCGAAGAGGGCATGGCCACCATGCCCTGTCCCAAGACCGACGTGCGTCGTTCATCCTGAACATATGGGTGGAACTGCTGGGCATCCGCCCGCTCACCATACTCCTCCGTGTCCGTGTCCTGCATCTTGACATGCAAGTCTGAAGGACTATATGCAGGGCCATAATTGTCCTCTTCCTCTATCTCATCCTCCTCAGAATCCTCATCTAACAGCATTGTTGGAAGATGGGAAGAGACTCGTCGTGGAGAAGTCATCTCCGGCATAATTTTCATCTTCCTAATGGTCAACACCACTTTTTGGCCCGTCGACGGGCTCGTCGACGGTGCCGTCGTCACCGGAGCCGCCGTCGGCGGCGGAGCCATCAGCGGGATCGTCGACAGGATCACAGTCTTCGTCGACACAATCTTCACCGTCGACGGTCTCGTCGACGAACTCGTCGTCATCACCATCCTCGTCGGCGTGGAAGTGGGGGTCGTCGTCGACGTAGTTTTTGTCGTCGACGCAGCCGTCGACAGTAGCTTGCTTGTCACCGTCGTCGACGTGGAACTCGTCAGCGTCGACGAACTCGGGATCTTGAATGTCGACGATGTCGTCGTCGTGGACAAACCTGCCGTCGACGAGCCCGTCGACGGCGGAACAGAAAGAGCGGGAACTTTCTCCGAAGTAACTGTCGTCGACGTACCTGGAGTTTTCGTCGTCGACGGACGCTGTTTTTTGTCCTGACTAGATCCAGAAGTGACAGCAGGGTGTTTGTCACTGGATTTACTCTTCTTGGACGGAGGAGAAGGAAGAACAGCCTCCTTCTTGTCCTTTACGGCTGCAATACCTCCAGCAGCCTGTCCCTGCCTCTCCTTTTCACTTCCGTGAGGAGATTGAAGGGGACCAGCCTTCTCAGACCTATCAGAGATCTTGTGAGAGGCATGAAGAGGGGCCTCCGAAGTAGAAGCCGCAGTAGGAGACCTACCCCTCTTTCTTGATCTGTGGGAGGAAGCAAAAGATGTGGAATCCTCCTCATCTGAAGAGACCACCTCCTTGCGAGTCTTCATTTTCTGCAGCCAGGTTAACAGTCGACCCTCTCTGTCACGAAGAGTCTTGGTGGAAAAGGTCCTGCAGATCTTGCAGTCTGTGGCCTTGTGGTCCGGATACAGGCAATAAATACAGTTCTCATGCTTATTCTCCACAAATAGACGTTTTTTCCCACAAGATGCACAGGCCCTAAACAAGGCCTTCTTCTCCTTGTCAGACATCTCGAATTTGTAGAAAATATGTAGAAGAAACAACCAGAAGTTGAGAAAACTGAGCAGAGCTCAGAGGAGACTCCCTAGCACAACGTGCGGTAGAAAAATCTGAGGCTCTGAGCTCTCTCAGGAAGGTTCTAGAGGGTGAGGCTGCTCTGATTGGTCCTGGCAAAAGTTTGGTCTCTTTTTACAAAAAGAGGTGGATAGAATACAAAATGAGATGAGGCCTAGGCCTAGGTTTCTCTTTTGTTTCTATGGTTTTTATACTACCGAGGCTCCCATTCCGACGTCGGGGAATGATACAAAGCATGGGAATCTATGAAAGTTCCAATACTGGGGCAACAAGCATTTGCAATGCAATAGGTCTCGCAGCATTAAAGTTTGAGTTATTTCCATTGTATATGACAATGTGTTGTATTAAATTTTTAGCAAAGTCTGTATTGGTGTATAAAGATGATTTGCAAGATGAGAGCTGTTGCAAAATATTAAGCAATGTTGGCAATAATATTATATTATAATAATATTGCAAGTTACTGTTGTACTTATAAGCAGTTTGGTAGCGCATAGTGATGTTGTGGTGCCCCTGAGTGATGCTGTGGTGATAGGATAGATAGTGAGGGCGATAGATAGATAGAGGGAGGGCGAAAGATAGATAGAGGGAGGGTGAGAGAGAGAGGGAGGGCGAGAAAGAGATAGAGGGAGGGCGAGAGAGAGATAGAGGGAGGGCGAGAGAGAGATAGAGGGAGGGGGAGAGAGATAGAGGGAGGGGAAGAGAGAGAGAGGGAGGGCGAAACATAGACAGAGGGAGGGCGAGAGAGAGATAGAGGGAGGGGGAGAGAGAGATAGAGGGAGGGGGAGAGAGAGATAGAGGGAGGGGGAGAGAGAGATAGAGGGAGGGGGAGAGAGATAGAGGGAGGGGAAGAGAGAAAGAGGGAGGGCGAAACATAGACAGAGGGAGAGCGAGAGAGAGATAGAGGGAGGGGGAGAGAGAGATAGAGGGAGGGCGAGAGAGAGATAGAGGGTGTGTGAGGGATGGAGTGTGGGGCAAGGGATGGAGTGTGGGGCAAGGGATGGAGTGTGGGGAAAGGGATGGAGTGTGGGGCGAGGGATGGAGTGTGGGGCGAGGGATGGAGTGTGGGGCGAGGGATGGAGTGTGGGGCGAGGGATGGAGTGTGGGGCGAGACTGTCTGTGAGATTTTTAAACATCGCCAGTGTTGTAACTTGCCACTTGGTTCCTCCCATTTCTCCCTGTTCCCCCCTCCCGTTTCCCCTCCTTTGGTATGGCCCGTGCTGTCACTTGAAGGCAGCTGTAGAATGTTGAGCTGTTACCATCCTGTCAAGCTGGGAGCACCATGATGATTTGAACTATTAAATGGTTTTGAACCCTACAACGTGTGGACCACCTTACTACATTTTTGGCGACGACGGAAACGGAGCTGAGCCAGGGTCAGTGGGGTGCTCTCCCCTGGAATTATTTGAGCTTGGACAAGGAAAATTATAAGATTTGATAAATTACCTCGAGCGTTCCTGTGAGATTGTGATTGCGAAGAGGTGTAAGACCCGAGTTTGTAAGCGTTGGAAGAGGCTGAAGTTCGTGAGGTAACCAGCTGAAGCTAATGAGGAGAGCTCGTCATCACCGCGTTTTGAAGTTGATAAGATGAGTCTTGGTGATTGATTTGAAAAGACGAGTTCTGGGAAAAGGCGTGAGGTAACCAGCTGAAGCTAATGAGGAGAGCTCGTCATCACCGCGCTTTGATGTTGATAAGATGAGTCTTGGTGATTGATTTGAAAAGACGAGTTCTGGGAAAAGGCGGAAGTCCGTGGGAAAATTATATGGTGAGAGGAGCAAGACCCAAGTTTTCGGTGTAAGTTCGCCAGGTGAGCAGTTTCAGCTTAATGAGGAGAGCAGAGCGGAGCGTGGAACGGATTCAGAATTGTTGACACCGTGTTTTGAACTTAATAAATTGAGCCTCGGTGACTGAGTTGAAATATAAGCGAGGCAAGGGTACCAAGTGTTCTCTGTTTCCGCAAGTGATATTGAGGTGGATCTTCGAAAGTAGCGTTCGAAATTTAACTCTCCACACTTTTCCTGATTGAAACCAAAGTTCTGTCACAGTTTATAAAATTCCCCTCAAATCTACAGTGCAAACCCGATACCTATCTGGATATGACACTGCCACCGTGTGGCCATTTTAAGTATGAGAGCGCGTGAAAATTTTCAGTAAGGATTCTTCAGCGCATGTCAATTACTGTGTTATGGGAAAGTGAAGCTCAGCTCAGTGGCGGTTTTCTTCGGTTGTGTAAAATGCCGTAAGGAAAGAAGTGTAACCCTCCTCAGTGCTATGCATAGGAATTTAATTACACCGTAGCAGTAAAGCAGCATCTGAGAGAAGAAGAGTGGTAACCGTGAAAATACCACAGCGGGGGCCGTTTTTTGCCCATTTTGTGGTACTCCGTGATTTCTTATAACCGCTCAGGAGGTCCGTCCACTGCCTTCAAGGGATTGTCGGAGGTGAGCTGTGGTGTGCTGAGTTGTGTCTGAGGTACCCTCAATCAAACCCCTTACAGCGAGAGTGGGTGGCGAAGCCGGCGGTGAGTCAGCCAGCGCGTGTGAGGCGAACAGTGCTGGGCCGGGCGTACTGTGCTGCCCGTTGAGGTGGAGGTTTCCATACCGCCTACGTGTTAGGTGTAGCTTGTGCCTGCCAGCGCTGTGACGGAGGCGTAGCGGCCCGGGTAAGCAGTGCCTGTCCGGCGCGTTTTTCCTCCATTGCTGTTTCTAAGTGTTTAGCAGCGCATGAGAGTGTCGACTGATGGAAACAAGTAGACCTGGAGTTAATGCACACTAGTATCTACGAAAGGCTTATTGGCACGGCTGAGCGCGAGGGGGAGTCACTTTATGGAGTACTTAAAGAGTACAAAGGCTGATTTGAAACAAGAGCAGAAGCAGCCAGACGCGTAGGAGAGCGCGCGCTGGTAAAGTGACATTGAGTATTCAACACTATAACACGCAGCGCGAGGGCAAGGCTCATGGAATAATTACATTTAAAGCGGTGCATAATTGGTGTCATAGCAGACATTTTCCCTCTGAGATTTTAACTGAACGTGTGTGAGTATGTGCTTAATAAGAAAATAATAGAGGCTTCTATTAAGAACGCGACTAAGTGGAGCAACAAAAAAGAGACATTAAAGGGTAAAATTCCAAATTAAGGGAAGGAAAGGTGCAAGGCTACACCTCAAATGTTTCTATTGAGTTTCCCATCTGATCTCCAGTGTTCAGTCAAGAGCAAACATCATAACGCATTAGCGTCTAACGGCCATCTTGAGTGAGTAAGACACCCATAGGGTTTGCTAGTTAATTGCGCGTGTTATGTCCTTAAGGGAACATAATCTCTAATTGCACCAGTCGAGTACGTCAAGATTAAAAGTATATACAGGAATGAGTATAATGAACTGTAATTTTCCTTACCTGAAAACCAATATTGGCTAGTTTTTTTGTAGTGTTCGTGCAACATTTCTCTTTAAGTTTTTTTTTAAAGGGAGATTCGAGCATTATATTCAAGAAGTTTATCCTATGTTCCCTTTATCTATCCCAAACTAGCATTTTGGATTATCCCTTGGGCGTACAGCTTGTGTAACAATTTTTCTGTTTGGTGTGCCAGAGATTCCAACGTTCTGCACTCGTGGTGCCATCTTTCTGGGGAGATGGATATTGCATCTTCACGTGATATTCCTGAATACTATAGCACACTTAACATGGAGTGGGGCCGAATGTATAATTTTCAGCCACCGGTGCTGTTTATGGAGGAGGATAAAAAAAACATTGCAGAATGGAGAGAGTGGAAAGAGTATTTCGAGAACTATGTGTCAGTTATGGAGGAAGAGGAAGTACCTCTTAAACCTGAGGAAAAGGCGGAAATTTTACTTCACAGTTTAGGTACCGGGGGACGGGAAATGTATCACAAAATGGATAAGGTATTCATGAAAGGAACTGACAGAAATATCTATGAGAACATCTTGCATGTGTTGGATGAACACTATATACAAGCCTCGTTTGGAATGGTACAAAGAGATGATGTTTTCAAGGAAAGAAGGGAGGGCAAAGAGGAAGTCAATCCTAGCAAAATAAACCAGGGGTGTACCATCTTCATAGGCGGAGTAGAGACAGAAGTAATCTCAGACTCAGGATCACGTTATAGTGTGATAAGCAAGAGTGAATGGAGTAGAAAATTAGCTAAAAAATATGGAAATGATTTGAAAGAGGTCCACATATCCCTAAAAACGTACGCAGGGGAGGACATCAACGTATTAGGTTACAAAGTCATGGATTTAATTTACAAGGAAAAAAGTACAAGGAGCACAATATATATAACGGAAAGTGGACCCACCGTGCTAGGGTGGAAGGATCAAAAGAAATTGAGAATATCACTAGGTGAAAAAAGAAAAGAACACAAGGGTGAGCTGGCACAGATCCTAAGTATGCATGTTATTAAGGGTAAAACATTGAATGCTCAAACGCCGCCATCAAAGGGTTTGGCAGTCTTTGAAGGAGCTGCAAGAAATACAGAACGGGGTAAAGAAGCAGTTAAGGACAAACTTAATAAAAAACAAGAAACTTACCAAAGTCAGGTGGATGAAAGAGAAATACGTAAGAAATACGAGAGAAAAGACAGTGATGGAAAAGCTGCAAAAAATGGAGTATTTTAAAGAAAGGTGGAGCGATTAATTATTACAGTTATAGAGCGGGAAAGAAAAAAAAAGGAAAAAATGTAAGAGTAACCATTTTAATCGCTATGAGAGGTGGCAAAGACACACATCAGCTATTTGAAAGGATAAAAAATATGTATAAGCATGGAATCTTTGAAGGAAAAAAAAAAAGTGAAGAAGTTAAGAAAAATGAAAATGAGTCTGTTAGTAAAGGAAAATGTAAGCTAACTCCAATAAAAGAGCAAAGGAGGAAAAGCGTCACCCTTCGCCTGGGAAGACTGAGTTTCCACGTTGGATTAAGGCCAGGACTTTTGGTTGGCCTTTACAGAACTGATAACTCTCTTTAACAGTGTTACCTTTGGGGTAATTTTGAACTGAGGATTACTAGTAGTTTGACTCTGGGTTGGCCATCTCATAACTAATGACCCTTTTGACAGTATTACCACATGTGAAATATTAACTGAGTTTACCTAGAAGCCTGATGTGTTGGCCCCCCGGGCCATGTCTATGGGGTAGTGTTTTCTTACCATTGTCTACATTATTTCTTGAGGATAGACACTCGCATTATTAGGAGCAATTACCCCTTAGTTCCTTGTTAGTAATTTAGGGGCTTGGGGTGGACGGGTAATTGGGGTGTCCAGCTCACGTTTTACCCCCCTCCACCAGATATAACCGGGATATTAAGGGGATCCATAGTCACCTCACGGTTGATAGGATTAGGGGGGGGGGGGGGGCAAGAGTTTATAGAGGCTCTGGATTACACCATCCCGTCCCTGGATTTTCCCACTCGCCCTTACTTTGTTAGTTTTCCGGTTTTATTTGGCTCCCCGCCAAATCCTTGGCAGAGGCCATGGGTTTATACTTATAGATGTCCCAGGTTCTTTCAGGGACTGTGGTCTTCTTCGCAGGACCCTCTTTTATGCCTGTGTGCGTATTTGCAGTTTTCTCCTCCCTCTATGCTCTAGTGCCTCTCTCTTTCTCTCTTTCTTTCCTTCGTTCTCTCTCTCTCTTTTCCCCACTCCTTCCTTTTCTCCACCTCGCTCCCCTTCTTAGCTGTCCCCTGTCTTCTCCCCTTTGTCTCCCTAGGGAGGATGATGTGTTGTAACTTGCCACTTGGTTCCTCCCATTTCTCCCTGTTCCCCCCTCCCGTTTCCCCTCCTTTGGTATGGCCCGTGCTGTCACTTGAAGGCAGCTGTGGAATGTTGAGCTGTTACCATCCTGTCAAGCTGGGAGCACCATGATGATTTGAACTATTAAATGGTTTTGAACCCTACAACGTGTGGACCTCCTTACTACAGCCAGCTTGTGTGAAAAACCGGTCTCTACCTATCCTATAGATTAAAGTTTTTTTTGTACATGTTAAACACGGGTGCAAAATTAAAATTGCACACTTGTTAATTTAAACAAATGTACTCGTTAGTTCAGTGCAGCTTAAAGGTACCCTACCTGCCCCAAAGGGCATTACTTGACCCACTGGCACTTTGGAGGTGAGGAGAGTCTGGTAATGTATTGGTGCAGGTAAGTACCGTAGAGATTATGCCCCGGGCTCTGGTGCAAACATGGAAAACGGGCCCTGCGACTGCTCGGGCGGGAGTAAAATGAGCGATTGTCAGAGTTTAATGCGCCGCTTGGCACCCGGTGCCACTGCACCTGCTGCACCAGTGGTCACTGCGCCTCTGCGTGATGCCGAGAGGATGAGGCGCAAGAGCCGTTGGCTGGGAAGCAGGGCTGCGCCATCCCGAGGGAGGTGAGTGTCAGGTTAGCAGAGGTGAGGGGCCGTTTGTAAGCAGGGCAGGTGAGAGATGGTGGTTGCAAGCAGGGTAGGGCAGAGGGGCCGTTTGTAAGCAGGGCAAGTGAGAGATGGTGGCTGTAAGCAGGGTAGGGCAGAGGTGCCGTTTGTAAGCAGGGCAAGTGAGAGGTGGTGGTTGTAAGCAGGGTAGCGAAGAGAGGTCCATTGTTGAAGGCAGGGGAGAGGAGGTGGTTGGAAGCAGGGGAGATGAGGTGGTTGGAAGCAGAGGAGAGGGGCTGGTTGTTGTACACAGGGAAGGGGGGGTGGATGTACGCAGAGGAGAGGGGCCGATTATAAGCAGAGCAGGCAAGATAAGGTGGTTAGAAGCAGGGCTGGCGAGAGGGGTTGATTGTTGTAAGCAGGACAGGTGAGAGGATGTGGTTCAAAGTAGGGCAGTGGAGAGGGGCTGATTGTTGTAGGCAGGGGAGAGGAGGTGGTTGTAAGCATGGCAGGTGAAAGGGTCAACGTGTAAGCGGGGCAGGTGAGAGGGGAGATTGCTGTAAGCAGGGCAGGTGAGAGGGGCGGGATGCAGGAGGAACTGGTAATAAGGCCGGCTGTAAGCAGGGCAGTGGGGCCATTAGGGTCGGCGGTAGGTGAGCCGCTGGGGGGCAGAATAGGTGAACCTAGGTGCTGGTAGCGGGGCAGGTGACACCTGGGAAGTACCCCCAATCCTTCCCTCCTCCCTGTGAGACACGCCGGCGCTGCACCTCACCCAGAACAGGACGCTGAGGGTCTTAAGCAGGGAGAGGCAGCCCCCCCCTGGCCGGTCCGCCATGGCTGGGCCCCCTCCGGACGGTCCTTCTGTCCGAGCCCCGCAGATGCTTCGATGGCCCTCCCTCCGGTGGGGCTTCCCTCCCCGAGTCCCAGCAGCACTCCTTGCTCTCTCTCTCCCCGTCCTCCTCGCACTGTTACGCACCTGCAAAGTAATGTTTAAAATGCAGAGTTTAGCCTACCAAGTGGACGATTGGGTCATATTCATCTAGGGAGTCTACAGAGAAAATGCAACGAGGCATTCGCTGGATGAATTTGAATTCTATGACGCATCGACGTAAGGAAGCCCCTCTGTGTTAGAAAAGCATGACTGGCAATTATTAAGGACGCTATTTTGATTGCTTGTTTTGCACTGCTGGAAGTGTTACATTCCTATAATAGACTGTAAAACAAACTTTATTCACAAGCTTTCAGAACATTGTGAAAATAGATGTCATTTTTTTTTTATTGAATGGTGAGGAACATGTAGAATAATAAATATATGTCCCGTCAGTCATTTGGGGGTTTTATATTTTGCACACGTCTTTAAGCATTTATCGGACAAACTTTGTGTATTTTTCCATGGGGATGAAGCCAATGCGTGTATTCTTCTGCAAACACTGAAACATATAATGTACCGTAAGCCTCTGTTGCTTACAAGGTCAGATATATTCAAACATAAACACACTTTAAAAAATCCAAAACACCCACCTGAATAAACTTGCTGCCATTACAGGACAAGCAAATGTGAAAGAAACAGAGGGACTTTGGCTAATTACTCCTTCTTTGAGGCCTCTTCAACGGTGTGCTGTCAACAGAACAACACTCACTCCCCCAACCCCTCTAACCTCTCAGAATCCATCCATGTTAATCCCTGTTCGCACTAACCCCCACCTGCTTCACACACTCCTCTGCTGACGTCACTCGTATGGCTCAGACTCAGAGCCGCCGGAGGGGCTGGGGCCACCAGAATGGCCCGTTCAAAGTACGGCGAAGTTCTCTTGCCAAGAAAAGAGATGTCACCCCCTTCGGCTGTGGGTGACCTGAAGCCACTCCAAGCCCAGCCTGCCTCGAAGCTCCTCCGGCCAGCAGGAGGTCACCATCCAGGCCACGGGTGAAGGTTTGGACAAGAAATGCAGATGTCTGCGGAGAAGACGGCGCCGCCATTCAAAAACAAGAACTTGCGTGGGCGTCGGAGAGGGGGTGTGATGGAGCCAGCGACTGACAGCAGAAAGGGGAACCGTGAACATACGAGAAGCAGTGACTAACAGAGAGGCATCTCAGGGAAATGCAACATTCATAAAATTAAGAACAAGCGCAATTGCTAGATGCCCTCATTGCATGTGTGACAACTTTAACCAGTTCTGTATCTTCAGCTAAAGGCATGTTGCATTCTGGGGCTTGTAGTTTCCCTTTTGAAAATTATACGTATGGGGTTCAGAATTCACACCATGCAAAGTGACACACATGACATTGGGCTCCTCGTCTGCTGTGAGAGTCATGTCTGAATGCATGGATCAGACAAAATGGTGCCATTGAAAGGATACCTTTTTGGAAATAATACAGCTGCATGTGTCTCGAAATTGGAAAATGAAAAGCCTCAACAAAGCAACATTTCTTCACAAATGCAGATGTTAATTCAAAGACCAAGCTGCCTCTGGCAATGAGTTAATTACTGCAACATTTATGACCTCTCCTCCTACTTGCGCCTGCCAAAAGCGAAACCGAGGACAGCACAGTTAGTGTACACACATCACATCAATAGGGTTGAGATTAACTAAGCAGCGTCACTTGCATGAGGCACCATTTTTTTCTTATGATACTGCTGTCTCATAAAAGGCACGCGCCCTATGTGAACTGCTGAGAGGTGTCACTTGTAGTAAGTGGTAGGCAGACTCCTGCTCGAAGAACAATCACTGTCCGTTTGTATTGCAGTTTATTAATGGGGGGTTGACCCAGTTAAAGTTACGGGGACCTGGGTAGATTACGTTAGTGAAAAAGAGAGGGGTCCCAGTAGCAATGAAACATATAATAGCATAAATGAAAAATAATCAAAGAAACATGACTTGAGTCCACACTGTTTACTTCACAATGGGAATGCGTATTAAATATGCAGTATCAGTATACACAATCGTAAATCAATAATTTACATGGTGCCACAAAACACAGGAACGGGGGGGGGGTTTGGTGTAGTGGTGGTTGTGGGGAATTAGTGAGGGAAAAGTGAGAGATCATTAGGTGACAGTAAAATCAACAATTGTCAATCATGTAACAAGGTTACAAACTATGTACAGTGAAATGAGACAAAAATGTTCATTGGATTATTCAAAAGTCGTCATACTCCAAATAGTTCAATTAATGAGGATAGTGGGGAGTAGAGTTGACGATGGAAAATAAACGTATGTCGACGTTTCGACCCTTAAAGGTGCAGATATCGGTGGTTATCTTGCTGTAGGGTCTTCATCAGGACTGGAGGGGCACACACCCTGTTTGATATATAAAAATATTTCGTAAGTACGGGAGACATGTCCCTGTAGATAATTGTAGATAAACAGCGAAGCACATCACCCCAAACGGGGTAGACTATAAGGCACTAGTAATGATCCCTTAAAAATTTTTTATTGGGACCGTGGCATCATTAAGATTGCAGTTAACTAGATAGGTGTCAATTATATTAAAGAATGACTAATCGTTCGCGCAAGGAGATATGCCACAACAACCACGGTGGCTACTAACACGAAAAGGTGACTGCTCAGTCTTCAGACCGCGTTGGCTGGGGGACCAGGCACCAATAGGGCTAAGGATGATATATTACCTACATGTACCACATTATCAAGGTCGTTCTGTAACTTACCACAGAGGTGGTCGAGACAGGACCGAGTCAGGTGAATACAGCGTGTCCAGGAGGGATCTGTAGAATAAATATGTCCACATTATAGAACGCTCAAGGGCTGAGGAACACTATGTAATATGCAATAATGGTGAAGAAAAACTCACCGTCGCGTGTAACAATAGATGTAAAAATATGGCTGATATTGATCAGGGTTGCAATTACCCTCGAAGGTCGATTCTACAAATTTAAAGGAAAGCACATTGTAGCAGGCTAAAGAGAAAAGTGTACATTGGACTACCACGGACAGAACGGATGGGCAGAAACTCACCCGGTTGCCGTCGTGTGAGCACGTCCGGCTAGGAGAATGGTCCGGGTCGATAAGGATTGGGGTTGCTTAGATCCTGAGTGGTAGATTCTAGAGAAATGAAACGGAAGCACATTCAGCCACACTCGAGGTAACGGTGGACTGAGACTACGAGGGCATGCAGGATGGAAGAAAACTCACCCGATCGACACGGACCCACCTCTAAGCCGGACGTGTTCACACGACGGCATTTGGGTGAGTTTTCTTCCATCCTGCATGCCCTCGTAGTCTCAGTCCACCGTTACCTCGAGTGTGGCTGAATGTGCTTCCGTTTCATTTCTCTAGAATCTACCACTCAGGATCTAAGCAACCCCAATCCTTATCGACCCGGACCATTCTCCTAGCCGGACGTGCTCACACGACGGCAACCGGGTGAGTTTCTGCCCATCCGTTCTGTCCGTGGTAGTCCAATGTACACTTTTCTCTTTAGCCTGCTACAATGTGCTTTCCTTTAAATTTGTAGAATCGACCTTCGAGGGTAATTGCAACCCTGATCAATATCAGCCATATTTTTACATCTATTGTAACACGCGACGGTGAGTTTTTCTTCACCATTATTGCATATTACATAGTGTTCCTCAGCCCTTGAGCGTTCTATAATGTGGACATATTTATTCTACAGATCCCTCCTGGACACGCTGTATTCACCTGACTCGGTCCTGTCTCTACCACCTCTGTGGTAAGTTACAGAACGACCTTGATAATGTGGTACATGTAGGTAATATATCATCCTTAGCCCTACTGGTGCCTGGTCCCCCAGCCAACGCGGTCTGAAGACTGAGCAGTCACCTTTTCGCGTTAGTAGCCACCGTGGTTGTTGTGGCATATCTCCTTGCGCGAACGATTAGTCATTCTTTAATATAATTGACACCTATCTAGTTAACTGCAATCTTAATGATGCCACGGTCCCAATAAAATTTTTTTAAGGGATCATTACTAGTGCCTTATAGTCTACCCCGTTTGGGGTGATGTGCTTCGCTGTTTATCTACAATTATCTACAGGGACATGTCTCCCGTACTTACGAAATATTTTTATATATCAAACAGGGTGTGTGCCCCTCCAGTCCTGATGAAGACCCTACAGCAAGATAACCACCGATATCTGCACCTTTAAGGGTCGAAACGTCGACATACGTTTATTTTCCATCGTCAACTCTACTCCCCACTATCCTCATTAATTGAACTATTTGGAGTATGACGACTTTTGAATAATCCAATGAACATTTTTGTCTCATTTCACTGTACATAGTTTGTAACCTTGTTACATGATTGACAATTGTTGATTTTACTGTCACCTAATGATCTCTCACTTTTCCCTCACTAATTCCCCACAACCACCACTACACCAAACCCCCCCCCGTTCCTGTGTTTTGGGGCACCATGTAAATTATTGATTTACGATTGTGTATACTGATACTGCATATTTAATACGCATTCCCATTGTGAAGTAAACAGTGTGGACTCAAGTCATGTTTCTTTGATTATTTTTCATTTATGCTATTATATGTTTCATTGCTACTGGGACCCCTCTCTTTTTCACTAACGTTTGTATTGCAGGCAGAACGATGTTGGGGTAGAGAGCTGCAGACTTTGGAACTAGAGGCCCAGGTTTGTGTTGGCGTCTGCTCATCACCTGGTGATTTGGAGAAAATCACGTAAACCCACTGTACTTTAAACAAAATTCTTACCTTGTGTAATGTAATTCGGGGATCATGTAAATCGCTCCAGTAGTTCACTTCATATAAAACTGCATAATAACGTTGTGGGAGTAGGAATCCAGAGAGGCAGACAGGAGATCAGTCTTCGTATGCACCCTTCAGTTATAAGAACAAAGCGATGACATCACTCACCTACGAAACCGAAAGCAGCCCGGGCTGAGAGTGAGAGGGTGGGGGCTGCCTGCGCATGCGAGCTCCGAGCCCCGGCGGCAAAGCGGAGTGCGGCATCTGAAGTCCCGGGTCCCAGGAGGGGGCCCGGGTGAAGACCAGCGCTGCGGGGGAGATCGAGGATCGAGACTGAGCCACTGGCTGATGAGAGACAGAGACACGGAACACGATAAAAGAGCCCGGTGAGTTTGGGGGGGGGTGTGTGTGCGTGCGTCTGTCTGTGCGTGTGTGTGTGTGTTGCGTGTGCCTGCGTGTGTGCCTGCCTGTGACTGTGTGTGAATGCCTGTGCCTGCGTGTGCCTGCCTGCGCGTGCATGTGTTGTGAACAGCCGGCCGGGACCGGAGCGCGTGACCTGATCCGATTCCGGCCGGCTGCGTGCGCGTGACAGTCTGTTGTCTCCTCTGCCTAGTCCTTGAAGGGAAAAGGACTGAAATGATTACAAAAGATCGCTTTGCGACAGCAGGCGCGACCTAAAAAGGGAAGGTTGGACTCACTGCCCACAAAGTACATACAACAGATCATCCTGACACCGCAAGCACTTTCTAGGCTCGACCTAATGATTCAAGGACTCCTTTTACAAGTAATTCATACTTCAACTTAATAGTTTGGTAAGCTTTTTCATTACTATTTTGAAAATGACACTTTTAGTTGTAATTTTCTGGCCTGAGGCAAATGTGCCTTTCTGCTAGTGTTCACTGTCACCCAGGAGCCAAATGGCTCTTTGATTCAGTATGGAGTAGCTCACAGAACTGAGGCAAAAGGAGACGGGTGAACCTTCCCCTGCCAGGAAGGACATCTGAGCTGTGCAACAAAACGTATTTAACTTAAAAGGATGTTTACAGTGTCGCTGGCTAAGATTGGTCACACCTAGGCCTGCCTCACTTTCGTCTGCATAGCCAGATTGTCGGGAAAACCAGTGGGAGTGGAGCTACCCCAGAACTGGTTTGGAATGACAACAAGGGATGGAGTGCCACAAATCATAGCCACACCTCAGGGTGGGCACAGGGAGCTCTGCACAGGGGAAGAAAGGTTTGGCCAAGTTTGTTTTCGGTAGAGAGGGGCACTGAGGGATAGTTTACAGCAAACCCCACTGTAAGTGCTGCAGAGGTGTGTAAGGCCCTACTAGGAAATAGTACCCAATTGGTTAGGGGGTGGCCAGGAGTTACCTACACCAGCGGGCTGGAACTGGCCATAAATGTGGCACCCCCAGTACCCTCTTCAGAGCACCTCTGGACCTGTAGAAGACAAAATAAGAACTTTAGCTTCTGTTGTGACCCGGGACGAGAACAATACCTGCTCCACCATGCACCCAGGACTGAGAAGTGGACTGAAAGTGTCAGTTGGCTGACCTCCTGTTATGCATCAGTGACACAGAAGCTACAAGAAACCTCTTTTCCTGAGTAAGCTCAGCTGACCAGTTACAAATTGACCTGCTCTGGATCATGCTGGTGGCTTCTACTGGTATGAAGCCTGACCTCTAACTGGTGTACCTAAGCAATGGGACACTTAGATAAGTGTCAGAGGGTACTCCTCCTGCTTAACTCTAAAACCTGGGGTTTAGGAACTATTTAAAGGATTTTTGCGTGGAGAACCAACAGAAGACCAGGAGAAACTTGCCAGCTCAATCCAACAAAGGTGCATTGCTGCTGGGTCAAAGATTCAGGTTGCTCCCATTCACAGCTTTTCTGTAGCAGCAAATCTGTTTCGACTGAAAGTTACAGAGAAAGTATCCAGCCTCGTGCAATTCTGATCGGCTACAGCTTCAACTTTGCATCGCTGGAGGAACCTATGGATGCACATTTTTTAATTTCTCCTGCTCGGGCCTATTTGGCAAAAAGACAACCGCTTTACTGACACTTTGTCCGACACCTGTTCAGCCTTGTGGAACCCATCTCGTCCACAGCATGCTGCCTTGCCTTGCTGATGCATTTTGACTTCCATTTCAGAGACTAAGGGCCATATCTATCAACATTCCGTTTTGCAATTCCTAAATAGCGATTTTTAGAAATCGCAAAATGGTATGTATGTAGAAATTAGCTTATTTTTAGCGATTTCTCAAAATTCCTTAATTGCGATTAGCAAATTGCTAATCGCAATTAAGGAATAATTTCCCATTCATTTCTATGGGCCAGGAGGGGAAATTTGAATCGCAAATTGTGAATATTTTCAAGGGTGCACCCCTGAAATCGGCATGGGTGCACATGTGGTGCACATACATGCCCTAATGGAAAGGATGTGCATTTTGAAAGGAATTCGCAACTTACCACCAACTGGAAGTTGGTGGTAATTTGCGATTCCTTAAGGCCACTTTGCTAATTTTTTTGGCTTCTTACATTGCATGTAAGGAATCGCAAAATTTGCGATTCCTTAAATGCAATCGCAAGATAAGGAATCGCTATTTTGCGATTCCTTATTTTTCAAGCAGATTTGCTTGATGCATACCATTAGTCCAAATTGCATTCGCAAACGCCGAAATTCTGCGAATTTCGGCGTTTGCGAAGTCAATTTGGCTTGATACATATGGCCCTAAGTCACAAGAGAAAACATCCACACAGGACAAGCATGGTCTCTGTACCTGCCACAAGCTGCTTCATGGCCTGCCTTAAACCATACCCATGTACCGGTCCAGCATGATCAGTTGCCCGCCGTTGGCGGTTATGCTTTTTGGCACTACTTTTATTTAGAACTTTGAAAAAGTCCCCTCATTGGATTTTATGTTGTTTTGGTTTCATTTTGTTCATTAATGCTCTTTTTAGAGTGAACCCCGATACACCAATAATCAGAACCAATTCCCAATAATTGTGGAACCCAAAAATGCCAAAATATCACCATTTACTTTGATCGGCTTCTAAACTGATCTTGTGTAAGACAACACTCCACCACCATTATATTCACAAAACTAACAGAAAAACTAATTACGACCATCAATAACTGAGTTCTAGATTGGGGAAAGGCTAAATAATTTATTAGAAACATTTTAAAAGTTAGTAATACACAACAAATGCCATGAAGGCATTAACAAAGTGTTATACAGTATAATTGCAATGCCAATACATTTTTTAAATTGCAAATAAACAGCAAAATCAATAAGAGTTCATTATCATCCCTAGTGTCTCAGAAGGATCTCAAACATCTCTGGCTCACCCCCAAATCAAGAGATTCTTATACACAATTTTTGCATAAGGGATTAGTTAAGGCACTGCCTCTACATGACATGAGGAACGGTCAACAACTCAGAAAAGGTAGTGTCATACAGATAATGTTAGCTATCCGATTTGTAAGTAATCTTCAAGCAGCCTCAGGCACACACTGCCATAGCAAGTTCAGCTAAAAAAGAACATTCAGAGTTCAATGAGGCATACACAAGGTACGTGCTAAAATGCAACATTCAGAAATCAATGAGCCATACACAAGGTCTGTGTACTAACCCACCAGGAAGTCAGAGTGAAAGAGTCCTTGAATACCAGAAAGTTTATTCAGGTTACATGCACAAATTGAAAAACTATAAATAATTTTATTGTATTTCCTGTTTTACAAAGGAGAGAGAAGAGAGGCACAGGAAACCCCGAAGAAAGGGGTGGATGCAGGAGCAGTGTTGCAGAGGGAGAAACAGCATCCATTTAATAAATGTAATAAATAGTAATAATTTGTTTATCAAATGTGGCCTAACTAGAACACCTTAAGAAACTTTTATCAACTGAACACATATCAGTTCATCATTTACCACTAAAAACCATTATGAAAATCATTAATACTCAGCATTAATTTCTAAATGAAAATTATGAATCCAAAAATAACTCTAGTCTTATAAATTGGAGTGGATTTTTTTGTGCTGTGTGTTTTACTTTTTAACTGTTTTGGTACTTCTAAATGCTTTACACATTTTCTTAGGTTACTCCTGTCTGCTCTGTGCCATAGCTACCTGGGGTTGGGCTCACATTTTAATGATTGGAACCTTAACTGTACCTAACAAGAATAGTGACAATGTTAATTGTGGTGCTCTACCATCCCTCCAACTAATAATCCACTTTCTCACAGTTGTATATCTCTTTTATAAACTGATAACAATGTCTAGATGTTATATTTATGGTGAGTGATGAATGTGCTTGCTGAACTTGATGTACTACCCCACAAACACCCTGCAAGAGTACGCCTTTACTGTTTGGCTTCGACAACTATGGTATTATTAGAAAAGGTAGTTGTAAAGCAATGTAAAAGATACAAAGTGAAAGTAAAAGGCAACTGCATTGAGAATGTAGGCTCCATAACATAATCCTAACCAACACTACCATTCATCAACAATCTGCAGCTTCTTTTGCCTTTCACAATATGACTAGTTACATCAGTGGCAGAAATTAGGGATTAGGGAGTGTGATGGAGTGGATTGTTTAAATTACAAACTGAACTATAAATTTGATGCCATCATATACATACATTCTTATTAGAAATATATGGTGAAAAAGTCTAGTAGTAACTTTATAATGTTATTTGCTGTTTGTGTGCAGTTTATTTGTAATTCGTGTGTGTAGCCTGTGTCACTTTTGTAATTATTCATATATAAAATGTGACATATGATATTTGGAAAATTAATACATTTAGATACATGTTTATTTTTGAAAAATATCCCTACAGAGATGTATTTAAATAAATATGTGTTATAAAGTGGTTCCCTCAGGGCTTTTTTTGTTGCTGAAGCTTTTATGATCCTACCCAAAAGGTTGGTATGGAACCCCCCTTTTTTGTTGTACTATGTGCAATAAAGGCAGTTACCTAAGGCATCCTAATCAATAGGAAAACTCTATTGTGATGAATAATGTAAAAAAAAAATTTAAATAAAAAACATGGGCACTTATTGTCAGGCCCTTGGTCATTATACCTAAATAGAAGAT
Source organism: Lissotriton helveticus (assembly GCF_964261635.1). Classification (NCBI taxonomy): domain Eukaryota; kingdom Metazoa; phylum Chordata; class Amphibia; order Caudata; family Salamandridae; genus Lissotriton; species Lissotriton helveticus. The sequence goes on from NC_136072.1 coordinate 109,428,317, forward strand.
AGTACATCTCACCACACAATTATCAATAGTATTGTCATCTCCCTTTTGGGATAGCCACAAGAACTCATTTACAGTGGGCATTCCATGCAAATTAAATAAAGTGTGTTTCCATTTATGTAAAAGGAAAACCAGATACAAACAAATATGACTACGGACATTGTTTATAGGTGGGCGGTAAGGAGGCATCCTGCCCACCCACCCCCACATTCCAACACTATCTATAAAATAGATATAGGAGTTTTTTCTTCTTGATGCCTGAGACGTCATTGGTATTGACACCCTTTGTGTGGTCCTTGCACTGACTGAAATGGTATCAGACTGGCCACCAAATAAAGATATCACTCCCAATGGTAGACCTTCTGTCCAGAACTGCTGTTGATACTATGATGATCCCGTACAGAAGAAAACATTAAATGTCGCCCATGTGTTGGGAAACAATTCCTTGCACGTTCTCCATGTCATTCCTGCAAACTGATCTCCATGTTGGGAGGACCTCTAGCCAGAAATTACATAAATGATAATAGCTTCTAGATTCTAGAGTGGCAAAATAGACCTTCCACTACAGAGATTATTTTTCAGCTAAAGTGGTGTCCACCTTGTACACGGGGGCTGTTTCAAGAGAAAAATATCTGCAACAAAAGAGGATGTCCTTAGATTTGTCGGACCAGCCATCACTGCCTTGGAGCAGGTGCTGACTTGCCCAATAAATTCTAAAAATATTTTTCACCCTACGCATTTCTGGTCTTGTCTACAGACCGCTTTTGTTGAACACCTATTGTCACCAATATATTAAAAATATACATATAATGGGTTTTGGGTTGGCTCCTGTCACTTGAATGGATGGCTTTCATGTCTATGTTACTTCAGTGCTTCTTATTATTCTAAGGTTTTTCTTGCTAATCTTTGTCTCTTCCAAATCTGGAGAATTTCTTCTTTACTGTTTTCTGATTGGATGTCATTTTCTTTGCTTGCTTTTATGGAATTATTTATTTATTTTTTCTCTAGCACTTCCCGGAAGTGCATGGGATTTCTTGCCACCTCCCTCATGTGCTGCCGCCCCTCAAATTTCCCCCTCTCTAATTCAGACATTTAAAACCTCATCCACTAATTGTCGGAATGTGTGTTTGTGCAGGTATTGTTATAGTTTAAATCTACTATTGCAAAATGGGTTCCTCCCATTTAATACCACCCAATTTTTAGATTTTTTGAAATACCCAGTTTTGGACTTTTTACTGTGGGTGAATCTCACTACATGTGTCTCACACATGATAATCACATAGGAAATGGATTGCGCATGTTTAGCGCCAGTGTCTGCCTTTTAAGTTAGGGCTGCTGTGACGCAACAAGGGTAAGGGGTACTTGGCTGGTTACACGTAAACACGTGTTCCCACTTGTGTGCACACATGTGAGGTCTGTGCATGTGAGACTACTGTTGCACGCGGCTCGGTAATTGTGCACAGGTAGCCTGGCGCAAACGGGCCTCTGCAGGATTATATATTGATGTGGGATAACCCTTAAAATGTTAGTGTACACTCATAGGGAAAGACAGTATGGTTTAATGTTTTCTCTTCAGTGACACTTTATTATACACATAGGAGGAAAACTGCCTTAGAGTGCAGTTTCACTTCCCTTTGGCCTGCAAAGTCCAGTGTCATATCAAAATGAGGTGAAACATGTGCGCCAAAATCAAATCTGTGAGTTACAAGAAGGTATCTGTACAACTGATGGGTCATCCAGAATTGTCATTTCTCTCTGGCTTAGGTCAGGATTAGAGGCCTGACCTTTTCTTACACTGCAGGGCCAAGTTAATTACTTTTCTCTCCAGCAGCAGGAACAAAGGCCTTTCCACACAAAAGGAATAATTGGCAGTGCTTCCCTCAGCTCCTGAGCAGAAAGGGTTTGCGTGGAATATCTGTTGAACATCTGTCACACTTTACCAGGGCTGGGGACAGCCTAGGCCCAATGAATGAAGGATGGAGCCCAGACAACTGGATATAAACACAAGAGGGTGCTTCTTTTTATGAAGTTTCAGTGGGAAAAGCCCTGGCAGGGATGTCAGCGAGGGGTGGAGCTGAGACCCCAGGGGCAGATGTGACCACTTACTTCTGGAATATGCCTTTTCGAACTTTCCCAGCATGCTGTCCAGGAGGGTTGGGATTGGGTGGAATGGTGATGTGGCACTCTAGGATTGGCCAGGGGTGCCTGGCTTCTAGAACATGCCACCCAATTTTTAAAACTCTTTCACAAAGGTGAGAAAGGACTGTTGGTGATTTTGTATACTTCTCTCCTGGCTACTAGGACTGCAGCAGCCATGGACAACCAGGAGTAAAATGAGCCCAAGATTATCCAAATCCGCCCAACGTGCCTGAGTTATGGCCTTTTAAATGTTGGTGACTATCTACCTTTTACAAAAACAGAGCGAGTAGGGCTCTGCTGCATCTCCTCTCAATTACCCCCGGGCGGGACAAGGGCCCGGAGGTCAGTGCAAGAATTATTGGGAGGGAAGGAACATGCTGGGAGCCCTCTCCCCAATTCAGCTTTAACCCCAGGAAGCCTTATGTCCCCAGGGGGGCAATGCAAGCATGGGCCCGGGATCCCAACTTGAAACCCAAGCACACTACAAGAGAACAGGGGAGCACCATCATGCCCCACCAATTGCGCCCGTGTCTGGGGCGAACAGACCAGTCTCCATAGGACACTGCACCCTGTCCGCACAATGGAAGACTGCCGGATCCCGCACCGCCAAGGTTTGAGCGGTTGAGCGGGATGGGCTACCCATACGGTCCCAACAATGAGGAGCACAGGGGTTTTTGGGTGGAACCGGGCACCCCACTCAACAAATGGAAAAAAGTAGAGTCAAGCGCTACTACAGGGGGCTTGGTTCCAAGTAAGAGGAAATTGTAGACCTATTACTTGTGAAGAACTCACATCCCACACAACTAATATCCCAATTTTCTACCCACATACAGATCAGTGAAGTACTTACTGAACGTGGGCAGAGACCCTCAGATACAATTCAGGATTGTTTATGTTGAAGCTACTTGGTGGGGATTCCCATTGTGAGATGTAGTGTTCCCTAAAGAGATAGTCATCAAATGCTTTCTGTATTAGAGAAGGTTGGAGGTAGTTGTGATTGTGGCAGCGATCTTTTGACAACCATGGCAAAATAGATGGTGAAGGCCTGTCTTCTTGATGTTTCAATTTTGAAATTTTTTGTTTCCAGTCTGGCAATATCCTGGCTTCTTGTGTGGTGCTGTTCACCAGAGGTATTGATCCTCTGGCCCATTAGGGGTGCCATTTCCTGTAGTTTTATATGTGATGCAGATAGTTTTGAAAACATGGACCCTCATTCACAAAGGTAACTCACACATTGTAGTTTGTTTACACTTTCGAGCGAGTTTACTACTTTTCAGTATTCACAAACGCCGAGTTTAAGTTCTACTAAAAAAACAGTAGTAACTCTGTCACTATCTATGGCAAAGCACTGGTACTGCAGCGCATTTTCATAAAAGGTGGGAGAGATTTAAAATAAGCCCCATTTAAATATAAATTAATGTTAAAAAATATACACAAATAACACATATGTATTATTTAATTTTAAGATATTTTAGTAACCTATTTTGATTAAAAAAGTAATGTAGCAATACATTTTATTATAAAACAAGTACATTTATTTTACTTTTATATGTCATTTTTAATAATTATTAGTACACACTAAAAACAATTTTTTAGGATGATTTTTTTTTAATTTCAACTTCAGAAAATAATTTAAATTACATACATTTCCATTAATTAAAGTTTTAATTCAATATTGATGTAACAGTGCTTTAGCATTTCTTTATTTTTGTTCTACATTTGAAGTAAATAAATAAAATGATTTTGCATTAATATTTAAAATCAAATAGTTTTAATATTTATTTTCATGTTATATAAAAAAATTAAGTCTCCCTACACTTTACCATAAGGAGACGGGGCAGGGATCTCTTCATAAGCCCTACAAATTATTCTTAGTTCTTAGTCATATTTCATTAGCATGCCTTCAATGGGTTCCAACACTTGCAATGGCAAATTATAGACCCTGTGTTAGACCGAACTGAACTGTACGTCTACCAGGCCACCAAAGTTTCAAAGGCACAGCCAAAAAAAAACGTAATCCTAATTTCCTTAAACCTGCCTTTGGGGCTCTTCCCTCATTAAGGCTATGTTGTCAGAGGTTATCTCCATTACGTTCATTGGGTTCCAACACCGATTGCACTTGGAACCTTTTTATTTCACTGCCATCTACCATATGGGTTGAAATGGACTGTACTTGTTAGTCACAAAAACCTAGCCAGTTTCCAAGTTGTCCATCTCATTTAGCTTCTCAGCTTCCAGACCTTTATAAAGATCCCTATCAAATTTACAGATAACGCCAACATGCAGGTTTTCTGAGCTTATTCCTCCTTCCACACAGATTCTGTAGACAGAACACACAGATATTTAAGTTTGATCTTCTTCTGCATCTTTACATCAATGCCTGATAGTTGTGATGGAAGTTGGTCGTTCCAGAGAACCGCACCTAACTCTCATGATCTCATTCTAAATGCCATTTTTAAGAGGTACAAATTCAAAAGATGTGATATCTGTAGGATCAAGTTTATTTCATTGCAGGAAAACTTATCAATAAACCAAATATGTTGGCTGTATTTAATATATCATGAGATCCTCCTGATAGGTGGATAGAAATTAAATCTATGCTTGTTGGATAGAAATCCTCCGCCTTATTGTTTGCACTGCTTCCAGTGCAATTAATATCCCCTCAAAAATTACCAGAATATGAATTTGCCAGGAAATTTAAGAGTGAGCCTGCACAGGCCACTTAATAGATTGGAATCAAGCTGTTTAACCAACCATCCAATGTAATCAACTAGTGTTAAACGGTCATTGATAAGCTTGAGGTTTTTGGCATTAAAAACGAACTCACTATACGTTGCTTCAAAAAAATGTGGCAATCTATTGCAAATTGTGAACTGTACTTGCTTTCCTTATACTTGTATTAATTGAACTTCAGGTCCCTATTAAGAAGTGAAGGCCCTGATTTGGAGTTTGATGGACAGGTTACTGCGTCACAAAGGAGACTGATACCCTGTCCGCGAAATTACCAATGCCATAGGATACAATGGACTGGTAATAAGGCGGACGTGATATCCATCGAGTTTGTGACGGAGTAGCCCGGTCCGTCAAACTCTAAATCGAGCCCTAAATCTTGAGATCAGGCTGCAGCTATATGAATTTATACCCCCAATACCTTGGTTTCAAGGATCCAAAAGATACACGGTCATAGAGTTCTCCCCAAAAATCTGCTTTCCTAAACGAGAGAGGTGGCCAGACAGGGTGATTGTTTTATTGGTCTCAAAACTCCTAAGGGATTTTCCATGGTTAACTTCTTTTGGCTGCCGTTGTTCAGTCTGTTCCTCACTCTTCTGACTCGTTTTCAAATTTTTGTAATGGTTAACCTTTTATTCTAATCTTGTCTGTAGCAAACAGGAGATCCTTAAATTTACCCATTCTGTCTTCTTTGGTATAAATATTATTTTTAGAATTTCTGATTACTAGATGATTAGGATATCCACCCACGAATACATTTACAAGCAATGACTCTAAATTGAAAACATATACATAAATCTTGCATGGATCTGGCCCTACATTGGAAGCTCCTATTCCAGTGGCGCAACGAAACTTGAGGAGGTCCCCCTGCAAAAGTACATGGAGGGTGGTCCCATTCTCCAGTCCCAGTCAGGAGCTCTCAGGCCAGGCGCACGCCTCCCGTGAGCAGTGCTGGGTGTGGCCCCGGGGGCCGCAGGGGCTGTGGGGGCTATTGTTATGCCACTGCCCTGTTGAATAGTAAGATTACCATATTGTAGATTTGATGTTGTTAATTGTCACCATCTAATACAGCCTTAGACCACGAAGTAGTGGGCTCTACCAGCCATTAAGGGCCCGCTCCACCATTAAAGGCTAAAAACGAGGGCCTTTAACGTGTGGGCAGGCCTTGAATGGCCAGTAGAGACAGCTATGGAGGGCTCTAAGGTTATTAGAACATTCCACCCCTAGAGGGCAGAATGTTCTAATTTGTAAAATAAAGGCTTCATGGAGCCTGAGGGGGCTAAATCTCCTCGGGCTCTGTGAGGCCTTTGTTCAACATTGGAATGTTGATGCTCAGTGTTTCTACCAGCCATTAGAAGCCCGGAGCGCTCCACTGATTTCAATGGAGGGCTCAACATTTCAATGTTCTAATATCATTTACCTTGTAGAACAAGATGTTTCTATAGCACAGTCTATTGCATTAACCTTTGGCTGCCGTTTTGATACATGCGTACACCATGAAAAGTTGTCCTCAGGACACCCATCTGACAAATGTACATGTCACACTAATCCATGCGGCTCCTGTTCATCTCGCAAACAGTGCCCGTGGGTGAAGGATTCTGGGAAAGTTAGCTCATGTGAAGAAGAAGCTAATGACATACAGCTTTGAGTCCTGCTTCACACTAAAAAGGCCTCTATCTCGCAGTGAGGCAGGGCGAATCATGCAGAAAGTGCTCTCAACTAGCAGGCAGGTGCCTGTCAGCTGGAAGGGACACAAAGCAGGCCATTAGTGAAGTGGAACTCGACTCGATCGAATGTCTGCTTCACTCGATGATGCTCTGATGTTGATGTCTTCCGCCTGACGTGTCACAGCCGGACACATCAGGCAGGAGATGAGTCATCAGGAAGTGACAAGGAACCGACCTCTCGGAGATCGGGTTTCCAGCTCACTGCCTGAGGCATTTTCTCTCAGAGGAGAGAAAGCAGTAGCAGACACGAGCCAGGAGCGCGGGGGCAGCATTAGAGCGCGTCCTTTAGCGCCTGTAGAGACAGGCAGACATGATCAATGGCTGGCGTAGGTAGACAGGGATATTTACTTTTCAACATAGTTTTTTTTAAGATAAAGGGGGGAAAGGATTGGTTGTTTTTTATTATTAAGAAAAGCAGAAAATTAAACAATTGATTGTTTTTATTCTAAATTGCACTGTTCCACTTAGGCACAGTGGGCCTCATTTATGAGGCCGTGCGTCACTTTTAAACCGCAAGTGCGTCACTTTTTGTGACGCACCAGTGGCGTAAAAAATGCACCTTGCTGCGCCATATTTACAAAGTGACGCATCTAGGTAGATGCGTCACTTTGTAAACCCCTGCGCCACATTATACCTGCGCCAGGTATAATGTATGCAAGGGGGGGCGTATTGACGCAAGGAAGGGTCGTAGAAGTGACGCAGTGAAATCTATGAGATTTCACTGCGCCACTTCTAGGACTCAAATGCGTCACAATCTTGCGCCTGCCTCACAGCAGGCGTAAGACTGACGCAGGCCCTTTCACATGGGGCTTGCTAGTTGCCTTTCTGCACTTTCTGGTTTTGAGTCTGCTGGTGGTGTTGCTATGGGTGGTGGGTTGCCCACCAGTGATATATGTTACAGTGCTGGACTCTGGTTTTAAGACTGAAAGATGATGCAACAAATTTTGAGGACTTATTTTGTAGAAAGACGAACCATACATTTTAGTAACAGGAAGCACACACAAGCACTGAAAATTAAATGTCAGTGAGCAAGACTATCCTTAATAAATAATCAAAAAATAGAGCTGTCTGTATATTTTGAATTATTTTTCATTTTCAAACACTTTTCTTTATCTTCTTTTACAATTGCATTCCATATACCACGAGGGAAAACCCTTCCTCTGCACACTTTTCCGTGAATATATTGAGCGCCTATCAAACATGCACAGTAAGTAAAATCTACAAAAAACAGATTGTTCAAAAGGAAAGCAATTAAAATCTCATTTGCAGAGTTACTTGGTTGGACAAAAAGAAGACTTTGCAGATTGTTTGCAAACTGCAAATTGCTCAGCAGGCACAATGCAGCAGACTCTGTTATCTCTTTTTAGGGCACCTTGAACTCTTTACTTTTGTACAGAAGAGGCTTGTTGCCAGCCTAACAACAATACTTGAATATCTATGGATTATGATGTTACTTCTAAAAACAGAAGCCATTTTGGCTTTCCACAATTTTTTTAACCCCTTGGCCGCGCGGGTAATTCCGCCGTGGCACTGGGGGGAGCGCAGCGCCGCCTTGCTCGTGACGGAACCACGCCGTCATGAGCCACAGGCAAGCTGTGCTAATAATGGCGTGGTTCCGTCACAACTCCGCCCACTCACTAATTCGTCCGCACAGGCAGGGAATCAGTGCCGCGTGGGCGAAGTAGCCACAGCATGACAGAACCAAGCCGTCATGAGCACACACCTCCCGTGGCCCATGACGGCGTGGTTCCGTCATGAGCAGGGAAGGGGCTAATTGAGAAGTTAGATTACACTTTTAGCATAGCGATGAATACCAGCCGCAGTCGGTGAAGGTAACAGCGGTGAGGCGGCTGGGCCAGGTAAGGGGGGATTTTGAGGAACGATGCAGAGGCAAAATTAATTATTTATTTAGTTTTCCCTCTGCATCGTCCCTCGAAATCCCCCCTTACCCCGCCCCACCTCTGTTACCTGTACGGACGCGGCAGACGAATACAGTCATTTGTAATTTCATCAGACATAAAGGAAAAAAAACAATGTAATATGTACTGGCAAGTTATTTTTTAAAGTAAGGGATTATATGCAGTTGGCGCTTGCGTTAAACATGATTTTGAAGAAATGTAGTTACTATGTGGAAGGTGATAGCAAAGTAAACAATATAGTAAAAGTATTTCAAACAAATAGTATATATACAAGGTTGCAGCAAAATGTCAGAGGCCATTAGATTGTTGTTCTGTGCCAGAACTATTTTTCCAAATGTTTCAACACATATATCTATTTGGTCTTTTTGTGCATGCATACAAAACTAAGAGCTAAGTGTTGGGGCAAACCCCACCTCAATATCTGATTACAGCAAGGAGATGTGACGAAAATTATGGAGATGATTTCATTTCTTTATGAAGGGACATAAAAGGGTGTGTCTGCTTGGATAGTGTGCACGTCATTAATCTCTGTGTTTTGTAGCAGTGATTCCAATGTGTCTGTGAAATACAATGTGTAATGCGAAGTATTGCTGTGTGCGTTTGTGTATGTGAGTGGTGAGTGCACCTGTGTGTGTTTCTGTCTGCACACCCAAAGGTCTGTCAAAAAGATCTGGGGGCACATTTACAAGCCCGTACCGCCACCGGAGCGTCACTTTTTATGATGCTCCAGTGGTATAGCGGCATTTCCCATATTTACAAGGTGGGGCTAAGTCACTTAACTTGGCTTAGCGCCCCCTTGTACATACGCCCCTTTCCACCGCAGTCCCCTGCAGCAATGGGGCTTGCAATGGTGGTTACTGTGGGCGTTCCACCACAACGCCTGTTGCTTTTTGATGCTGCCCCAGATTTACAAGGGAATACCTGGTCTTAGAGTGGCGATTGTTTTTTGTTCTCTCTGTGTATGCTGTATTGTGCTGTGCAGCACACATACAAAGAGCAAATCGCCAATATTGATTGTTTATGTGCAGGAAGGCATCTCTTCCTGCACATAAACACTCGCCCCTGCAGCGCAGCGCAGTGCGCAGCGCAGTGCAACATGGCGGCAGGGTGCCTGCACTAGGCAGCTTTTTTAGTGCTATGGGAGACACAGGGTGGGGGGCTGTATTCTTGCGTTGCCGCATTTGGCGTAACACTGCGCTCCAAAATGTTTTGTAAATATGCCCCCTGGTTTGCTGTCTATGTGTATGGCGGTGTACGTTTGTGTGTACGTATCAATAAGTAACCATACAGGCTATGGGTGCATATGTGAAAAAAACTATGGGCCTCATTTATGAGAAATGACGCATCGCTGCGTGAAAGCAGCGAAGCGTCACTTCTCAGTGCGCACTCCTTGCGACATTCCTGATGCGTCATATTTAATGTATGACGCATCATGTCGCAAGGAGTTACAGATACATCAGTATTTCTGACGTATCTGTAAGCGCAAAAGTGACGCATTGCTGGAGTGTGTCACAAAAGTGACTGCAACTGGCAACTTCCTTCGCTTCCACAAGGAACAGAGAACCCAAGCTCCATCGTCAAAGCCGTCTCCCTCTGTACCAGATCTCTGGTGGACAACGCAACTCCCATAACAGCAGCATCACCAGACCCAAAACCAGAAAGTGCAGGAAATAATAAATCAAGCAAAAAAGATCTTGAAGTGCATTCCCACCCATCACCAGCAAGTTCCATCCTTACCAGATACAACTGAAGACCTATCTTTTCAAGCGTCATTTCATCCCCGTCTGCCTTACAGTATGAGAGGGGGAGTGTTAATCGGGGTACATATATAACAGGTTCCCTACATATCATGGGCCTAATTTACTAGGCCCCTAGCGGCACTCTTGCGGCGCTGGAGCGGCACTTTTTGGACGCTCTAGTGGCACAAAGTGCTTCATCATATTTACAAGGCCACGCAAAGCCTCTTTGCGTGACTTGTCATGGCCTTGTAAATATGTGCCCTTTCACGCAGAACACTGTGTGAAAGGGGCTTTCCATGGGTGTTGCTGTGGGTGGTCCTACGCAATACCTATGTAGTCTGAAGCATGCCCAGATTCAAGAGAGATCGTCAACCAGGGGTGGTAGGGAGGTGCAACGAGGAGAAATATCCTTATTTATCCTCGTGTTTGTTTTTGTGCAGGAAGGTGTCCCTTCATGCACAAAAACAATCACCCGCACCATGGCGCAAGGGTGCCCGCGTTGACGCATTGCAACCCATTGTGCGCCAGTGCAGGGGAAAAGGACAGGAATGCACCCTATCTCATTCCTGCCATGTTTTTATGATGCAGGGCAGCGCAGGAAGATTTCGCTGCCCTGTGCCAAAACCTGGCAAATTAGGCCCCATGTGTATTGGGATTTTGCATGGTTTGCATAGTGTACCCAGGAAGGCAGCAGGAGCAAAGCTTCTTGTGGGTTACACAAAGGGTCAACTCACACACTGTGGTTGGTATAGCCCTGCATGAGTGTCAGTTCCTACTGTGGTGTGATTGTAGTACAAATGTTCTTGACATCTTGAGTCAGTTTGTTTAGAAGGGGAAAGCCTAAAGGTGAGTTGTTAAATTGGCTCTAGCTTTGCTGTGCTCCTAGTTGGGCTGAGGAGGCAATGGGATGAAAGATGTCTTTCTTCAAGATCTGTTCATGGAGCCATCTCTCTTCGAGAACACACATGTGCCTCCTAGGACCAAGAAGCTTAATGGACTAGCACATCAATGGAATTTAGGGGTTGCCAGGGGTCGCTGCTTCAACCACAAGCTGGCTCCTTGCGACCCCTGGCACTTCCTTTGCGACCCCTGACCTCAGAGCTAGCAAAATCAATGGCAGTAGCACAGGGGCATCTAGTCATCATAGACGTAGGCTGGTGATCTACTTGCTGTGTTTTCTCTCAACTGTTTATTACACTAATAGTGAATAATTCAATATTATTCACTGTTAGTGTAGTAAAAATGGAGTACAATTAGCTGGAGTGTGCTATTACCTGGCAGTTGAGGTAAGTAAAAAATAAATGCATTGAAATGTATGTTGAGTGTGAGCTTGTAGCGAGTGAGAGTTTACATAAGAGAGTGTGTGTAAGTGAGAATATGTATGGATGTGTAAGCATTTGTGTGTATATGTGAGTGAAATTGAAGGTCAAAGGGTGGGTGATGTCACTTTCGCTACTTCTGGCATTTTGGTCAATTGACATTCATGGTCTAGCACAAGGCTACTGTGGAGCCACCAACAGGAAGATTTCTGCTGGCCACCCTGGCCAGAGAGTTGACACTTCTTAGTGCCAAAACACCTAAGATAAAGAGGAGTTGTAGGGAGCCTGGATTGGGTCACTTCCAGTGCATTAATTGGACAGATGCACCGTGAGTCATTATGTGGAGGGGTGACCTTGGTGTGAGAAATTACACCAAAGTATGTGAATTATACATCATCTAAGGTCACTGAAAAGCAAAGAAGGGAAAGGAATTCATCTGTAATCAGTCACTAACTTTCCTGTTTATTTAATCATTTGCCCCTGGACGTAAATGGTTCTTTTTGTTATAACTACTGAGAAAAAATCTCTTTGCCCTTTGGTTGACTGCATGCAAAACAGGTGATAATTGTTGCAACATCCCTGATCTGCCTAGTACATAAGGCATTGCAGCGGAAAGCTCACTAAACTTTTCTTACCTCGTAAAATAACCTAATATAAGTTAGGCCCATTTTCTATTTCTTATTATTTTAATGACTTTCATCTATTACCCACCAATTTCATGCAACTGAGGTCCTCCGATGGATCATTTTTGTTGAGCTGATAGGGACTAGAATGTTTAGATGATGAGGCAATTATCCTATGAGGACCTTGAATAGATAATTGCTAATTTGACCATGACCTTCACAATTCAATAATCAAAACTTTCTTTAGGCACTCATTTAGATTTCTTGGGATTGTGGTTCTGAAAAAATGTGGATCCGTAATAGTACCGGACTCGAGAATAAAAACTTCGTCGAAATAGGACGAATTTGGTATCAAAAGACCGGAAATGACGAGTACATCAAGTACATGTATTTCTGACATATTCGAGTGACGATTTCACCTTGAAATCGTCATTTACCTTCTGAACCCTTAGTTGCATGTTGCCCTCTACATAGGCCTTAATCCAGTCGAATTTGATTCCACAAGGACACATACTCCTTAATCGACTTCTTCCTGACCCCAGTACAAGTTAGAACCATTGCCCCAGGCCGAGCTCGTTAGGTCAGTTCCCTCCCAGTGGCCGAGCAAGATAGTATCTAGGCCCAACCGGCCATAAAGCCATTTCAGCACGCACACCTGCCATATCTCGCTCACATCTTTCTTCACTCCTTTTCCTCACTTATTTTATGGTGGGGAGGTGACCATTTTTATTAGGGGTCCAGCGATATCTGATGAAATGTTGGGCCTTGCCGGATGATTTGTTATGGGCAGCACGACGTGAAATATGTACATGTCATCATGACTCTGCTTTCTTTTGTAAAACAGTAACCATAAATGAAATACCACGCACCCAAGGAATGTTTTGCCAAAGGGTGAATATTGTGTATAAGAAGAGAAGCCTAACTTTGTGAAAGTGTGCAGTCTCCTGAATATACTTGTATCGTACTTCTAGGACCCTGTCACCTTGGTTGCAGCCAATAAACGAATCTTTGACTTCACCTGGAAGACTCTGAAGTTTCTGTAGGTCTGACTCAGGAGAACCCGAGGTCTCTGGTGTGTTGATCCCCTGGCACCGCTGGGTTACCGGTTCTGTGCCGGTTCTTAAAAACCCAGTACCTCATTTGGCGCCCAGCGTTGGAGCGATTCCAGTGGTACCAATCAGCCTGAAGATCGTGAGGAGCTTCGTGTGAAAATTCCGGAGGAGGGCCCACCACCTCATCGACCCCTGCATGTCGACGTGGTCCGAAGGTCTTTACTGCGAGGTTCCCCGCTTCTCGACGGCTACAAGGACTGCTGCCCTGGCTATCGCCCTGATGTTGGACCCTTGAAATTTTCGGTAGAGCGAAACGTTGAGACGAGTCTTCTGGTGAAGCCATCGATATTTTTCAGTTAAGTATAAGTGGAGCGTCTCCTAGTCCTTAGTTGGACTTACTTTGTGGTATCTTAGAGATACATAAAGGTTTTTATTGGTTCTTGCAAGCACCATAACCGAAGGACTCGTGTTTTCACGAGCAATATCGTAATCGATAACTCCTTTGAAGTTTTGGAACTAGACTAGAGAGAAAGGATGCCTAGTCTTAGACTCGGGAATTTGTTTTGTCTTGGTAATAATAATAGGGACTCCCGATTGGAGGACTCATGTCCGGTTCCTCCAGTTGGAACTCCGACTTACGAGCTGTACGTTAAACATGGGGTAGGCCCCATCGTTTACAACGAGGTATGGATTAAATACACTAGGAAAGACGGTGTTTTAAAATGGCCCCAATATGGTAGCTTTGATTCTGAGATCTTAGACAACCTTGAAGTTAAACTCTTCAAAAAAAAAGCCCGGCCGGCGATGTTTGACTCTTTCCGCATATGGCGCAAAGAAGCCAAACAAAAAGAAATTAAATTAGCTAAGAAAAATAAGAGAGAAGAGGGACTTTCAGTAATGCAAGCTGCCGTGCAGTTTAAAGATAATGAGGAAGAGCAGATAAATGAACAATTGCACAGGCAACGTAAAATGGCAATAGATAAGTGCTATCCAGTTTTGCCGTCTCTTCAGCAAGGGACAGTAAAAGAGCGTGAAAAAGACCAATTAATGTCGCAATTGTTAACTTCGCCACCGCCCTATGCGCAGAACGCTACAGCACCCCCGCAACCTTTAGTTGCACAAGCTGCGCCTCTGGCTTTTCCACAGCACCCACCAGCTGTTCTTCAGCTGGCTCCTACTTCTTCGGTGCAGCCTCCTCCAGGCCCACCGACCACTTCTGCTTCATCTATGTCTTCTACGATTTTGCCTACTGTACTTACTACATCTCCTAATGCCCCCTCTATGATTTTGCCTAGTACCACATCTATTATTCCTGATACCTCTTCTGCCATCTCTACACCCGCCTTACCTCACCCCGTTTTTCCATCTGTTTGTTCTTCCGTTTCACCTTCCCTTCGGCAGAAAATGGCCAGCACTGTTACTAATCTTCTTTTACCGCTTTTCGGGTCGCCTGCTACGACCCCTAACATAGGAAGAAGACAGTTGCGAAGTCAACTGCCCGATTATCAAGAGAGAGATTCCCTGAATAGTTTAGCTCGGAAATGGGTCATGGACACTGCAAAATATGATTTGCAGTCTGTCATGGAAGTTTTCCATCAATGGGAAACAGCGACACAGAGATATGTGTTCGAACAGATGTGTGTTTTTCTTTGCGAGGATTTAGAAGACAATGATCAGGATTGCCTCCCACAAGAAATGTGTCGTATAAGGTTTAAGTTTAGTCTGGGTATGATTGTAGGTCCCGATGTGGAAGAAGCAGTTGAAATGCTATTATCATATCGAAGTAAGGGAAGTAGTTCTGGGTCACCATCGGAATCCAGTGCATCTAGTAGGAAAAAGGCACGACAATACCCTATGAGAGAAGTTCCCCCACAATGGAGAGAGGGTGACGCGACAGCTGTCCCACCTGTCCTGCCCCACTTTCACCGAGTATGGGTACATGTTCCATGGAAGCGAGCCGAAGTTTTAGCACTCAAACAAACACTACCAGATCCGCGTAAAAATCCTGCAGGGTACTATAAAGAATTGTCGCAAACTGCTGGGTCATGTATAATGAATTTGGCCGATATCGATATGTTATTCGGGAACGTTGTTCCACAGCCTTTATGGGGAAAAATTCGCCATGTAGATCATGACCAGGAATTAGGTGTCACGTGGGCTAATATTACTGCTGCAGATGCACGACAAGTTGGTGGTGCCAAGCCTGAGCCCCTGATAGCGGAATTACCTGGTAGAATAGTAGATTACATGAAAACGATAATGCCTGCGATACGCGTAAATTGGGATAAGTTATCTGCATGCAAGCAAAAGAAAGAAGAAACTGTTTCAGATTTCTTCACCAGATTTGAAGAAACATTCATTGACCACAGCGGTCAAGACATGACCACAGAAGGTGGCCAGAGATTGTTTGTCGATAAATTTGTGCACAATCTACTTCCAGACTTATGTAGGAAGTTGAAAGATTCGGAAAGTTCTTGGGCAGTCTCATCTTCAGCCCAGATATTAGCTACCGCACAGTACTACGAGAATAGAGACAAGGATGAGAAAGATAAAGTAGAGAAGAAAACTAGAGAACTGAAAACGAAGGTTTTGCTACAGCAAGCCTATCCTCCACGTGGTGGTGGTAACAGAAATAATAATGGTCCGAATCACTACCAGAACACTTTTCAGCAGCCTCAGAGAAACTTGCAGAGATTCGATTACAATCAAAACCGTGTAGGTCCCAATCAGTGTTTATACTGCAAACAAGAGGGTCATTACAAATATGACTGTCCTGCCCTGCCACAACGAACAAACGAATTTTCTGGTGTAAGAGGTCGTGGTAGTCAGCAAGCACCCAGAGGTAGAGGGCGTGGAAACACCCCTCAGGACGCACGTCCCCTTCCACCACAAAACTCTATGAACAGGTTTGACCAGCAAAATAACGTATCTGATAGGACAGCTCAATACTACGTCGATGAGTATTACACAGAAAATGAGCAGTGGGAGAATAATGATTGCTAGGACAGCCTTAGACAAGGAGAGGGAGTTGTTTCAGTTCCAGTAGATCAGAGTGGACCTTATGTTGAGGTGATTACATCGGGCGTGTCAGAGCCTTTTCTGTTGGATACTGGTGCTACAAAGAGTTCTATTATGCACTCCAAACTCCCTGGCGCACCTTTGTCTGGCGAAATGAACGTTTCCGTAGGTTTTTCTGGCGCCCCGGTTAGAAATCCGATTTCTGACCCTTTATCTCTTTCTGTTGGTCCTTGTGAATTCGAAGCACCCCTTATTTTGACAACAGGTTGTGGTGAAAATTTGCTAGGATTAGATTTGCTAAAAAGATTGTATGCGACTTTGTACTGTTCCCCCTCAGGAGTACAACTGACTTTAGGTAAGAAAGTGGTTTCTCCCATGTATTTGTCGAGAAATACGCTTCCAGCAGAATTGGCACTTCTACCAGATATTGTTTGGGCAACTGGTCCGAATGATGTAGGTCTTTTAGAAATTCCACCATATGTTGTAACATTGAAGTCGAATGTCAAAATGCCACGAATTCCCCAATACAGAATATCCAATGAGGGCGAAAAAGCTTTACTTGCGATTGTTTACGAGTTGATTGAGAAAGACGTAATTGAGGAAACACGAGGCAATGTTTGCAATAGTCCTGTTCTGCCTGTTTTAAAACGAACTGACGCTTCTCAGCCACCTGTGTATAGATTCGTGATCGATCTTAGGGAAGTAAATAAGATAATGGTGCCACAATTCCCAGTTGTCCCCGACATTACAACATTATTGACTATGATTCCAGCCTCTGCATCCTGGTTTTCGGTGATTGACCTGAAGAATACTTTCTTCAGTATCCCGATTGCTGAGGAAAGCAGGGATATTTTTTCCTTTAGTTTAGGTGGTCGCAGTTTCCGCTTTAAACGCGCTCCTCAAGGCTACTGTGAAAGCCCCTCAATATACAGTCAAGCTCTGAAAAGTCAGCTCGACGCAATGGTTTTGCCCGAAGGTTCCACTCTCGTACAGTACGTGGATGATTTGCTCATAGCTGCGGATACTGAGAAAATATGTAAAATGGCCACATTGGCACTACTGCGTCATCTATGTGATCTACATCACAAGGTGTCACTTTCCAAGCTCCAATATTGCCGACAAGAAGTGACCTACTTAGGTCATCTCTTATCGAAGGAGGGAAGGAAACTGACCCCAGAAAGAATTCAGGCAATAGCTAAATTAAATGTGCCAAGAACGCAGAGAGAAGTACGCGCTTTCTTGGGCATTACATCGTACTGTAGACAGTGGATTCCAAATTTTTCGTTATTAGCCAAACCCTTATTGGCACTAACGTGTACAAATACACCCAATCCCATTCCTTGGTCCGATGAGTGTCAGAAAAGTTTTCTCGAATTACGCACAGCATTATGTTCGGCCCCTGTGTTAGGTAACCCCAACTACAGTAAACCTTTCACATTATATGTCCACGATAAGGAGGGTTGTGCATTGTCTGTGCTGACTCAGTTATACGGAGATAGACAACGGCCATGCGCCTATTTTTCGTCAACTTTGGATCCGGTAGCACGAGCATTGCCAAGTTGTCTAAGGGCCACAGCAGCAGCAGCTGTTTCTATTCGACAGTCTGCAGGTCTAGTAATGAATAATACACTAATCGTGATGGTCCCGCATGCAGTAGACACATTGTTAAATAGGACCAAGACACAGCATTTAACTAGTGCTCGACTGTCCAGTTATGAATTGACGCTACTAGCAAGCCATGTGCACATCAAAAGGTGCAGTACTCTAAACATACAAAAGAAGAGAGGTTAATGTCTCTTGTAAGCCACTTAGATGGAGCCAAAAGATTCGAGGAGTTCACACCCTATTTGGGTTTGAAAAGAAAGCCCTCACACACCGACCTAGTCAGTGTCATGCTTCATCATCGGGCCCCACCGAAGAGACCTAATGCCTCTTCGGTGTGCTGCGACGCCAGGAGACTGCGGAGCTGGTATTGTGTGATTTATGTTGTGCGCTACTGATCAGACGGGTCTTTTGGGTACTCATTTCTCATAAATTTCTCTTTTTTTGAAAGATTTTTTTCAGGAATTGTTCATGACCTAGTGTTCATTAATATGCGGGGGTCTATCAGTTTAGTACTGTATTCCACGGAATATCATCATTGAGCCCAATGATGTTGGTACCTAGACGGTACACCCACCGCTGTTCTTTCTCAAAGAGCCTGCTAGTGATGTTTGTGGTACCAGTGATTTTTTCAATTATTGTCCATTTCATATCATTGGAGTATGGTTATGTTCCAAATAGTGTCGGCTCAGTTTAGTTGTTGCTTTTTTGCATCGGATATTACTCCGATGCTCACCAATGCGCTGTTTCACTTTTCTTGTTGTCATTCCGATGTAACGTAAGGAACAGGGACTGAATTAAACCATCCATTACCTTTGGCTTTACAATTCAGACACATAGAACTCTTTTTATTGTGTCCTAGGGATCATTAATAAACTTTTTTTAGATACCCTTTAGACACTTTTAAGTTTAATTTAACCCCTCAACACACCCATCACACAATACCAGCTCCGCAGTCTCCTGGCGTCGCAGCACACCGAAGAGGCATTAGGTCTCTTCGGTGGGGCCCGATGATGAAGCATGACACTGACTAGGTCGGTGTGTGAGGGCTTTCTTTTCAAACCCAAATAGGGTGTGAACTCCTCGAGTCTTTTGGCTCCATCTAAGTGGCTTACAAGAGACATTAACCTCTCTTCTTTTGTTTATTGTCATATTATTGGGGATCAAGAGAGTGTTCCTGTATTTCCCTACCTCTCCCATTGTTTTTTTGTACTCTAAACATAGCCACATTGTTACCAATTGCTGAGGAATCGGATGCTTTAGAACAGCACGATTGTTTCCTCAGAACGGAGGAGGAGACAAAAGGGAGAGTTGACCTATTCGATACTCCTCTCGCCGAATGTGATGGTACATTATGGGTGGATGGTTCATGCTTTAAACTCCCAAATGGTAACGTGACTACAGCGTATGCTGTCACAACTTTGCACACAATCGTTGAAACTGCGCGAATACCACATGGTTCAGCTCAAGCCGCCGAACTCGTGGCGTTAACGAGAGCATGTGTGTTATCAAAAGGAATGAAAGTGACTGTCTATACCGACAGTCAGTATGCTTTTGGAGCGGCTCACAGTTTTGGACGACTGTGGAGAGAACGTGGGTTCCTGACTTCGCATGGAGCTAAGATTCAGCATGGCCAGTTGGTGAATGAGCTTCTTGAATCACTGACGTTGCCCCTGAAAGTAGCGGTCGTAAAATGTAGTGCACACAAGAAAGTGATTGATGATGTTGGTCGTGGAAATGCATTTGCTGATGAAACTGCTAAGGACACGGCAAAGAATGTGATGAGCCGAATGTATGTTGCGAGCCCAGAAAGATGGACTGGTGATGTTGGAATATGTGAAGACACGATAGAAAGTGTGAAGTCCATCCAAGCTGAGGCCACGGAGAAAGAGTTAAGCATGTGGAAAGAAAGTACAGGGAGAATGGATGCAAATGGTTGTTGGATTGAATCGACAGAGCAACAGAGATGGTTGCTACCCGATGCATATGTGCCTGCAGTGGTTACAATGGCTCATGGGATGGCCCATATCAGCGCAAAAGGGATTTGCGACTTGTTGGCCCCAGTGTGGAAGAATTCAGGGATTCCCAAGTGTGCAGAGAATGTTGTCAAGAATTGCATGGTATGTCTGAAGCACAATCCTGGTAGGGGAACCCCAACTCCAGCTGGTCACTTTGCACCTCCTACGTATCCGTTCAAGGTTTTGCAGCTAGATTTCATACACATGGAGAGGTGCAACAACTTAAAATATGTGCTCGTGGTTGTTTGTGCCTTCTCAAGGTGGGTAGAAGCCTATCCCCTAAGGGACAATACTGCCTTGTCCACAGCGAAAGCCCTTGTGAAAGAGTTCTTCCCCAGGTTCGGAATGCCTAGAATGGTCTGGTCGGACAACGGAAGTGAATTTGTGGGTTGTGTGATGAAAAGAGTGTGTGAAGGGCTAGGCATTAGTCAGAAGTTCCACGCTGCAAATCACCCCCAATAAGCTGGATTAGTGGAATGTTACAATGGCACGCTTAAACTTAAATTGGCCAAAATCCAAGCGAGCACGGGTCTTAAATGGCCCGACGCTCTACCCTTAGCACTCCTATCCACCAGAATGACTGTGCATTCGCGAATGAAACTCAGCCCCTATGAAATAATCTTTGGTCGGCCAGCCAACATATGGGGAGTGCCTAGGCCCACGAAGTTTAGCGAGCTGCAACACCCCATTTTGCTTGACTATTTGTATGAATTGACGGCTAAATTGCGTGTTTTATATCAACAGGTCCACAACACCTTGCCTCCGGTTTCCGAGACACCGGGTCACTCCATTGACCCCGGCTCCTGGGTACTGGTCAAGAATTTCCAGAGGACAAGAAACGACCAGCCCAGATGGACCGGACCTCACCTCGTCCTCCTGTCTACAAGGTCGACCGTTAAAGTGGAGGGGAAGGCCAATTGGGTCCACGGGATCCATTGTAAGAAGATACCCTTCCCTCTGCCACATGACCAATGGGTCCGGACAGGAGGCACTGACTCAAAGCGCACAACTGATGAACGCGTAAAAGAAGCTAAACGTGATTGTGAAAGTGGAAACATTTTTCAAGAAACTACGCCGCCATCAGAACAATTGAACTCTGTGGAACCTGAGCTACTATTTCCGGACCAGACAGCGCCCGGGAAAAGACGCTATAATTTGCGACCAAGAAAAACAGACTAAAGTAAAAGTGATTTATTTTTTGATCCGAGAGAAAAACCTGTGGACTAATAAAAAAATAAGTTTTTCCTTCCAAAATGCTATTTTGATAATGCAGATTCTCCCATCTAGGTAACTTGCTTATTTTTGGTTTTTTTCGAACCGCCATCCGGGTTCCGCTGCTAGGGTCGCGGTTGATTAAAGACTTTTGGGTGCAGCTGACAACAATAGGTTGCCGGTTCCAGTTGGTCCAAGGGAGCCACCCTAGACTGACGGAAGCATCCTTTAGCAGAAACAACCTACCGCCGCGGGCAGCACCTTAGAGAGGATGGAGTTTCCTGATGTGGAGAGAACTGCCAAACAAATTAACTTTAAGCAGAGACTTTCGAAAACAATGAGAAAGAAAATGTTTATAATAATGTGTATTTTTATGCTATTTAGCGTAATGGTGTTTTTAATAAGCTATGTTCTATTCTCTTTTCATCTGACATTCACGCCTACTACATCGCCCATACCTCCCCCTACTGTTTCCTCTCATTCTTTCCACCCTTTGCCTAACCACGAATCTAATAGGAGATTAGAGTTCATTAATAACTCCTTCGTTCAGCTATTACACCAACACCAACTTGTAATGAACACAACCAACTGTTGGGTGTGTGGTCTCATGCCCCACACCACGGATAAAGGTATCCCCTATTTGGTCCTGCCATTTAGTCACAATGGGTCAGTATGGGCATATAGGACAATGTTCATATATGCACGAGAAATCCAACCCCTACGTTCTGTAAAAGACAACCTCAAGACTAGCGCCCTAGTCAAGGGTATAGTCGACATGATCAAGGTAGTAACTTCTTACGAAGATACCCCGGATGATGAGATACTTGCATATGTAGGTTGGAATGTGACCGGATATGGCACTACATTAAGTGAGAAACAGCAAGCCAAGAGATCGTCCCCTATCTGGATCGTACCCCATCAAGGTCACCTGTGTCTGCAAGGTATTGGTAGGAATCCCAGAGCTCAGCTAGGGAAGAGTGTCTGCACAGAAACGTATGTTTTTGGATCTCAGACTTCCCCTGCCTTCTTAGCAGCAAAGGGTACTTATTTCATCTGCCACGATAGAGCCTATACATGGTTGCCCCCTGACTTCTCGGGCTCATGTTTTGTTTCATTCCTGTTACCTCCCACCTACACAGCAGCGGCGGATTACCATCGGACAAGGGTAGTTCGAGGTGTTTTGAGTAAAGAAGACACTGCGGGTCAAGAATTTGGTGACTTTGCAATGGGTATTCTGCCGTTCTGGGGAGCCATGGTTAACAGCAGAAACATAAGGCAATTGACAAGGGTAGTTGAATCCACCGTGATTGAAACTGCTGGTGCCCTTAGTAACCTGACTGCTGAGCTCCAGTCGGATCGACTGATGACCCTTCAGAACCGGGTCGCTTTGGATGTAATACTTGCGGACCGGGGTGGAGTATGCAAATTGATCCAGTCCAGATGTTGCATTTTTATTCCAGATAATGCTCCAACAGTGTACGGGGCCATCTCCAAACTACATAAGATTTCCGAATCTATTCATGTGGATAAAGGAGATTGGTCATTAATGGGATGGTTCTGGGGACTGATATCTGCCTGGGGATGGAAAATTCTGATGGTCATTGGGATGGTCTTAGCCATTCTTTTCCTGTTCTGTCTATGCATACAGTGTGCTCCTGCAATATGTGGCCTCTGTGCTACATCATGTGTAAGGAAGCCTGTGTCAAGACATGAGCTCAGCACTAGAATGATGTTGCAGCAACATCTCAATGACTTCAGGAATATAGATCTGGACTCATATTAACATGAGGATAGATTAATTGCCTATGTAAGGGCAAAAGGAGGGTCTGTGGTTCTGAAAAAATGTGGATCCGTAATAGTACCGGACTCGAGAATAAAAACTTCGTCGAAATAGGACGAATTTGGTATCAAAAGACCGGAAATGACGAGTACATCAAGTACATGTATTTCTGACATATTCGAGTGACGATTTCACCTCGAAATCGTCATTTACCTTCTGAACCCTTAGTTGCATGTTGCCCTCTACATAGGCCTTAATCCAGTCGAATTTGATTCCACAAGGACACATACTCCTTAATCGACTTCTTCCTGACCCCAGTACAAGTTAGAACCATTGCCCCAGGCCGAGCTCGTTAGGTCAGTTCCCTCCCAGTGGCCGAGCAAGATAGTATCTAGGCCCAACCGGCCATAAAGCCATTTCAGCACGCACACCTGCCATATCTCGCTCACATCTTTCTTCACTCCTTTTCCTCACTTATTTTATGGTGGGGAGGTGACCATTTTTATTAGGGGTCCAGCGATATCTGATGAAATGTTGGGCCTTGCCGGATGATTTGTTATGGGCAGCACGACGTGAAATATGTACATGTCATCATGACTCTGCTTTCTTTTGTAAAACAGTAACCATAAATGAAATACCACGCACCCAAGGAATGTTTTGCCAAAGGGTGAATATTGTGTATAAGAAGAGAAGCCTAACTTTGTGAAAGTGTGCAGTCTCCTGAATATACTTGTATCGTACTTCTAAGACCCTGTCACCTTGGTTGCAGCCAATAAACGAATCTTTGACTTCACCTGGAAGACTCTGAAGTTTCTGTAGGTCTGACTCAGGAGAACCCGAGGTCTCTGGTGTGTTGATCCCCTGGCACCGCTGGGTTACCGGTTCTGTGCCGGTTCTTAAAAACCCAGTACCTCAGGATAAAAAATATGACCAAAAGAATGAGACAGAATCGATAAAGATAATTCAAGAGAAACATGTATCTATTTCCTCAGATTGCATAGACAGGTCAGAAACATATTTGAGATTGGATTTAATGATAGGTTAATTAATGCAAGTATCCACACAATTTGGCATAGAACAAACATTTAACAACAACAATTCAGCCTACAAAGAGCATGGGAAAGATACAGATTCAGTTAATTAATCATACAAACCAAGCAAAGCAGTTCACTGCAGGTCTGTCCACAGATAACTGGTCCAAGTTCAAACTGTAGAACCACATGCCACAGTAATCAGATAACCCCTCATGTGGAAAGGTTATTTCCCGCACACTCTTGCCAGCTGGCAGAGCTCAGGATTAGAGGTCACAGGATGAATTTTAGTCCAGGGGATCTGAGTCTCTCATCCAAAGTAAAGAGAACAAGCATTTGCAATGCAATGGGTCTCGCATTAGGAAAGTTTGAGCTATTGGTATTGTAAATGGCAAAGTTTTTATTTATGTGTTTTTTTTTAAATAGCTAAATTAATAGCTTTGTCATTTACAATGCCAATAGTTATAACTTTCGCAAATGTGATACCTATAGCATTTGTAATGCAATATGTTTTGTATTTACATAACTTACATGGCATCCCAGAAGCGCAACCGCGCAACGCCGCCGGCCTGCGACCAGGAAGTCAGGCAGGCCGGGCGGGACAACCGGAAACAGGAAGTAGGAGGGCGGGAGCCTACCCCGCCTCCCACGGAAGAGCCGGAAGAGCCGCGATTGTTTGCAGCACCGGAGCAGGCAGGAGCCTACCCTGCGCCCCGGTGCCGAAGAAGGGAGGAAGAGTCCTGCTGCCGGTGAGTGGGGCTTCGCTTTGTGGCTGGCCTGCGAGGGCGGGGGGCATGTGTGTGCGCGCGCGCGCGGCGGGCTGTGTATGTGTGTGAGCATGCGTGCGTGCGTGCGTCTTGGAGTCTGTGTGTATGCGTGTGTGACTGTGGGGGAGGAGGAGGGGGTTGCCTGTCTGGGTGCCTGCGTGTCTGTGTAAGTGTAAGTGCGTGTGCACGCGCGTGTGTGTGTGTGTGTCTGTCTGTGTGCATGCATGCGCGTTAGGCTGGGAGTATGGGAGGGCAGCGCAGGACGGAACGTGCGCGTTCGCGCACCCGAATCCAGGAAGAAAAGCTCGTGCACCCTCTTGTCCTCCTTCCCCCCAGACTGATCACTATACGTCTCCAGCTGGACAAATGCACCCTTGCGGATGCATTGCCAGCGAGACCCAAAAAGGATATAGACAAATGATGATAGGGAATCGAGAGTCAAACTGACAGCATGCCAGGCAGGAAGATAAAAATGACAGACAGCCCCTGTCTCCTCCTTGATGGGGCAATTATACTCCAAATGTTCCAGGTTTACACCCTTAACATATCAATTACATCAGTCCATGGGGTTTTCATTGGTTACTCATGGTGGGCTGTTATAGGATGATCAGTAAATCATACAATTTCGGAAGAGTTAAGTAATCCTCTTTTGGAAATCTCAATAATAGATTGTGTTATTTGTGTAATATATATATATATATATATATATATATATATATATATATATATATATATCAAAGTTCCTGGGTTGCTCCAAAGGGTTGCGGTCGGCCCCGTGGGAAGTGGCGTGAACGCCGGCAGAGCACGCCGGTAACTTCAATTGACAATGCTTTGTCTCACAATTCACCACGCTCTCAGACACCAAGTAAACGCCAGAGATCAGCAAGGTCCAAGGGTGTTTATTGACACCTTACGACATGTTTCGGCTTGCGAGAAGCCTTGTTCAAGGCTTCTCGCAAGCCGAAACATGTCGTAAGGTGTCAATAGACACCCTTGGACCTTGCTGATCTCTGGCGTTTACTTGGTGTCTGAGAGCGTGGTGAATTGTGAGACAAAGCATTGTCAATATATATATATATATATATATATAGATATAAACGAAGAATATTCCTGTGATTACTGCAGAAAAGAATAGCCACTCCGGTTTGCAGTTTGTGAAATATGCGGGTTTATTCAGCAGACAAACAACGCGTTTCGATCTCAACCGAGATCTTGGTATATATTTATTTGTTACATTTTAAAATAATTTTAAAATTATAAAATACATTAGAATTATCAATTTAATAATTGTTGTAAACTAAACATATATATTAATTTGATATGTGTTTAACTTTTTTAAATTAAGTTTATTTGTTATATTTGTTAGAATGTATATTAAATCTAATGTATTTTTCTTGATTATTTTTATTCTTTAATATATCTATTGATTTATTTTATAAATATAAAAAACTATATTTTATAAAACTATATTTATGACATATATAGTTTAAAAAAATATTTTTGAACTTACCATTATAAATATAGGATGTCGATATTTTTTACAGCACGGCAATGCAGTGAAGGAAGATAAATAGTTTTATTTATTTATTTACTTACCTTACTCCATTCCGCCGTAAGTCGGAGTCCACTACCTCCTCACCCTGCCCCTCCCTCTCCCCTGCCCACCGCCCCGCATTACTCCCTCAGCAAGCCGCTACTGCTCGTGGCTCCTAAATGTTCCAAACTTGCCAGCAGACTCACTGGATGCTCCTCACGTGGCAGGTGAATTTACTGATGCTTCCCGATCCCCAGAGCGGTTGCCGTATACCACCACACTACTTTCAGGCTTCGTCAGCAGTGATTCCACTGTTCTTCCCCTAGTGAGTGACTCTTCTAACCCCTGGTATTCTTCACAGTATTTTGCCAGCCTCGCAATACTTTCTCTCAGAGTCGCCGCTTTGTGTATGTTCTTCCTCATAAAAGGCGAGCGTTAGTGCAGGTTGGTGTTCACCATCTCCTTCTCCTGCGCAGTAGCAGGCACACTGCCATGGCAATACCACTGGGTCACTTCGGCGCCCTCTGCCTGTACTGGTATGAACAGCTCAATAAAACAAATTAAGTATTTGTGACAGAGGGGCCATGGAGAGATGAGGGGCCCTGTTGGCCAGTGGTTGTAAGGGAAGCCATGGAGAACTAGGTCATGTAGCACCATAAAAGATTGTTGCACTGAACGCCATCTGCTGGCATTGAGATAGTAAGTAATGACTGTCACTTTGCTGTTTGAGATTGATAGTTGTGTCCAGTTGGGAAAGTGTTGTTATCAGTCTTGAATGTATGTATGTATGTATGAACTTTAATAGCAAATTGCTTATTTTCTGAGGCAAGTGACAACCCATGACAGTATTTTAAGTAGGCAGAGTTAAATTATGCTAATGATGTGGGTTGAGTGGAGTGGGTGGAGCTTTGGGCAATGGGTGTGGTAAATTTTAAAGTAAGTAATTGATAGCTGTGCTGCAAAGTGTCACTGGAATTTGTTTCAAATGTTGGCAACTCTGCTCTTGTTTCTGCCCATTGCTGCCAAGTGAAACCAGTGAGAATGTTGCTCAGGGCCCTGTGATGATGGGATCTGATTTTGACCTTTATCCCAAGGCAGGCCTGGTGATTGGTGCTTCCGCTGTGGTATCTTCAAGATCCAAAGAGTGTCTGCGCACTGTGGGGTCGGAGGTCAGAGTCATTTCAAGCTATCTTGTTTATCGAGCGCTTCTTTTGAGACACACATCCGAATGTTGGTGTGATACTTTGTGCACTTTCGATCACCCCCAAACAGGGGCGGCTCCTCCACTAGGGTGGAGAAGCATCACCCCACTGCTTCTCACAGTGCGAGAAGCAGAAACATAAAATGGTAATAACTTTCCGTTATTACCATTTTATGTTTGGTTGCAGGCGGGCGGGCAGGGAGGTGGGGCTGCTCTGAGAGTAGTGCAGGGGAGAAGTGGTATGCCTGCCCACTCCTAAGTGTGCAAAGACTGTTTGATCGGCCCCCTGTGGCCGCCCAAACCAGTCATGCACACTCTGCCCTTCTCCATGCAGGCTGAAATGCAATGCAATGTTCCGCTACTTCCACCATGACTTGACCCTGATTGGACCAGTACCCAGAGGCGCGCAATCCTGAAGCACTTCTGGGGGGAACGTGAGTCAATGGGATGTATGACGTTACAACGCATACTTTTACTCCGCGTACCATTACAACGCGGTATTTACAACGAATACCGTTACAACGCATAGCGCTTTGGGGTGCTGGATAGTGGTAAGTATAATTTACTATTCTAACTCCAGTCCCCGTGGACCCTAGGGAAGGTGTTGGATAGTAAATTAAACTTACCTCTTATCCTAGAGCGCCCCCCAGCGCAATGCGTTGTAATGCCATGCGTTGTAATGCCCGCGTTGTAATGGTAGTGCGGAGTAAAAATTGCGTCGTAACGGTTGTATACCGAGTCAATGGACAGCACTCCCAGAGGAAAGGATGGCATTATGCAACTGCATACATGAGGTTATTATACAGGAAGAGCACCAAAACGTTGCACAAGAACCAAACACTGTTTCACACACATTCTATTTTTAACCCCTTCGGGGCTGATGTCGAGCTGAGCTCGTCATGTAACGCGGTAATTTTAAAATTGCCGCGTACAGCGGGAAAAGCCGCCGCATTGATGCGGTTAAGTAGTGTTTTAATCAAGAGCAAGGTTGTATGGGAGGGGGGTTGGCAGGGCTGGCCTTTAGCATGGACGGACTGGGCCCAGGGTGCAGATTTTATGACGGGCGCATGGAGGTGTGTGCATTAAGGTGATGCAACACCAGCTCCTTCTC
Source organism: Lissotriton helveticus (assembly GCF_964261635.1). Classification (NCBI taxonomy): domain Eukaryota; kingdom Metazoa; phylum Chordata; class Amphibia; order Caudata; family Salamandridae; genus Lissotriton; species Lissotriton helveticus. The sequence continues at coordinate 109,456,836 of NC_136072.1, forward strand.
ATCTTGCTCCAGCCTTGTCCCTACCTGTTTCTTTCTATCTGATTTGCCAGTTTAAAGTGGTTTTAGTCCCTCATTATCATACAGAGGTGATGTTTTTAACACCCCTTTAGCCCCCTTCTTTGCCCAACATTCACCCTCTGAGCCCTGCTGGCACACATCAACCATCATGTGTGTGAGGCTGGCAAGCTTTCGGTGATTTAAGTGAGCTGGCGGAGGTCCGGGGAGGTTTGTGTTCAGGGGCCAGTCCCTGCTGGTCCTGGTGACCAGTGAACACAAAAGGGACCCCCTGGTACCTCATTTGATTCACCACAATCAGCAAGGGTGCCAAATTCCCCCCCCCCCCCCACACACAGGCCGCTATCTTAGCAAAGGCCAGCTCTTGGTGTCAGGATAGATAGATAGATAGATAGATAGATAGATAGATAGATAGATAGATAGATAGATAGATGGATAGATGGATGGATGGATGGATGGATGGATGGATGGATGGATGGATGGATGGATGGATGGATGGATGGATGGATGGATGGATGGATGGATGGATGGATGGATGGATGGATGGATGGATAGATAGATAGATAGCGAACAGGGATGGAATGAAGTAAGACAAAGAAGAAAAGGAGAAACTGAAACTTGAGAGAAAGAATTGACGAGAGCAAAAGAGGATTCTAGAAAATAAGGGGTGAAGAAGGAGGAGAAGCAATAGAAGGAGACAACAAAAGGAATGGATTGAGAGAGACACAAGTGGGAGGGAGTGGAGGAGGAACGAGAGTGAGAAAGTGAATGCAAGCGAGGCAGGCAATCACACCTTCATTTATAGAGTGCCTAATCCGTTTCTGGGCACCTAATCAGCACAGTGGTCACACAGTGTGGCCCTTGAAGCTGCCTAGTGAAGTAAGAACTGAGGAACAAGGCACAGCTCTTGGGGCATTAATGGTAAAATGAGTGCTAATATTTCAAATCAAGGGTCATTAAATTGAGCAGAAGTTTAGTGCCAGACCTTAATCCTATTCTCTGCAGAGAGCTTTGCATTGCTCGTGGTTTCACTGGAAATTAGCATTTTGCCTTAATGATGTTGGTAAATGCTGGCCAAATGTTTTTCTTTAATACGCTGTTGTTCTCAGAACTACCCATCATCCCAGATCTAATGATTGCTAAAAATTCAGTTTTTCTCTGATGATGCTTTATTGGTCATTTCATTTTTGATAAAGATGAGCCCCACTTTAGACTTGTTGCCTTATTTATGTAAATGTTCAGTCTTATTCTATGGGTCCCTACTTTAATTTTATGTTGCAGGAGTGTAGCAGTAGTGTTCATTGATCCTTGTAACGTTGGACCACAGGTAATGCAAGGGAAGAGGGAACCATGTAATGTGAGCGGCCACTGACGGCTGGACTGACATTGGCTACCAATGCAGGTACTGTGAGCGGGCACTGAGGCCTGGACTGAGTGCAGCGGCGGCTCCTTTGCTAAGGCGGAGGAGCGTGGCCCCACTCCTCTCTGAGCAGTGCAAAGGAAAAATAAAATGATAATAACTAAACGTTATCATTTTATCTTTAGTATGGAGCATGGTTAGGGTGGGGCGGGGCTTGGCTCTTGTAAGAGGGAGGAGGAGCAGTTGGTGCACCATAAGTGTGTATGACAGTTTGGCCGACTGTCTTGGGATGGCCAAACCGTCATGTACACTTAGCATGTTCTCCAGCCGGGTGTATTGCACAGTCTGGGTGGAGAACATGCAAAGACTCCCGCAATCTGTCTGAGCGTCGAACCAGGCAACTCGTACCAATCACAACTCTGCTGTCATGCTGGTGACAGCAGCGTCGTGATTGGCGAGGGGAGTCTGGGAGCTTAGGTGCTGCCGGGAGCTAGGAAAACAGGGAGAATGGAGGAGACTAGGCGGCTGGCAACTGGCGACCAGCAGGTAAGTCTACTTTTTTTTCTAACTCCCCGGCCCCGCCTCCCCGCCACCATTCCATACCAGCCTCCACTGACTGAGTGGCTACTGATCCATTGACTGAGAGTGGCCACTAAAGAATTTACTGTGCGCGGCCACTGATGTGGGAATGCCAGTGGCTACTTTTGCATGTACTGTGAGAGGCCACTGATGTCTTGACTGAGAGTGGCTACTGATGCATGTACTGTGAGCGGCCACTGATGCATGTACTGTGAGTGGCCACTGATGTCTGGACTGGGAGGGGCTACTGATGCATGTATTGTGAGCGGCCACTGATGCATGTATTGTGAGCGGCCACTGATGTCTTGGCTGAGTGTGGCTACTGATTAATGTACTGTGAGCGGCCACTGGTGCATGTACTGTGAGCGGCCACTGATGCATGTACTGTGAGTGGCTACTGATGCATGTACTGTGAGTCGCCACTGATGTCTGGACTGAGAGTGGCTACTGATGCATTTATTGTGAGCGGCAACTGATGTCTTGACTGAGAGTGGCTACTGATGCATGTACTGTGAGCGGCCACTGATGTGTGTACTGTGAGTGGCCACTGATGCATGTACTGTGAGAGGCCACTGATGTCTGGACTGAGGGTGGCTACTGATGCATGTATTGTGAGTGGCCACTGATGCATGTACTGTGAGAGGCCACTGATGTCTGGACTGAGGGTGGCTACTGATGCATGTATTGTGAGTGGCCACTGATGCATGTACTGTGAGAGGCCACTGATGTCTGGACTGAGAGTGGCTACTGATGCATGTATTGTGAGCGGCCACTGATGCCTTGACTGAGTGTGGCTACTGATACATAAACTGTGAGCGGCCACTGATGCATGTACTGTGAGTGGCCACTGATGCATGTACTGTGAGAGGCCACTGATGTCTGGACTGAGAGTGGCTACTGATGTATGTAATGTGAGTGGCCACTGATACCAGGACTGACAGTGGCTACTGATGCATGAACTGTGAATGGCCTCTGATGCATGTACTGTGAGCGGCCACTGATGTCTCGACTGGCAGTGACTACTGATGCATGTACTGTGAACGGCCACTGATGCCTGGAGTGAGAGTGGCTAATGATGTATGTATTATGAGCTGTACCTGATGCACGTGCTGCAGGTGGCCACTGATTCATGTACTGTGAGCGGCCACTGATGTCTCGACTGGCAGTGACTACTGATGCATGTACTGTGAACGGCCACTGATGCCTGGAGTGAGAGCGGCTACTGATGCATGTATTGTGAGCTGCACCTGATGCACGTGCTGCAGACGACCACTGATGCATGAACTGTGAGCGGCCACTGATGTCTCGAATGGCGGTGGCTACTGATGCATGTACGGTGAACGGGCACTGATGCCTGGAGTGAGTGTGGCTACTGATGCATGTATTGTGAGCTGCACCTAATGCACGTGCTGCAGGCAGCCACTGGTAAATGTAAAGCGAGCGACACCCGCTGCATGTTCTCCAGGCGGCCGCTGATATATGCACTCTCAGTGGCCACTGATGCCGGGACTGACAGTGGCCTTTGCTGCATGTACTGTGATTGTCACTTGAAGCACGTACTGAAGGCGGCTACTGATGCATGTACCGCGAAAGCCAATGATGCATGTAAAGTATGCTGCCACTAATCCACATGTAGTGAATTACTACTGATGTTTGTACTAGCTGTAGGTGAGGCGTGTGATGCAGCAAGTGCAGGGTGAGGATACTGATATCGCAGGTTTAAGGTAAGGACACTGAAGCAGCCGGTCCTGGATGGATGTTTACCACACCCTGGGGCCATTGATGCCCACACTGCATGTGACCATTGAGACACACAAGGCACTGTCTGAGGAAGAATCCATGCCACAGCTTGCTAAACTGGGCCTACCTGGGCAGCTAATTGAGTTTTGAGCTGGTCAACAAAATGGTGATTGTTTGGACCACACTAGTTTGTTAGTTGATATTTTGGACTTTACATTATATACTTGTGTTGGTGTGTAAATTTGATATTTTGGCAATATTTGGGCAACAATAGTTTGGTAGTTAATATTTTGGACTTTACAGAGTGTGTGAGTGCGCGCGCGCGTACATGGGTGGGTGTGTGTGTAAAAAAAGTACACAAATTAATTATTTTTAAAAGCAGCTTTTTATAGGAATGTATGTAAAAAAAGGCAAAGGACAGTTACAAATTGTGGAAGAGTTTTGTTTTTAATTATTAAATTCCAAGGATTCACGTGGTACCTTTGTAAGAAATATTTTGATGCCAGTGTGCGAAAAGAGAAGGGAAAGGGTTGGTGTGAGTTTGTAGTCTTTTCTTGCTGTCCACAGGTTCTTGTCGGCACAGTGAAACAGTCCTTCTTCTCTTTCAGGGAGGCCAGGCAATCAAAATGTCTGCCTCCAGACTCCACAGAAAGAGGTTCTGTGAGCTCCATTGAGAGTTTCATTGATTTTTTTTTTTAGAGTTTCTCCTCTCAATGAAGTTACTTGTAATCCCGACTACCAATGTCCCCCTGGCCGGGCTAATTATACTGCCTCTTCAGGTGTGTATTAAATACATGTACTCACCGGCAACATGACCAAGAGGTCAGGCCTTTGATGACCAGGCAAAGACTTTCTTTCAGAAGGAACCACAACGTTACAGGCACAATTGACAGGGATATCACCAACCCTGTGAGTGCTCGCTATTGTTTCTCAATGAAGATCACCAGCTCAGATGGGCCTATCTTATTGGTTGCTGGGGATGGGAGTTGTATCTGTGCTCAGGGTCTCTGGGTGCAGCAAGATGAATTCAAAGATACCTAGCATATGAATACAGGCACGTCTAGCCAGAGCCATGTTTTAGTTAGAAGATTAGAAGATGAGTGCCACGTGGTCGCAGTGCTGGGAAGCGTGCCACGAGGTCGCAGTGCTGGGAAGCGGATGCTGACTGTGCGAGTTAGTCTACTCCTAGGGGCGCGGAGCAGAGGTTCTAGAGCCTGAGTACCATGTAAGTTTGGGAACTCCCATAAAGATAGATCTATATGGCACGGCATGTGATCAAGGCCGTTTTATTGGCCGAAACGCGCCATGACTACGATGTGGAGAGAATAAAAATCCTATCGCACTTCAAGTGGAGTTCGTGCATTCCTTCTTGCTGTTCCGGAGGTCAAGGGATGCAATACAATTGTTTGTATATATATATATATATATATATATATATATATATATATATATATATATATATATATATATATATATATATATATATATATCCTTTCCAACCAATTTCTTATCAGGATGGTATGCAGGGACAGGGGCTTCTACAACCGGAAAAGATTTACGGGTATTGTAGTTATTCAGGTGTTGCTTGGAAATTCAAAATTGAATAAATCTACGCCCATGCGAGATCGTAAAACTTCCAGTGTAGAGTTACTAATGGTACTAAGGGATACACCAACTTTTCCAAACAGTGAAGCTCACTGTACCCCAACATTTAAGACCTCTTTTTAAAGACTAATTTCGTGGCCCCAAAATATGGGAATACTTCTGGAATCACTATACAAAGAGGATCATTATGTACATGGATCATATGTGATTACCCACATCACCCCATGTTGTGATGTGCCACTGGTAATGCTGTAGTGTAATGTACCAGGACTCAGGCAACATAAATAGTAGGGGAAAGGTAAAGGTGCACAAGAAATCTGTTACCTAGAGCACCAAAAACACAGGGAGACCCCCTTGCATCAATACAGATGCTTTTAACTTGATCTGAGCATCTTTTTGCTTTTTCACCTGTGCCACTCTCGAGCTGCTAATTCCAGAGGTATAGAACCACACTTCATCCTTAGAGGAAGAGGAGGCTTCATTATGCACATGAATAGAAAACAACATGGACAGAAAAAAAAACCTGTAAACAGTGTTTTACACGCATGAGTTGCCACGTGGAAGCTAATTTGGAAATAAGACCGTACAAGGCTGCTCAGAAGCGTCACTGCCTCCGAAGCACAGCTGGCGAAGATGATGCACAGAGGCGATGGGAGACGTGCTCTGAATGTGCCTGGGTTAATGAGTGCCATCAGCCGCACCGACGCTTGCGCGTATCGACTGGTGACGTCACAACTGATGCAAATGAGCTTTATGCAGTCATGAACGTGGATGCAAAAGCATGCATTAGGACTCTATCAGTGATTCAAAACATCCAGAGTAGTCTTAATTAGATACTCCACACAGTTCAAGGCTGCTCCTCCCCCACTAATCATTGTTTAACAAAAAACACAACTAGGGTGACCAACCGTCCGTAAATTTCACGGACCGTCCGTTATTTTAGTATGTCACAAGGCGTCCGTAATTTGAGGTCTCCAAATTACGGACGCCTTACAGACATCACACTAAAATCGAAAAGGAAAATTTCAGTAAGGTATGCTGTTTCCCTACGAGAGGCCCGAGTGAAAACTTTCGCACCTATCTTTTAAACTGTACAGGCTGCCTGCAGCGGCCCATCCCGGGCCTCGCGCAGACTGTGGAGTGGCCCATTGTCATTCTGAGAGTGCAGCTGATTAGCACTTATAGAATGACAATGGGCCCAATTGTAGTGACAGCATGCGCCAAACAATTTGCCAATGAAGATCGCTGAGGACAAGGGTTCTACACCACAGCTGAAAGATGTGGCTTTTCTAAAAGATACATTGAAGGATTGCAGCGGTGGGTGGAGGAGGAGGTGCAAGCTGGCGTGACCCAGGAAGGCTTTTTGCTAAGTTCTCTATTTCTGAAGGGTTTCCTTGCGGGGTAAGTGGTGGCCTAGCTCTGAGCCTCAGCTGTCCCAGGCTCTGCTTTTAGTGCCTGCCTCGGGATCTATGCAGCTCAGAACTATGCAGTTCCGAACGTCGAGCAAACTATCCATAATTACCTTAGCTCTTTCAAGAAAAGGCGGCCAGACTAGCAAAGCACCCCAGGTATTGCAGCTCTCATGCTGTTAAACTTAAACAAACTTATTTTGCGGGTCAATACTGGAACTAAGGAGGCTTTTAATTTCCTTTTCTGACCTGAAGACTCTTAAGATATTGTTGTACTATTTTAACAGTGGATGTATAAAGAAAAAGTTCGCTTTATTTCAGCAGAAATCTCTCATAAGGGAAAGTGTACATTACTTCAACTGGTTTCCAAAGGTCAAATTGTTCATGATGCTTTTTATTAAATTCTAAAGTATCTGATTTGCAAAGCAGATGAAGGTGGGTCTGCTTCAGCCAGGTTTGTACTCTGCTTCTCAATGCTACGAGGTCTCGGCTGCAGTGTTCTCGTATGGGAACATAACTTCTGTCGCCTAGTTTCTTGAGAATATGATTCTGTAAGAGGCTGCAAATAAGAAACCCTCCTCCTCTATACTCGACAAGTGTTTTGGTTCCTTTACTTTATTGTAGCATTGAAGTTTCGGGTCAAATTAAAAGGTCTTCAGTTTGAAGTCTTTAAGGTTTAGCACTGACTGTATTAAACTTGGCCCAGAATTATCACAAGTATCTGCATGCTTACCAAACAAAGCGTATTGTACCACAGGTCTGAATTTTCTATAAAATGTGCTGTTTCTTTCTTGCTCTGCTTAATAAATTATGAAGAGAACTTGCTAGTGACAGCATGTGATATGCCCTCTTCTCCTGCATCGGACTAAGGCAAGGCATGACGCATTTGTCTTGGCACCATACTGGAGGAAATAAAATAACTAACAGCGTTTTCCCTGTACAGTTAAAAGTCAGATTTCAACATAGAAATACAAAAATACTATTTCATGTTTATTGTTACATTAGCACAAATCTTGCTTGCAGTAAGGGTCAATGTCGCTTTGCAATGCTGTACACATACTGAAAAACTGTGGTGCGCAATTGTCTCAACCTTATATAAACTTATTTTGACTTGTATTTATTTTGGTTGTCTATTTACTTACTTACATATTATTGTGCCACCTCCGCTGATATGTCTGTAAAACGTATGTTTTTTGTTCCAAATGTTTGTCCTGAATTTTGACCTTCTGTCCTGAATTTTTGTCCTGAATTTTGACCCTTTGTCCTGAATTTTTACACTGACCGTCCTGAATTTGCACCCATGCCAGTTGGTCACCCTAAACACAACCGTGTTTCAATGTTAATGCCATGTATTAGTCAAACGTGTGATTCAGGTTCCAGTATTAAGGGCCAAACGGGTCACTTCCTCAGGCAACAGCTATCAGTATTCCTACACAATAAAGTGATTGCCCGCACCTCAAAACTACTTAGGTCCTGATTACGAGTCTGGTGGTCCACGGACCGCCAGAGTCGGGAGGGTGCAGCGGTGGCGGCATCCCGAACACCCTATTACGAATCGGGCGGGCGGACTGCCACAGCCCAGCCGCAGCTGCCAGGAAACAGTGGTTCCCTGGTGGTAATGTGTCAGTCAGGAGGCCGCAGTATGCTTGGCGGGACACCCACGGTCCCTCCTTACGAGTTTCTTCTCCACCGGCGGTGTCATGAAGGTTCCTCCTTCATGAACACTGTGGCGGCGAGGAAAGAAAGGGAGCCCCGCAGGGCCTCCTGTGCCTCCTCCACGTGTGGGTGCATGCACCCTAGTTCCTGCACGGCATGGACTTTCAGACCATGCCGTGCAGGAACTGGTTTTGGCGTTCCCATTGCAGTGCCCATTTTCAGGGCACTGCCGTGCAAACGTAAAAAAAAAAAAGCCAGACAGACAGGAGGAAATGACTAATCTGGTGGGCGGTCTGATCAAGGCTTTGGCGATGTGTGGGCAGGCCCAGCGCAAAGTCATAATCAGGCCTTTAGCGTATGGGTCAGAATCTATGTGAAGGGCCCTTGAATGACAGCGAACCATCACTACGGTAAGGGAAGGACTAGGAAACCAAGGTAGGCCTTGGCATGCTATGGAATTTGTAAAGCATATCTCTAATCCTTTGTCCTGAAAAATAGTTCGTTTTTATAGAGAATTCTTATGCAGAAGGTCAGGCAGGAAGCATTCTTTATACATCTAGCCAAACACGCCTTAAACCGATATTGTAACTAATAAGGCTACGGAAAAGGGAATCTCTACACACAACCTGACCCATCCCACATTATTTACCCTTCTCAATCGCCCAAGTGTTGATAAAGCACACGTGGCCACATTGGCTGCAAAGTGAAACATCTGAAGGCTGAATTTCCTTTTTTCAATTCTTCATGTGGGACATAAGCAAAATGCCTACCAAATGAATGTTGTGATACATCAAAAAAAGAGTCCATGAAATCGCATTATTTTAGATGTAATTAAAAATTCAGAGATTTAAAAAAAGAAAAGACACCACTCTAAGAAGAGTACTCTTCCATGTAGTTTGACAAGTTTGAGTTTGTGTGTTGACTGGAGAGGATGACCCCATGAATCCTCCCTTAACATGCACAAGACCCTAGCTATTAAATAGGCAACATCACCTGACAGTGTTGCGCTGTGGGTGTTGAACTATCCACGCATGCAGGGGCGGCTCATCCACTAAGACGAAGGAGCGTCGCCTCACTGCTCTGTGAGCAATTGCAAAAGGAAAAAAATGATAATAACAAGCATTATTATTATTTTATTTTTACGTGGCTCAGCTGAATGGGGCGGGATTGGCACTAACAGGAACGGAGGAGGAGTGGTAGGCAGTCACTTCAGTTTGCATGGCTGTGTGTCTTGCCCTCTCAGGCCGGCAAGTCATTCACACTTTGCATGTTCCTCACCCAGGCACTACAGCCTGAGTGAAGAACATGCCCAGGTCCTCAGTCCCTCTGTGAGTGCCGAACCATGCCTCTCAAGCCAATCACAACGCTGCTATCAGCAGCGTCGTGATTGGCTAGGGGAGTCTGGAAGCCTGGGTGCTTCCTGTTCCTGGTTCCGGCCCCTGGAAGCGGGCGAACAGGTTCGAGAGGCGGCAACCGGCTTGCAGGTAAGTGCTTTTTTCCAAATGTATTTTGTTTTATTTACCTCCCCGCTCCGCCACCCCGTTCAGTTGCGCCTGCCACTGAACGAATATAGTGCTTGTTGCCTCCAACATCGGAGTTACGTTTTACTGCTCCCTATCTTGGGATCCACTCATTATGAAATAACTGTTTATGGTTGTGTGGGCCAGGAGTTCTCCATCTCAGACCACATCTTGGACCAGTTCTTTATACTACACCAGTCTGCTTCTTGTGTAGAAGTCCAGTCTCTTGGCATCATGAGGATGCCTGTGTGAAATCTGGGAATAACATTAGTTTTGCTGTAAAATGAAGGACCATCCTCCATGACTGCTTGTAGAATTGCCTCTCTTTCTGCAATTTGGCAAACACATGGTGATGGGCCTTGGGGCATCTCCTGGTCTCACAGTAGGGCCTAGTGCTCCATGGGGTGTTTTTACCCTGAAAAAAACGAGGTTTGAGATGTGATTTTCAACAATAAAGTTCAATCTCTTGCCTTTTCCTTCCCAGTTACTCCTACTAACATACATTGTTGTGCCTTAAGTGACCTTCAGCATTGTCTACTCTTGCTGCCAGTATATGGTTATTCCCTTTGTTACGGCACATTCAAGTCCCTTACTGTCACTTGTATCCTGAATGTTTCTCTTCTCCATCAACATTACCCTTTCACTCAACTTCTGAAAATCAGTCCGCAGGAGATTCACATCCACCTCAATGGTGTCAAATTTTTGATCTTCCATGATTTGGATACTTTGTAGTGTCAAAGGTACCTCCCACAATGTTGGCTCTTGCATTCCAGAACCTTGCTCCATGGTCTGTGCCAGAAGGAGTAGCAGTCATTTTCCAGCACAGGGTGGGTTTGTCAGGAAAACTTAGAATTGCATCTTATTTATCTAGTCCAATCTTGCACTTCTGACATTACCCATCACCTCACTGTAGATCAGTTGCATCCTCCGTCAAGCCTCTGGCATCCAGGTCCTCTTCTATTTCTTGGCCTGTGAGGCTAGTCAGTGCCTCTCATCCATGCCATTAATACATCTCAAGTGCTCCCCATCACAGCACCCAATAGCCCACCAAGGGAAGGGGACGGGTGCAGTTTCCCACACCCCACCGCCCAAACTCAGCAGCTCCCCTGCCCCCCTGATGGATGTAAGGTAAGTGGAGCTCCAAAACTTGCAGGGCCTGTGATTTTTCAACTTGTGCCCGGGTTCCACTGGCATTGACACTGCCAGTGTCCCATTAAGGCATCTTATTTGCCCCCTACCCTCAAAATAGGAGGAGGATCATTTTTGCCCAGTTCTTACTCCGTGCTAGCACACTTTAACTTGTAAGGTTTATCCCTCAATCCAGCTTGCCTTTGCGTCTCCTACCTCATCTGATATTGTAAATATCTGAGCTCCACTCCATCTCTGGAATATCCTCACCTTGCTCTTTCATCACCCCCAAACTCAGGGGGAAAGAGAATTAAGGTCATCCCAGTTCAGGGCTAGCTGAAATGTTAAACCCCTTGGAGTGGTTCCACCACCACTCTGGTATCTGACCTGCTGCTCTTTATCAGGTTTTTACTTACTGGACCTTTCCAGCTGTCCGGCATCTACATCCTCATCGTGCACTGGAAGGAGCTAGCAGCAATACGTAGGGACTCATCAAGTTTCAGGGTCAACTTATAGGGTTACCAGAACTCCTTCTTAAAGACAACACTCATGCAAAGACCTACATCAATCATTTAAATGGTGCTGGATCCAGGTTCCTTATCCATGTGGGAGTGAACATTAGTCAATTAATAGAGTCACATTCGTGCCTCTTTAAGATATTTACATATTATACCTTGAATGGTGTCATGCGGATTCCTTCAGCTGCAGCTATCCTCATCACAGGACTTTTTATTCATCAACTTGGATCTTTGCAGCACTCTCGATAATGTTGAGGAAGCCTGCACTCAACCAATGAGCCTCCCAGCAAATTGACTTCTTCATCAGTTCTGCACTCATTCAAGAAACAAAGGGCATGGAGGGCAGATTTCCTGACCTAATAGAAGCCTCTTCACATATTGGGCCAGATGTAGGTAAATTTTATTTACCGACCTCTTAAATACCGAGTCATACCGACTCGGTATTTAAGAGGTCGGAAAATAAAAATACCGAGATGTAGGTAATTGCAGATGTGCAATTACCGAATCGGAAACAGTCGGTAATTTCCGATGTGGTAAATACCGACCAGTTAATGCCCATGCATTCCTATGGGCTTTGAAGCCCATAGGATTGATTGGGCATATACCGGTCGGTATTTACCACATCGGAAAATACCGACTGTCACAAGGGTGCAGGGGGTGTCACTTTGACACCCTCTGGCACCCCCAAAAGAGGCTCGGGTGCCATGTGGCAGGCATACCTGCCCTAAGGGCAGGTCTGCCTGTCATATGGCATAGGTGTGCATGCACACATGTGCATGCACACCAGAAACGGTATTTTACCATCAAGTAGTATTTGATGGTAAAATACCGATGTTGTACTGCTTGTGGGACTCAGAAGAGTCCCACCTACATACCAATTGTCCGGAATCAGTAATGATACCGACTCGGTATTTTACATACTCGGTAAATTTACCGAGTCTGTAAATTACAGGGACCTACATGTCAAATTGCTTTTACCGGGTGGTAACGGCCGAATTCGGCCGTTACCACCCGGTAAAAGCCTACCTACATCTGGCCCATTTTCTTTTATTTCTCCTGCCTTCCCTCTTAATACTCTCCTTCCCAGCCTCCTTAAGAGATTCCAGATGTGGAGGGCTCTGATGCTAGTGATAGTCCCTTGTTGGACAAGCATGTCTTGATTTCTCCAGCAAGAAGTGAATTCTGATATTATTTCTAGAAATATCTCTTGACTAGAGTGGCTCATTGACAACCCCATTCTAGAAGAAGGAAGTTGTTAAGGCAATTAAAAATGACTGTGTTTAGATTTCACCAAGAAACATTAAGACTTTTGCACATACGTTGGTGCCCACAATCGTGAAAGGATTTCAACATTAAGCGAACACGGGGCAAGCCACACGATCGATGTTGTAGGGTGATGCGGTGCCCCTGAAAATGGAACCCACTACTATGCAGCTCGTACATGCCAATAACAAGGCTCACCTCAGACAAAAACGGTCCTGGCAGTTACGGTGGCCAGGTTAATTTTAGACCTGACACATGAGGATCTGTGAGCATTTATCAAGGGGTGTCAAACATGACAAAAGAAAGAGGATCACTCACCTTGTTTAACAGAAATTAAATATAAATCACTTTTATTGCTTTGAACACTGAAAAGGCTTTTGACAGGGTGAGCTGGGCCTTCATGTAGTCAGTGATGCAGAACTTGCAATCGCGAAACGTTTTTGATTATAATAATACTTGGATTTGTAGAGCACAGCTAATCCACCATGAGGGTATGCAGGCACTGTCCATAGGCACAAGTGGGCATAGTACTGAGCGGCCGCGATAATTATCGCTGGCCGCCCTCAGCGTTAAAATGTTTATCGCTGGCTACCAGCGATAGCGATGTTTTCCATGGAACATCACTGGTTTTCCAGCGATGTTCCATGGAAAACGGCGATATCCTTGATGATAGGGCCTGTGGTCTTAGCCACACAATCCACCCCCATGTTAGGTATGCCTTAGTCAGGAATTTAACAGACATTAAATTCTTGCGTTAAGGCATACTTAACGTGATTTCATATATCGCTACCCCTCGTTGATAATATCGCGAAGCTGGGTTCGGGATATTTTCCCATGGGGTTTTGTCAGGCACGCCTCCTTTGCATCTCATTAACGATGCGATGCGAGGCGTGCTGACAACGGGCGCTAGGGCAAGGAAACACGCGCTAGTGTGTCCTTGCTGATAATGCGATAATATTATTGCCGCTTTTCGCCCGAAAACGGGCTCTAAAGCATCGATAATATTATCGACGCCCCTTGATAATATGCCCCAAGGAGAGTAAGTGATTTGCCCGGAATCACAGGATGTTGAGTTGACACCGAGACTCGAACCTGGATCCCCAGCTCCAAAGTCGGCATAGCCTTGCTATACAAGACCAATGATAGCAAATCGTTCTTGTTGGTGAGCACTGTGGACCATGGGAATAAAGATTAATTACAAGACGACCCCCCTTTGGTATATTGGAAATCTCAGTTACATATCTGGGATTACATAACACCTTTAGTAAACAAGCTCTATGAGGCAAACATGCCTTTGTGAATTAAGTCCATCTGGGAAGATTCACTGAGATGGAAACGCTAATACATATCCAGCATGAGCAGAGCATCCGCTATAACAATGTATGTAGTCCCAAAACCTCTACACACATTTCACGTTCTCTCCATCCACATTGGCCAAGTTGTGTTCCATCAGAATCAGAAAAGCTTGACTGTCTTCTCGTGGCAGCGGAGGGTCCTACAACTGTCCTTTAGGATGAAGAAGCCCCCCACAGGTCATGAAGGATTAGAGTTCTGACACTGGAGACTATTACTAGGTTTCACAACTTGGAATAGTTGAGGAATGGACACACAGGGAATCTAGTAAACAATAAACACACATGGACCAGGCACTATCAGGCCAGACTCTGGGATATGTTTTGGGGCTTAAACAAAACAGACCACAAATATAACACTATAGTCAGATCCCAATAACTCTCCTAGAGGTGTATGACTCAGTGGTGTGAAATAAATTATGCACATTGTCCTGCTCATAATAACGTAAGCCTTCTGGGTGGGATGGATTCTGAGCTTTAAACTTTAATAAAAAGTTTTTAGTGTAAATTTATATCTACAGATGAGACAAGTTGTGAAGATCTCACAGCTGGAAACTTTTTTGTGCAGTAGTAAAAAAACACATTTGCTAAACAAGATTCACCAAATGGGAAGCTGTCAAAACTATTTTTAACCAAATAAAAGATCTAAAAAATTAGGTCCTGCACAAAGGAATCTTTCCCCCTTTCATGCACGGCCGGGAGCTGTACCTTCATAGTCCCTCGGGGGACTTCCTAGATCAACAAGGGTCAATGAGGAGCTTCCCAAAGTCTCCAAGGATTAGGGAAATTTAGTGCAATGAATGGGAGTATAATGTGACCAAACAAAATTCTAGCAGTGTGATGTCTTGTCCTTGTATGTTATGTTATGTTATCTGGATTTATAGAGCGCATGGCTGCCCCAGCAACAAGGCGTACCAGCGCTAAAGCTGGCAGAGGCAGAAAGAGCAAGGGAGTTAGTAACTGGAGAATAGCCACGTCTTGATCATTTCCTAAAGATCCAGTGGTCCTGCATGCTACGGACATCAAGAGGGATGGAGTTCCAGAAGGCAGGTGCCAATACCCGGAACAAACGCCCCCCAGCTCTTATCCTGCGCACCCGCAGAACATGAGCCAGGTGCATTATTGGACATCAGGCTAGAAGGACTATTGCAAACTCTGGGAACTTTTATATACAATATAAAGTTCCCTGAATTACCCGCCTATGCAGGTGCAATTACAAATTTGGCATGTCCTACGTTTATACAGCATATGTTGCCTCGTAGAGAATAATTTTAATACCACCCTTTGGAATACAGCTCATTTCATCAATCTGACAGGATGAAAGATTTAATCAGTCATGGTGGGGTGTGATCCACTGACATAGCTTGTGGTGTATCTGTCATGTGATTCAATGTCACTTTCAGTCGTCGGTCCTGGATTATAGCAAAGAACAATTTTCATTCTAAGACTTCACCGTTCACTTAGAAATTCCTTTGCGGTATGGTGTCACATGTAACATGCAGCAGATCATTATTGGACTAGGGTGACCCAAGATTTGTTGGATATCCCTGGGTGGGAAGTTTCTCTTTCCCCCTATTGATTCTCCTTGGTGTGTTTGAGGGCTCTGGAGGTATGAGGGCCGAAAGGGCATTCCTGGGCATGGCCTTCCTAGTTGCAAACATTGCTCTATGGTGGATGTCTCCTACTCCCCAACCCTGTCGAGATGGAGACGTGTGTGGGTTGGTGTGGGCAACAAGAGCGGGTGGTCTTTGAGGCCCGGGGTTGTCCCCAAAAGCATGGGCGGGTATGGGGGAAATGGTTGGGTCAATTTACTCAAGACTTTCCTTGATATGTATTTCTGAACATTCCTAGTGCTTAATATGATGTACTACTTGAATGTTCCTGCCTTGTGTGGACAAGGTACTTTATTCTGTATCGTGTTACATGTGTGCTATTTGTTCATGTCTGCCATCTTTGATGGCTTAAACTCAATAAAACGTGGTTATCAAAATAAAAAACATGCAGCCAATTAGCAGCTGTGCTTGTGTGTTGATTTTTGGACTTACTACAATAGTTTTGCTGCCTTGTAGGTGTTTAAATGACAGGTTCAGTGTCATCCAGCTTACCGAATCCACATTAACAGGCTGAAAAGTAGGCGAGTCCACAAATAAAGTAGTACATCTAAATGTGTGGATTTACATCTATATTTGAGTGTAGCTGTACTTCTTTCTGTGCTCCCTAAGATTTCCAGGAATGCTCACTTCTTGGTGCCAGGCACAGGTTTCGATGAGAATTCCTGGGAAATCGTGAGTTTCCAATCAGGATCTTATCCTCCCCTTGCAGAGTTCTTCGTGGTGGGGTACTAAACAAGGGGGAATGGACTCTCCTGCTCAAAAGCATTTATATGTTAAAATATTTTTCCCTGTGGAGAAATCTCTTACCCTACACATCCTTCAACTCTAGGGTGTTTAATTCCCCTTCACACCATGGAAAGGGATTTACTGTGCTGGAGTAAAACTCTGATGCCGTATTTGCTGTATAGCTGCAAAATAGTCCCTGTAACAAAATCAGCCGAAAACCGGCCCCGGCAAAGAGCTCGGCGGCACCTCCAACCCCCCCGAGTGGGGAGGGGTGCGGCCGGCTGAGCACTTTGCCGGGGCCGGTTGTGGTTCCCAGTCCGGCCCTGAATGCGAGTGGTTTGGGAATGCCCACAAAGGGGTTGTTGCAGGTGTTTCCAAAGGTCCAAGGCTAACCACGGCCCCTCTTGAATGGGATTTACAGGTCAGTGCTTAATTTGAACCGGTGGTTTCTGGTGCTGCGCACTGGCACTTAATTGCGAGTACTTAATTGCCAGAACTGCACTTAGGACAGCTGCCACAAGGTGGCGCTGCTTGGGTAATTTAAGGATGAGCAGAAAAACAGTTGGTTGTTAATTCAATATACATTCAAACCAACTAATACCTGCCACCTGAGCAATTCTTAAAGCTTTTGTGGCCTCGAACAGTCTGAATTGTCATTCTTTTAGCAGTGTGATGGTTAGCAGTTGTGTAGGGACAGTGACAATGTGTGGTGCAAACTGTGGTGGCCTACTGACGAGGGCCCCGGCAATTATTTTTTTGACAAATTAAGCACTGTACGGTGTGGAAACTTCACACTTGTGGCGAAGATCTCATCACCCCTAAACTTATCTCACATCTGCGACGAATCAATTTGTGAACTCCTGACAAGCATAAGTAAGGTAAATTCGGTCATAAATTTACATATAAGGAGCCCTTTTCCTTGTTTGTGCTGTCACCGGATTACCGAGGAATCACCGGCCTGAAGGCTACCCAGCTGTCACTGACTCCAACCTCGCCGGACCCGCTCCGCGGCTCCCGCAGCGCCTCGTGTCACTGAGGAGGCTGACTGTTGTGGGAGCTAGAAGAGGAGGCGCAGGCAGGTGAGAGTGCCGGTGGGGCTGCGAGCACGCAGGCAGGGACTCCATTGTCCAGGAGCCCCTGCGCGCCCATCAACACACCTGGGCTGCTCTCCCCGCTGGCCACGCCCCCCGCTTGACTGCCACAAAAGCCGCTGTTTGCTGCATACTTTGGGAGCCCTTTTCCTTGTTTGTGCTGTCACCGGATTACCGAGGAATCACCGGCCTGAAGGCTACCCAGCTGTCACTGACTCCAACCTCGCCGGACCCGCTCCGCGGGTCCCGCAGCGCCTCGTGTCACTGAGGAGGCTGACTGTTGTGGGAGCTAGAAGAGGAGGCGCGGGCAGGTGAGAGTGCCGGCGGGGCTGCGAGCACGCAGGCAGGGACTCCATTGTCCAGGAGCCCCTGCGCGCCCATCAACACACCTGGGCTGCTCTCCCCGCTGGCCACGCCCCCCGCTTGACTGCCACAAAAGCCGCTGTTTGCTGCATACTTTGGGAGCCCTTTTCCTTGTTTGTGCTGTCACCGGATTACCGAGGAATCACCGGCCTGAAGGCTACCCAGCTGTCACTGACTCCAACCTCGCCGGACCCGCTCCGCGGGTCCCGCAGCGCCTCGTGTCACTGAGGAGGCTGACTGTTGTGGGAGCTAGAAGAGGAGGCGCGGGCAGGTGAGAGTGCCGGCGGGGCTGCGAGCACGCAGGCAGGGACTCCATTGTCCAGGAGCCCCTGCGCGCCCATTAACACACCTGGGCTGCTCTCCCCGCTGGCCACGCCCCCCGCTTGACTGCCACAAAAGCCGCTGTTTGCTGCATACTTTGGGAGCCCTTTTCCTTGTTTGTGCTGTCACCGGATTACCGAGGAATCACCGGCCTGAAGGCTACCCAGCTGTCACTGACTCCAACCTCGCCGGACCCGCTCCGCGGGTCCCGCAGCGCCTCGTGTCACTGAGGAGGCTGACTGTTGTGGGAGCTAGAAGAGGAGGCGCAGGCAGGTGAGAGTGCCGGCGGGGCTGCGAGCACGCAGGCAGGAACTCCATTGTCCAGGAGCCCCTGCGCGCCCATCAACACACCTGGGCTGCTCTCCCCGCTGGCCACACCCCCCTGTCCACTAACCAATTAGCTACAAGGAACAGAGATTAAATCTGCCCACTACCTCCGCCTCGCGGGAGCGCGCCGGGAGAAGCCCGGGACAAGGGCGAGACCGTCTGTGGCCGTCCGGGGCCGAAGGAGGCCGGGCTGGGCCAGCCCCTCAACACCTGCTGTTCTGCGGCCCGGGTCTCGCCACACGTTGGACATGGCGACAGAAGAGGATACCCCGGGGAAAAAAGGTAGATTACGCAATGGGTCATTGGAGAATTATTTTCAAAAGAAGAGTGAGGGTGAAAAGGACTCTATCCTAGCAGAGCGTAGGGCTGAGCGCCGCCGCTCAGTTGAGAGCATGAAACATAGACCCCTCACTGATAGCTCCCTGCTTGATCTGACCCGGGAGGGAGGTTCTGTAGACATGAGTGAGGACTACGGTAGTCAAGAAGGTGTTCCCCTATTGTTCCGTGATTTTGTTGCCACTCCCTGTTTGCCTTTGGATAACATTATAATCGTTTCTCCTACCCCTAGCCCAAGTCGCGTCATTGTTACATCTAAACCCAGGAAACAGAAACCTAGACTTTTAGCTGCGGCCCAGATCCACCACCCACCACCCAGTAAAAAAAGGAGAAAATATAGGGTGGCACCAGGTAAAGCCAAAACCCCGCACACTGAGTTCGGTAAAGGGGTAAAAACTCCCAGTTCAACTGAGATTATACCAGCAGTGGCACCACCTTTGGTTCACAGCCCATTTGTAGTAGCTACACAGGCGGTGGTTTCTGATAGTAACGTTAGAGCCACAGCAGCCGTTACCTCACCTCCCCCCACATTGATAGGGAACTTGGAGTTTTTATTGAGATCTCTCCTTTTACCTATTAATGAGTCCATTAAAAAGGTGGAAATCAGACTGACCATACTGGAAGCCGCCATAACCAGCATGGCCAATCTGACCAAAACCCAGGGGAGTGGTGTGGTGCATCCTGCACCCTTGATAAGGCCTCCTCCCCCCTCAGTCCAAAAAAACCCACCTGCCCAAGTGCAGCCGACCAAGCAAACTGTACAGTCCCAGGTTAGAGTAGACACTTCCCCTCAAAACCCACCGCCTCCAAACCAAATAAAGACATCTGTAATAGAAGTGGGTGCTGCCCCAAACAAATCAATTTCAAAGGCTCCGACAAGTAACAACCATAACGTCCACGGGGAAGGTAGAAACAATAGAATTCCACAACAAAAAGGTCCCACAAGTGGAGATTCCCCCAGAAGCAGTGCCCTTTGTGGTGGTCTTGACTGGGGTCCCACAGTTAGCAGAAAACAAGAAGGAGGGATATGTTGACCTCAAGAATAAAATCATTCATTGGCTGAGAACATACAGGACGATAGCGCCCAATATAGACGGGGATATTGTCCATGTTAGACGGATCAATTGGCTGGGGAGTAGAATTAAAAATATTGAGGGGGATGTAGTGGTGGTCAATTTTAGAGATCCTCGGGCTGTTGATTATATTTTAAACTGGCCACCAGGAAACGGGGAAACTTGCATCACCCCTAGGGCCTTAACATATTTTTATCCCAGGTCAGAGGCAACCCCTTTTAAATACCCAAATAAATTCCAATCCTATAGGCCTTCTCTTACCTTGCCCTACAATAACAATTATCCTCAGCATGGGCAACATTTTGCCATGTTGTCGGAACAGCACCTTGGTTGGTCTACGGTCCCCCACAGACACACGATGAACTATGACACCAGGATGAATCACTTGAGACCTTTTACCCCGCTGGACACTTACAATCGGTTTTCTCAGCTCTTTGGGCTGGAAGACTGTGATTGAAGTTCAGCGTCTGGGGGGGAGGCAAGTGAATTACCCGGGGAGGAGGTACCACGACGATTCTGTGGTAGTATAGATACAGGGGAAGTCAGTCCACCTTTAGCTCGAATTAGTATTACCAACAACATTACTGAGGCTTCTATGTCAGTTAGGCCTCTGACTAGCATGGGTGGTCGCCCTGCAACCCCTGCTCCCTCTGTACAGGAGGGGGGGAGCTGTTTGACCATGGTGGATAATGAGGGGGAGATCGGGGAGATATATACCATAGCGCCCAAAGGACGGCGGGTAATAAACCTCCTTTCTTGGAACATCGCGGGGTTAAAAAGAAAGTTAGAAATTCCAGAGTGGCATACGTTCATTGAGAGGTTTGACGTTTGCCTGTTTCAGGAAACTTGGAGCCTATCACCGTTATACAAATCGGGGTATACCACCCACTTTTTGTCAGCAGTAAGGAAGGGAAAGGGTAGACCAGCGGGTGGCCTCTTGGTCTGGATTAAAATAGAACTGGATTGGGTGGTCACACGCCATATCTTGGAGAGTAATGATATACTCCACCTCTCCTGTAGAGGAAAGGGGGAGGGCAGTAGGCTTGACCTCTTCAATGTATATGCTAGAGGGGCCACTGGGGACTCTGCCTCCTTGATTTTAACAGCTCTGGACTCCGCCCTAGCTAACTGCCCGTCATCAGCAAAAATCATCGTGGGGGGTGATTTTAACTGCACGTTCGAACCCCTCCTCGGAGATGACCCCTTGGGCATTGAAGAGGAGGATTCAAAATGGTCCATCCCAAGCTTATCTCTGCCCCCCATTAGGAAATGGTCAGCTAAGGCAATCCAAATCAATGCACTGACTAGGGACCACAAGTTAAGAGCCCTTAATGGCAGGACTTTATCCGATCAGACAGGGGCACTGACCTTCAATAGAATTACTGGGCCGTCCAGAATTGACTACATCCTCATGGATGTTAGTCTTTGGGAAGACCTTATTGATATGGAGGTCCTCCCAAGTCAGGATAGCGACCATAATCCCCTGTGTTGTAAGTTTAATTGGGGCACCCATAAAGGTAGGAGGGTGAACATCACCTCAAAATCATCTAAAGAGGTTATTCCATTTAATAATAACCGCAGACTGAAATGGGATAAGGCTAAACTTAAGGAGGACGATCTAGGGGCAATTAAATCTCTGGTAGAGGGTTTGTCCTCTGATTTGGAGGTCTGGGTCGGTGAAAACCAGATTAGCAGGGTTTCATACCCCTGCCTTGACTCAGTTTATAAAGTCACAATAGATCATGTTGGTCAATTTTTTACCTCAAAAGGAAAAAGTAATAGGGCTACTGCTATACCCCCCACTTTTAATAAACCGTGGTATACTGATCAGTGTAAGGGCAAAAGAAAAAACCTGACAAAAGCCCTGATTTCTGGGGATCCTTTGCTGGTTAGAGCGGCCAGGAAGGATTACCTAAAAGCATTATCTCTGGCCAAACTTGAGTGGGAGGAACAGCATTGGCAGGACCTATCCAAAGCTGTGAGTAGTAGGAACCCGAACCTTTTTTGGGATCTGATCAATAGATCTAGGCAGAGGAAAGTACAACCATTGGCCGCACATATAACTAGTCAGCAATGGTATGATCATTTCTCATCCCTATATGGTGGTATTGAGGAAACAGCCAGCCCTGTGGCAGTCAGGTTGGGTGACGGGGATACCCCAGGGGTGGTTGATCTTCCCTTTACGACCACAGAGGTAGTGATGGCTATCAAACACCTAACCCCCAAGAAAGCAGCCGGGCAGGATGGGATTCCTGGAGACCTGTTGATAGCGGAGCCACAGGCTTGGGCCAAACTAATAGCCACAATAATGAACTTGATTACCAGGGGTCACCAGGTGCCAGATTCTTGGAAGGGGGCAGAGGTAGTAACCGTGTTCAAGAAGGGGGCGAGAGATGACCCTGCGAACTACAGACCTGTCAGTCTGATAGACATAATCCAGAAAGTGGTTGGCAGGGTCATTATTTCAAGAGTAGGAGACTGGATCGAGGAGGCTAGCATTCTCTCCCATCTACAAGCGGGTTTTAGAAGGAAGGTAGGCACGATGGACCAGGTCTTTCGCTTTTTTGTTATCTATTGGAAGGCAGTTACCATCAAGAAAGGCAGCTTATATATGGCCTTCATAGATCTCAAAACAGCCTTCGACCTGGTCCCACGTGCAAAATTATGGGAAATCCTGGGAGAAATGGGATTTCCCAGTGGACTTCTGAACCTAATCGTAAAGCTCCACGAGGGGAATTACGCGAGGGTCAGATGGGGATCACAGGGCCAGTTAACAGATAGGGTTCCTGTGAGGAGAGGAGTACGCCAGGGCTGTGTCATGGCTCCGACCCTCTTCTCCCTATTTGTGAATGGAGTGGTTGACCATCTGAAGGGGGAGGAGGCGGATGCCCCATCCCTGGCGGGGGAAAGAATCCCCACCTTACTCTTCGCCGACGATACCATATTAATCTCCAAATCCCCAGTGGGTTTGCAAAAACTCTTGAACCGGTTTAGCTCCTTCTGTACCAGTCGAGGCTTAACCATCAATACCTCGAAAACTAAATTGATGGCACTCTCCCCCTCCAAAAGATTCAAAAATAACTTCCTGCTCAATGGTGTCCCTCTGGAGTTGGTTGAGTCTTTTGACTATCTTGGTGTCCGGATCAACAGTTGCATGACCTGGAGGGACCACTTGGCAAAAATGTTACTCAGTCACCAAAGAGTACCTGGGGTGACTTTGAGGGAGCTCCGTGAATCAAGTAGTAAACCTGTCTCCCCGGCCATGGCCATTTATGAGGGTCAGATTCTCCCGGCGGCACTATATGTCTCCGAACTCTGGGGGTTTGAAAATGTTTCTGAGCTATCGAAAGCGGAAAAAAATTTCTAAGGAAGGTGGTGGCTCTTCCTATCTCCACCCCATTGATTCCCCTGAGAATAGATCTGGGTAGAAGAGCACTAAAGGACCTGGTAAGGTTACGCCCGTTGCTCTTTTGGACCCGTCTAAGAAGAACTGAGGAGCTTGCAAAATATGCTGAAGGGTTGCCCGATCTTCTTCTACTGGACACGGGGAAAAAAATAGGATGGCTGAATAAATTGAAAGACTTGGCTCTTAACCTGGGGCTAAGAGATGCATGGGAGTCTCAATCACCGCCACCCAAGGAAGTGATCAAAAAGCTGTATTGGGATTGGGTACAGAGTAATGCGCTGAGGGCCACGGATGGGGGCTCACTCACGGACCAATTTTTGTTATTTAAAAGTGTGAGAAAATTGGAGCCCTTCCTTGACCTGATAACTAAACCTCTAGATCGAGCGCTATACCTAAAATTGCGATATGGGACGCTCCCGGTGCATGATTTCACTGTGAGATGGTCAAACTCTGGTGCCCCCCTGCGCTCATGCCCTGGCTGTGTAGCACCAAAGGAGTCTGTGGCCCACCTATTCTTTGCCTGTCCAGCTTACAAAGGGGCGCGACAATTTTGGTTGAAACCTGTCTGCAGGGAACTGGGATTGAGGTGCCACAGCCAGGCACTACGTGTACTTTCTACGGACTCTTCATCTTCCACCGTGATTTGCGGGGTGGCAACATTTTTGGGCAGTGCGTGGACGACGCGCTCCCGCCTACTGAAACTGCATTCGGGGAGACCTACGGTCTGATGTTGTATCCGCTGGTAGCAACTTAGTGACTGTGGTGCACCTCCTTCTTTTATTCGTATTTTAATAATTGTCTTGGAGAATTGGTAATGTATATTGTATATGTATTCTTTTATGGTGATCAATTTGCCGAATAAAGATTAAAGTAAACTAAACTAAACATATAAGGTCAGATTTGCCTTTGTGAACCCACACTCATATAGCACACAAGTGTCAACAACACATACATTAGCCACCTGAGCTAATGCATCAATTTTCTAAAATCTCTGCACACAGGTAAAGGGACTGAAGCAACTGTTTTGCTCAGAAAAAAAACTATTTGTATTTAAAGTATCATTAGATGCAATCTCAAAGAGCAGAACCAGCAATTCATCAAACTCTCCTTCTACGCCATCAATTCGAAATAGGCATTGAAATAACCTCGAAGTTTACAATCGAGAATAGATCTCTGGTGACTCACGAAAGATCTATGGCTTTGCGATTTTGTATTTCCATCTGGGTGCCGGAGCGTTTCTAATTGAAAAACAGCAGCCCTCTTGACTGGCATGTTAATTTCATCTGCTGTGGTGTGCTGGTGTGCAGAGTGGCACCCTACACTGCACTGTTATTGCCAGCATTGTTGAATCTATGTGGGGCTGGGGCAGGCATGGCAGAAGATTTTGTGGGGTCCAGGGTCAACATTTTGGAGGGGTCTCTCTTTGGTGTCTGATCCATTGAGCTGCTCGGAATTAGGAAAATACTCTGAGAGAAAAAAGTATCTGAATGCTGTATTAGCTGCATTCAGTGCTTAATTTGAGCCGGTGCCGGACAATCATTTTTTTTGGGACCCTGCGCTTATTTTTCCTTATCAGACATTTCCGGAGAGCGAGAGAGGGAAATACACACAAGGGGGAAAGAAGGAGGAAGAGAAAGATGAAAAATCGTCTCAAAATGAGAAAGGAGGAACCTGCAAGAGTAAAATAAAGTTGAAGGGGGGGGTCTGGTGGTGGGTTAAAGAGGCCTGAGGTAGATTAAAGATTACTGCATCATGGTATTCTGCTCGCTGGCATCAGTGGCAGAAAGAAACTTGAGGGGGCCCCCTGCAAAGTACATGGAGGAGACCCCCTTTCAGAGTCACTTAAGAGCACTCCCGCCAGGGTACTGTGCTGAGATAGCCCCCCCTGGAGCTTGGGGCCCCTTGCACTGCGTGGGCTGTGGGGCGTTTGTTGGTTGGCATTTTCTAGCGCCAGCAGTAGGCTTTTGAACACAGCTTTTGGCACCGGCACTCAATCTTTTACAAATTAAGCACTGGTTGAATCAATAAAGAACAGATCAGACCTTCTGTGATAAAATTCACAAACATATTGTAACAGGTGAGCAGGACCTCAAAATTTGGGGGGCATGGGGCAAAGAGCCCCGCTGCCTTCCTTTTGTGATGACAAATCCCCAGCACACGTGATATATAAGTGACAACAATTTCAAATGTTATTGTAAATTGAACAAACCAATGAATCCAACTTATTTCTTTGCCCTTTTATTCTTTCTTCGAGCTTTTGTTAGTGAACTGTTCCCAAGCCAACACGTGTTTCGTTGCCTCCATATGGTTGTACATGCAACTTTTTCAAGACTTCAAAATTCCCTTTAGCGAAATATAAAGTGTGGTGATAATTCCAGACCACACTGTCCTGTGGCGGGAGGTGCTAGTAACACTGCTGGGCTTTGATTATGAAGTCCTGTCCTTCGATAGCCTTTTTGAAAGTCTTAGATTGATCCACCGATCCGCGTCTTCTCTCCTCACGCCGCGTTTACTCGTGTGACAGTCCCAAGTAGTAGTGTGGAATGGACACCATGGTCCCTAACCCAAGCAGGGAAAACACGTACTACTTACCGAAGGGTGGGTATTAAGAGGCAGCCATAAATGGGATAGGATATAACCCACATAACCCTGGCCCTTGTGCCACTGTACCTGCTGCACTAATGGTTTCTATGCCCCAGCTGCCAAACGCTTTAGGTGTGTACAGAATGCCAGAAGGGGTCACATGGAGCAAACTGAGAGGGGCTGGCAACTTCGTGCAGTTGAGTAAAAGACTTGGTTGGGAGAAGGTGAGCTAAAATGAGAGCCGGCGACACCCCCTCAAGACAAGCTTCCATCCTACCTCCTTCAGGTGTCAAGCAGCAGAGGTGGGTGTCATGGCAACACTGTGTGGAATGATCCCCTGTGCATCACAACTGCTGTACATGTCTCTTGTGTGAGTTGTGCATGCTTACATGTATTTTTTGTGAGTGACAAGTCACCCAAAGGTGTGGATCTGGTAAAATGGTGTGCCCTGCGGAACATCTACACCTGCAGCAGCATCAAAGGTAAGACATCCTTGGCAACCACTCAGTGCAGGTGCCGACACTGTACCAAAGCAAAAGCCACATAAAAGACGGACGGAATGCATTCACTCCCAGTCAAGAGATTTGGGTTATATCCATCGATTTCTTACGCACCATGCCATCCCAGTATGGACCCAGCCATATGCAAATCAGTCTTGACCCTGCTCCTCGATGGAACAGTCCACCCCGAACTGCCAAGCCGGGTCCTCTCTGGATCAGAAACAAGCATCCTGAGACCGGTTTCGGGGTATCACCCCTCATCAGCCAGGCTAGCTTGAATCCAGTGGCACAGTGAGCCCGGGACCCAAGTCTGGGCTTACCCGGCAAGAAAGCAAAAGACAAAAGATGGATGGATTCCGACCATCATTTGTGTGTCTTTGTCGGTCCCAGGATGCTTGTTTCTGATATACATCCATCCATACATCCATCCACTCATTCACTCAGCCATTCATCCATCCACTCTGCCATCATCCTTTTACTCATTCATTCACTCTGCCACCCATTTTCTCATCCTTTTACCCATTCATCCATCCTTCCATCCCTTTGCCATCCTTTCACCTGTCTATCCACCTATCCATTCACTCATTCATTCACATATGTATCCATCTACGCACACATTCATCCACTCACTCATTCATCCACCTACGCATACGCAGTGTGGTCTAATCGAGCTGTGTGGATGAAGTGTGGTCTCTGTGGGACGTGTTTCCAGGTAATGGAGCTGTGTGGATGCAGTGTGGTCTAATCGAGCTGTGTGGATGCAGTGTAGTCTCTGTGAGACGTGTTTCCAGGTAATGGAGCTGTGTGGATGCACTGTGGTCTCTGTGGGACGTGTTTCCAGGTAATCGAGCTGTGTGGAAGGCAGTGGGGTCTAATCGAGCTGCGTGGGTGCAGTGTGGTCTAATCGAGCTGTGTGGATGCAGTGTGGTCTAATCGAGCTGTGTGGATGCAGTGTGGTCTCTGTGGGACGTGTTTCCAGGTAATCGAGCTGTGTGGATGCAGTGTGGTCTAATCGAGCTGTGTGGATGCAGTGTGGTCTCTGGGGGACGTGTTTCCAGGCAATCGAGCTGTGTGGATGCAGAGTGGTCTCTGTGGGACGTGTTTCCAGGTAATCGAGCTGTGTGGATGCAGTGGGGTCTAATCGAGCTGTGTGGATGCAGTGTGGTCTCTATGGGACGTGTTTCTAGGTAATTGAGCTGTGTGGATGCAGTGTGGTCTAATCGAGCTGTGTGGATGCAGTGTGGTCTCTGTGGGACGTGTTTCGAGGTAATCAAGCTGTGTGGATGCAGTGTGGTCTAATCGAGCTGTGTGGATGCAGTGTGGTCTCTGGGGGATGTATTTTCAGGTAATCGAGCTGTGTGGATGCAGTGTGGTCTCTGTGGGACGTGTTTCCAGGTAATCGAGCTGTGTGGATGCAGTGTGGTCTCTGTGGGACGTATTTCCAGGTAATCGAGCTGTGTGGATGCAGTGTGGTCTAATCGAGCTGTGTGGATGCAGTGTGGTCTCTGTGGGACGTGTTTCCAGGTAATTGAGCTGTGTGGATGCAGTGGGGTCTAATCGAGCTGTGTGGATGCAGTGTGGTCTAATCGAGCTGTGTGGATGCAGTGTGGTCTAATCGAGCTGTGTGGATGCAGTGTGGTCTCTGTGGGACGTGTTTCCAGGTAATTGAGCTGTGTGGATGCAGTGTGGTCTAATCGAGCTGTGTGGATGCAGTGTGGTCTCTGTGGGACGTGTTTCCAGGTAATTGAGCTGTGTGGATGCAGTGTGGTCTAATCAAGCTATGTGGATGCAGTGTGGTCTCTGTGGGACGTGTTTCCAGGTAATCGAGCTGTGTGGATGCAGTGTGGTCTAATCGAGCTGTGTGGATGCAGTGTGGTCTCTGGGGGACGTCATTCCAGGTAATCGAGCTGTGTAGATGAAGTGTGGTCTACTCGAGCTGTGTGGATGCAGTGTGGTCTAATCGAGCTGTGTGGATGCAGTGTGGTCTCTGTGGGACGTGTTCCTGTGTAAGAGAGATGTGTGGATGCAGTGTGGTATCTGTGGGACGTGGTTCTGTGTAAGGGAGATGTGTGACTATGGTGTGCTTGTTTAACTGTGATGTTGCACTACACCGGGATATCTTTTCGTGTTAAGCTGTACTGTGGCTATGCACCGGGTAGATGCTTGTTAAGCTGTACTGTATCACTGCTCTGACATCAATGCTTTTTAAGCTGTACTATATTACTGCACCAAGAGAATACATCTAGTTAAGCATGTTAAAATGGAGCATACGTTGCATGGTTTGGAGACTGGTAAAGGGGTGCATCAAGTATATATGTTTGCACCCTTACTGTTAGATGCCACAATTACTGAACAGAGGGTGACTGACCCGTGGTAACCGGCCTGGCAGGAGTGATGCACCATACTTATCCTTCCACACCCACTGATGCTCAACCAAGTGAACTGTACCCAGCACTCACTCTGGAGGAACACCAAGAAAAAGGTGGAAAGGGGACAAAATAAGAAAGTAGCCAACCACTGACTGATACACAGCTTCCTTGTCTCACCATTCAGGCTGTCATCTGCCTATCAGTGTGCAAGTGCCTGAACAAAATGAACAGATACTTAGAGGCATATCAGCAACAACCGTCGATAATTATCACTACGCGCTATGTTAATTATAGCTGGCTATCGCTATATTTTATCGCTGACATAGCAAACTATCAATAAAAATACCAGCAATAGCTACAAAATGTGTGATTATAGCTAAAAATCCAGCGATAATCGCACAAGGACAGGCGATATCTTGCTGATAGGGCAGGGTGGACTTAGCCATTATAGCCACCTTCAATTGGATATAATGGCCAAGTCAGACTGAAAGCAGGCGTAAGGAAAGTAGCGATAACTGCGGTTAGCGCTACTTTTCTTATCACTATGCTCTTTAGCGTGCAGCTTGTAAATAGGAGAAATGTCAGTTAGCGACAATTCTCACGGTATTTTGGGATGGAACGTCCACTTTGCATCTCATTAGAGATGCAAAGCTGGGGGTTCAGGGGAAGGGCGCTAAGGCACGGATTCACGCGATAGCGTGACCTTGCTGATAATGCGATAAAATTATCGCCGCTTTTCGCCCGAAAACGGAGGCTAAAGCGGCGATAATTGTATCGCGCCCTCTTGATGATATGCCCCTTAGTTTCAAAAAAAATACTTTTCAGCTTTTGATTTACAGTTGCAATCCTTTACAGTGTCTCTCTCAATCTCTATTCAATGTACCTCTTCACTCACATGAGATTCCTTTAAAACATTAGTTCTTTCTCTTCTTATTGTTTCTTCACTAGAAATAACCTAGTCTCTGAATTTGGAACACGGTACGTGGTTTCCTTAATGTCTCTATCAGCTCAATGCAGATTGCGCGATTCACCAAATAATAATTAAGTACCTTGTAAATAATCATGTATCTTATATTTTTGTCCACTAAGCTCTTTTACTGATGCTCAATCATGATTCCTATATCTCAAATTTCTGACTTGCATGCATGCATAAGGAGGTAAACATTAAATGCACTTAGCCTTCTCTAGTCTTTTTTCCTCTTGCAGATCATCGAGAACTCTCACCAGAAGGTGCAAGGTTCTCAGAGGAAGAAGATTTTCTGAATGCAAAGGTAAGCAGGGTTGGTGGTGGAAACCCGGATGATATTTTCACTGAAACTCCGATTGCCTAGCAAAGGGTTTGTTCCAAGGGAGTGATATGTCTACCCTTCTGAAATCAAAGTTGGCTGCCACCATCACATAGCTGTTTTCAGAACCTTCTGGCTTGTTCCAGATGGATTGCCATGAGCTGTCAATGTCTATTTACTGGCTTGTTCCAGAACCTTCTGGGTTGTTCCTGAACCTTCTGACGTATTCCAGAACATTCTAGATTATTCCAGATTGATTACAATGTGCCTTCAAAGTCTATTTTTAAGTGATTAGTTGAAAACCTTGTTTCCTTTTACCAACAGTCTTAAATTATGTGTTTTAATACAGTTATATCATGTTTTAACACTTGTGACTCCGCCCTGCCTTCATTGCTTTGGGAACCATCTTTTTGAATCTCTACGAACGTACCCAAAAAGACCAACCCCATGGGATGCTCTGTGAAACACCTGACTCTGTAAACTCAGTGGCCATGACACTTACATATTCTCCTCTGCTTACACTGCATTAACAGATTTCTGATTAAATTGCTACCGGAGACACTGGGTTTGGAGACCTACCTCATACTTACCATTTTCTTTTCCCATGATGTTACTCTTTTTGCACTGCAAAGGTTGATGCCATACATTGAGAATTATTATAAAGTCAGTAAACTCTCTATGAATACTTCCAATCTAAAATAATGGTTGACAATCCTAATATGATTCCCAAAAGAAGATTATTTCCAAAGAATTCACCCCTGGAAGGAGGAGGTACATTTCGCAATGTATGCAGAAAATTGGAATCATGTTTGAACTGGTATGTGTTTATGCATGTATGTATGTACTGGTCAACCCAGCTATGGAAAGCAAAGGCAGTGCTGAAGTTTGATTCTGTGGCTTCTAATAATGAAGGGGTGGGTGCTTTGTTAAGTACTCATTGATGCCATATACACCCATATTTTACCTTGACTTACAAGGTGCATCATATCTTATCAACCATAGAAAATACTTTCTTACTGTAGCCTTTAGTGGTGGCAATGTGAGAATCAGATGAAGCGACATTCTGTAAATCAGAGCAGCATTTCTTGATGAAATATAGGTATGGTCTTCCAACACTGGTTCAAACTCAGGAAATATCCTGACACCTTAGATTTCCAACATGTCTAATAGAAGACAAGAAAGCAGTGCAGGGTGCATGGGAACTCTAACATATTTTAAGCAATTATACATTTTTTTCTTGGGCCTGGATTGCTGGGAAACCCTGACACAGTCATACCAAGAATACTGAAATAAAATGGAGAATGCTTCTTCTGTATAAACCTGTGCATCTGTGATGGTAAATGGCATTTTGGAGATCTACCGTAATATTGTACGCAAGAGAGAAAATGAGGTATTAATTACAAAACTGAGAATTAATCAAGTGCCCCAGGTATGCTAGAGGAGCAGGAGGTGTAAGAGGCATCCCATTTTGTTACGCAGATCAAAACTACTTTAAATGATATTGCATCTACCTTCTCTGTAGCTGATATGCGGCCAAAAGAAGCAGATATAAAAGCCATTTTAAAAGCTGAAGGTTTAGAAGAGAAACAGAATCCTATCATGGTACAGCTTTAAATTAGGCTGAAGGGATGTGAATTCCTACAGTGCATGTCTTGCGTTTGCTGTGCCCTCTAGCGCTCAGGAGTCAGGGCGCCCTTTCACACAGTTCTCTCTTGTGATAGGAGATAGTGTTGTTGCCTCCGGAGGCTAGAGAGTAGGTGAATCGGCCACTAGTATCCTGTAATCAAATTGATGGGATACAATTCCTCCGAGTCCAGGGGGCAAAGTTAGGCCCTGCAAAATATACCACGTGATTATTTTCTTACGTATGTACTGGATGCATGCTTTATTCCCTTGCAGCATTGAATTGATTTATTTTCTATTTTTTCATTATTAGCTCATTTGGGCATTATTAGGAGTGGCGAACACAGGGCTGGTCCCTGTGTAGTCCTGAGGAAGAGCTTGGCAAACGCTCGAAACATGTTGACAGATAGGAACTAATAGGTACACCTAAACTCATTGTTCTTTAGGCACCCTATTTATTCTACCCCGTTTTTAATTCTACCACCTAGGAGCAAGAATAAATCATTTATAGCTTACTAGGCAGGTATTTTAAATCACTTACACATATCCCACTCCATCACATCACAGTTCTCGCACCACACATAGTCTAATTTAAGTGCTCCCACGTAGTTCGCAAGTCGTAGCACGTCCCAGCCCGTAGAGGACTGGGATGGCCCCCATGATGAAGCATGTCACCGTGGGGCAACCCTGGTGAGTGAGAGGACACTAAGAAAAAGAAAAAAATTCATTTTCTTCTACTATACACATTATTCCAACCCCAATGAGTGTTGTAAATATGATTATAATAACATAGCTAGGCTCTTGATCTCTGGTTCAGAGGTTTTCATGACTTGTACAAACTGTGGAGGGTGAGCCTAAGCATTTTCCCTCTATCTCCCTTTGTTTTCTGTTAACCCTGATGGAGTCACCACCCACCAAATTTAGAAATGACCCCCAAGCCAGCAGTTATTTCTGAAGCAATAGCAGGAGCCTCAGGGGCTCTTGTCAATGCTTTTTTTTAAGATTGACGCATGGCAAAAGTATTTATTTTTATTTTCAAAAAGAAAATTCAGAAGCAGGATTTTCTTTTTGAAAATAAAAAAACAATGCCCCCCTGCTCACCGTGGGAGTCGACTCCCATGGTAAGGGGGCAATTTTCATTTTTTAATGCCCCTTACCACCTGGGTTTTCCTGGCAGTAACAGACAGTAAAAAACGCCTATCTGTACGCCCACCTACATTGACCTTGCGGACATATACCGCTATATGTATCAACAAACCATTTTGCATTTCCTAAATAGCGAATTTTAAGGAATCGCTATTTAGGAAATGCAAAACGGTATGTATGTACAAAATCGCTTTCCAATAGCGATTCCTTAGCATTCCTAATTTGAGATTAGCAAATTGTCATTCGCAAATTACCCCTTCATTTCCATGGGCCAAGAGGCCCATAGGAATGAAAGTGCAATTTGCGATTAGCAATTTGCTGATCGCAAATTAGGGATTTTTCCAAGGGTGCAGGGGTGTCTCAAGAACACCCTGCTGCACCCCTGAAAAAGACATTTGGGGGCATATGGCGCACATACATGCCCTAAGGGCATGTATGGGCGTCATGTGGCACCTTTGGTTTTTTTCAAAAAAGCTTTTTGATAAGAATTCGCAAATTACCACCAACTAGAAGTTGGTGGTAATTTGCTAATCCTTAATGGCATTTTTTCCATAATATTTGTTTGATACATTGCATTTAAGGAATTGCAAAATTTGCAATTCCTTAAGTGCAATCGCAAAATAAGGATTAGCAAATTTTGCTAATCCTTATTTTGCATCAAACTTGTTTGATACATTCCATTTGTCTATTTAGCATTCGCAAAGGCCGAAATTCGCAGAATTTCGGCCTTTGCGAATGCTAAATAGCTTGATACATATAGCGGATAGCCATTTCTCCGACGGCTCCCACCCAGTCAGGTCGTCTGAGAAGTTTGGCCAGGGTGGAGATGGGTAGTCTCAGGGCTCGAGTAGGCGTCCCCCCACTTATTTTACCGGGTAGACGGCATCCCCCTGCCCAAAAGCTGGCTGCATTGAGAATGTGCAATTCCGTCAAGCAGACTTGTTAGACCTGGCATCATTGGCATGAGTCTCTCCTCCATTTTTTCTGTTTGCCTCCTCGGTTTACGATGTTTTTGCTGGTAAATGCTTTGGGCACTGTGCCACTGCTGATCAGTGCCACAGTGCAAGTGCTCCCTATGTGAAATTGCTGTATTGATTGAATTCCATGTTTGGCTTATTTGGTTTACTGTCAGTCCCTAGTAGAGTGCACCAGGAGTGCCAGGGCTTGTAAATACAAATGCTGCTAGTGGGCCTGCAGCACGTGTTGTGCCACCCACAAGAGCGGCCTAGTAAAAGTATGTCTGAAGGTCTACCATTGCTAGACCCCGTGCAGTCTGGTACTGTCACGCAGACTGCGCAAGTACACCTACTTGCCAGTCCCTAAACCTTCCCTTAACTTCATGTTAGTCACCCCTATGGTAGGCCCACGGGCAGGGTGCATTGTAAGCATAGGGTAGGACAAGCCTGACAAGGTTGGCATGTCCTAATAGTGAATTACAGCCATATTAGTTTTTCACTAGTGTAAGGTAACCTGCTCTCCATCAGTTAGAATGGGCTGCCAGGATTATTAATGCTATAATCCTAGCGGGCTCGGGGAGCATGGTGCAATGTCGAGTTTGGTATCCCTGAACTCAGGGTTTAATAACGCATCCGTTTGTGTGGATGGTTTTTGGACTCTGTGTTTGAAAATAGCACTTTTAGAAAGTAGCTATTTTCTTGTCTAACTGTCTACCGGTCTCTGCTGGTTCTGGTGTGCGTGTGACAGGAGCTGGGTGGCTCCAGAGGTCTGAATGAGTCAGTGTGGGGTGAGTGGGACATTTGCATTGAGAGTAGGGGAAGAGTAGCTCCTGATAGCCTGCCCTGCCTGATACAATGCTGGCTCCGCCCCCTGCCGGGCGACTGATGACTCTGTGCCTGCCTGGGACTTTCCTGGCCCACCTCCTGCCGGGCAACTGATGGCCCTGCCCCTGCCAGTGACAATGCTGGCTCCGCTCCTGCTGGGCGGCT
The DNA here is from genome assembly GCF_964261635.1 of Lissotriton helveticus. Taxonomy (NCBI): domain Eukaryota; kingdom Metazoa; phylum Chordata; class Amphibia; order Caudata; family Salamandridae; genus Lissotriton; species Lissotriton helveticus. The sequence goes on from NC_136072.1 coordinate 109,491,690, forward strand.
GAAGACTCTGCCCTGCACAGTGAATAGGCCAGGTGCTTCGGCCTGGCAACACCCACAACAAACCCAAGACGGGGGGAAATTCCCCTGCATGGACAAAGGGATCAAAGCCAAAAAGGGGTATAAGAGAAGGACCCCTGAACCAAGAATTCAGATCACTTCTGACAAGGAAACCTGAACCAAGGACAAGAAGCCTGCTGATCTAAGGACTGCCTACCCCTTCTGCCAGAGTGCTGTTTGTTGGGGGAATCCTGCATTGCTTCTTTATTTTTGCCAAGGAACCAGGAGAGAGGAACTGTGTGTGTACTCTTAATCTTTGCTAAGAAAATCTCGAAGGGCTGTAAGAGTGCCAGTCTCCTGTTGAAGTCACAGGGCTAAAGGACTTCATCTGCTTAAAGTGCTGTTTGCTGGAACTTGTGAATCCAGCACCTCTGAAAGAATCCAGCAATCTCGACGCCGACGGACGCTGCCGAATCCAGCTCGACATCGTGAGTAACGGCTCCAGTGTCCCGCTTCCTCGAGGCCGGCCGCCGGGCACGATCGACGCCAGCAACAACGCCAGTGAGTAGTGAGTTCGGCTCCAGCTCCAAGTAACCTCGTGTCTGCACCGCTGCTGATCGCATCGACTTCGAGCCCTCTCGACGCCGTGAGCGCTGCTCACTCTTGCAACATCGACATCGACGACGCCGTATCCTGCTTCATCTCGTGAGCGCTGCTCCCGCCTGACTTCGGTTGACGCCGCTGCAGATCGCCCCGACTCCGAGGCCCGATCGACGCCAAAGACGCGACGCCGGACATCTCGACGCCGCTGATCATCGAGTGCTTCACTTTTCCAAGGTACTGTGTTGTGGGGGTCTGTGCGACTCCGGGCTCGACGTAGCGCTCCTCGCGGTCGACGCCGAACCTTTGGATTAACTTTGCCTCGACGTCGTGTGACTCCCGTGTGGGTTACATTGTTGCCAAGAACTGTGTTTTAGAGAAGAAGAGTTGCTTTTGATACTAAAGACTTTGTGCTAAGAAGAAACCGTACTTGAACTATTATTTTTCCTTCCAAGAGTATTTATTAAGATTGTGGTATATTTTTGTCGTTATTTGGTCTTGTGCTAAGCCTTATATAAAAATCCTTATTTTTATAATACTACTGTGTCGTGTCCATTTGTAGTGTATTCACTTTATTACTGTATGTGGTCATAAATGCTTAACGCACTGCCTCTGAGATAAGCCTGTCTGCTTTGCCAAGCTACCAAGGGGGTGAGCAGGGGTTATCTAAGTGTGTGATCCCCTTGCCCTGACTAGAAAAGGTGTGTCCCTATTTGTCAGAAGTGTATACCTCTGCCAACTAGAGACAGCCGCTTCTAACATTGGTGGGTCAGCGGTGAGGATTTGAACTTTGCATTTATGACCCATGTGCAGTGATTAGTGTGCGCTACATAGTGAAAGCAGACCATAGCGCAGCCACAATCTAATTTGGAAGGATTCTATTTTTGTTCTCCGCTTTCCTGGAACTTGATTTTTGAAACTGCCAGTTTTGACCATGAGTAATGCTGGAGGCACTACACCTGTTGTTGAGGAGGAATTTGATAGGATTAAGATCAACGACTATCAGTTAAAGGATCTGAAATCCTTTTGCAAGCAATTTAAAGTTCCTACCACAGGCTGCAAAAACAAACCAGAATATCTCAAAGCATTGCAGGCCTGGGTAGAGGCCAGAGATCCCTCTGATGCGGTGGTGGTACCGCCTGGGGAAGGGGAAGAGGAGGTGCCAGTGAATGGGCCCACATCCCCTCCTGGCAGCAGTGTTTCCTCCAAGGGTCTTTCTCCTGAAGAAAGAGAAGAAAGGGAGAAAGAGCGAGCTTACAACATGGAAATGGCAAAACTTAAGATAAATGGGCAGTTGGAAATAGAGAATGCAAGAGGCAGGAGAGAAGCTGATATGGAGATCAAAAGGTTAGAGTTTGAAAGAGAGAAGTTAGCTTTTGAGCGTGATACCAGGATGAGGGAGTTGGAGCTCAAAGCTAAAGAGTTAGAATTGAATCCCTCTGGTGGCAGCATCCCATCTGTGCCTGCAGAAAGTAGGTTTTATTTTCCCAAAGATGTGATCAAAGATTTTCAGAAGAATGAGGATATTGGTCAATGGTTTAAAGCATATGAGTTAGCATTGTTGGCCCACCGGGTCCCTGAGAAGGATTGGGGAGCGGGGTTGTGGGGTCGCTTTGTGAATGAGGGAAGAGATACCCTGTTAGAGATGCCTGTTGAGGATAGGATGTCTTATGCTCATATGAAAGATGCTTTAATGTTAAGGTATGGCCTAACCCCAGAAAAGTACAGACAGGCCTTTAGAGAATGTAAGAAATTGCCTGGTACGACGTGGGTGGAATATGTGTCATATTTTTGCAGAGCCATGGATGGTTGGGTAAAGGGCAGCAAAGTGGAAAGTTATGATGCTCTTTATGATTTGTTTGCTTGGGAGCACTTGTCTAATAACTGTTTTCCAGAGCTGCGCCAGCACCTTATTGATAGCAAGATATCTAACCCTAGAAAACTTGCTGAGGAGGCGGACCGCTGGGTCAGTACCAGGGTCCACAAGGGTCCAGTGGGAGACTCAGCCAAAGGTGGGCAGGGTCCCCAGCAGAAGAGTGGGGGGGACAAGGGTAAACAGAGGGAGTTCCAGAAAGGGCCCCAAAGTAATCCCCAAGGGAACCAAGGGAAGGGTTCCCAGCCTCCCCCAGAGAAGAAATCAGAGGCCCCGACAGGTAAACCTGTTCGTAGGGGCACAATGACCTGCTTCGCTTGTAAGCAGGTGGGACACCGGTTTTATGATCCCCAGTGTCCCTTGAAGAACTCTAGTGCACCACCCCGTGCCGCCCCCCGTCAGTTGGCGAGTGTAGCCCTGGGAGGGGAGGAGGTGGTTGCCCATGGTGGGGAGGGTCCCGCAGAGATGTCCCTGGTCTCTCTAGGAGACATGGAATTGGTCCCTCCACCCCCGCTGCCTAGTAACACTAAGAAATATAGGCAGTGGGTGACCATTAATGGCCATAGAGTGGAAGCTCTCAGAGACACCGGAGCGAGTGTGACAGCTGTCAAGTGTCACTTGGTGTCCAGAGAGCAGGTTGTTCCCCACGCATTCTACCCTGTGATAGCTGCTGACAACTCCCAGAGAGAGTGTGAGGTAGCTCAAGTTTCCTTTGAATGGGGGGGAGTTTCAGGTACTCTTCAAGTTGCTGTAAGGCCCGCCATGCCTGTTGATTGTCTCCTGGGCAATGATTTGGAAGACTCCCCTTGGGCTAAGGTGGAGAGGGAGACACATTTGAAAATGTTGGGTGTGCCAGAGTGGGTGTGTGCAACCACTCGATCGATGACAACAAGTAAGGGTGTTGATGGTCTTCTGGAGCCTGAAAGTATGGCACAGGACCCAGCTGTGAAGAGAAGAGGCAGGGGGCGTGGGAAACCGTCCCCCATAGTTCCCGTGGTCCAGGAGGAGGCAGACCTTGAGGGGTATGCCCTGGAACCCACAGGTGAACAAGTTGCTGAACTGGGAGACCTACCCGAGCTGACCCACTGGCAGCAGGATGGTGGTCCCTCCAGGGAGGAATTCTGTGCAGAACAGAAAGTGTGCCCTTCTCTTGTGGGTATGAGGCAGCAGGCCTCAGCCCAAACCTCAGGTGATCAGTCAGGGTCACATTTTGTTTACTGGGAGAACGACCTCCTGTATAGCGAGCCTAAGGCTGCTGAGCCTGGGTCAGCCCGTGTGCTGGTGGTACCCCAGCGCTTCAGAGCCTTCCTACTGGGTTTGGCTCATGACGTTCCTTTAGCTGGACATCTGGGGCAGGACAAGACCTATGACAGGCTTGTCACCCATTTTTATTGGCCTCAGATGAGAAGGGATACAGATATCCATTGCAAGACCTGTCAAACTTGCCAGGCAAGTGGGAAAAGCGGGCGGAAGCAGAAGGCTCCCCTCCAACCTTTTCCCGTGGTCAGTACCCCCTTTGACCGGGTGGGGATTGACATTGTTGGGCCCCTGGACCCCAAGACAGCCCTGGGCAACAGGTTCATCCTGGTCTTGGTGGACCATGCCGCACGGTACCCGGAAGCCATCCCTCTCAGAACAGTGACGGCCCCCGTGGTGGGACGGGCACTGATGGGTGTTTTTTCCCGAATGGGGTTCCCCAGAGAGGTGGTGTCAGACCGGGGCACCAACTTCATTTCCAACTATATGAAGTCTTTGTGGAAGGAGTGTGGGGTAACTTACAAGTTCACCACTCCTTACCACCCTCAAGGTAATGGGTTGGTTGAAAGATTCAACCGTACCCTTAAAGGCATGATTATGGGTCTTGAAGAACCAATGAGGCGTAAATGGGACGTCCTCTTGCCATGCCTGTTATTTGCTTACCGTGAGGTGCCACAGAAGTCTCTAGGGTTCAGCCCCTTTGAGCTTTTGTATGGACACCCGGTAAGAGGACCTTTGAGTCTGGTCAAAGAAGGCTGGGAGCAATCTCCCAGGAAACCTCCCCAGGATGTATACAGTTACATGCTGGCCTTTAGGAACCAGACTAGGCGCTTCAGAGATCTTGCTCAGGCAAATCTGGAGGCCAGCCAGGAAGAGATGAAGCGGTGGTACGATCAGAAGGCCACTCTGGTAGAGCTTCAGCCTGGTCAGAAAGTTTGGGTCATGTCCCCTGTGGAACCTTGTGCGCTCAAGGACAGGTGGACTGGACCATTTGAGGTTGTGGAGAAAAAGAGTGATGTCACCTACATGGTGGACTTGAAGTCTCCCAGGAACCCCTTGCGGGTCCTGCATGTCAACCGTTTGAAGCCCCCCTTAGAAAGGTCCGAAGTGGGCATGCTCCTAGCTACAGATGCTGGAATGGAGGAGGAGAGTGAGCCTCTTCCTGACCTCCTGTCTGCAAAAGAGCAAGATGGGTCAGTGGATGGTGTTGTCCTCTCTGACACACTGACCCCTGAACAGCAGCAGGATTGTCGCCAATTGTTGGGACAATTCCGTGATCTGTTTTCCTTGATTCCTGGTGTCACTCAGTGGTGTGTCCATGATGTGGACACCGGGGACAGCACTCCTGTGAAGCACAAGGCTTACAGAGTGACTGACAAGGTCAGAGCATACATCAAGGAGGAGGTCTCCAAAATGTTTGCCTTAGGGGTGGTTGAGTCCTCTAGCAGTCCTTGGGCCAGCCCAGTGGTCTTGGTCCCAAAGGCTGCAGCGCCTGGTGCTTCACCGGAACTTCGGTTCTGTGTGGATTACCGAGGACTCAATTCAGTCACCAAGACTAACGCGCACTCCATCCCCAGAGCTGATGAGCTCATAGATTGGTTGGGGGCTGCCCGGTACCTTAGTACGTTTGATCTAACGTCTGGGTACTGGCAGATCGCCTTGACTGATGGGGCAAAAGAGAGGTCAGCATTCTCCACACCAGATGGGCACTACCAGTTCCGGGTTATGCCCTTTGGGATGAAGAATGCCCCTGCCACCTTCCAGAGGTTGGTCAACCAGGTCTTGGCTGGACTGGAGGATTTCAGTGCCGCCTACCTGGACGACATCGCAGTGTTCAGCGCCAGCTGGGAGGAACACTTGCGCCACCTCCAGGAAGTGTTGTTGGCCCTGCGCAGAGCAGGCCTCACAATCAAAGCCAGTAAGTGCCAGATTGGGCAGGGTTCAGTGGTGTACTTGGGGCACCAAGTAGGGAGCGGCAAGGTGGCCCCCCTGCAACCCAAGATTGATACCATCCTGGCATGGGCACCGCCCAAAACCCAGACTCAGGTGAGAGCCTTCTTGGGTCTCACGGGTTATTACAGGAGGTTCGTCAAGGATTATGGTAACATTGTGCACCCCTTGACTTCGCTGACTTCCAGGAAGCAGCCACGACTTGTGATCTGGACTGACGCCTGTCAGACGGCCTTTGACACCCTGAAAACTGCAATGTGCACAGCACCCATACTCCAGGCACCCGACTTTTCTAAAGAATTTGTTGTCCAAACGGACGCTTCAGAGCATGGCGTGGGGGCTGTTCTAGCTCAGGTGAATGAAGAGGGCCGAGACTTACCTGTAGCCTTCATCAGTAGGAGGTTACTTCCCAGGGAACAGAGGTGGAGTGCGATAGAGAGAGAAGCATTTGCTGTGGTCTGGGCGCTGAAGAAGCTAAGACCCTACCTGTTTGGGACTCACTTCCGGGTTCAGACAGACCACAGGCCCCTCAGATGGTTGGTGCAGATGAGGGGGGAGAATCCAAAGCTGTTGAGGTGGTCCATTTCCCTACAGGGGATGGACTTCACGGTGGAACACCGCCCTGGCACAGATCACGCCAATTCTGATGGTCTGTCCAGATTTTTCCGCCTTAGTGATGAGGACTCCCTAGGGTAAGGGTAGTTCTCCCCACATTTCAGCTGGAGGGGACACGTGTTAGACCTGGCATCATTGGCATGAGTCTCTCCTCCATTTTTTCTGTTTGCCTCCTCTGTTTACGATGTTTTTGCTGGTAAATGCTTTGGGCACTGTGCCACTGCTGATCAGTGCCACAGTGCAAGTGCTCCCTATGTGAAATTGCTGTATTGATTGAATTCCATGTTTGGCTTATTTGGTTTACTGTCAGTCCCTAGTAGAGTGCACCAGGAGTGCCAGGGCTTGTAAATACAAATGCTGCTAGTGGGCCTGCAGCACGTGTTGTGCCACCCACAAGAGCGGCCTAGTAAAAGTATGTCTGAAGGTCTACCATTGCTAGACCCCGTGCAGTCTGGTACTGTCACGCAGACTGCGCAAGTACACCTACTTGCCAGTCCCTAAACCTTCCCTTAACTTCATGTTAGTCACCCCTATGGTAGGCCCACGGGCAGGGTGCATTGTAAGCATAAGGTAGGACAAGCCTGACAAGGTTGGCATGTCCTAATAGTGAATTACAGCCATATTCGTTTTTCACAAGTGTAAGGTAACCTGCTCTCCATCAGTTAGAATGGGCTGCCAGGATTATTAATGCTATAATCCTAGCGGGCTCGGGGAGCATGGTGCAATGTCGAGTTTGGTATCCCTGAACTCAGGGTTTAATAACGCATCCGTTTGTGTGGATGGTTTTTGGACTCTGTGTTTGAAAATAGCACTTTTAGAAAGTAGCTATTTTCTTGTCTAACTGTCTACCGGTCTCTGCTGGTTCTGGTGTGCGTGTGACAGGAGCTGGGTGGCTCCAGAGGTCTGAATGAGTCAGTGTGGGGTGAGTGGGACATTTGCATTGAGAGTAGGGGAAGAGTAGCTCCTGATAGCCTGCCCTGCCTGATACAATGCTGGCTCCGCCCCCCTGCCGGGCGACTGATGACTCTGTGCCTGCCTGGGACTTTCCTGGCCCACCTCCTGCCGGGCAACTGATGGCCCTGCCCCTGCCAGTGACAATGCTGGCTCCGCTCCTGCTGGGCGGCTGAAGACTCTGCCCTGCACAGTGAATAGGCCAGGTGCTTCGGCCTGGCAACACCCACAACAAACCCAAGACGGGGGGAAATTCCCCTGCATGGACAAAGGGATCAAAGCCAAAAAGGGGTATAAGAGAAGGTTCCCTGAACCAAGAATTTAGATCACTTCTGACAAGGAAACCTGAACCAAGGACAAGAAGCCTGCTGATCTAAGGACTGCCTACCCCTTCTGCCAGAGTGCTGTTTGTTGGGGGAATCCTGCATTGCTTCTTTATTTTTGCCAAGGAACCAGGAGAGAGGAACTGTGTGTGTACTCTCAATCTTTGCTAAGAAAATCTCCAAGGGCTGGAAGAGTGCCAGTCTCCTGTTGAAGTCACAGGGCTAAAGGACTTCATCTGCTTAAAGTGCTGTTTGCTGGAACTTGTGAATCCAGCACCTCTGAAAGAATCCAGCAATCTCGACGCCGACGGACGCCGCCAAATCCAGCTCGACATCGTGAGTAACGGCTCCAGTGTCCCGCTTCCTCGATGCCGGCCGCCGGGCCCGATCGACGCCAGCAACAACGCCAGTGAGTAGTGAGTTCGGCTCCAGCTCCAAGTGACCTCGTGTCTGCACCGCTGCTGATCGCATCGACTTCGAGCCCTCTCGACGCCGTGAGCGCTGCTCACTCTTGCAACATCGACATCGACGACGCCGTATCCTGCTTCATCTCGTGAGCGCTGCTCCCGCCTGACTTCGGTCGACGCCGCTGCAGATCGCCCCGACTCCGAGGCCCGATCGACGCCAAAGACGAGACGCCGGACATCTCGACGCCGCTGATCATCGAGTGCTTCACTTTTCCAAGGTACTGTGTTGTGGGGGTCTGTGCGACTCCGGGCTCGACGTAGCGCTCCTCGCGGTCGACGCCGAACCTTTGGATTAACTTTGCCTCGACGTCGTGTGACTCCCGTGTGGGTTACATTGTTGCCAAGAACTGTGTTTTAGAGAAGAAGAGTTGCTTTTGATACTAAAGACTTTGTGCTAAGAAGAAACCGTACTTGAACTATTATTTTTCCTTCCAACAGTATTTATTAAGATTGTGGTATATTTTTGTCGTTATTTGGTCTTGTGCTAAGCCTTATATAAAAATCCTTATTTTTATAATACTACTGTGTCGTGTCCATTTGTAGTGTATTCACTTTATTACTGTATGTGGTCATAAATGCTTAACGCACTGCCTCTGAGATAAGCCTGTCTGCTTTGCCAAGCTACCAAGGGGGTGAGCAGGGGTTATCTAAGTGTGTGATCTCCTTGCCCTGACTAGAAAAGGTGTGTCCCTATTTGTCAGAAGTGTATACCTCTGCCAACTAGAGACAGTCGCTTCTAACAAGACTGCTGAAAGGAACTCGCCACAGCATGTACCAAGCCACACCTGCACATCGTTGTGGCGCAGGAAATGGGTTATACGGAGGAAATAAGTCCACTGGTAATAGACCCCCACCAGGAACATATTGACAGCAGTTCAGCACTTGTCCTCCTTCGCTCTTCTAGCTGACTGGTAGCATGAACTGCTCATTACTTCAGACACTATAGACACAGACAGCAGACACTAGAAACAAAGGCACTGCTCACGTAATGACGCAGAAATGAATATATCTGGGTTAAATGTGTCACAAACGGAGTATTATTATCACACGTCGACACACATTGGGATACATAACAAGTAGAAATTATCAGTCCATACCTGCCTTTATACGCTACATTCCACAGTGTGTTAACGTGGCCCCCCAAGTGAACCGGGTCTTCCTGTAATAAGAGGAGACTACCTTTTGTGACATCACTTCCTGTCGTGACATCACTTCCGGTGACACCACCTAACTTGGAGCGTCCCCCCATTTTTTTTTTTTAGGACTTGTGCCCTGGGTGTGTCTCCGCCATTGCCAAACTATGGTCCACCCGCATCTAAATTTTATGGGCAGCCCATTATATTGGTTGTAAGGATAATCCATTGCAACAGAGTATGCTCATCACCCGGTTAGTGAAAAGTTTGCTCTCACATCTGGAAAACCGAGAGACCCATTGGTGAAATGTGCACTCACTGCAAGTAAGTCTCTCAAATTCCCTCCCAATTTAGGTCAAACCCTTTCCCGGAGACTCTCTGACCAAAATGAAAGATTTTATCTTACAATAAATTAAATTAGTCTAGTCAATCAAAATATAGGTTACTCGTCATTGCAACAAAAGCAGACCGTCTGTTTTATTTGTGATGGCATGTTCCACCTTACGTCAGTAGATGGCGCCCCAGGATTTGAAATGTATTTCGGTTAGTAAAGTGCCGCACTTACAGAGGATCTCATTCCAAGGAACTAGGGAACTAAAGATTTGTTTGCCACCCAAATCGTTATGCATGTGAGTTAAGAGTAGGTTTCCGCATTTATTTATATTTTGTTATTTAACCCACTCACCACTAAATCCTGATTGTTGATCGAGCGTTTACAAACAAGGGTGCATTCACGTAAAAAAGTTATATAAAAACCAATCACAATATTATATAATACAACAGGGGTACTTACAACTGTCTTGAGCCAATAGGCAGGGTGGACTGGCCCGCCCCAAATGACAATCTGGAATGGCAGAAAGGTCGTTGTCTTAGGGCTGTTTCTTTCTCGGTTTGTGGGCCTGTTTTATTGTCTGGTGGGGCGGTTTTTACTGTTGATTTCCCTGATTTTCTTAAAACATTACCTCCAACAAGTACAGATCCATACAGTCTTCCCATACGTTGCAAAACACATTTGCAGAATATCTTGACAAGTTCAAAACTCCCCAGTTTTCAAATGTGGCCACTTTATTTTTGTTATTTCACTCAGTGCTTTAAATGGGCCTGAGTGGTACTATACCTGGCAGATATTGGCAGCCATCGGCAACCCCAGTACATGGCCTATCCCTGCTGATGAGGGGTAATACCCCGAAACACGTGTCCAGGGATGGCGAAGACAGCGAAGATAGCAGAAGATCGAAAGATGATGCATCGCGAACACTTTACTACATTGACCAGAGTCCTTAGGGGCGACACCGCCGGTGTGTGAGTAGTGTGCGACCCCACCCCCATTTGTAACTTTAAAGCTCCCTTGAGCAGCGGGCTGACGAGCCTGGGATCCCGCACCTACGCGCCTGAGTGGTACTATACCTGGCAGATATTGGCAGCCTTCGGCAACCCCAGTACACGGCCTATCCCTGCTGATGAGGGGTAATACCCCGAAACACGTGTCCAGGGATGGCGAAGACAGCGAAGATAGCAGAAGATCGAAAGATGATGCATCGCGAACACTTTACTACATTGACCAGAGTCCTTAGGGGCGACACCGCCGGTGTGTGAGTAGTGTGCGACCCCACCCCCATTTGTAACAATATTATATAATACAACAGGGGTACTTACAACTGTCTTGAGCCAATAAGCAGGGTGGCCTGGCCCGCCACAAATGGCAATCTGGAATGGCAGAAAGGTCGTTGTCTTAGGGCTGTTTCTTTCTCGGTTTGTGGGCCTGTTTTATTGTCTGGTGGGGCGGTTTTTACTGTTGATTTCCCTGATTTTCTTAAAACATTACCTCCAACAAGTACAGATCCATACAGTCTTTCCATACGTTGCAAAACACATTTGCAGAATATCTTGACAAGTTCAAAACTCCCCAGTTTTCAAATGTGGCCACTTTATTTTTGTTATTTCACTCAGTGCTTTAAATGGGCCAGTACTGTCCGGTACGGAGTACCGGCACTTTTTTGTTTTGGGAGGGAGAGTACCGGCACTTCTTGAGAGAAATGCTATACTTTTAATAGGAGAGTACCGGCACTTCTCAGAAACAAGCAGGTACTCTGCTACAGAGTACCTGCACTTCTATTTTTCCATTTCAAGCACTGATTTCACTCGCTACCTTGCCACTTTTATTGTGGTGCCAGATTCGCTACCTGGCCGTTTTTTTTAACCAGCATGGCCATTATTTAACGTCCCAGCCAGTACAGAAATAAGGAAAATCACTTAAAGCCAGGATTTAATTCCCCTTTATCACTACATACTTCACACAGGAAATATAAAAAGTAAGGGGCATATTATCAAGAACGGCTTTAAAAATTATCGCCGGTTTAGCGGCAGAAAACTGCTGCTAAATCGGCGATAATGCGCTTGATAATATATGCCCATGAGAATTCCAATAGAAGTCCATGGGGCATATTACCAAGGTCCATTATTGCCACCTTAGCGGGACTTTTTCCCGCTAAAGCGGCGATAATTTTATCGCCCTATTACCTAGCTGTCGCTAACACCAGTTAGCGACAGCTAGTAGGAGATAGCGATCATCTTGCGGCCCGCTTTGCATGTCAGCGATATTTATCGCTAATGACATGCAAATTGGGCGTGCCAAGATGTTAGCGACTGGAAACAGTCGCTAATATCGCTATCTCCAATTATCAACAAAGCCTTACTTTTGGAAATATTTGCGCTAAGCGCGAATATCTCCAAAAGCTAACACCTGCCCAGAGCAGTTCTTAGCCATGTTATCCAATGGAAGGTGGATAACATGGCTAAGAGCATTGTCACGATAATGCATGAATATCGCTGATTTTTCAGCGATATTCATGCATTTCGCAGGATTTTTACCGCTTTTGAGATAAACCTTGATAATATCAAGGTATCTCAGCAGTAAAAATCGTCGGAGCGCGGCGATATAATTTTAGCCGCTAACCATGCATAGCGATAATTATCGCCATTGCTTGGTAATATGCCCCCATGTTCTGGTGTGAACATGGGCTTCTATTGGAATTCTTCAAGGCATATTATCAAGCACATTAACACCGCTTTAGCAGCAGTTTTCTGCCGCTAAACCACAATAATTTTAACGCCGTTCTTGATAATATGCACGTAAGAACTTAAAAACGTGCTCTAAAGCTGCCTCAATGATCCCATACATGTCACCTGACCTGCATAGCTGCCTAGGTTTCAGATCGCTTATGTGTGACATTTTCATAATTTCAGTATAATTGTGAGTGACATTTAACGAATATGAGTGACACTTTCTAACTAACAATATAATGTCACCCACACTTAGTAGCAGCGTGCCACAGCCCACAGTCTAGGTCAGACACCAGTTGCTGAGCATGGCTGCAGACAAACAATAAATTAAACAGAGATTCCTTGCCTTAGGCAGCTTGCGCCTCCCTGCCTGGCAATCAATCAAATTAATGGCATGATCAGATCGTGATCAATTGACAGAGTCTGTCCAGGGCTCTCCGCCACGTGGGACCGAGGCCGACCACAGGAAGTGAGCAGGTCCCCTGCGGGGTTCTTCTCTCTGTACAGTTCTTCAATTAGGCCCCTCTTTTACAGCAGTTTAGACTGACCCAGTTTGGGGGGTTTATCTAGAAGCTTCGCTTTGCGGCTGGACAGTCACATCTGTTTGATACTGTGGTTTGAGCATAAGGTGTTTTTTTTTTACATTAATTAGGCGAGTGTGTGTTTTTGTGTTTTTGTCTTCAAATCTATGAAGTTCATTTGGCTTATTGTGATAGCAGGATATTTTCACGTCATAATATATTGAGAATCCTATATCTCCTATTGTACTCTACCGCCATCTTGTGGTATTTGAAAAAAACACCCTAGTTCAGCTTTTATGCCACCCGTCCCAGCAAAGCAAGAAACTGGAACTGTCGCACTTCAGGACATGGTTCTTTTGTGTGACAATGTCAGGCATTGCAGGAAAAGTTACCGGAAATACGATATACTAACCCGAGATGTGTGGCACTTGGCAGGGCTGGGAAACTGCCTTTGCTTCAATGATCGTCAATGGGAAAAATTGGGGGGCATATTATCAAGAAAGGGCGTTACATTATCGCCGCTTTTATCGGCAGGAAAAAGAAGAAATCTAACATGGGCTTCGATTGGAATTCATAGAGCATATTATCAAGCCCATTATCGCCGCTTTATTGGCAGTTTCCTGCCGATAAAAGCAGCGATAATGTAACGCCCTTTCTTGATAATATGCCCCTAAGTCCCTTTATTTCCTTTCCCAAAATCTCGCTCTTTGTTGTTTCAAAATGTTGGTATGCATGTCGCCCCTGACTGATAAGTAAAGTAAACATAAACAGAAAAGCCATGTTACAAATGAATACAGATGATTTTATATGAAGTTCTACTCAAGTATCATGTCCAAACCTTTGCGGACACTTAAAACATGAACAAATGGCCGGTATTCTTCTTTTGGGAAGGTGGTAACACTTTTTGGAGCACAGTCCTACTTTTTTCCCAATCTGGCTCTTCAATAGGTCTGGCTTTTATATAGAAAAGCATGCAAACATAGGCATGCACAAATGCTGTTCTGGTAGTGGTGTAGGTGTTGGTGGTGAAAAGGCTAAATGGTGTTAGAAATGCTCTTTTGTCCTGACAAAAACATTTTACACAGTGGAGAGGCGAGGAATTCATAAGACTTCCCCGGTGCCAGCTCTGAGCATGGGCGAGAGGAGCCCAGATCTGGGGCGCCAATATGTCAAGGGGCACAGCAGGGAGCGGCCTGACTTAATGTCATGCAAACAGCAGCTCGTCCCTCCCACTCGGTCTCAATCGGTTCCCATTAAAGACTTTATCACCAGCCCTCAATGTGCCTCAGCGTAATTGTTAGCACCCCATCAGCCCCCTGCCCTCCTCCCATCTTCCTCACACCTCTTGCCGTCACACCGCACTGACCCCCTGCCCCCACAACAAACACCATATTTTTTTTCTGCCCTGGGCGCGGTCCCTGTCAATCCGATTTAGGGCCCACCCTAATAGGACCACTTTTCAGCCCCAGCCTCTTTGTCCTGTCAGATGGCAAGTGCAAAGCAGCGAGGAAATGCAGAGGGGAGGGCGGGGACTGAGGAAGCTTAGGCCCATATTTAAAGTTTGTGGATGGGATACTCTATCATAAACTTGGCAGATGTCCCATCCTCTTTACTAGAAGTTCATTTTAGCCTATGGCACTTGTAATATGGCGGATAGGTTATTCATCACGTTTATCCAATGCGCCAAACTCAATATAAGGCCCTGAGTCCTTTCACCTTCCATGACTCCCAATGACAATGAACATAAGTTGCTGCTATGTCTACACAAGCCGGCTTACGCAAGCACAGCCGCATCCACAGTGGGAGGAAGAGGGATCAAGAAGCCACTCACGACCACGCTCTCTACCTTGATGTCTCGTGGCAGGTTCTCATTCTCTCCTCATAGAGCAAAATGCTAATAAAGCCGGGGGTGTCTCTTCTATCCCATGGCCACAGATTACAGGGCTGTATTGGAATGTTGAGGGCTCCGCTGCAGACAATGACATACAGAGGATGATTAATGGCTGGTATATGCCCCGGTGCCAACATCCCACTATTTCTCTTTCATCTCCTTCTTTGATTTCAATCATGCATTCCTCTGTTTGTGGGGTGTTCTAATAGCCTCACAGCCCTTTAGCCAGAGCTGGAGCAGTCGTTGCCTCACTTGTTATAGTCTCGGGAGGGCATTTCCCTGCTCAGTGCTCCAAGCTTGCTATAGATGGATGTTACCGTCCCCTACATCTGGCTATGGGTACGCAGTGCCCACAATTCGATATTTTGTTTTCAAATACATATCTTTAAAGGGCAATAGATATTGTTTTCTCAAGTTTTTATGTAAGAGGGTTGATTTGTGAAGTTGATTATTTACACAAAACTAAGGCAAAGAGCATGATCGTCTCTGTGCCCTCACGTAAAAAAAGAAATTAAAAAAAATTAAAAATCCTTCACTCTTTTATCCCTCCACTATCCTTTTCAATCAAAATTAACAGACTAACATGTTCACTTCTCAAATTCCATATTCCATATTCAACTATACTAATATACTGCCCAAATAACTGAATAACATATCTACTACTCAAATTACTTCATAACTATACTAATTTTCAACACTAATGCTTTATGGGTTCCGGAGTGGCGTGCTACTCGCCAGAAAAGCGCTTCAACACCCATCAGGGGTAAGAAGTGCTACATGAATGCAAATCTTTCTTCCTCTTTTATCCCTCCGCTATCCTTCTCACTCCAAGTAACATACTAATATCCACCACTGAAATTACCTCATATTTCACCATATTAATTCACCACTAATCCTTTATAGGCTTCCTGAATAGCGTGCGTCAACAAGCGATAAATAAATACAAACCTTTGTCCTCGTATATCCTTCTGCTATCATTCCAAATCCAAATAACTGACTAACCTATCCCCACTTACAATGTACTTGCATGTTTCACTATACTAATTCAACACTAATCCTCTATGGGTCCTGGAGTAGCGTGCTACCCGCCGAAAAAGCGCTTTGACGCCTCGTCAGGGGTAGTAAGCGCTATATAAATGCAATTACAATACAATACAAGGCCTTGTGCTGCTGTAGCAGATGCACTCACTTTCTGACAGCCATGCCTAGTTGGATCGATATCTAGAGAATAGACTGTACTCAGAAACGTCCACAGGAGGGAGCCTTTGCGTGATCCCTTAGGGGTTCACTAATTTGCATAATTTATTCCTTGCGTACTACCCATAATTCTTGCAAGACCTATATAAATTACGCGTAGTACAAAAGGACTCCACTTTTGAGTCTGTAACAAGTAAAATGTACACGAAGCATGCAAGTTTCTAAATAGGTTTGCGGCGAGAAAAAAATTCTGCAACCTCCCTGGTTTTAGAGGTCTCATGTGATATTTCTGTTTCAACCAAGTCTTGCAGGAAAATAATTATCTTGCGCAGCATAGGTATAAAAAAAATGGAGACCACACCTACTATGAAAAGCCCAAAAAAAGTAAGTTTAAGCAAGACTACACCTCTGTACTAAAAATTTGGCATACCTGAATGTCTCTGATCTAAAGACCCTGTGCCAGTTGGAATCTCTATCTGCTGTGCCCTGTGACTCTTGCTACTTCATTCCCTTACACCTCATGGTGTTGCTCTTTTTTGAGTCTCATCCTTGAGACCAACACATTTCATCCTGCTTTCTACTCTGATGAGCCAATACCATGCCTGCATGGGCTCAGAGTATCTTAAAACAGTCACTATCACACCCTAGATTGTCACTGTCTATTACAAAGTCCTGCACTCAATCAAAGATAGAATAAGAAATATCAGTGTGAACACAAGACAGGCACATTGGCACATTTGTGGTGGTTATGGCACCACTAATAGCATGGAAGTGTTTGTCACTAGTGTGTACTCATGATTATCATCTCCCCAATAAATTCCATAATGAAGTGATGTCTTTCTCCACCACTGCTTCATTCCCATTTATGCTCTTGGCCGAGACCTTATCTTCCTCGTCTTCATCCTCAGCACCCACTTCATCAGATCCATCACAGCTATCAAGTAATCAGGTACAACTGTGTTCCAACTCTGGTATGTGTTCCGCAACAGTCATCCCCTACATCATGTATACATAAAATTGAGCAGTAATTTTAGGCTGCAGGGTGCTAAACCTAAAATGTCCCTGTCGCCTAGGAAACTGTGATCTTATAATTGTGAGGAACCCGGTGGTTGGCACCCACACCCTACAAAGTCAATATCTACAGACTGGCCTTCTTGTATGCTAGCCTTGAGGAAGTTTCTCTAGGAACGAAACCTGTGTCGGCTATGGCTACATTGTTTTGCACCTGCTTGGTTGGGCCTTGTTACTTACAGTACGACTGGATGTTCTCCAACTTACCCACAATAAGGAGCACACAGTGCATTTTTGATCAAAGGACTGCCATTGTACACAGATCCCAGGTTGAAACTTGTTACTGAGAGTATGTTTGAACCATATATTTTAATTTTTCCAAGGACTGGCTTACCCGTGAACTTTCCTCACTAAGATGTATAATTTAGATAATTAGGGTATTGGGTACTCTTGAATACTACTGGCTCACCTAAGCAAAAAGCAGCAGATATCAGTCAGCTACAACACCACCAGCAAATATAAATGTAGATGCTGCTTCCTATGTGATTGAAACAAGAGTCTATATGGCATCTAATTTGTGTGTTCCCCACAATTAAAAACAAATGTATCAAATTTACTCAGGACAATTCTCCAGAAATATAACATCCAGACAGTTGCAGATGCTTTTAAAGATGCTTTGTGCATGGTAGTAACACCGCCTAGTCAGATACTGACAACGTTTAGTGAATTTACATTGGCATTTTTAAAAGAAAATGGTGCTCATCGTGCTACTTGTTTGTATTGGAAGTAGAGCCTATGTATTAAGATTATAGATCTTTTAAAAAAAAAATAGCAATATTTTATGTTTTAATTAATAATGTACAATTTTAAAATAAAGGAACTCACTTTCTAGTTACAATATCTATTGTACTGATTTCAAGTGATTAAGTGATTTGTGAATTACCTACCAAGTATGAGACAGTCCATGGCCTCTACCACCCTCTGTATTTCCCATCACTTCTGGAGGCAGTAGTAGGAGCAGTGGGGCATGGGTGCTGAAGCTCACCTGATAAGGTGAATGTTGCTAGCTGTCTCTTCAGCATTTTTATTGCTGAGTTTGACTAACAAAGGTTGCAGTGCAACAGAGACCTGAGTATGAAGCAACTTCAATTCTGTCCTAAATTCACATGGGCAGTGTGTTTGTCAGCTAGAATATGTGAATGCAGGGGTGTTAGACATAGCATCAATTGGTGTGATTTCACTGTCTTTTTGCTCCTGGCCTCCTGTTTTTGACTGTATGCTGTATTTTGTTTTGTTGGTTTTAGAACTCTGGGCACTTTACCACTGGTGACCAGTGCTAAAGTGCAAGTGCTACCTGTGTAAAATGTATTTGTGATTGTTTTAAACAAGATTGGCATATTAGATTTACTGGTAAGTCTCTAGTAAAGTGCACAAGAGGTGTCGAGGACCTGTAAATCTAATGCTACTAGTAGGCCTGCAGCACTGGTCGTGCCACCCACATGAGTAGCCCTGCAAACATCTCTCGTAACTGCCACTGCAGTGTCTGTGTGTGCAGTTTTAAACTGCCATTTCACAAACCATTTTCCAGGTCTGAGCCTTCCTTTTTAATATGTACAAGTCACCCCTAACAGGGGTGGCTCCTCCATTAGGGCGGAGGATCGTTGCCCCACTGCTTTCTCGCAGTGCGAGAAGCAGAAACATAAAATGGTATTTTAAATACCATTTTATGTTTCTGCTTCTTGCACAGCGAGAAAGCAGAAGTGTATGCCTGGTTGGGGGCAGTCCCTGGGCGGGTCAGGGAGGAGTGGCTTGCCCAATGCTGTGGGCCCTGACTGTTTGGTCAGCCCTCTGGCGTTGACCAAACCAGTCATGCGCACTCTGGATTTTCTGCAGCCTACGCAGAGAAAATGGCCTCCCCATAGGCGCCCGGCTGGGCATCATCCTCACCAGTAACAATGCTTCCATTGCAGCATTGTGATTGGCTCAGGGGAGGGGAGGGAGGCTGTCTTCTTCCTGTTCTTGCCGGAGGCAGGAGAGCAGGAAAGCAGCAGGAAAACGAGGGGCTCTAGCCAGGAGTGGAGGCGGCACGGGACCCAGTATGATACTTTTTTTTTAATCCCCCCCTTGCGTGAACCCCTGTGCAACCACCCCACCCGCAAGTCATGCCGGCTTCGAATGACCCCTAGGGTGGGCCCTGACAGTCAAGAGTTCAGGGTGCAGTGTATTTAAAAAATTGGACATGAACTGTTAAGATTTACATGTCCTGGTAATGAAAAACTCTTATATTCGTTTTTTGCAACTGCAAGTCTTACCTCTCCCAAAAGGATAACATTGGGTTTCCTTATTACATTTAATAAGTGAGAACTTTCAATTGGGAGCAGGTTGACAGTTTGGTGTCTAAATATTTGTCATTTAAATCCCTCTTTAATAGAAAAATCTGAATTTAGGTTACAATTCTGAAAATACCATTTTTAGATAGTTTTTAGTTTGTCCTAACCATTTGGAGGCTACAGCCTGTCCCTCGGTCATGTAACTAGTTGTAGCTGGCAGTTGGTCCTTGTGTATTGCTCCCAGACAGTGAGACAAAGGAAAGAAATGTATTGGCAAGATGGCCCACTCTGACTTAACAAGGGGCCTGAGCTGTCACCTACCATACTTGCACATCTCAAAGGCCCTGCCTAAACACAATCACAAAGGGTTTGTCACTACTCTTTTGTGTTTCCATACAAACTGAGACGAGGGCAGGAAGGAAGGGGATACCGTACATCTCATGGGGGTGTAAACCTCCAGAACCTTCTTCTACTTTAAAGTGGGCACCAGATATAAGTAATGGACCTTCAGACCTAAATCTTCAGTACACATCTGGACCTGTGGAAGACTCAGAAGAAAGACTTCTGTGCTGCATTCCCATAAGGACTGCCAAAAGGACTGCCAGTCTGCTGCCTTGCTGTGCTACCCTGCTCCACTGCAGCTCTCCTGCCTAAGTGAGATCTGGACTTGCATCTTGGACACAGGACTACAGAGTGACTCCAAGTGCTAGTTGTCTAGCCTCCTGGTGAGAGTCTCAGGGACAGGACAGGGTCCAACCACCTTGACCCTGCTGACGGTGAATCCTAACCTCCCAAGTGATGCTTCCCCAGTCCTGGACCCTTGGAAATGGCCATGAAGGTGTTATCCCAGCCCAGCCGTGACAGTGCAGAACCAACGCATTTCCTCACAAGTCTCCGCATCAGAACTGCTGTACGACTTTGCATCGCTGCCACGCTAGGACCTCGCATTGACCAGCGTTGCTTCCCAGAACTACTGTGCAACACATCTCTCTTCAATGACCTCACATGGCCTCTACTGCATGCGCATCCTTGACGCAGGACTCCACATCGCACCGCAACCAGAATTTAAGGAACTTTGTTCAGCAGGCCTAACTGGGCCCAGTAGCTGGCCTGTGCTCCTTCGCAGACAGCCTGCACTTGTGACTTTCTCCTGATATAGCGCAGCCAGATAACCATCATTGGCACTTTGTGCTTTTTGGTCCTATTTTCACTTAAATTTTAAAATTGCATATCTTTGTGGTATTGGTCCTCAAATATTTAATACATTTTACTCTGTTTGTCTAAATTGGTGTAGGGTTATTTTGTGTTGTGTTTCATTTTACTGCAGTTTGAATTGCTGGATAATTACTTTTGATTTAGTCTCTAGGTTAAGCTTGACTGCACTGTGCCAAGCTACCAGAGGGTTGAACATATGTTCATTTGGGGTTTGCTTGTGACTTCACCCTGACAAGGTGTAGTTGCTGCTTGGGTAGGGATTTCCCCCCTTAACCAGTAACTTAATTTCTTACAGTGAGCTAATGTTGGGGGATAAAATAAAAGCTTGGTATTATGGGACAGCCATTAAATATTTTGGGAAACTGACAAAAGTATGCTTATGGGTAATGCTTTATTAAAAAGACAAGCAGGTATTTGAGATCAGGATTAGTATATTTACAGAAAAAGGCAGGCTGACATTTGAAAAAAGGAGTTTAGTTTCAAATAACTAAACGCTATTTTTTAAAGGCAAAATGTGCGTATTTCCAGAAAAAAAGCAAGCTGTTGTATAGGGCAAAATAAACATATTTACAAAATCTAAGGCCCAGATTTACAAAACTCTTACACAACGCAGCACAGCACCCAAAAATGCTGTGCCGCATTGCGGGAGAGAAAAACATTAGGACAGCACCATATCTACAAAGATACGGCACTCTCCTCCCCTCTTCCTAGCGCTGGCGCTCAATCAGGCTACCGAGCGCCACGCACACACCTTTGCCCCACAGTGCAAAGGTGTCTGCCAGAGTCTAGCATGGGTTTTATACAAGAAGGGTACCATTCTAGTACAACATACTATGTTGTGCAAAGGTGAAAAAAGAGCTTGTGCTGCGAGACATGTGAGAACTTAATGAC
The DNA here is from genome assembly GCF_964261635.1 of Lissotriton helveticus. NCBI lineage: Eukaryota > Metazoa > Chordata > Amphibia > Caudata > Salamandridae > Lissotriton > Lissotriton helveticus. The sequence goes on from NC_136072.1 coordinate 109,512,975, forward strand.
TAAAGGCATAAAATATGAAATCTCCCACTTTCTTTCATTTCCCCATCCTGAAAATTGCAATGCTTCAGCTGCCTGCGTGCTGCCTGTCCAGTATGATAACGTTCATAATTCCCATATATCCAGGGCATCTGGAAAGTTGTCTTAAATGTCTGAATATATTCATGCAATTCTAGGTTGCCCCACCCTCACTTCCTGATGAAGACCCACCCAGATGTTTTCAAGTAATCGCGCTATCTTGGGTCGAAACGTTGATGCTCTTAAAACCACCGGGACTAAGACATAATCAAATTTGGACATTTAAGACAACCTTCCCGTTGCCCTGAATACATGGGAAGTTTTAACGTTATCATACTTGATAGGCTGCATACAGGCGGATGAAGCACTGCAATTTTCAGGATTGGAAAATAAAAGAAAGCGGGAGATAGATGAGAAGAAAATTTTAAATACATTATGAAAAATGGCAAGAGTGCTCATCAAATTTGATACTCAAATTATCTGAATGTCCAAGAAATCTATGGCTTTTTAGCCAATTGTTAGGAATATTGTGTTGCAAATGCCCCAGGGTTTAGGGCTAGATTTAGCCAAGCTCTTTTGATTTTACAGAAATTATTTGTAAAAAATAATTAGTTATAGAGGCTTCCAGCCAGCCCTCTTCATCCACTGGTCTGTTATTGTGTCATTCACATTTTTCTTCTGCCCACTACAGCATACAGTATCAGGCAATGGGTTCAGCTGTTGGATAACTTCAGTACAACGGTCAGCATTTGCCCTTTCACCAAGAGCACATCCGCACACAAAGTAATTCCCTTCAGTGCCAAGTACTACCATATCAATGTGTGCTTTTCAAGACCCTAAATTATTTTGCCTTTAGTTATTTTGTTTCAATCGATGCAGCTTCCCAAAAAATAAAGTTTTTGAAAAAATGTGTCAAACAAAACAAGTATTGACTAAGGCAAAATGGGTTATATGTTCTTACAACGAATTCCGTTGCAACGCATGCCTTTACCAAGCATGCGTTACAATGGAATGGTTTATCAACGCATAACTTTTTCCTCTAATTCATGCGTGGTGACGTGGTACGTCGTTAAGAAGAAACTGAAGTTTCTTTCCGTTTCCTCTTAAACGACGACGATTTCAGGTGAGGTTTTTATTTGGGGGGGAGACCCCCCCAAGTCCCCCATGTTTATTTTGAACCTTTACCACATATGCCTTTACTACACACCTCGTAGTAAAGGTATGCGTGGTAAAGACTTTCGTGTTAACCATGCATGCATTGTAATGCATGCGTGGTTAATGTATTCGTGGAAACGGCCGCGTTGTAATGGCCGTTTCCCGGCAAAATGCTGTCAGTGGCCACCAGGCCTTATTGGCTTTGTTAATGTTTGTTTAAAGTGAGAGTGGAAACCTAAACCCTCTGGAGCGGACAGGGTTTGTTTGGACACATGAATATACTGAAATATATCTTGAGTGCCCCTGTAAAACTGTTTGTAAGACAGACAGCATCTCAGCTCTAGGCGTGGAGTGGACTCACACATACCTTGATGGTGGATGAGACCAGCTAAGCCAGTAGAGTAAACACACGAAGAATTAATATGAAAATGAATGCCCCAGTATAGCTATAGGTGAGATTGTGGGACCCCCAAGCAAGGAAGGAGTTGTAATGAAACTCAGTCCTTACTGAAACAAATCCCAAATATCCTTTCAACCTCAAAGGGAACTAGTTAAGGCATGAAGCCTCCACAAAGTATCCAGGTACTCAAAGGCATGACCAAAATATTTAAAGTGTCATTTTATAAACTTTGAGATCGAAGAAGGTCAAAGAGTGTAAATTGGTCAATTTCTACAATTTTCAAAAGGTAGAATCAGTGCCAATGCAGCTTGATATTAAGTATTGCTGTAGTTCTTCAGGTTTACCATATGAATGTAAAATATTAAAGTGTTATTTCTTTTAACACTTTTAGTAAGAAACTGAATCGCATCTGAGCCTCAGGGGTCAATTCTACTCTGTGTCATTGAGCAGCAAAATTTCGAGAGATCTTCTACTGAAACAAAAAAGATTTTACCGGCTTTTTAAAAGGCCTTCATGGAGGTTAGTTGTCCAATTCTCAAACACAGTAAACTCCACAGTGCAGGACCTCGAAAGAGAAATAGCAATCACCATTGGTTTAGCAGCAGGTAGCTGCAGGGGCGGCCTTAGGCATGTGCAAGCTGTGCACCTGCACAGGGCCACCAAACCCCAGGGGCCGCCACGCCAATATATATCCTTAATATAATAATCCTCTGAGGATGGATACATATTTGCGTGGCGGCCCCTGGCAGGGATTTGGCGGCCTCCGGCTCTGTTCCACTTCCAAACACCCTGACCCCACCCCTCCCCCTCTTTACTGGCCTCCGCACTCTGCCCCGCCCGGACCCCCTCTTCCGGGGCCCCCTACCTACGCTCCCTGCCCAGTGCCGCCATGAGCCTAGAGCCGCCCCTGGTAGCTGGCATCACCTGCAACAGCTGGACAGCACATCTGGGTTGGAGACAGCAGGCACTGGTTCCCAGTCTCTCTGGGAGTGCAAATCCAGGGCACTCAGGCTAATCCCGACACTGCTCCCATGCTGCCAGCAGGGGAGCCAGAGAAGAGCAGAAGATTGGGGCTGCGGGATTTTTTAATTTTTTTTTTCACTTTCTTGTCATCCCCCGCCCCACCCCCACGCCTGCCCCGCCACTCTGCCCTACCTCCAGCCACTACTGCTGACAGATAAAAGTAGAGAGACTTTCAGATCCACCGCCTTTCCAGGCGATCTGTAAGGACTTGCAATCTGATCTGGTAAATTGCAATGATAAGTGTATGTTAGAAATGGTATTATTTTACCCCAAGCCAAGCTGGCAAGGAATTGAGTACTCAAATGGAGTTCAAGAGAGGATTCAACATTATAAAGAATAGATCAAGTGGAGTTTTTGCAGATGTGCTTTATGTATGTGTACATTGTGCTAATACAAATTGTTCGTACTCTACAGGCTAGGGTATTAAATGCTTCTTAACACAATTTTATGTCAAGTGCCTGATCAGAATTAGTACCCAGGTTAATGGCTCCAAATTTCATTCACTTACACTTCAACAACTTCACTACAATTGATTGATTGCTTTATTTCGATATGCACATATCATAAAAGCAGTACAAAAGATAAAAACAGCATGTCGAAAAAAAGTATGACTGTACATTTAGTATGAGAATAAAACACATTAGGTCAGCATAAATTAATTAAAAAAGAGGATTAAATTGATATGGACAGTCTTCTAAGTCTAATCAACCAAGCCCATTTTAAAAACTTAGCAACAGCACAAACGATAGGAGGGGCTGTGTTGGTTAAAAGAATCCGGAGTGCAACAGAGTGCTGACGGGTACCCAGTTCTCTGCAGATAGGACCAAGCCAACGTGATCTGGGGCGACCATAGTCCGGGCATTCAAAAAGAAAGTGTGGCACCGTCTCTGGTTTATCACGACAAAGAGCACAGAAGCATGATGTGGGCTGGGATTTATTCCACCTGGAGCAAAAGTCGGCCAAGGGTAGGGTTCCTAACCGGAACTTGATGTACAAGGACCGATCCATGGCAACTGTTATTATGTCCATGTACGGCTCGTAGGTGACAACGTCTTTTAACAACAGAAAAGCTGCGGTGGTTTTGCAGTGCTGCTGGCTTCTCAAGCGCTTCACACAAACCCACTCCCAAAAAAGTTTTTTTAAGGTCTCCTTCGGGGGAGCGGAGTGGCTATGCCAGCAGAAATCCAGGCCTAAGTCCCCTAGAAGATGTTTAATGTCCTTCAGCCATTTGATGCTATGCCAACCGTCGGAGTGCATCACCTCAGCTAAACCATTGGCATAAGATTTTAGCTCCGGGACCCTCCACAGACGTGCCCAAAGCAAGAGGGGTCGAAGACGAGCCTGATCCCTTATAGCTTTGCAGCCAGTATCCATGAGCACTGGGATGGTCGGGCTACTCGATGGAATGGCAAGGAGATCTTTGATGAATTTATTTTCGGCCTTGCTCAGTGAGTCCACTTTGCCCAAGCCCCACAGTTCGGCTCCATAAAGTGACGCAGGGACCGCACGTGCTTTGTATATATCTAGTAGAGGGGCAACACAATGTTTTGATGAGTTGTTGAACTCCTTGAGGAGGGCCCCCCCACCCTTTTGTGGGCCATTGTCATTTTATTGATGTGGGCGGTCCAGCTCATCGCATCGTTAAGTCGAATTCCCAAGTAGTCGAATTCTGCCACTCTTTCTAGGGGTATGGAGTTCAGAATGGGAGGGCGGCCAAGTTTGTGTGGTGGGTGCATAACTAGGTACTTAGTTTTATCCACGTTGATGACAAGTCCCTTGGTGGTACAAAAGTCCTGAAAGCGGTTCAGAAGTGTCTGGAGACCTTGGGGGGTTTTAGAGATGAGGAGGGTGTCGTCGGCGAACAGCAAAGTTGGAATTTTTACGCCTCCCAGAGTGGGAGCGTCTGCTGGTTCGCCGAGTAGATGATCTACCACCCCGTTAATATAGAGGGAGAATAGGGTAGGGGCCAGGACACAACCCTGCCTTACTCCCCTCTCGACCCTGATCTTATCGGTCTTTTCCCCGTTCAGCCCCCATCTAACCTGGGCATAGGTGTTGGTGTGCAGGTTGATAAGGAGGTTTAGTATATACGGGGGCATCCCTAGACCGTGAAGCACCCTCCAAAGTTCCTCCCTAGGTACCAGGTCAAAGGCAGTCTTTAGGTCAATGAAGGCCAAGTAAAGACTGCCTTTGCCCAGCACCACCACCTTCCAGTATAGTAACAGGAGCCTAAAGACCTGTTCGATAGTTCCTGTACCTGAACGGAACCCAGCTTGCATATCGGACAGGATGTGGTTATCGTCCACCCATTGGGATATCCTCCCCAAAATGGCTTTCCCCGCCAGTTTCTGGCTCAAGTCTATTAGGCTTATAGGCCTATAATTCCCAGGTAGATCACGGCTGCCCTTTTTGTAGATGGGGACCACCTCCGCACCTCTCCAGGAGTCTGGCACGGGGCCTCCCACAATAATTGCATTGAGGAGTGCAGAGATTAGTACCCCCCATTCTTCCGGATAAGCGCGGAGGATATCGCCTGGTAGGCCATCCGGACCAGCTGCTTTCAATGGAACCAAGGTTTTAATCTGCTTTGTAACATCCAAAACAGAAAAAAGTTCCAGGTCTTGAACTAGGGTAAAGGGCGGGAGGTTAAAAGAGTCGTTTAGTGGGCCTTCAGCGGCAGAATAAAGTTTTTGGAAGTGGGAGAACCATGTCTGGGCATTGATGGTACAGGTCCTCAGAGTGTCGTCAGGACGGTTCCTTTTGCCCACCATGTCCCAAAAACCTTTGGCGTCTTTCCCACGACTGGCAGCCAGGAGGTCCTGCCAGAAATTATCCTCCCACTCCATCCTAGCATTTTTTTGACAGAGTGCATAGTGTCTCCTGGCCTCCCTAGTCCTGGACGGTAGTTTGGACTTGACTGCTTCAATGAGAAGTGACTTCGCCTCCCTACACTTCTGATTGTACCAGCCCTGTCCAGATCGTGAGCTTGGTTTCCTTCTGCTCGTATTAGCTGGAACTACAAAGAGGTCACTAATAGCCTGGGTTATGGTACAAAACCTTGGAGCCACCTCCATCAACCCTTCCTCTTGGGGGTCAAGATTGACTAGGGCTGAGGCAAGGAGCTGCCTAATGGCAGAAGTTTTCTCCTCTGAAAGTGCCAACTTCGCCCACTTTAGCCGCCGTCCACAGTTTGTGACTACTGACAGGTCCGGGGCGGGGTTCCGAGAAGTTCTGCTCGCAGTGCTAGTTAACCACCTGTAGGACAAGGTGAGGGAGAGGAGATTGTGATCACTCTCAACCGATGGTATAATCACCATGTCCTCCACCATGCTCCACAGGTGTAAGTCAAGGAGAAAGTAGTCAATCCGTGACGTATGCCCTGGCCTGTTGTAGGTATGGGCCCCTACTTTGTCGGACCTAGTCCTGCCATTGGCAGCCCTCAGGCCAAACTCCATAGCTAATGAGTTGATCTGGAGGGCCACTTCTGTCCACTTTTTGATAGGACTGAGATCAAGGGACGGAATCCCCCACCTGCTGTCATGTTCCTCTTGGTCAGTTAGAATTTCAAGGTCCAGGGGCTCAAAGGTACAATTCAAATCGCCCGCCAGCAAGGTACAAGACCTATGAGGAGACGTGCGGAGCTGGGCTTCTAGACAGGCTATTACTGGGGATTCTCTACCCCCCTTTATGCCTCGGGCGTAGATGTTAAAAATGTTTAGGATGACTCGGCCCTGGGAATTTCTCAGCAATATATTAAGGAGATCCGGGCATTTGGTATCCCGCTCCACCACCCTGCAGTTGAGTTCTGAAGCCACCCAGATTAATAGGCCACCCGAAGGGTGGCCCCTACCAGTTGCACTATGCACTGCTGGCAAAAAGTGGGTGGAATATCCTGCCTTGTGCAGGGGCACCCCACTCCAGGTTTCCTGGAACAGGCATATGGAGTATTGCTCCACTAGCGCGTTCCAGTCCGGCAGCGCTAGCTTCCTCTCGAGGCCCGCCACATTCCAGCTGAAAACCCTAATCGGGGGGTCCGTCACAGCCGTAATGCTACAGTCCCCGACAGGGAGCGGTATGTCCACAACACCCACACCAGGGAGGCTAACCAGAAGGTCAAGAGATGCCCCGGTCTCCCCTTGCTCTTTTGCAAGCTCGGCAATAGCCTGAATTTGCGATGTAATCGAGGAGCTACAGGTTTTAAGGCGAGGTGTAGGCTCAACAGCAGGACTCAAAGCCACAAGGACCTCCCCGGGAACCTCACAGAGTCAGCAACCCCAGAAACTCCAGTTCGGTATCACTGGAGCTGGGAATAGCTGCTGTGAGAAAACTCCCGGGGAAGAGTGACCGTGGACGATATTTTCTACAGGAAATTGGCCCCCAGGACTGCTAATATAGGTGGGTTGTCCAAGGTGGAAGGTGGAAGTGGTCGTGATAGACCGTGGGTAAAAGAATGTTAAGTCGACTGCGTCGATACCCGTTCCAGCCATGGATCGCCCTTGGGAGCATATCAAATGGGCGACTCTTGCGTCTTGGAAATTTACCACCACGCAATCCCCTTCAAGAGATTTTTTCCCGTTTCCAATCCATCCCACCCTGCGTACGCCAAGAATTATGCCATCCACTCCCGGAGGGAGGGGCCTGTTGATTTCAGCCAGTGGATGACCTTATTCTTAAGTGCCTGGTGGTTTTCCTGCTGGGTACTCCTAATAGGGGGGACTTTGGTGAGGACCACAACAAACGGGTGGCACTCAGGGGGGAGGTTAACTGGGGGACACTTTCGTGTGGGTTTCTGAGAAAAATCTGATGGAGAAGGGTTTATGGGCGGAACAGGGGTGGGTGTAGCCTTAAGGGTTGTCGCTGTGCCGGCAGTTTTGGCGTGTGAAGCGGCCCCCGGTTGCGAAGTTGGACCCGTCCCTCCCTTCTGGTGTTTCCTTTGGCCTTGATTAGGCACAGGGGTTGTTACTACTGGGGGAGGGATAGCATGCACTTGGGCAGCATGAGTGGAGACATTCGGCCTTGTCTGCCTCGGGCCATCCTGGGAGGCAACCGAGGTAGCGTTCCCAGAAACTGGTCGCTTGGGCGGCTGCGTCAACTGTTCTCCTGAAGGGTGTCTCACTAAAACCTCTTTCCCAGTGTTCCTATCTATCCTGTCTGTCCTATCCTCGCTGGGCTTTGGCTGTAGTTTGAACAGGGTTTTCAGGGAAAAGAAGTTGTCCCTGGTAACCTGTTCAAAGCGGTCAAGCCTATCCCCCAACCTTTTAACTTGGTCAATAAGTGGTACCAAGAGAGACCTGACCAGCTTCTCGATCGACTCCAGGGAGGGACCCTCATTAGCTAGGTCAGGTGCTAATGGGACCAGCAGGGGAGGTAGCACTGTGTCCGCTACAATTGGAGAGGTATTAGAGATCCCAGGTGATACAGATCCTCCAGCACCTGGGGGTGTAGGGCCCCTCTGGGGCGGATACCTGGCGTGCTTAATAAGCGTGGATGGACAGCCCTTTCGAATGTTGGTCGCCCTTTTCCCTTTCCTTTTCGTAAGCCCCTGGGTAGATCGAGTCTTGGGCGGAGGTTGTGGGTCGGGTGTGGGAGCATCAGAGCAGTATTGGGACTGAGTGCCAGGAGAACCGGCTGAGGGTGGGTCGGGGCGGGACTCTACAAGCACGGTACAAGGGCTGGCGAAGTGAGGATCAATCGGCAAGCTTTCTGCCCCATCTGTTCCAACCTCTAGTGGTGCAATGTGAGAATCCCCAGGTAGGTCCCCAGGCAAGAGTGCAGGGGAAATGGAGATTGGTGAGGACATCACTAATGCTGGAGATGGACTTTTGGAAGGGGGGAAGTCAAAAGAAAGGCGCCGTTCTGATATGGCGAGCTCGTTGTCAATAACAGCCGCCACCCTGGTGAGGAATTTGTCCATAGAACCGAACATGGTGCCCCCTGGGGCACTTTCACCGCCACCCCTCAAGGCCTTACCGGAACGGGTTGACATGCTGGATTCTGGACCCACAGCGGGGCACCACGAACTAGGGCCTGTTGCAATAAATGTTCGAGGGGTGGCCCAGCCCTGCCTCCTCCTGCCCCGGACGGCCACAGACGGCCCGCCCTTTGCCCGGGCTTCGCTCGGCGTCCCGCTCGCGTCCCGCGGAGCGCTTGACAGCGCGATGAAGTAGAGAGTGTTGCAGGCGGGGGGCGTGGCTGGTGGTGGGCGCGTCCACTCGCGCAGCTGTGAGAGCAGGGACTCCTGAATCTTCGAGTCCCTGCTACAGCGCCAACGCCGGTTTGGTGTTGCTCCCGGCGCCTTCAGGAGCCCAGCGCCTCCAAATTGCTCGCACCCTCCTTGGTCCTCGAAGCGGCACCCGCGAAGCGGGTGCGGCGAGGTGTAGCGGCGTGCAGGAACACAGGAACACAGAAAGCAGTCCCTGGGTCAGCAAGACGTGTAGGGTCCCGTGGAGCGCTAGAGACACGCGCCTTTTCAGGCTGGCCAGGCGGGGGGCGTGGCTGGTGGTGGGCGCGTCCACTCGCGCAGCTGTGAGAGCAGGGACTCCTGGATCTTCGAGTCCCTGCTACAGCGCCAACGCCGGTTTGGTGTTGCTCCCGGCGCCTTCAGGAGCCCAGCGCCTCCAAATTGCTCGCACCCTCCTTGGTCCTCGAAGCGGCACCCGCGAAGCGGGTGCGGCGAGGTGTAGCGGCGTGCAGGAACACAGGAACACAGAAAGCAGTCCCTGGGTCAGCAAGACGTGTAGGGTCCCGTGGAGCGCTAGAGACACGCGCCTTTTCAGGCTGGCCAGGCGGGGGGCGTGGCTGGTGGTGGGCGCGTCCACTCGCGCAGCTGTGAGAGCAGGGACTCCTGGATCTTCGAGTCCCTGCTACAGCGCCAACGCCGGTTTGGTGTTGCTCCCGGCGCCTTCAGGAGCCCAGCGCCTCCAAATTGCTCGCACCCTCCTTGGTCCTCGAAGCGGCACCCGCGAAGCGGGTGCGGCGAGGTGTAGCGGCGTGCAGCAACACAGGAACACAGAAAGCAGTCCCTGGGTCAGCAAGACGTGTTATGAATTGCAATGTCCAGTTGGTGTATTCCAAATGCAAACTATTGTGTAGTGCTGGGTTTGGGGATGCAAGAATTTTTTGAACATCTGTCCCAAAGTGCAATTTAAAATGATCAGAGTCAATTTTTTATTAACCTTCATCCACATTCCTTATGATCAGTTACTCCTCTGTCAGATCAGACCACTTAAAACATCAGTCTGGAATGTGCAGTATATTTTTTTTAAAGCTGCTATATACTTTAGTTTATGGTCCCATGCCTGTGGACAAAAAAAGGACAAAATAACTTCTCATAGGTTTAGATGTTGCAAAAAACACAGTACATCAACACATTTGACCGAAAACAATTTAGAATAAAAATGGATGGATATTTACGAGGTCCTCAAAATAACTGACTTCAAATTAAACTTTGCAACAGCACATGTCATGCATGCTAAAATCAAGGAACTTCCGTGTGTCTGACTTAAAAACAAACCTGCATGGATGGATTCTTACCTCTGTTTATGGCATACCAAACATGCCACGAATTCTGACTCTCAGGTGATTCCCAACGGCTTCTGTGTCATTCTTGATCACAATGTCCTTCCTCTAGTGAGTGAAAGGTGTTCAGGTGACTTTACTGCACGACAGGAAATTCTCACCTGTCACCTGTACAAAAACTTCCTGCTACCGCTTAAGATCATCTCGATCCCTGCGTACTAGTTATGTGACCAACATTCCTAGGTGCAGCATGAATCGTGATTAGGGCATGCATCTCGAATTTTCACCTTTAACTATTTACATGTTTCTAATTTGTTGAAACTGATTGAGAAAGATATCGTGTTCCCCTTCCTGATTGGTGAACAGATTAAAGATCTATTCCTTATGAGCACGCTCTTCCTTCATGTTGGTACAATTTAGTTTACATACTGGAGTAACAGGGGATTTTTGCATATTGGTTCCCATACTTAAAATACGAAGAGGAATTTGAGAACACATGCCGTTTTAGGAAAACATTTGTGAAATGTGTGTTTTTGTCTGAGTCAGAAAAAAATTATGTAGTTGATGTTTTTTTTGTTCTGATTGTATTTGGCAATACCTCATATGGCAAGGTTAGCATGGGTCAGAGGCTAATGGTATACATGTGCGTATACAGGATGTATACTGGTTATGGGGCACTCATTCAATATTTTTCCTACCCCTGCTCTAGTCGTGCTGATGGCAACCACCTTTTGACATCTGAGACCTTGGATCCAATGGTTGCTCCTTCTCCTGCCTCGCCGTTAAGATCTGGAACGGCCTTCGCCTCCAGCGCCGTACGGCTCCCTCGCTGGCAGACTTCAGAAAGAGACTCAAGACCTGGCTCTTCGTTGGAGACACAGCACCCAGATACCCTTAGGTGTGACTGTGCGCTTTACAAATGCTGCTTGATTGAGTCTTGCTACAGTTCATGACTGGAGGATCAGCCACCACCTAAGTCAGAAATCTTGACCTGCAGGTCTCCACCACATGAGCTTCCTTCCCCTTGTTTGCCTTGTAAGTTGAGCACCACACCAACTCCTGCATTAACATTAGATATGCCCTGCATAACCTTGTATGTCCTTACTCTTGGGCCACACCAGCTATATTTTGTACATGGAAGAGTATTTAACCCGTTAACCGCGGTGAAAATTCCGCCACGGTGCGGGACTTTTAATGAGTGGGCGGGGCCGTGTCGGCCAAAGGACGTGCGCAGCACTAGCCGGGTAGTGCTCACGACGGCCGTTGGCCGACGCACGCACGGGACGAGTTAACAACCATGGAGCCTACTGGCAAAGGTTAACATACATTTATAGATCTATTCATGTGAATATTCACAACTACGCCTATGTGTAACTACACACATTTTTGCAATTCACATTAAAAAAAGGTGAATTTGCACCTCGTTGCACATTTACGTGTGTACATCTTCTCAATTCAGGAGTGGGGCCTCTTACAATAGGATATACAAGCAAAAAGTTACTAGTAGTAACTTTGAATACGAGGGTGGTCGAGACCTTCACCACAGTGGAGGAGATCTCCCAATAGGAAAGTATTAAGAAAGTTTATAATTTAAACAAACATTTTAGAACATAATATAGATTTTAATTCATATAAAATATGTATTATTAACCTAGGACTAGCGAAATAAAATGCAACAGTACATCAACTCATCAAATTAAGATCCTGAATAATATTTCGGCAGCCGGGTTACTCCATCACAACGGTGACTGATATTCCGTCCGCCAAAATATAAATCCTATTCTAACCCATGGGATTTATATTTCAGTGGACCGGATATCCGTCACCGTTGTAATCAAGTAACCCCTCTGCAAAAATCTAAATCAGGCCCTAAGTGTTTATTAAATAATGAATTTAAATCTATAAACTAAACTTAAAAATATTAATTTTCAGACCACAAATAAAAAAACTCCACCCTCAAACATATTTTGTGAAAAGAATATGTTACATGTTTTTTATTTGCTAATGAAAGTTTGAAAGTCTTATTTTTTCTTTTTTTTAATTAGGTTTATTATACTGAAGCCAATTGGGGCATGGAGGGTCGTGGGAATATTTCAACTGAAAAATGTGGATGAAATTTGTAAATGTAATTAATCTTGACAAGCTACTGGTTTGTAGCCTTCGGTATGACTATGGATTATGATAAAATGGCTATGGCCATTAAGGGCGAGATTGCAGTGATTTTCTTTGGTGATATATATATCGTAATGTGCCCAGACAAACAGGTATTGGGCTAATAAGATTGAAATTGTATGTGGTGAACAAAGAATACAACTGCAAATATACAAACATGTTTTCACCATGGAAATAGTGGAATATGTAGCTTTGCAAAGAAAAATATATAACTGTATAATAAGGTTTTAACATGTTTCAAGATGGTGATATGCTATTTGGAAAGGCTGGTCCTCTTTTATGTTGAGACCCATGTTGGGAAATCGGAAGTATTTTGTCATTAAAAATGGCCGTTTCCGGCACGCCCAGTTACCATCGAAGAAGGCGACTGCCGAAACAAGTCTGGTGTAACTGAGTCCATGAATACATTTTGCTGTGACTCACCCCCTGAGTGCTCTGTTTTGTACTTAATTTGTGCAAGGCTTGTAGCGGATATTTTGATGGCGCACTTCCCGCGCAAGAACACACGTTCGAGAGTGCACTTTGGAGCTGTTATTATTATTCTCTGTGCACCACTGCCATGAGGACTGGTCCTTTAAACACACAATCAGGAATTCAAGTCTCTGCGGTAAGAGACGTCGATATCTACTGGGGCATACATGAGCGGCTGCGGAATGAGGGGATTATTCAGGAATTCGGAATTCCGGATTCTGACAACATGATTGGGCAAGCGCTATATGTATAGCGAATCAGAACGCCGTGAGGCGGCCCTAGACGTCTTCAAGAAAAGACGAACAACAGGCACAACACACAACCAAGGGGAATTTTGTGTCACTTCTTCATTGATCTCCCAATTCACCAGCCTGGAGAGGTTACATGAGCGGGAAATTCGCAAATGTTGGGAGGCGACTTCGTTGCAGAACTATGTGGAGGTGGAAAGAGTTCCGAGGGGTCTCCGCATATATACAGTACCGGCGTGCGAGAACCCTGACCCACAGGTCCTCGAAGAATAGGTGGAGCATACAGGGGGGTTCCTGTAAAGGCATGCTTACCACCCTTACTAAGTTTGCGTGGAGTGAACGAGATAAAGCACGCAACGCCATAGATGATTTGGAAATGGAGATTGCCAAGGATGAGAACAACACCAGGCAAGATGAACTGAGGACACAGATAATGAAACATTTAAGAAACTACGAAAGCAAAATAAAACCGCACAAACAAGAGAAATTCGAATGTGATGAGAGGGACTATGCACTTGGTAGAGTGCTCCCGTTTGCTAAAAGATTCGACGCACCAAGGAAAGCCCTCCAGACAAAATGAACGCCATTAACAACTGAACAACGTGATACCTCGGAATCGGAGGTGAGTGACTAAGAGCAGTCTGGAGAGGAAAGTGATGGTGCCTCGAGTTCAACACTAAAGAAGACCCCTTTTCATAACAAGTTTTGTCTTATCCGCAAGTCATGGCAGAAAGGCAACTGAGGGAAACCCCCGGGACAAACACGAGGAGACGGACAAGTAGAGGGGGACAGTGGTGCAAAAAGCAGCAGATCTCCACCCTCACCAGGAGCAAGAAGTTCAACAAACACAGATAACGCCTTCTACAGAGGAGAACTTAACTATCATAAATTTGACACCACGTGTACTGACAGCATGTGAAGAGTCAGTGTTGAAATTGGGCCTTACCTTCTGCCCAAAGAGGAGACTCGAATACACACAATCAAAAATCTACTTATTTAAGTTTACCAGGAAATTAAAACTGCACATATTTTTCAAATTGAGATCAATGTAACAGCCAGCCAAGAGAACTGGGGAATGAGCAATGGCGACTGACATCCTAACTGGACATGACCTTCTAGCACTACAGGCTCTGAAAGATTTGAGTAGGGAAATCGGATGCTCACAAGATGGCAATGAACAAACACAGACAGCAGGTATACAACAACAAAGCAGTATAAGCCCATTTAAACCTGCTTCAATCTTTCTGCCTAAAATGCCACATGAGATTATCAATACGTTCTTGGATGCAGTAATAAAGGAACTAGTACATCTTAGAAGTCGGGATCGCATGTATGGAAGAAAACACAACTTCACTCAGGAACAGTGCAAGGCAACTGATGGCATTAGAGGGGACGCAAATATGGTATGCAAACCCTCGGACAAGGGGGGAACATTGTGCTTCAGACGTATGAGGCATATAATAACGAAGCTCTAAGTCAATTGTCTGATAAAATGTACTACGAAACAGTGAGTAAATATGAATACAACTTAAGCATCACGAACTTCCATTCATTGTTACGCAAGTGGTATGATAAAAGCATGCTAGAATCTGATGAATATTTGTATTTGATACGGCTTAACCCTGTCACACCTACCTTCTACCACTTACCTAAAATCCATAAGGATAAGGTATCACCACCAGGGAGACCCATAGTCTCCTCACAGGGCAGTTTGCTGGAACATATATATGTGTATATAGAATATTTTCTGTCAGAATTTGTGGTGTCACTTATGTCCTATAATAAGGACACAAACGATTTTCTCCAACATATAGAACAGGTGGAGTGGGAAGAAGGGGACAACATGATAGTCATGGACATCACAAGCCTCTACACATGCATAGCACACCAAGATGGCCTAAAGGCAGTTCAATTCTTTTTGAAAAACCGACCCCTAAAATTCTCCGAACATAACATCATTGTGCTAGAATTTCTTGAGTTTAGTCTAAATATTAACATCTTTCTGTAACAGGAACAGCACTATAGACAGGTATCAGGAAGGGCGATGGGCACCTGCTTAGCCCCCAGCAACGCAAACTTGTTCATGGGCTGGTGGGAGGAGCAAGTGGCCTGGTAGGATGCCATTGGCATATGGAACAATAGAGTGGTGGCCTGGTACAGATATATTGATGATTTCTTCCTGGTTTGGAGGGGCTCTAATGAGACAGTACGAGCATATGTAGATGTGCTAAATCAAAACCCCAGCAATTTGAAGTTCAGTGCCGATATTAGTTCTACCGTGGTGAATTTCTTAGATTTAGAGGTGTTTGTGATAGACAAAAAGCTGTGCACCAGACTATACTGCAAGCCCACTGCGGGAAATTCGATATTACATGCTTCAAGCAATCAGCCCTCCAAACTGATTAGCAGTATCCAATACGGAGAACTGCTTTGTATCAAAAGAAATAATACTAGGGAGGTAGATTTTCAGAAGTATGCTCATGAAAGTCTCGCTAGATTTCAAACTCGTGGTTATGGGGAACGAACTCTTAGGGATGCATTGCAGAAAGTGAATACCGAATCTAGAGAGAGATTGCTCCAAGACAAAGCCACCCATGAAAAGAATGTGAACACATTTTGAATGGTCACAACATCTCAGAGGAAGCTGGGGAGTTGAGGACCATTCTACGAAGAAACTGGAATCTATTGAAAATGGACCTGATCATCGGGGAGGATATACAGGCTCGCCCCATGCTAACCTTTAAAAAGGCAAGGGCTTTGAGGGATTCCCTTACAAGTAGCCATTTGACTAAAACAGTACCTAAGCCCTGTGGAAAAGAAATACATGGCTTCTTCCCTTGTGAAAGGTGTAAAGCGTATACAAGCAGTAAACGGGTTTTATCATATGAGGTACCAGGCCTTAAGAAACTGAGATTAATCAAAAAAAACATCACATGCAGCACACCTTACACTGTGTACTTTCTGATTTGCCCCTAAGGGCTAAAGTACATTGGAAGTACGATACATCAAACCAAGATAAGTATCTTGGAACACACAAGGGCAATTAAAAATCGTGATGTCTCTTACCCGGTAGCGAGGCATTTTATGGCTAAAAATAACAGCAATAGGGACCTCTTAACATTTTTTGCTCTCGACCATGTAGCACCCCATCCCAGAGGAGCAGCTAGGGTCACTAGTCTTAGGAGACTGGAATCTAGATATATAATAATTGATCTCCGAACTAAGACCCCATATGGCATGAACAGTAACGAAGAGTTAGCAATACATCTAGGGGAATAGTCCTTTTAACTGTATAGAGACAGAGAGATACTCTCTGTAATACAATGAGGTGTTACTGTTCACCACAGGTTATCATAGATGTACACGAGTAACCATGGGTTCCAAGTAACACTTATGTAAATTGCCGGTTGCTCTTTGGAAAAGATACATAGTTTCATGTAAATCATGGTAGGAAAGTAAATCAATAAATTAATGTTTTAATGAAAGGCGTGGTAGGACTTTTAATTGTATGTGGTAAACAAAGAATACAACTGCAAATATACAAATATGTTTTCACCATGGAAACAGTGGAATGTGTAGCTTTGAAAAGAAAAATATATAACTGTATAATAAGGTTTTAACATGTTTCAAGATGGCAAAATGCTATTTGGAAAGGTTGGTCCTCTTTTATGTTGATACCCATGTTGGGAAATCTGAAGTATTTTGTCATTAAAAATGGTCGTTTCCGAAGCGCCCGATTACCATCGAAGAAGGCGATTGCCAAAACGTGTCTGAGGTAACTGAGTCCGTGAATACATTTTGCTGTGACTCACCCCCGGGAGTGCTCTGTTTTGTACTTCATTGTGCAATGCCATCTCATCCACATGCTTTAACACCCTGCGCATGCTCCGAAAGATCTTCTGGTGGATCCCCACCGGAACCAGAAAGGCGGTCACCCAGGCCCTCGTCACCAGCCGACTGGACTACGGGAACGCCCTCTACGCTGGAACCACTGCTAAACTACAGAAAAGACTTCAGCGCATACAGAACGCATCCGCGCGCCTCATCCTCGACATCCCACGCCACAGCCACATCTCTGCCCACCTGAGATACCTGCACTGGCTCCCCGTCAACAAGAGGATCACATTCAGGCTCCTCACCCACGCACACAAAGTCCTCCACAACATGGGCCCAGAATACCTCAACAACCGCCTCAATGTCTACGTGCCAACCCCCATCTCTGCTCCGCCAGCCTTGCCCTCGCCGCCGTCCCACGGATTTGCAGAACCACCACCGGAGGAAGATCATTCTCCTACCTGGCTGCCAAGACGTGGAACTCCCTCCCCGCCCACCTACGACTGACCCAGGACCACTTCACCTTCAGGAAACACCTTAAGACCTGGCTATTCGAGCAGTAGCAGCACCCTCCCTCCCTTCAGCGCCTTGAGACCCTCACGGGTGAGTAGCGTGCTCTATAAATGCTTTGATTGATTGATTTATTGATTGCTAGGCTGGTAGCAGATATTTTGCAGGCGCACTTCCCGCGCAAGAGCACCTTTTCGAGAGTGCACTGAGTTAGTGCACTTTTGGAGCTGATATATATATATATATATATATATATATATATATACATATACATATATATATATATATATATATATATATATATATATATATATACATATATATATATATATATATGCTGCAAGACCCGCCTACTCCACAACTTCTCCAAAAGACTTGCAATAAGACGAGGTAGACCCTGTTTGGTGCTTCCTTTAATTTATTTTCCAATAAGCGACCATATCATCACGACGCGTTTCGGCAAATCCCTGCCTTGATCACATGACAACAGTGTCATGAGACACACCTCCTTTTAAAGTGACAGTGCTTAAACAGACATAGAAGAAATATTTGACTATTATAAGTATTTCTTTTTCTGTTCACATTCATAAACTTTTCAATTTCAAGAAAATGTATTTATAATACATACAATGTCAATACCATGCTCTAATTGCATTGATAGAAGGGTCTATATACACATATATATATCAGGTAACACTCCAAATGCTATGACAAGCACTATCAGGAGAGTAACGGACACCTTGATACGCTGGTTGCTGGTGAGCAAGGCCGTGTGAGGCCGAAACGCCTCAGTGAGACAGACTGGCTCTGTGCAAAGAATACAAATCAACTTAAAAGACTCCCGAGTGCGATGTAACTGCTTTGTTGACAACATATATATATGTGTGTGGGTGTATATATATATATATTATTTTTTTTACAACAAAAAGCTGTCAATTGATAACTCTCCACTTCCGTAGATACACTCGCGATGAGACCAGGATCGTCTTATTATTTATAGTTGCCAGTTTGCAATGGTATTATTATTATTTATTTTATAAAGTTTTTATTGAATTTTTCACCATTAAAACACCAGCAAAGAACGTAAGCACACATACAGCTCTGTATAGGATAAAGCATCAGCATCAGGAGCATCAGGCAGTAACCCTCAAGCAGTACATCACATAGAACGAAATCAGTGACCAGGAATACATGTCCGTAGCAGTCTCAAACAAACTGACTCAACCATTTCCCCCACACGCGCCCATGTTTCTAGTAACAACCCCAGGCTTCAAAGACCACATGCTCCTGTTGTGCTGCAATGGTATTATTGGCAATAGGTAAATGTCTGCATAGATTTACAAAGACCTGATTTAGAGTCTGGCAGACAGGGTACTCCATAGTACCATACCTGCCACACCCTCTTAAGTATTCCGTCGATGGAGCCCAGTTGCCCGATGGAACCCAGTTGCCCAATGGAGCAGGGGCCGTTGGCGGAAGGACATTACAATGTCCGCCCTATTTAGGGCAAAAAGTGTAATGCCTGATTTATACTGTCTGTCACCGAGTCCCAGGAAAAAACTATATTGACCCACACACCACAGGAAAAGGCTCCCAGGTGTGAGAGTCAATTATTTTTTTGTTTTTCAAAAACAAACTTGCTGTGGCCTTTTGTTTCTGCAAAACAGAAAAATGTCAAAGGTTTGGTAAAGGATCATCAAAACCGACTACGGCTGCGATAGTGCTTTCCTTCAATGTATAGAGATGACTGCTGGACCCTCATTCATCTCTAAATTATGCCGGACGGTGTACCCTTGAATTGGTGGAGGTAAGGTGTTCCGCCATTCTAACCGACACTACTCCATCTGCCAAATTCAAAGTCAGGCTCTAAGTTCATGTTACTTAAAAACGAGCTAGAGTTTGCACTGCTGCCATCATGGTACATCCTGAGTGACGTTCTCTTGCCAACACTTCCGGTGCCAGCGTTTCAGGGTGGCATGGGAACACACCTCAGCTAAAGTGCTGCTCAATGGAGAGATACCGGCTTGTTTACAGTGAACAATAAAATGGTCTTTTAGTTTGCGGTTATGTCTTAACCACAGACAGTTATTACAATAAAGTTAATTAATATGACTACCAGTCTCTTTAATCAGTGGGCAATGCAATGAAATCTACCAGAATGAGGAGGAAACAGAACTTTCAGATGTCCAGGTCAGATAAATAAGCAATCTTCTGAAAACTGTTGTCTTCAGAATGTCAGACAGTACCTTCTAAGTTATAATGAATTATCCAACATTAGCATTTTGAATAAACTCACCCTAACATTATTGGCATATTTATGCTATATAATGTGTTGCCTTTGAAATGAAAAGCATAAATACCATTGTTTTCAATTCCCAAAGAACCTCAAGGAAAAGTTGTATTGTACCATATTTATTATTTTCATTTGATTTAAAACATACATACAGATCATTTTATCGCATCATAGTAAATTTCATGGAAAACAGACTACTGATCATTGTGAAAACAAAATGTCCTAATTCAGAAATGAGGCATGAATATGAATTTCACCAAATGTAACAATGGCTGTATCTTCAATTGAAAATATATTTTTTTAAATGATCACTTATGCTGATTTCCTCCACACCATCCACCTCTCTCAAAAACTCCTAGATGAATATATTTACTAATCACAGATCAAGAAGGCAAACCATTTATAGTCTTTACATTTAAATGTGTCCACCAGAAATCACATTCTTTAAATAACAGTGGAAAGCTTGCAAAATATATTTGCTATTAATAAATGGAAAATGTTCTAAACGTCAGCACAAAATGTTCAGGGGAGTGATTTAGAAAGTGTAGAGGAAATTTAAGTTATGACTGCACAAAGAAAGTATGCTCCCAATTCTGGGTAGGATATTCATTTTATGATAAATTGCTTGCATTTTAAATACGTATGTTCATTAGTTTTGCATGAGAGTTAGTTGCTCAGTTAAAATGTGTGATTCATTAAAAATAAAGAGGAATGTGGCTGCATGCCACAAATGGGGAACTTGTAGGTAGCCAAGTTCAAAGTAAAAAAAATATATATTTTTTTTTTCAACTGAGAATTAGATCCTGTTTTAGGAAAACTATGAACAAATCCAAAATCGGTCCCTCATGTTTGCCTCTGTAAAATTCCCAATGTTGGTCAACTTTAAACATAAGTTTTTTGTGAATCATCAAACCTCTTCTGTAGTGTCCTCTGGTAGGTGTCAACCATTGGTTGTATTGCATGTCCTTGACACTCCTTGATAGCACATTTTTTGGTGCTCAAGGTTCTCAAGCATAGCATACATTGCATCCAATCACAGCTAATGATCAAGCAATTACACCCCTAGTTTCTTTTGTGTGAAAACAATTTTACTTGTGTAAATTACACATCTGTAATGAGCATGAGAACTTTCTAGGATCACGTTTTCTATTTGTGAATCAATCGCTTAAAGTTTATTCATGTACTGCGAGAACACCTTCTTTGTCACCCCTCATTTCCCCTTGATGTACATCATTGAATGTGTGGAGCAACATTATGCCAGTCATGTGAAGCTCTCCCCTCTGAGCCCAGATATTGTGAACTGAAGTTCGCGAGGTTTTCCTCTGCATTGATCAAGAACAATATTTCTTAAAGCCAATTTATAAATCTTCATGAAAATAGAAGTACTTAGGTTAAACCTCAGGAGTCCCATATTAAAGACAATGCATTTGTGCTACTTTACAACCACAAAACATTTGTCTAATGCAATTACCAGATTGACGGTAGGAGGTTCACATATACAGAGAAATATCAGTAATGTGGAAATGTGCTTCTTTGTGTGCTGAATGAAAACAGGATAGGGGTTTCCGAAGCTTTTATTAAGCAAGCTACGGTTCACTTAGATTAGGATTACTTTCTTAACAATAGTTTGCTTCATTTCCGGCTTTTGAGATCTATACACTCGTTTAGTTTTGTACAACAAATCGTCAGCATTTCCTTCTGAGTTCTATTTGGTCCTGTAAACGAGTGTGTAATTTTTCTCAAAATTGTACTTTAAAACACATTACCTTCCAGCTTTAAAACTGGATGGTTGCAGGACAACTTTTTTCCGTCAAAATACATTAAAAGAACCCAACGTCTGTGAACAGGTAGGAATAGTAGCAGTCACGAGAATTACAGGGCGTTTGCGAGGGAATTGGGAAACCTTTGTTATGTTGCATGCCCCCAATTCTTACTCGGGCAGAAAAATAAGAGTGTGTTGCATTTTGTCAGATATAGATAATTAACTGCGACTCATTCAACAAGCAGTGACCAAGCAGTGACAAGTCCTGCAGAAAACATGCCTTGTGCAATGCCAACTGAATGCCCCTCTATCGGTTGAGTGTCTAAGGAGTGTGTTAGATGTTTTTGGCGGGTGATACAACAAACGTAAGGGGAGTTAAACACATTCTTAGAGGGTGTAAAATGTTTACAGGATCGGTGCTCCTATTGAAGTGTATAAAAAGATCAGGTAAATTGAGGTGGTAAAAATAAACCAAGGCGGACAGTGCCCTACAAATGAGATTAGCTGCTTAACTAAGTTTAGTTTACATGGAATCCCGTCGACAAAGACTTCTCAGGAGTACAACAACTCCATTCAAGGGAAGTGAGAGACACTCTGTAAGTTGTCAACCAGCTTGAAGACAAAACTATCCCACATTACTTCCATACTTACCCATTTCAAAATGGCAAAAATGGTGACATGATTTGAATGGAAAATAATCCAAATTGGATGGAATCCTACAAGCTTGTAGCTCTTTATAAATGCAATCCGGCAACTGTCACTAAAGTGTAGGCAAATGGATAATATATAATGTAACATGGTCCATTGAGGCATAGAGACACAATGCCCTATTACAGGGCTAAGTATTGTTGTATAACAGCTTTTTATTAAGGTTACAGCAATCTAGTCATATGGAAATACACTGCAGTAATCGTATGCATCGATAGCAATGAAAAGGCATTGCAGTCACATTCCCAACAATATCAGGCTAAGCATACACATCCATCCTGGGTACAACCGGAATATTTCATCCCGGAATGGAGACTTCAGTAGACATTGTAATTGTCACGTTGCCAGGACTCCCCCAGTAAACATTCCATTTGCCCCAGATCCTCTCCCATTCCCTTGAGCGGTCCCTGCTTATATAAACCACCTTCTCTGCCACCAGACACCAGTCCATGTCCCTTTTCCAGTCTCTGAGAAGCGGTGTGGACCCTGCCCCCCTCCCCCATGAACAAGCTATATTACTTTTAGCAACAATCATGCCCAAAGACTTCCAAATTTGTTCAGTACGAACCAGGTCGGTAGCATCCCACACATTAAGAAGGCACCTTTAAAGCTGAGAGTGGCAAATCACTACCACATACATCACTCATGAATGCTTTTACAGATACCCAAAAGGTCTGGATCACCAGACAATCACAGATGATGTGAGCAAAGGAACACTCTTGGTCCACATTGCCTACAACAAAGCAGATGCGACCCCCTGCCCGTTTTTACCATCGCATTTCAAGACAGGTAAGATCCCTGAAGTATTTTAAGCTGCACCAGACTGAAGCTTGCCCTAATGGCCACCTTCGTAGGTGAGGCCAGAGCCTCCGGCCAATAGGACTAATTATTGTTTAAAAAAATTACAATTCCCAAATAACCCATTATTAAATGCATAATGTGACCTGAGGTAAGAAGGAATTAAATGCCAAAGTAAAAACCTCAGGAGGTAATGTATTTCATAAACCAGCTAAGTAAAAGTCATATAGAGCCTATAGACCTTTGGAGAACGTGCACTCTATAGATTTACTTGAACATACCATAACATAAAATAACATAACATGAAATAACATAACATAACACAACACAACATAACATAATCATTAAAGTTTAGCTCAGCTTCATTGCTGTCATAACCAGGCTTACCTACACAAGATAAATGCCAAAATATTTCTCAGCTGGGTCCTGAATAAAGTGCTTAGGTGTTTGCCTACAGGAAACATAGGATGCGCTGGTGTGGCAGGATGCCGGGAGGGTAAAGCAACTAGGACATATTTGTTACAAGGTGACCGTAAACACTTGTAAGCCCCACTGTGGAAACTACCTTGCCTCTACATGCCTCCAGTGACTCAATTATGAGCCATGTGCAGTAATGCAGACTCTGTGATTCTCATTGCTAAAACTCTTCATATGTTTAGTTCACCCTTAAACGCCCTGTGTCTTGTTTCCAGGAGAGGCCCTTTGGACTGACACTGGTATTGGCATTGGATGGCTTCACATGAAGGACCCAAAACTCTCATGCACAATGGTTAACCCATCAACTCTTTTGGTCCAATGCCATGTTTTATTGGTGATGTCAATGCTCTCATTGTTTGAGATCAATACTGTTACTCAGCCGACTGCTATCTTTCTGAAAAACATCACTGTCTTCCATCACTGCTCTTATGTCCAGCTACTGAGTGTTATTAGACCCTATGCTGCATGGAGGCAAGGTCAAAGAAGCACCTCTGCACTCTGAGTATCACCTCAACAAATGACTTTAAGCCATTCTCAGCAGCCACACATCAGCATCCTAGAGTTCAATGCAGGCCCCTCCAGCCCCCACCTCTTCAAGGGACCCACATTAAGCCCCAGGTCAATGAATATCTGTGAGATGTGGGAGACTCAGGGGCCCCTCGTCATTTTTTGCACAGGGGCATCATTTTGTGTTTTGCCACTGTTAACATCATACGTTGGGTAATGCTCCATCCCCAGTAATGATGCTGGAAAATGTTTAGCTGCCCCATCAGTGTAGCTGCTACATCTAGCAACCCGGTGGACCCGTTGTGGTATATCCCTCTTCTCCTTATGTGACTAATGGAACCTCTAAACAAAGGAACTTTAGAATGTTAAGACGCGCTGACAGTTGGAATGTTAAAAAGGAAGCTAACGGCTTGACTCACTCTCTCTCTCAGTTGTAGTTGGGGTGTTTCCAATAAAGCTTGTGTATACCTCATCTGGACCTTTGTGGTGCTTTCCTTCTTTCCCACACTGGCGACGAGGATGAGATGAGGGAGTAAGGCACCCTAAAACATGCTGTTGGGTAGTAGTGAGGTACAGTGACTTTCACCACTAACCTTGTTTGAACTTATTTGTGCCGTGGGGGGTGGGGGCGCAACTGCATCAGTGGCAACCTGTATTTTCCGCGTGTGAATGCCAAGCTCCTGGGCTCGGTTGTTGCTTAGGGAATTCGAGGAGTTTTGGTGTTTCTCCAAGCAGAGTTTATTTTGCCTAGACACATCTTGTATGAAGGAAACACAAGGATTCATTTTCCCCTTGCTATTTCTTTACATGTGCTGCTTCTTTCTGCAGAGAGCAGCATAGAGTAAGGCGACCTGGGTTTGGGTGTCCGGAGTTTCTAGTACGAATGTGTAGGCCTGCGCTGCCTTGTGATCACACACGGATCCCCTGAATTCCAACAAAAGCAACAGGTCCAGGGGTCCTGGGTCTAGATGATGATTCCTAAGGGATTGAAGGAACTATGCTCGAAGCTCTGGACCGTGATAGCTTTGCAAAAACAAGTGGGGTTATATATATAAGCGCATGTGTTCCTTCCTTTCAGATAGATAGTTGATCAGCAAGGATGAATCCTTATTATCTGAATATTTTGCTGGCAGATACTGTTATTCCATATTATGTCCATTCACCACTTAATTAATCCATTTCACTCTTGTTTTGATTGTAAGTTTTTATTGAAAAGAGAAAAGACAGCCGACACATGTTTCGCCCTATGTGGCGAATGACGCCAGATTGATTAATGCGCAGCAAAAGTGATAAAACCCTAGTCACTAAGAAACCGCACGTTCATAAACTTCTAAAAAAGCTATGGGATGATCTTGCCATTGATTTTTTTTCAATTCTTTATTGAGTTTTGTAATGAGATATAAATTCAGAGATAAACAGTACCACTGTGCCATGATGACATTTCAGATAGACCATTTAAACAGTGCGACAGATGTTATTGAGTCCAATGATGGAAGCAGCTATATTCCTGAGCGATCAGATGTCATGGAACGTGGCCTCTTGTCAGTCTCATACGTAGGGGGCGAAGATGTGTTTCTCATGTGTGTGTGTCAGTCTCGTGAGAGCGTGATTCTGTAGCATTGTGCTCAGCAATTGAATGTTCTAGAAGATACGATTGCAGAAGGGACCAGATATTGCGCAGGTGGGAAGAGGGTGGCAGAAGGTCAGCGTACATGTGCAATTGTTCCTGACAATGATCTTGCCATTGATATTGTACGTCTCTTGACTGAAGAGGTAACCACCAATACATTGTGGTTTTAATCAATCTATACTCCAGGTGACCTGAATAAACATTCTTTCTGACATCAGTTCGAAGAGTATCATAAAACTCATAGCAGAAATCTTCTCAAGGGAAAGCATGCCATCCACAATTCTGTCTGAAAATGGGACAAATTGTGTTCAAATAAATGCAAGACTTTCTTGAAAGCAATGCTATCAAACATCTCCGATCCGCACTTTACCACCCAGAGTCTAATGAGGCAGTGGAACGGTTTGACAAAACTTTAAAGGAAATAATACAGCTTGCTAAAGCTAACAATGTGTGTTGGAAAAAAGAAGCGTTTAGAAGGGTGGAAGTTTTCCAACTTACACCGCATCAAACCACATATAGAACTCATTTTGACCTACTGAGCGGTAGGAAGCCAAATTCAAAACTAGTCCTAGCCTGTATGAGGTGGCAAGAGGGCTGGACTGATGTTCACACTAAGCAACCTTGGAGACAGCAAAAGACTCCAAGACTTGAGGAAAAGGAAATATGACCAAGACTTTCACACCAAGGCGACTGAAGTGAGGGTAGATGATTGGGTAATTATCAGATACCTTGTGGGGGAGTGACAAATGGTGGAAGTTTTCAAAAGCTCTGAGAGTGATCAAGTTATTTCACAATGCAGTAAAAACTGAAGATGGGAAGATATGGAGCTTGGGGAGAGTAGCACAAATGTGATCATCCACTAGGGTAACCTAAATTGTAACAATGAGTTTGAGAAGAAAAATGACAGTCAGGTGCTCAGTGGGAGAACTGGCGTGTGTTCTTTGAGTGAAACCCCGCACAGGGAGAGAACACGTCCAGTTAAGCTGCCAGGGAACTTGAGGGACTTCAGAGTGTTTTTTCATAGCAGAACTCCCAACATGTTACCTCATATGTTTCCACTGTATTTATTCACTCAGCTCTTTTCCTCAAGAGCATATAGCTCTTCATTTTCATTGGATAAATATTTTACCATGTTGTGTTTACATAAGCTAATTCTAGCATGTCAAATTCTGCATGCGTTGTTTCTAAATGGACCGCTTTTTTTTCTTTTTCTTTTTGGTACTAAGTCATTTGCGTTCAGTGACTTTATAGTATCTTCGCATTTTAACCTTGTTGTTTTACTTAGATTTTATGTATTTTATTATTACCTTTTCTAACTTGCACTTTCTGCCGTTTTTTAAAAGGATTTTAATTAATCATACAATAAAGCTGTTGTTGTTGTTGTCAAAGCTAATTCTAGTCATTCTATCTCTTATATCTAGACATTCAATTTTGTTCTGTTGTCTTTAGCCCTGTTGTATTTATTATTATATATGTATTCATTGTTTCCCTTCCCCCTTCGTTTACCTATGTTTAGTGAATAGAGGGGAGGTATCTCCCTCTTCCCCATGTGTGACTAATGTAGCCTTCTGAAGGAAGGAACTTTAGAATTTTAGGAAGTGCTGACAGCTGACTCTCTCAGCTGTGGCATTTCCAATAAAGCTTGTGTATACCTCATCTGGGCCTTTGTGGTACTTTCCGCCTTTCCCACACCCTTCCAAGTGCACAGGGCAGATAACAATTAGTTTCACCATCCCATTCGATACTGATAAGGCACCACAAAAATAAAGCTCAGGTGTGAGCAGTCTTACATAAATTAGAATATAGCACATATAGTATTTATAGGTGTGTTACATAAGGAAGGAATACCATGAGCATGCAATATATGTGGTTAAGACTGACATTGGTAAAATATGGCACAGAGAAAAAAGTGCAATTATGACATAAGTTGCAGTGTTCATCTTTGGAGAGCTAATATCACTCTTTTCTTAACCCACAATTGAAATAGCTAAGTAAAACAGTTTTGACCAAAGTAGACTATGTTTAATTGTAAAGGCCAGAACAAGTCCACTTGTAATGTTAACATGTAAACACCCATATGCCACTAAGCGCATGTAAGCACAGTGTATGGAACAATATGTAAGGTGCAGATAGGAACAATGAGCTGGCTCATGATGCTGCTAAAGGTACCCCAGGTTCTCCATCTCATTCCTGTATCGCTGTTCGGACACCTTGCTCTTGTGCACCTTGCTCTCCAGATGCTGGCGAAACTCTGCCTCTTCAGTGGCGCCAACGTTGCACATTGAACAGTAGAACTGCCCACTTGGAGTCACGCACATGGCCAGGTCACGGGGGATGTGCTGGCGGGAGCAGGGAGTCAAGTAGGGAGCTGCAGAGACAGTGGGAGTGGGAAGAACATAGTGCAAGTGAGTCAAATTCACAACTTTCTATCAATCTGCCTGCTTATAATCTGGGATGCCCAACATTATTCACAAGGGTTTAAATCATTAAAGACTTTCAGGGTAGTGGTATTACACATTTGTAAATTAAATTAAAAGTGGCATAAATGACATAATCCAAAAATGTTAATTTTTAGGCCCTGGCCCTAAGTAAATAATTCAGTATTTGGGTGTAGGGAAAGGCAGATCTCCTGCCAACCATGTCAGCGTGTCATAGCATCCAAGATGCAGCTCTCTGATGAGGCCCAAGTAGACACAATCCAGTCTGAGGTGGTTTGTATTCTTATTCAGAGGGGGTGTGGCCTGGCGGTTCGGGCTGAACTGTTCTTATTGGAGCAGGAACAAGACTGATTTGCATATGGAGTGGGTCAGAGGGCAAAACACAGTGGAATGCAGCCTTGAATAATTGCCATTTGAAGTGACCTTTGAAAGCATTCCACCCATCACCTTTGTTGGTTCAATGTGGCACCCTTGTGTTACATTATCCATTACCATGAAGAAGGGTCTTGAAGCGCCTGTGGTCTTCATAGCAGCACTGTACTATGGAAAATACAAATAATAAAAGGAAGGAGACATTTATGTTGACACTCCCGCTTAGGAAGTTTACATGCAAATGGTTACTAGGCACTGGTGATAAATGCCCTTTCTGCCCGGATTGCATAGAAGATATCGATCACCTTCTATACGTTTGCCCGGCCTACCAACAACCCCGAAGTACGTGGTTCAAACCATTATGTAGAACCTTGGGAACAAGCTCTGCGTTGATTGCTAAAAGGCTATTAAAAACTGGTTGCAATGTTACCGCAGTAATAGGGGTAGCTAAGTTCCTGAGTTGGGCTTGGGTCCTACGGGAGAAAAACAGAGGGTCCTAATACCTAGTCAACGATATTGTTGGATATGGTGCGTTATGAAATGAAATTGATTAGTAGATATGTGTAAAGTCTTGTGCGTGTGACATATTTAATCCCGTCTTAATGAATTGTATTTTAAAATTGTAAATATAGGTATTTATATTTTTATCCCTAATAGTAAATTTGTAACGACAGATTTTATAGTGCAACAATGGTTGCGCCCAGCTGTAATTTGTATTTAATCGACTGTGTCTTTTAAGATGAAAATCGCAATAAAGACTTTTTTGAATTGTTGACTTTCTTTCCATAGACTAGAAGATAAAAAGCACTCAGGAGTCAGGGACAGGTCCCATGTATATTATATTGTATTTACATTCATTCAAGGGAGTAGCCAGGAAAAATAAATACCAACCACTTTCATCCGCATTAGGAAAGGCTGTAAGGAGGCAAAGCGAGCAAGCCAGTTTGACCCTAGGAGGGCTTGGCGGGATTCTCCCTCAAAAGTCGTTTTGTTGATTGACAGTCACAAGTCACATTTTACAAAATAACCATTCTTAACATCAATCAGTAACTGATGAAGTGGACCTCAACAATTGCATATGTAGACCCTTCCTTTTAAAGACCTATTGTTCATGTGTTGTGAGTGCCTTGAACTCAACATATTTCAAAGAGTGAACCAGGGTAATGCTGGGGCCTTGCTTTGCCTCTTCCAGTGGGCAGACCTTGTTTTAGATCTTGGTGGTTATAGACAATTCTCCTATTTATGGAGGAATGCTAACGCTGAAGAAGAATTCACCAGTGTTATTTTCTTCTCCATGCTGTCCCTTCGATGAAGGAAATTCAACTGGTCAGTCATTTTCACAAATAGTGCTCAAGGAATCAGAGAATTCTCTTTTACCATCTACTTTTAAATCAGGCCCCTAGACTGCTGGACAGCAAAGGTACTGAAATTGTGCATAAGCATAATACACCCTTCCCATGCTGTTGTTGACCAAGAGACCCCTTACAATCTCTTGTTTTTCAACTCTGCACTAAGCCATCTACTTCTCCCGTCTTTCCTTTGTTATTTTCCTCCACTCCACATTCCCTTTCCACCCTCCTCCCTTCAGTGTCTCACCCTTTGCCAATTTATCATGCTTCCCCACCTTCTAACTCAAATTATCTTTCCTACTACCTCCTTTTTCTCTACATGTTATCCCCATCCAGATCTCATGAAAAATACCAGTAGAGGCAACTTCTGAAAGGAGAAGAGGCTGCTCTCCAGCCACACATATGTGAAGCGACATCTTACCGACGATACAAGATAAGCCGGGTCTGGACCAGTGGTGGCTGGAAGGGAACGGGGTGGCGGGCAGTAGGGAAGAAAAAAGGGGGTGAAAAAAATAAATATAAGAAAAAACACTTACCTCTTCCCTGACGCGTTCTCTCTCCTCCGCCATTGCTTCTCTTCCTGGTGAGTCCCGGAAGCAGAAAGCACACAGGCTCCATTAAGCCAATCAAGAAGCTGCTGTTAGTAGCATTGTGATTGGTCTGAGTGCCGTGGTTCAGCACTCAGACAGGGATGGGGAGCCTGTGCATGTTCTCCACCCAGGCTGTGTATGAAAGCCAGTTGGAGAACATTCTAAGTGTGCATGATTGTTTTGCCAGCCCAAGATGGCCAGTCAAACCGTCATGCGCACTTATTGTGCACAAACCACTCCTCCTCCTAGACTGTGACACCAGCCCCGCCCACCCTAACCCAGCGGCATAGCTACTAAACATAAAATGATAATAACTATATTATTATAATTTTATCTTTCCTTTTTCCACTGCTCTGAGAGCAGTGGGGTGCCGCTCTTCCGCCTTAACAACGCAGCCGTCTCTGGTCGGGACTCAGGAGACTCCATCTCACCAGCTCTCTCAGGAATGAAGCATCCTCTGGAGGCCATCTGAGGATTGCAGTCCATACCAAGCCCGGTTGGCTACAAACTCCACGAAGCTCACTCACCGCAATGTGCAAATTGAGATATTGCTGTAAACTATGACGGGGCT
The DNA here is from genome assembly GCF_964261635.1 of Lissotriton helveticus. Lineage (NCBI taxonomy): Eukaryota > Metazoa > Chordata > Amphibia > Caudata > Salamandridae > Lissotriton > Lissotriton helveticus. The sequence goes on from NC_136072.1 coordinate 109,543,816, forward strand.
CACAACTCCACAGGCTTCCTACATCTGATGTGGTGACAAAGCTCATATGTGGACAGGTAGCACACTACACTGTAAGGGGTGCTTGTTTAGAAGCAATGATTTTCAGCATAGACTATGTGGGCAGCGTTTAGGTGTCATAGGAGCAACGTTATTCTAACAAACACAAGTGACGAACAAAACAGGATGCTAGATCTTTGCCTTATTATTGGCAACTGTTTATGAAAATCTGAAGATGGCATATGATGCCTGGTGAAGTAACAGTTGTAAGGGTTATCACACTGTTTAAGCGACTGTGACAAGATTAGGTGTTTTTTAACTCTGGCAACACTAAGGGCCTGATTACAAGTTTGGCGGACGGGTTACTCCATCACAAACGTGATTGATATCCTGTCCGCCATATTACGAGTTCCATTATATTCCATTGTATATAACCGAACTCGTAATACGGCAGATGAGATATTCGTCACGTTTGTGATGGAGTAACCCGTCCGCCAAACTCATAATAGGTTCTAAGGGTGTCACGTAGGGAAGGGATCAATGAAATGTTGTACTTCACTCGAGGATCTTCATATTCCGTTGGATTAGAATGTCAGAGCCTTGAAAAAGCTGAGTATGTATCCATAAAATATGCGACGGCTGAAGTGTAATTCTATGATGTCTACATACAACTGAAAGGGTTTTTTAGGTCTCGCGACCTATCGATGCGCGCAAGCGCATCGAGCGGAGCGAGAATTCATGTCCTGAAAATCCTCGTGAAACCAAGGGCTTCTTGCGCTGCGGTTTTCTTTAAGTTCACGTGAATCACGTGACAGCAAGCTCCTTCGTGCACGAGCTTGCCTGAGCCTTCTGCCTATCAGCCTGCCAGTTCTCCTCCCCTAATTATTCACTTCACTTGTGACTCCCCTCATCAAAGCCTCAGCCTCCCTCCCTTGCCATTTGCTTCCTAACCAGCCTGCCTCGCATAATTGCATCAGACCCGACACTTCAAAGGAATGCGCCCCCGAGAGCCACTTTCACGGCCGTGCATTTCTCTTCCTTCTTTACCTCATGTGAGGAAACAGCGCCACTCGCTGGGCGGCATTGGAACATGTGCCTAGGCTGCAAAATAATGAGATGGAAGATGTGCTTATAAGGTCCCAAAAGCGAGACCTATTGGCTATGCCAATGCTTGTTTTAATTGTTTTTAATCGTTTCAATTATTGAACAATAAGCTTTTATTTTTATTTTCGGTACTGCCTGTATGCAAATTAAGTGGGAACCTGTTGGGACAGAAAGGTCCTTCTCATGGTAATGGGACGGGAAACATCCATCACAACGCAACTTTTACGACGCACTACCATTACAACGCAGCATTTACAACGCAAGTCATTACAACGACTTGCTCTGGAGGGCGCTGTAGGATAGGGAATAGTTTAATTTACTATCCAAAACCTTCCCTACTATCCATGGGGACTGGAGTTGGAATAGTAAATTAAACTATTCCACTATCCAGAGCCCCCCAACACAAGTCGTTGTAACGACTTGCGTTGTAAAACCTGCGTTGTAAAGGCATGCGTAGTAAAAGCATGCGTTGTGATGACATACATCCTAATGGGATGTGCACCGTTGCCCTGAGTGCCCCAGCTGTAATGATGTCTGGATCCCTAATGCTGATTTTGTTGACATGGGAAAACACTAATTATGAATGCGCCATGGCTTAGGCCTGTCTCATGGAATGCAGTCTTTTTGGAATGAGAGGGTCACCCAAAGCACTACCTTCATAGAAGTGAAAGGCTACTGCCTTTACCAGGAGTTAATCAGTACAAGCGTGGTGGTGGCAGCATACCCTGTATTGATCTGATGGAGCGAACGGGTCCTTTTAACATGTGTCACTGAAGTGAGGCCTATAGGCTCACTTTTTCAAAGTTCCACTGCTGTGTGCTTAACTCACCTTTAGCCTACATTGTTTTGATGTAGAGTGCTGCACAGTGTGTGTGTGTGTGTTACACGTGCTGGGTGTACGTGCACCTGTCAGTGGTACAATACAGGAATGATGCAGGGCTGTGCGGTGCTTGTGTATGTTACATGCATGTGCTGGTTGTATGTGAGCCTGTGAATGGTACAATACATGAAGGATGTAGTGCTGTGGAGTGCTTGTATATGCTTTATATATTTGTCCACGTCACTGGTACAATACATGGAACACTATGGGTTCCATTTTTGCTTGTTCATGTGGGGCAAAGTAAGCACACTTAAACATCTGGCGGTACTAAGGCACACACAGTAGGTGGAAAATTACTTAAATTGAACTTCACAGTCTGGCCTAGTTCTAAATTCTCCAAATATTTTAAAATCATTTTCTAATCACCAAGATCCTGGAACATGGGGAAAATTGGACCAGATATTATAGGATACAGGACCCGAGCTGACGGCATTCAATGGGGACTTGGAGCACATTCAGTGCCCAGTCCTCTCTGAGCACAGAAAAAAGATGAACCCAGTAGAGACTGGGGGCAAAGGACGTGGGCACTGAGAGTAATGGATGGCACTGTGAGAGTGCCCAGAATTGGAGGGACATGGTCAAAGGCTATGCCAGCTGTTTCTATGACAACAAAGTGAACAGGGTCTGGCCAAAGGATGGGGCAAAGCGGGAGTAAGCACAGAAGGACTGATTCACAAAGGTAAATATACACTTTTGTGTATGTTTATGATTATTTGCTATTCACAGAGGAATGTATGATAGTATCTTCACGAGTGCAGAGTCTCCACACATAAAAAGGACAATCATATCTTTTTATGTGGAGAGACTCCACATCCGTAAAGATACTACTTGTAAATCCCTTTGTGAGTTATGAACACAAACAATCGCAAAGTTACACAAAAGTATAAATTTACAGTTGGGAATCAGGCACAATGTGTCTCAGATGACTAAACCATGTAACCAGTACATGGGGTGCAAGGTCTTAGACTCTGCTCAACCTACGCTGGGATGGATTGGTGGAGTGGAGCCCAGGTGCTAAGAGGTTGTTTGCAATGAATGGCTATTTGCCTGGAATTGATTCTTTATAGTCTATCCAGTATTCCAGACTTCCAGGAGGGGGCTTCCTGGTTTTTTCTGATCAGTTGCTTTTAGTGAGTTGAGCTGGCCTTGGGTCTGGCACCTTGTAGTCTTTGCTGTGGTGGGACCATGTTTAAGTAGGAAATCCTGATCCTTGGGCAAAAAATTTATTAACATAGGTAAATCAGCTTTGTGCGTGCAAATAGGGTATTGCTTACTGATCCGAAAGCGTGACTGGAAATAGGAAAAAAGCATCACCCCAGGGATAATGTCCCCTGAATCAAGTTTGCGCAAACCCAAGGCATTTCGGACAAGCAAAGCCCTTCATCAGGGGAGATTGCAAACAAAGTAATGGCGTCTAAGTCGACGGTCATGAAAAAATGAAAAACACAGGAACTTTGTTTGGGTTTGTGCAAGCAAGATTTACTCAAGCCTTTGTGTTGCTATGGCACAGAATAAAATGAATTCTAAAAATTGAAGATTAAGCAATCGTGATGATGGAATAAACTCTAATAGTGAATCGATTAGCATTTCAATTTTTGATCAACATTGGATTACTCCATTTTTGGAACCTTGGATGTGCATTCAGGGGGCTTTACCCCTGGGGTGACGCTTTTTTCCTAAATCCGGATCCTTCCCGTTGCTTGCTGGTTGGTTGATTATAACAATCTCTGCTAGCTTGAGATTGGCAGTTTATAGTCATTACCGTGTACCGTGAGTAAGACTTCCAGGGGGTGGTACCTCCTGTGAATGAGACGTGACATTGCTTCCTGTTTGTTTACTAATACAGAATGAAGCTGAGTCCCCCATGAAAATAGAGTTCACCTTGACGGCCAACAAAACCAAATAATCTCAGGTAAAATAATTCATTACTGCAAATTATTTTCACAGATCCACATGTCATCTCACCAAATGTCCCAAATCCCCAGAAGCCTCTGTTGTAAGACTCACATCTCTCAGAAGACACAGACACCCTGGCTCTTACCTACTACCAAAAGTAAATCAGTGATCCTAGAGCATAGCTTCAGAACTGTTATCAAAGCCCTGCTCTTGTCATACCTAGCTGGCAGCAAGAACCTTCTTGTCGCCATACCAGAAATGAGTCTCATCCCAGTGAAGAATCTTGCACTAAGCAGCAATAAATACTCATCAAGTACCCCGGCAGTCCAAAAGCTACAATGCCTTCCCATGCACGTCAAGATCACCTTCAAATGTGGCAAATTGTCCAACCCACCACACATCCTGTGGTGCCAAAAGTAACAAACACAGCTAGGATCACCAACCTTAAAACAAAGAAATAAAGTTACACCATAGCCGAGAGATGCAGACTAACGTAAAAGGGATCTCCAAGTATCTCATAGTTACGTATTGTGAATCTTTAAGGAACATCATTCTCAATTATCTACCTAATATCTTTACATACATACAAATGTACTGCTGAATCGTAAACGTTGTAGGCATTCCTTGTAGCAAATACTGCTCCAGTTTATATGTTTTTCTGATGTTGAATTTCAACTGTTACAATTATAACTTCTGAAAATGAATAATCCAACCTTACAAAGAAAGAAAAGAAAGGCAAAAAGGAAAACAAAACAAAGCACTTGAGATCTGGAACTCCATCCCAACAGAGATCCAACAAAACTCCTCAACTCCAGCATTTGAGGAAGAAATTAAAGATGTCCCTCTCCATGGGAGAGCCCAAACCATAAGAACCCACTATGATTGCTTACCCTTCCTGGCAGCCAAAAGAGAGCCCTTCCTTTTGCAAACAAGCCTTACTAATCCCTTACTTTGTACTCATGTCTTCCACTGTGTAGCACTCCTCGCTTAATAAGTTGGTTTGCCCTTAATTCATTTATATACAGATACCTAAAAATAAACAAATATGGCCCTAACATGTGATGCACAGATGTATGATAAGGGCAGGTACACAAGGCAAATGTAGGCATCATGCATGTAAGCAACATATCTGTACATTACACACAAGTATTGTCCAGCAGGGTTTACAAAAATGAGCATCAGAAGAGTAACTTCTGAGGAGTGCAAATAAAGGATCAGACAATAATCTGTAGGCGTAAACAGGTTGAAAATGTATACTTTTACAGCATTTAACATGACCTAATTTCTAGACATAAATAATTTCTCAAGTGGTTACTGTGGAAACTAGACATCCTATCTAGTTTGCATAACAGGTGTAACACAAAGTGGCAAAGTACCTGTGCTGTCGTGAACTTTGTTTCCATTTCCTCTGCTCTGTACCATTTTGTATTCATTTCCTTCTTTTTGATTACTCTGTTTCGATGAATCCCTGAAGGGGAAGTAAATGAATCACTAACATATATTTCTTGATTGTACTTCTTACTTACACAAAATGTGACATTTTTATTTTAGAAAATGAGGCATATTTTATTTATGGAGCTAAGACACTTGTGTTTATAGTCAACCTTAACATACATAAATTACATCGTCAGTCCTCCTCATCACAGTCTTTACTAGGTTAAAATCAACCCTCAACCTGGAAACTGTAATTTGCACCTGGGTAATAGACACGGCCACTGAAACTATGTGAGTCCACTGTTTTTTTTAAATGCAAACTTTTTTCTATGTCAAAGTGATAAAATGTTACTAAAACATAGGGAGGTGAGGCGGTTGCCGGTAGTGGCGGTGGGGGCTGGACTGCAAGCCCCAGTCATCTTCGCAGCAGAAAGCCGCCGACCTTGCTCCCTTGTGCCCAGTGGGGCCACAAATTTCCACCAGGGATCCCACTGGGCAGGAGGTAAAAATCTTGCCGGTAGGGGTGGTGGGGGATGTACCCTAAGCCCCGGTTCTCTTTGTGGCACGGCCCCGACATTCCTCCCTTGCATCCGGGGGCGCCCAAAAGTTTCCGATGGGGCTCTAGCTCTGCCGGACGCTCGCCCGGGCCAAGAGCGGGCCCGTCTGCACCCGTCTGTGGCGAAATGAGACTGGGCTGGGCCACCGCCCTTGACTGTGGTTTTTAACAGAGGAGGTAGGTGAGTCATTTTTTTAGACTTCAATGACATAATTATATTGAAGATGGTGAAACTGAAAAATATGGGGGACAAAGAAGGTTCCCCCAAGAGTCCCCAAGATACTACTCTTGACTCTTTTCTGGTGCGTGCTGCTAGGGTGCTCAACAATGAAATTATGCTGGCAGAACGCTGATTATCAATGGAAATTGGTCACATTATCATAACGCTATAGAATCTGATCCCTGTAGTGACCATCTGATTGCACATAAAGAAACTACCCACAGGGATGATGATGATGAGACTGTTTTTGGGGACCCGCTAGTTGCTTAAGTTTTGCGTCACCCATCCACATCTAATGCGGGTGGCCCCCCAATGAAGAGGAAAAAGAAAACTAAACATATGGGCACAAATCAAGCACCAAGTACTAGATCAAAAAAGGCCTCAAATGTACAATATATTGGGGTGGATATGTCCACTTCATCCTTGTTTCCTAGCATGGATAAGACTCTGACCTCCACTTCTGCTACTTCGCTACGACCTAATTCAGGCTTGGACTATTTAATCAGTACATTTGAGTCTGTATTGATTACTAGTGTCTCACCCTTATTGGAAATACTTAGCAAATTAGAGGATTCTGTGTTAACGCTTCAAACTTCATTGGATAGATTCCGTGATCTTGCGGAATGATTGATTAATTGCGGTGCCAAGCTCTGTTGGGAGGGCAAAGGCAATGGAATTGGCATTATGCCTGTGGCTTATTTCTATAGGTATGCAACAATACCCGATAGTGGTTCTCTAATTCAGAATACACACCAGGGTCAACAGAACTACGCAATAGCAACCCGTAATAGGTTTCAACCACTTACTGATCTTGGTAGCTTAGATTGACTTCAGATGGGCGCTGATGAATGTAAAGAGAACCCTCTCAAAGAATCAACTCATTGCCTACAGAGGGACAGTTATTGTAGAAATAACAGCTTAACAACCCCACAAGAGAGGCTACCTCGGTTTCAATTACACCAAGAGCCTGGTCCCAACCTAGAAGGGAAAAATGTATCGGAGAGTCCCTTAATCTAGGACATTATAGAGCTGATGGCCACCATCTTGAAGTGATCTTGTGGAATGGCGCTGGGTTGGCTATCGCGAGCACTCCCTCCCCAGTGCTGCGCATGACCAACGGCCAACCCAACCCCGCCCACCCTTTAGAACGCCCGCACCGCGGCGGTAAAAATCGCAGCGGTTAAGGCGTTAAGGTCCAAATAGAGTGATTCTAATTGGAGTAAACTTGTGGATATGTGTCACATTTGCTTGTTCCAGGAAACTTGGGCAGTTGAAGCAATCCACAGGGTGGGTTTTACCAATTTCAGTGTTCAAGCTAGATCATCGCCTGCAGGTCGTCTCGCTGGTGGCTTACTTATCTGGGATAGGACATGTTTGGGTTGCTATCTCTGTAGGTTAAATATTTAGACAGCCGATATATTTGGTCTTGATCTAGAACCCTTTCAAAGAGAACTTTGCATTAAAGCTGATTAACATTTACAATCGCTTCAACAATCAGAATCAGGAGTCTGCTACGATTTCAACCTTGACAAACTTCTTAGAGAACTCAAATAAATGGTATTCTCTTATTTTAGTGGGAGATTTTAATGTATCCTATGAGGCAGTTGATTTTATACAGGCTCTCGTCCAAAAGGAAGAAGATATAAGACAGCCATTAGAATTAAAAGTGTGTATCTAATTGTTCAGAATCTGGGAGGATCAGGACGTGAAGAAATATCAAAAATTACTGGTGACTTTGTAGTTGATAGTAGAAAAAATAGGCCTAGGGCGCAAGTGGGGCAACACTGGATAACCAACCATGCATGAATGGTGCAGTAACATGGATTGGTGTATGGCGACTGAGAAAGTGGTCTATAAGGGATGGAGATGTCTGCAAAGGTTTGCTATAATATGGGGTCCATGGAAAGAATATCGTGGGCTAGCAAGAAAAAGTAAGAAAATAGTGAGAGCTGCCCTGCGATGGGTTTGGAGTAGAAAAATATTGCACTATTAATGGAGTGACCTTTTTATTGCCTGATTTTGAAGCAACCATGATGCGCATGTCAGCCAATGTCCATAATTCGGGGATATATTGAATGACAAAAGTAGGCCCCAAGAATATGGTTAGTTGTGAACTTCCTGTAATGTACCAACTAATTTCTGCATGCTGTATGCACAGATAAAATGCAGTGAATATGAATGAGAATCTATTTCTACAGAAATTAAATTTGCAGCACATAGAATGAATCAGGAACAATGACTTGCTGCTATTGACAATTGCATTGTTTTTCAATAAATATTGCACAAAACAAATAACATTGATAACAGTATGACATTAGAACAAGTGGCCTTTGTCTGAAACATTCCGAGGATATTGTGGAATGTGGGTGTTAGGAACTGAGCACAGCCCAATCCACAACATTAAACTACTCAAGAGCTGCTTTGCCTTCAGGTGGCTGGACTTGCATTGGTTTGCAATCATGGGGTGTTGGGTATCCTATTTTTGCTGTTGGCTGCTTCCTCTTCTGGAGGTGACTGAGGAGTGTAGGAAATATTTGTTGATGAAGAAAGGGAGATGTGTTGCAGGTGCAAGTTCACTGTCTATTTTTCCTCATGTGTACTGCCAACAACTTTACCAACATGATGACAAACTATGTGCTGCATTAATCACCTACAATTGCCTAATGTGCCACATAACTAGCCTTTACTTGCCTCATACATTAGTTAATATTCCCACATAAATTGCTTTTCAATTGCCACATGCTTCCTATGGACATTTTCAGAGAACTTGATTCTGTTTAATCTCTTATTTTTATCATTAAATTCTTGTCCATTATTTATGACACAAAATTTCCCACCTCCACTGAATACATCCAACACTATATCAACTTGAGACAGTGAAGGGAGTAGATTGCCTGGAATGGGAACAGGAAAGGATGGAATGCAAGTATTGTGATGAGGAAGACCTGCACTTAGAGTAATGAAAATTACCATTATGTGATTAAAGTATTAATACCTACGAGAAAGAATTGCTTCGAGCCGCCGCAAGACGTAGCCTCTTCAAGTGGTTCTTTCCTTGATAATGCGCCTGGGCAACCACTGGTGAACTAAAGCAGGAATCGCACAGCTTACAGTAATCATTCTCCGTTGCCATAATCACCCGGCAGCCATGTTTAGTGGAAGCCATCTAATAACAAGCAAAATAATATTTAAGAACAGCATTGGTTTCTTCCATCTGTCACAATCCCACTCACAACCGTACATTACACAGTCACAAGTTGCAATCACTTCTTCTGAATATTTATGCACTATATGACTTTTGGACTGTGGAAGGTAAATTTCCATCTGAACGAAAGGGATAATCTGCTAGTTAAGACGATATCAATGGCCCATTCAATATGATTAGACATCAATTACCAGTTTCAAAATACAACTGATCTGTTTCCCACAATAGTTACTTAGATATCTAAAACATATGGACTTGCAATTATCTTGTAATCATCTTCCATAGAAACCAACTGGAATTTCTATCACTTTAAAGAAAATTAGGAAACAAATTCTTTGAGTCAAGGGCATGAGAAATGTTTTCACTTAAACAAACTCCGAGAGGGAGGGTAGTTGGAATTGGCAGCCAGCTATATTTACTCTAATGTGCCATGTAAGGGAAGACCCACTGCTTCACCTGCAGCTGCCACTGAACTCATATACTCATATGTTACATTATTTTATGTTATGTTATATGTTATGTTACACTGATTTATTAAGTGCATGGCTACCCCCAAATGGGCTTCCCAGCGCTGGCCTTCTTCAATCAAGATAACTCATAACAGAAACAGGGGCATATTAACAAGGGTGGTGATAGGCAATTATCGCCAGTTTAGCGGCCGTTTTCGGCTAAGCGGCGATAATTCTATCGCTCTATTAGCAAGCTGATGTTAGCGACAGCTTTTAGGCGATAGCGAGCGATTTGGGGCCCGCTTTGCATGTCAGCGATATTTATCGCTAATGACATGCAAAGTGGGCGTACCCAACCTGTTAGCGACTGAAAGCAGTCACTAACGTCGCTATCGCCTATTAGCAAGGCCGGCGTAGGGATGGAAATATTCCCGCTATCGCCAAAACCCAACGCCTGCTCAGACCAGTTCTTAGCCATGTTATCCAATGGGAGGTGGATAACATGGCTAAGAGCATTTCGTCGCTAATGCGTGAATATCGCTGTATTCTCAGCGATATTCATGCATTTCGCCTGATTTCTATCGCTTTTGAGATAAACCTAGCTAATAGCAAGTTATCTCAGCGATAAAAACCGGTGATGCGCGGCGATAAAAATATTGCCGCTAACCCTACTTAGCAATAAATATGGCTATATGTTGGTAATATGCCCCATAGAGACCTTTGTCTCAAATAGTCAGGTCTTCAGCTGCTTCCTAAACCAGAGGTGGCTGGAAGTTTACCACAGATGTAAAGGCAAGTTGTTTCATAGTGCCAGAACTAACACTTCAAAAGAGCGTATTCCCTTCGCGACCAGATTGATGCAGAGCATCACCGCCAAAGTCGGTCGTATAGACCTGGTAGGGCTATGAGGTAGACGCAAGGACAACAAACTTGATGCACCCAGTTTATTCATAATCCGGTGAGCTATAAACAGAGCCTTGAAATTAATATGTTTCTTCATTAGGAGCCGGTGCCACTTGCAAAGTAGCTTAGAGACTGAGGAGAATTTTGGCAGGTGGAAAAGTAATCTTGCCACTGCGTTCTGAACAATCTGCAGCCTGTTTTTTACACATCGGGTGGCACCCAAATACAGGATGTTGAAATAGTCAAGGCAGAAGGTGATTAAGGGCTGGATTATCATCCTTCAGACCTGGGGGTGGAAGAAGCCAATGATAGTTTTAAGACTTCTAATAGTGCCAAACAAAACACTAGATTTTTTACAACCTATTAGGCCAGGGTGGTGGGTGATCCTAGCACTCTAGGCCACAAATGATCCCCCAATTCATGCTAATGTTTGCCTAACAACAGGATCTCCATTTTTTTGGCATTCAACTTCAGGCACTTAGAGTGCATCCAGTCTGCAATGGTGGTTATAAAGCCCGAAAACTGACAGCGCTCTCTGCAGACCCCACCGACAGTGAGACAAAAAAGCTGGGTGTCATCTGCATACAATATCAAAATAAATCCTAAAATATTTTACCACATCAGTCAACAACTTTACATAAATGTTAAAGAGGGTGGGACTTAGGGCAGAGCCCTGAGGGACGCTGTATTCTAGGATTATTTTAGTAGATGAAAAAGGAGGAGTTATCACATGAAAGGATCGATCTCCTAAGAAAGAAGCAAACCAGGCTCAAGCCTTGCGCTAAACCCCAATCTCTAGTAAATGCTGTAGGAGCACCACATGGGACACTGTATCACAAGTGGCGCTTAAGCTTAATAGAATAAGCACTGCAGAACCTCTCTCATCAGCGGATTGTGGCTAAGCCTCAGTCACAGTGAGCAGAGGGGATTCAGTAATGTGGTCTAACAGTTGCTACTTCTCTAAGAAATCCACCAGTAGATTGTTTCTCCACTACTGGGTCGATAGTTTTTATACAGGGCGGGTTCTGAAGAGGGTTTTTTAAAAGAGGAATACGTTTAACATGTTTCTATGCAGTGGGCACCACCGCAGTTGACAAGGAGAGGTTTGCTAGACTTACAAATCTAGGAATAAGGATCTCATGCACTTTAAGCATAATTTCTGGTTTGATAGGACCATCAGGAACGCCAGACTTAACTTTACCCATAGAGATTTAAAAGAGATAGCGTCCAGCAATTCAAACTCAACCAGCCCACCCCCTGCAGAGTACTCATAGTCTTTGAAAAAGGACATCCAGTAACAGATCTGAGGATGTCACCTGGAAAATATACATACATGTCATTGACTTTTTTATGAAATAGTGCTCAAGCCTGCCACATTTCTCATCAGGTGCTTCAACCGAATACGAGTGTGCTGCAGGCTTAGGCTAGCTTTAAACTATGGCATACATGTATTTTGAAGGATTGCTGCTTTTTTACATGTTGTCTGTGTAAAAATCTGACATGTTTGACCATTTTATGACAAACGTTGATGGTCCTCGTATAATTGCTTTGCTGTGGCATCGTAAGATTTCCTTCAGGTGTACTCAAGCACCTTACATCGCTTTTCTTCCTCAATCAATTTTGCAACCAACCAGGAAGCAAAGGACCTCTTTTTCTATTTACCGGTATGCCCAGCAATGGGGTCATCCAAGGCAGATACTAACCAGGAGGTAGGCTTTAGCACAGCTGACTCGATAATCGAATCATGCTTAGGAATACTTTCCTGGATAAGGTTAAAAAGCTATCAATAACTAATTTGTGCCAAGATCTTCCAATAACAGTTTTGGCTTCTGCCAGACCTGAAGCACATGGGATTCTCAATTCAATAGGGACCATGAAGTGGTCTGACCATGCCACCGGGAAAGGGGTAGATACTCAGAGGTTAGGTAAGCTAGAAAAAACAGGGTCCAATAAATGCTCCACCGCTTGTGTAGGGCCTGTCACTAACTGTGCCAGTTAAATGGCTTTCAGATCACTAGTTAGTGTGCTTGACTGAAGTTGTTCTGCTCAAGATGCAAGTTGAGGTCACCTATGATATTAAAATTAGCCAATTTCAACCCTAGAGGAGAAATGTAATGCACCAGAGTTTCTCTAACTAACCCAGGAGGTCTGTAGACCAATAGGCCAGAAATAGTGGAATTTTTATTGAATTGAATTTGGAACAGTGCACTTTCGCACTCATGTACATTAAAAGAATCTAGTCTTTGAATGAGAGAATCTCTATGAATAATGGCAATGCCACTAACCGCCAACAGTTCTGTCCCACCTTTCGGTGCAGTAGCCAGTGGGAAGAGCTAGTACCTCCTCTGCATGTGTGGACTGATTGATTAAGCCGTGTGCTGTTTTACATACATAAAGCTGTTTTATCGCTGTTTTATTCATAATAATGATAATCATAATAAGAGGGTTATATTTATTTGAATGAATAGAATGTGCAATGGTTTTAATTAAATGCGCTCTTTATAAATAAAATTGAAATTGATTAAACCAGGTTTTCGTAAGCAACACGACATCCGGTGAGTACTCGGAGATAAAGTCTGAGATTTCAGCGTGATGACAAACCAGAGAGCGGCAGTTAATACTATACATGCTGAAACTCATTGAATTACTGTCCCCCATTGGAGACCTATCGCCACCAGTAGGGCCGATAGTAAAGCCGCAGTGCTTACAGCAGGAGCCCCCCTGGTCTATGTAATAGGTGCACTTACTATGCAGTACGGGGCGATAAGTCATCAAGTGGGTGGAGGAATAGTGGATGACCTGCTTGTTCAACAGACCAGAATCTCAGGCCCCTGGTGCCGTTTGGGCACGTACGAGTGCAGACAGGATTGCCTTTGGCACGCCAGCGGCATGTCCACGCATTGGCCCGCTTTTTATACGTCGTTGGGCACTTTGATTCTGACATGTGCCAGCCTACTAGAATGCTGACTTCCCGGTGGCACAGCATAACCAGAATAGCTGACAGGAACCATACTCCTGCATAGACCAAAAGTGGAGTAACAACACCACAAAGACCGTCCAAGGCAAAAAAGGCCACATCCTTCCCCATTCCCCCAACACAACACACCAAATTCCGCAAAAAAGTTAAAAGAAATCACTATCTAAGATAAAAAACTGCACAAAATATAAAAACACAGTAAAAACAGAAAGAGATATATTCTGTAGTAGAGAAAACAACAGTAATAGTAGGGATCGTCTGCGCATTGGCCCACTTTTTATAGTTCATAGGGCACTTTGGTTCTGACATGTGCCGCCCACTAGAACGCTGACTTCCTGGTGACACGGCCTAACCAAAACGGCCAACAGAAAGCATACTCCTGTGCAATTCAAACACGGAGTAACAACAATACAAAGACCGTCAAAAAACTGCCCACTCCTTCCCCAACACCCCCAACACAACACAACAAATTCCCCAAAACAGTTTTAAAAAATCACTATCTAAGATAAGAAATTACACAAATTATAAAAACACACTAAAAACAGACAGAGATAAATTATGTGGTAGAGAAATCACGAGTAATAGCAGGTCAGGTCCGTACATTGGGCCACTTTTTTTTAGCTCATAGGACACTACGGTTCTGACATGTGCTGGCCCACTAGAAGGCTGACTTCCAGGTGGCATGGCTTAACCAAAATATTTGGGGAAAAGTACTTCTGTGCAGAGCAAATGCAGAATAACAACACCGTCCACGGCAAAAAAGTACCCACTCCTTTTTAGGCGTTCATTAAGTGATTTCTCGGCTTTTTACTGAACATTTGATATACCTTCTTATGCTCCATGTTTCACAGCTAATACATTCCTGTTACTCCATAACAAAGGGTGTAGGAAGCTGGCTCTCTATATAGTACACTTAAACGAAGTACAATGTGCAGAGAGTCCGGGGAAACCCAGATTGGTATACAGAGGCAAAAGTAGTTAATACTAACGCTCTATTTGTGGTAGAGTGGGTGAGCAGTTGGGCGTATCAGAGGGTAGTGCTAAGCATTTGCTGTACTCACAGGGGGCAATATATGAAACACACACTCAAGAATAAATCCGAGACCAGTTTTAAAAAATAACCAAGATTTTCATACAATTTTTAAGACCAAAAACTTTATTCACAGGTAAGTACTTTTTAGTTATGCTTTTTCAAAGTTCGACAATAACTCACAGTTGTGCGCAATTATGCACAATGAAAGTCTATGGAGAAAAACACAAAAATGCATAAAAAGTTGTACAGTCGGTTCTAGGGGTTCACCTTTGAGGTTTAGGGTAGCAGCAGGCCAGGGTCCAATGCTTCACCAGCGGATCATCAGGAGTATCCCGGATTCAGCTTGTAGCAGGGTGCCAAGGCCATTGGTAGATGGTGCGCTTTGAAGAAGGGGGCTACCTCAAAACAGGCAGCACAAGGATACTTGCAGGTAAGTCTGGAGACCCCAAACAAGGTATCGGGTCTCAAGGGCCTCAGGGTCACAAAGCACAGCTGGTTCATCTGTACCCAGGCTGGGTGGGCTGGGTGCCGAGCAAATAGGTCAGCCAGGTTCTGTACGTCAAGATGGACTTCGCGGTCAGGGGCAATCAGCTGGGCCACTCACACAGTGGATCTCAGAGGTGTCAATGTCCCTTGACGGGTGCTTGCTTCCTGGGCAGTTAGAGTCCGGATTGGAATCTTCATCTTGGTGTCAGCTGCAGGTGGTCCTGTACCTTGGGTAATGCTACAGCATTGTTCCAGTAGGTCCTGGTGTCCTCTCACTGGTGGGGGCACAGATCTGACCTTCCAAAGCTGGTGTACCTCTTCTTGCTTGGGTGCTACGTCAGAGTTGCCGAGATGCAGCAAGTTGGTAAACCAGACTCTACGGGATTGGTGCCTGCTCGGTGCAGTGGGGAAGTAGTTCCTCTACTTCAAGGGAGTTCTCTGGCGATTGGCAAAGAGCTGGAGGTGCTCTGATGTTCTTGGGGGCCTCACAGCAGCAGGACGAGACAGCACACCATGATGGTCGAATCCTTGGAGGCAGCAGGCAGGGTTTTGCACAAACGTTCTTCAGCATGTACTCTGTTCTCGGGTCAGCAGCTCTTCTTTGTCCGATGTCTTCTTAGGTCCCTCGAATCCAAAGTCCAGGGGTGCCAGCAAAATACTAAATTCAGGGGTGTTACAGGGGGAAACAGGTAGTAGCCAGTGGGTTACCTACCTTTAGGGCGTCTACACCCTCTATGTGACCAGTTCCTTTGGGGAATGACAGAACCCTGACCCTAATTGGCTAATTCAATATCAAACAAGATGGAGGAATCGAAAAAGTGGACTGCACATCACCTGCTCCACCTTAGGGGTGGTGCTGGCTGAATGTGGGCCCACCTCCTAATCTAGCTAATTTTCCCACCAGTCCTCCCACCAAATGTGGAGCAGGACAGCGGGGTTGGCATCCTCCACTATCAGGAGATTTATTTATTTATTTATTTACTTGATTTATATAGCGCGTAATCACCCCGGGGTCTCTAAGCGCTTTACCAGGTATATACCGAACAAATTCTACAGCCGATCAACAAGTTACAGCACACCCCGTGCTTGCTGGAAAAGCAATGTTTTTAATTTTTTTCGAAAAGGCAACAAGTTGGGTTCTTTGCGCAGTTCGGTTGGTAAACTATTCCAGACAGCTGGAAAGATGTTGGAAAAAGCACGACCACCCAGGGTGGATAATCTGAAACGCGGTTGAGTTAGAAGGGTAGCATCTGAAGAACGCAATCGTCTGCCGGGTTTGTATGGGGCCAAACGGGCTTTGATGTAACTTGGCGCCCTTCCATACAGGACTTTGTGCGTAATGCAAAGCCCTTTGAACAAAACCCTCTGTTTGACAGGCAACCAGTGGAGTTCACGCAATAGAGGAGAAGCATGCGTTCTCCGTGGTTTATTGAAAATCCATCTTGCAGCATCGTTCATAACAATTTGCAGACGGTTCAGATGTTTTTGAGGGAGCCCTGCATATAGTGAGTTGCCATAGTCCATCCTGGCTAGGATCATGGCAGATACAGCGCGTCTTAGGGTGGCATGCCTGGGTTGCATTGCAAAGGCGGCATCACCTTTGAAGCTTCCGTCTTGGAATGACATTCTGACCTGGAGAAGGCATGAAGCACCTCCGCCCAGAGCAGGCATTGTTCCTGGCCTCTGAGAGTGCAGACTTCCACCCCATAAGGTCAGAAACATGTGTAGTGGGTGCAGACTGGCTAAGACTAGTCAGAGACCACCCCAGTGTTTGGTAGGTTCTCAGGCAGCACCTCTAAGGTGCCCTCTGTGTGCATTTATTAATAAATCCAAAACTGGCATCAGTGGAGATTTATCAAGACGAGATGTTTGGTACCAAACATCCTTGGGTAAAGTGAAGCCATCATGGTGCTGGGGAACTCGTAATTAAGGGTGCCCAGCACATGTACTCTCTATAGCTTTCCTGTGCACTTACAATGTAACGGCCTTAGACATAGTAAGGTCATATGTGCTCAGGCAGATAGGACCACACATGTGATATTGTGCGCCCTGCCTTAGGCTGTAAGGCCTGCAGTATGGGTGACTTACCTGTACCTCATGTAGTGTCTGGGGTCATGGCACACAGGAATGTGTGCCATGTACACTCTTCAGTTTTCTCTGCACCAAGACATGCAGCCTGCAATGGCAGTTTGCATGGTCTTGGTGAGGGGTCCCCAAGGTGGCACAATTTGTGCTGAAGCCCTAGTGGACACTCTTCAGTCCCAATGCCCTAGGTACTACAGGTACCATTTACTAGGGACTTACAGGGGTTCCTGAAGTTGTGCAAATCATGGTACAGTTTTAGGAAACACATCTGGCACTGTGGACATAATTAGCAGGGACCCAGTGCACTATCATTCGAAATCACATCATGTTCCCGGCTAAAAGATGGACCAAACATGTCGAAAGATGCACAACGGTTAACAATCAGATGCAGTAAAGCCTGTCCAGCACCTACTGAAAGCTGCACCGGGACGAATACACTCGTGATGTGTTGACGCTATTTTGTTCTCCAAAAAATTATTTGCACTAAATGATTTGCTCTTAAGCACTCACTTTTGTTTTCAGGTGGCCTTGTGTGAGTCCAAAAGGACGATGGTGACTCTGGAATAGAGATAAACTAAGTTGAATTAATCTTACCTCAGACAAGGTTGAAATGTCAGATCCACAAAGATTTATTTAAAATTCAAAATCCTTACAGAAGACTAAAATAATTAGTCAGTTCAAATCAAAATGTCAATAAATTCTCAAAATACAAAATAAATGTCAATTACTACAGGGCTCAGTCTTCATTCTAGCTCAATAGCCAGAACTAGATATGGTCTTGCACAAGGGCAGAATAATGCATCAGGGAGAAAAATCTGAGTATTGAATCAATAAACAGACTAAGGTTAAGTTTGCTTTCTAAGTAAAGGGAAAAGCTTCCTGACAAACGTCCCAAAAACATCATGTTAAATAGATTTTCAAACAAAAACTACCCTGTCAGTATAGTGTGAAACAAATGTTACATCACAATATCCAATGCTAAAATAGAAAACACCTCACCAGCAAAATTACTTTTGTTCTAATACTAATACATTAAACTACATTAGGGATAAAAAAAAGGCATATTTGAAATTACATACACAACTTCTGCAAGCCAGAGGAAGTGGCCTTGTAAAGATACAGTAGAGCTCTGCTCCATCCCCCAGGACATCAGGAACACGAAGAAGCATACATTTTAAAAATTCGACAAGCCTCTAAAAATCAATTGTGCTTTTCAAAATGCTGAAGGGCATATTTTAATTGGAATTGGTCAGAAATGAGAACCCATATCCATTTTAAAATGCGCAACATACCACAAATGGAAATAAATTTGAGGCATAGTCAAGTCAACTGAAAAGGTTTGTTATAAATTCTGTTTACTTATATTATTTACGACCTATTCATGTTAATTAAACACACGTGTACATTTTAAATTTACCCTCACCCTCACTCATTCTTCCCTCTGTGCCTTTCAGGCATAACTGTATTTCTCTGCCCGCCTTTAAGAATATGACTATATTGTAACATATGAACTTAAGAGCAATCACCAAAACAGCTCCCACTTTGGGTCATTTGACCTACAGAAGATTGGTATTAAATGCCTGTGAGCATGACGCATAAGGCTGAAATATGATCTTAGGCAAAGAAGGCTAAGAGCAGACAGTGAATGGGCTTCACCCAGGCGGAGAAATATATTTAATTGACCATGTGCTCAGTGTTGTGAAATGACCAGAAAAAATTCCTGGTACCACAGGGGTTCAGTCGTCTTAAAGGAGTATGCAGCGAGAGAGACAGTCATAGTCCCATTGTAGAGGCAAGGACCCCTTCTAAGGAAAAGGTTGGTGGTGCACAGAGTCTGAAAGTGAAGTAGGGGCTACATTTTCAGTAGATGCACATTAGCCCTTTAATGGTTGGGTGTGACATGGCCAGTGCTTAATTTGAGGCGGTGGTTTCCGGTGCTCGGCACGACACTTAATTGTCAACACTGTTGCTTGTGACAGTCTGCCAGAAGGTGGCGCTCTCTGGCTAATTTAGAGATGATAACAACAGCAGCTACTTATTCATTCAATATACATAAAAAATTACTATTACCTGTCACCCAAGACATTCTTATAGCTTTGAGGGCCTGAAATAGTCCTAATTGTCACACTTGTAGGGGTATGATAGTTAGTAGTTGTGTTGTTACTATCATGGGCTGCACAGGCAGTGGCAATGGGTGGTGCAGGCTGTTGTGGCCTCCTGATGGTACTTCTTTTCTTTCTTTTTTTTACAAATTAAGCACTGGATATGGCAAAACCTCCATATGCCCTTTGAAAAATAATGTAGGTGGCTTCCACACTTACATGGAGCAGTAAGTAAACTCATTGTTCCCTTTTTTCTCCGCTTCATAGCAATGTGTGCACAAGCTATTACAGTGAACATGTGAGCATGCAACATTGCCCTTGACTGTCCTTGGTGGATCAACCTCAGGAGCCTGTACGTGCAAACTGTCGTTGTGAGCCTCTGATACAGTAAAGTGAACCCACCCACTTTCCCTCCTACCACTGCAGTAACTACTTACCATTCAGTATCACAGCTGTTCTCTTGGTTTACCATACTAGCACTTATCTGGAAAAGCATGGGTGGTGCTGTGGGAGTACAGCAGGTCCCAGCAGGGGCTGATGATGCCATGTATGAGTGGGATGCGAGACCACAAAAGACACACAGGTCTAGTACCTAGACAAGTACACTGAAGGCGGGGGTTCATGGAAGGGTAACATGAGAAAAACAAGCATTTGCAATGCAATGGATCTCGCATTACTGATAGCTTGAGGTACTGGCATTGCAAACAATAATGCAATGCCAATGGCTCATACTTTCAGTGATGCGAGACCTAGTGCATTGCAAATGCTTGCGTAGTGAGCCAGGAACCAGCAGTGTATGTCTCAGTGCAGTACCGCAAACTGCTCCTAGAGGTCCCTAGTGGCAAGCCACCAGCACTGCATGGCTAGGTGCAGTACCGCAAACTGCTACTAGAGGTCTCTAGTGAGCAAGGCACCAGCACTGCCTGTCTAGGTGCAGTACCGCAAACTGCTCCTAGAGGTCCCTAGTGAGCAAGGCATCAGCACTGCATGTCTAGGTGCAGAACCGCAAGCTGCTCCTAGAGTTCCCTAGTGAGCAAGGCATCAGCACTGCATGTCTTGGTGCAGTACCGCAAACTGCTACTAGAGGCCCCTAGTGAGCATTGCACCAGCACTGCCTGTCTAGGTGCAGTACCGCAAACTGCTCCTAGAGGTCCCTAGTGAGCAAGCCACCAGCACTGCATGGCTAGGTGCAGTACCGCAAGCTGCTCCTAGAGTTCCCTAGTGAGCATTGCACCAGCACTGCCTGTCTAGGTGCAGTACCGCAAACTGCTCCTAGAGGTCCCTAGTGAGCAAGCCACCAGCACTGCATGGCTAGGTGCAGTACCGCAAGCTGCTCCTAGAGGTCCCTGGTGAGCAAGGCACCAGCACTGCATGTCTAGGTGCAGTACTGCAAGCTGCTCCTAGAGGTCCCTGGTGAGCAAGGCACCAGCACTGCATATCTACAAAGTTGAAGTTATTGGCATTATAAATGGCAATGATTTTTACCTAGCCATCTTGCAGGGTGCAGTACCATATGTAAGGGGACCTCTTTTGGTCACATATGGTACTGCACCCTACAGAAAATATGGTAAATCCACCCTAACCATAATGCATTGCATGCAAGATAGTACTAAGAGTACATTCAAATATCTATGTCCATATATACAATTAGTAGCTTTGAAATGTGACAAAATAATTATTACATTAAATTCGGATTAGGTTGTAGTCTGTGTGGAGCTGATGAAGGGAAATTTATAGACAGTCTCATATAAATGTGAGATGTTCTAGTGAGTGAAGTAACCGCTGTCAGCCTAGCTTTGGACCAAGTGTGTATCCTGCCTGAAGCCTTTTAAGAAAATAGTGCCTTGAGGCTATAATTAAAAACTAGGGATTAAGTGTGTCCTGCCTGAAGTCTTTCAAGAAATTAGGGCCTTGAGGCTGTAATTAAAAACTGGGGATTAACAACACATGTAACAGGGGGTGTCCTCATGGGAGGTTACAAGAAGAGGCAATGCGGTACTAAGGAAGGAGGAACTACTAACCCTATTGACCAATGAAAAGCCACCATTTACAAAGGACAGGGACAGGAGCCAATTAAAAAGATGGGCGGAAAGTGGGCGGCGCTTCCATATCCTGAAAACAGCATGTCTCGAAAAGACAACGGAAGTGCTGCCTAGGCGAGACCTAAAAAGAGCCTATTTGGAAGAACAAAGGAGACGGAGATAGAGACAGTGTATTGAGACAATTCCAGAAGCCTACAAGGAACACATGAAGTCCCAGAGAGGGAGGGTTTGGGACCTCAGTTAAACACAGATCTTCAAACTGTGGGGCGCACACCCCGGGGGGGGGGGCGGCATTCTCAGGGAGGGGAAAATGGCTCTTGAGTTGATGTACTTTCAAGTGAGGAAGGCATGGAAGCGCTACTTTATTCATTTGACGTGTCTACATGCAATCTTGATTTACATAAAGCAGTTGAAGGGCTTTAACAAAGAGTATGAACTGTGATCATGGATGCCCTGAGGAGGGGATCAGTGAGTTTGGTGGCAGGGTCAAGGACGTGGCTAAAAGAGAGCAATATATTCTGTAGCAGGTCTGTTATTTTTGTAACCTTCAGGTAACTGTGTACAGAAAAATGTGCACACGTTCAATGGAACATAAATGCAAGTTAAACAAATCAATTTGACCTCAAAACCCCAGCTGCCTAATGCAATCAAGACAGATGTCTGTTTGTGGCCAGAAAGCAGCACCACTAGATATATGCAGCAGGGAAGGACTAAAGTTATGCAGCAGGGTAACATAAATTATGTTGCAAATAATATGACTTAATGTGACACATTTTATGATAGTATTTCATTATGTTTCCATTTGTACACATGTGAATACTGTCTGGGCAACGAAAATGAATTAGTACCAGTTTACCACCGAAACACACCAACGAGCAATTGACTAATCACCTTTTAGGAAGGACTGTCCACTGCGTGGCTACATTAATAATACCTTTGAATCTGTTTGAGCTAGAAAAATGTTTTGGCTTAAATTCGCATACTATGCAACAGGTGGCAAATGCAGCAAAATCCATAATTATGTGGGGAAAATGCAGCAGAATCGCATAATTTCAGATGCCTGCCAGAAAATCACAAAATAGAATCCTAGTTGGCCCAGTGGGGAATAGTGGCATGTGTATATATTGTGCTGAAAAGTCCAAGCCTGTGACAGAAAACACTGTGAATATGTAAATCATCATTTTTATCTATATATTTTACTAATAAGTAATCAAACTAGCCCTAGAAACATTTTGATGAGTGTTCATTAAAAAATGCACTCAAGAATTCAGCTGGTGACACCCTCACATTACATCTCAATAATAAAAACCCTTCGTGGAGTTACAACTGGCTCAAATAGTTCAAGCTGGCTCCCGATGAGGACTCAATATCCTGTGGGCAAATCACTTAATCTCCATGTGCCTAAAAACAAAACAAAAAATCTGACCGTGTGTAATGTAACTCCCAAAAAATAAAAGGTACAGATCCTGTTAAAAGACTGTAGTGATTATCAGGCATTGGTGGGAAACGGGTGAAGGAGACAGAGGAGATATCCTTCTACTCAGGGCCGCTGCTATCTATCACTAGTGCAACAGGTGTAGCTGCGTTGGCACCAGGTGTGCAAGGTGAACACAACAAACAGATTATCGGAAGAATAATTTGTTGGACAATTTATGTTTTTGTTTGATGAATTTGCTCATTGTAGATTTCAGATTTATTGTGGATTATGAGCTACTGAAAAAGTATCCCTGAAATGATCTCATAAACCCCGCCCCCTCCTGCACTGAGCCCCTTCCCCTCCACTCCACAGTCCTTGCAATAGAGTTTTGATTGGGGAGGGCAACTTTAAAATATTTTGCTCTGGGGGGTCTCAGAGCAAAAAAGGTTGAAGACCTCTGTTTTAAGAGATTTTTAGTGACCTTTCTAATAATATATGGGTGCAACCAAGTGCCTAGCTACTGAGAGGCATAGCATGCCTGAAGGCTTGAAAGCGGGTTCTGAGCAGTGGTTAGCCTCAGTAGGCCTGTGATGAAAGAGTCGCTCTGTGGAAAATCACTGCTTGCAAGGAGACAGCTTTGAATCCTGTGGTTCTTGGGTGGAGTGCGGCAGCATCTCTTGACACTCTGTGAATTGAATGAACTTGGGGCATCTCTTCTGATGCTTTTCAAACATTCTCTTGCATTTTTACTACTCGCAGGCTACACAAACCTTATAAGCTGAATCTCTGTATCCTACAAAGATGGATGCCTGTCTAGCCACAGTCCTTCTTATATTTTACTATTACTGTGTCTTTTCATGTGTTGGTCTCAAATGTGAATGTAAAAGTCATCATACATGAAGTTTACTGGTCAACTGATTCTCCTGGTCTCTGGCACAAGAAATATTTTTTTTAGCTTTGTATTGTAACATTTACTTTCCTCCCACCGTGAACCGCTAATTCAAGTATGACACATTAAAATCCTTTCAATGCACCCACTTGCCCAAGGTGGTTGAGTTGTCCTTTGTAAATGGTGGACTTGCATTATTGTTGTTGCGATACAGACATTTTGGGACAAAGGGCACTACTTTAACCAGCACAATAAATGCCCAAGAAGCATTGGTGAGGCATCGGTTTCGCCTGGGACACATCCTTTACAATGAAACTTTTACAACGCAGGTTTTACAACGAAAACCATTACAACGCATTGCACTGGGGGGCGCTCTAGGATAGGGAATAGATTTAATTTACTATCCAACACCTTCCCTAGTGTCCACGGGGACTGGAGTTGGAATAGTAAATTAAACTATTCACTATCCAGCACCCCAAAGCGCTATGCGTTGTAAAGGTTTGCGTTGTAAAAACTGCGTTGTAACAGCATGCGTGGTAAAAGCATGCGTTGTAACGTCATACATCCGTTTCGCCTATGTAATGACTAAAGAGCTGTTTTCATCAATCATCATCCGGCAGAAGGAAAGAGCTCCGTGACAGATAACACGGGAGGGGAGAGGATGTGGTGCATGGGGTAAAGCTGCTGACTTGAGAGATGGGTGTCTCGGTTCGAGTCTTGGCAGCACTGCGCAACATCCTGTGATTCTATGCAAATCACTTAATCTCTCTGGTGATAAATTGTTATGTAAATATGCTGCAATGGTAAAAGGCAAACTTTATCAAAATGTAGTTCCACCAAAGCGGATGTTAACAGAAATGGAGAAAAGGTAAGTGGCATGCACAGGAACCAATGAGACACCAGGAAAGAGAGGAGGCGGGATGTAAGTCCCTTTTAAGTTTATATTAAAAACAATAGATTTCTCTCAGGCAAAACCTTAGATAAGAATTCAACACTTCACTGTGTTACAATAACACAATACCCCAGTAAATCATCAACAATCCAACACAGAAAACAGAAAGACAAAACCACTTAGTCTACCACATTGATAAGAAAAATACAACAAATGCACCACAACAAAATATCACAACATAAAACAACACAATACTCATCCATTCATGCAATGGGCAATTCATTAACCATTACTTAGACACATACCTACTAATCCATCCAGGTAATCAATCATTTACCTAATTGTAAACTCGTTGTCACATTAACTTACTCACATCTTCACACAATCACACACTCGCTTGCCTCTCGATGAAGAACACCCCTATTGGCTTTGCTAATACTAGAATTCTTCTGTTTGAGATCATAATGCAATATAGGAAAATAATCCAGTCATATGAACAAGAAAATACGTGGAGGTATACGAAGAACAGTTATTTTGACCCAATAATTAACAACTCACCTTTGGTAATAATGAAGCCCGTGAAACAGGTTCTACCAAACAATACAATCTCTTTTTGCCACAGTCGTTTTCTATTATGGTTCTTGCCCTGCGAACATAGGTGGTACAAGTCAGTCATGCCAACATCAAGTAGCTGTCAGAAGGTGGTATGTCCCGCATGCATTCTTGTGCGTGGACCAGTTAACGAGAAAAGAAGACGCGTCATTGGTAAACGTGAACGCTTTAAAAGACGAACAACAGCATCATGAAAATAGTTCATTTAATTTTCAGCCTTTTGTAAATGTATACGATGAAACCCATTAGACACAAATCAATAGAGTCCTTTCTTATTCTCAGAAACTCATCATATATTGCCTTCAGTCTGGGGTGAGTCATGGAGTGTATCACAGATAGGATTACATGACGTTTTGGCCTGTAAGCTTTTATTTGTGGCCCACTGTACAGCATACGTCAGCCTTTTGGTATATGAGCTGACTGCTACTGCCTTCCAAGAAAATGTGTAACCGTCCCGAATGAACAGTGAGCTGGCAACAAAACGTTACAGGTAGCGGAAATGACATCACTCACACGTGACAACTATATCACAGGGCTCAGCCCTCGCCCAGACTTTGTTCCTCAACAGACTCCTATTTGCTGTTCAGGGGTGAGGGTAATGGTAGAAAGGAAAGAAAGACTCAAGAAAACAGCCCTGCTTACTTTCTTACCTGCCACTGACCTGATGACCCTAGGTCTCAGGGGTAGGTAGCAAGGGCAATTTTAAAGGGAGCAAAACACAGTCAGGAGTAGAAGTAGCTACCTCTAACTGCTGTCTATGATAGGTTGCACTTTACACTAAAGGGGGAGGGGGTAAGAAATAGATAGAAATCTGCACCTGTAGGTTTCCAATCCTCTCATAGGTACGGATTTCCGACTTTTAGGCACTCACAAAACTTTTTAAGGTTATGCATGGAAATCTACACCAGTTGTATCTACCTAAGAAGGTTTTGTGAATAATTTTATCATGTGAAAATATACAAGTGTAAATTTTCCCACATGAAAAAATACAGAGCAAGTGCAAACATATCTGTTAACATTTTGCATTTGCACGTGTAAGTCACACTCACACAGACACAAATAGTTTTGTGAAGGAAGCCCAGACAATTCTCTGGCCCACATGCTGCTACTTAAAGGGAATGATTTCACAAAACGTCTCAAAGCCCAAGCTGGCACCTTGTATCAAAATAACTTTCTAGAATGCTTATTTTTGGTGATTGTGAGAGATGCAGGGCAGGATACAGAAAATATATATTTTGGTTTTACCATGCTGGCATTTTCCCAATCATAATGTATCATTTATAAAAAAAAGAAATGTAAATCTCCATTTGCATAATTAAATACCTGAGATTTGAGATATTTGCCACTTTTTCTCTGGTTCACTGACATGACAAGCCTACATATGCAAAGATAAAGTTTTCTGTAAACTCCCTGAGGTGCAATGATCACCTCTAACTAGACGGCTATGGGCATACGATTCATGGTAAATGTCCATGCATAGAGTTGGAAAGCCAATGCAAAGTTGTACATGTTGAGCATGAGGTTTTT
Source organism: Lissotriton helveticus (assembly GCF_964261635.1). Taxonomy (NCBI): domain Eukaryota; kingdom Metazoa; phylum Chordata; class Amphibia; order Caudata; family Salamandridae; genus Lissotriton; species Lissotriton helveticus. Next base: position 109,570,522 of record NC_136072.1, read on the forward strand.
TACACTGACTTACACAATGTTTCTGAATGAAGGGTTAAAGTTATTGTCATATGTAAAAAAAAAAAAGATGTTTTGAAAATTCACAACTGTTGGTTTTCAATGTGCATAATTCACTGCCAGACACTCCCCTTGAGACACTCACAACTCCTCTCCTAAGTATTTAAACATACGCTGCGAGCTACCTCCTGTTGTGAAAGATGCAACACACCAGATGCAGAATTTAAGCCATTGGCCAGGTTTTGCCCAGGAATTTATCACGTCTTTGGGGTAAAGTGTTCCAAGTCATTTTAGACATAACAGTCCATTGCACCATCTCCAGAGCTGTCATTGCTGGGATGTGCTATACACGTACCCATAGGTGTGAGGTGGTTCACTTCACTAGCCCTATTGCTCACTAAAAGGTGGGTGGCCTGTGTTTTTGCCCTTGACAGTGGATAAGTGGTTAAAAGAGATGATACACTGCAACAAGCAATTTTAGCTCTTCTAATCCACTATTCCACTAGCGAAGAAGCCCAAAAATATATTGGATCCCCCACAAACCGGTCTATTACATCATGATGTGACAGCATCATAAAGTGTCTGTGGAGTTGGATGAAGGACAACAGAAGGAGAGCCTGTCAGTGGAGCATCAACTTGATCATCAGCGGTACACTGGAGAAGAACAGCCAAAAATGGTCACCTGGGCTATGTAGGATGAACAACTAGTGGTCAGGGGTGTGCTGTGGCAGGATAAATTCTTCAATAATCAAAGAGGGGACACAGATGCTTTGAGGGGTCCATCAGCTCCGAAAAGGCGTAATTATATAATCAAGAAAGAGTGGACCATCACAGTTATTATGCCAGAGTCTCACAGTTGTTGTCCTGGAAATCCTCAAACCCTAAAGTCCTCCAGCGGTATATATCATCTCCGCTGGGGTGATTCTTGTGGGTGGCATCTTCATAGGGTTCCCCACCCGAATATTCGCTTACCCAGGTGAGTGATGCCTCCAACTTGAGGGAGAGTGTCTGGTAAGTAAAACTGGTGGGACGAGGAGATAAGTTTATTTTTAAAGTACGGATCCCACCAGTGTTACTTACCAGACACTGTAGGTGGTAGGGAGAACAATTTGATATTTCCCTTTTTCTGATTCTATTTGTAATCTTTAATCACATTTTATACACTTCGTATTATAAGCAAACACAATATAATGTTTTGGAATTGTTATTATCAATATAAAAAAAATACGACTAATAGGCCATCTTTTTGTGTTCCTCGTGTATTACACATTTGTTTACGCAACAGTCAGTGATATTTGTATTTCAAAATGCAAATAATGATTTTGGTGCTGAAAAACAGCACTAACTGCAGCAAAAATAAACCATTTACAGTAGCATATCACTTCAAATGTATAACATAGAGATAAATAGCACCCTCTAGTTAATTAGCACAGATATAAATAGCACAGCAGCCCGCAGCAGTTTGTGCTAAGGCATGTCCTCATGTATAAAGAATAGATTCAGTATAAGTGGTCGTAAATTGCGCACTGACTTTTACTGAACCGGTTTTAATTTTGCGAACTGACCTATGTTATAGTAGGTCGGTTCACAAATACCGAATGGTAGTGGGTCACCATTTGACCTACCTCATCAATATTCATGAGTAAGGACACCAATTGCGACCCACTACGATTCGCCACTATTACAGCGATGGTGGACTGTTGGGGTCAGTGGACCACCATGTCTGTGATTTTGTTTTAATAAAACAATCTTTTTTTTTTTTTTAAATGCAGCCAGGTTTCCTTAAAGGAAAGAGCGATGTGTTTGAAAAAGTACTGAAAAGTTACAGAAACCTTTTTTACTAGTAGGCAGTGGTCCCACCTGGTCTTAAGAACCATTTCTGTCAACATTTTTGTCTTTTAGGAACCCCTTTTCCGTTTACAAATGGGTTATTATTTCCTTTGAGTTGGTGGTTAAATATTAAAGTTTGGCGACCGGATTTTGGTCACAAAACTTTGAAACATACCAAAAGGAATCGATATTTGGAAGGGACGCCCTAAACACACTCGTCCAAATACTAATTATTAATTGTTTCCTAAACCCAGTTAAAGATCTGAAAAAACTTTCCTGAATGGTTAATTGGAACTTGTACACTTCAAAAAGTTTTTAAGGCGTCGCAAACCCTCATATTTACCAAACTTGATTGTTTGCGAGCGTGAAAAAAATTGTAAACGAAGCCTGCAATGTGAAAATAGGGACAGTATCACTTGGAGAGATGCCACAAGGTCACTGCAACTCCATCTCATCTGATAACACATTTTCCAGCCTGGGGGTTTCCTTTTATGAATTACAGACCAAATTCCCAAATCCATTAGTCAGACAGAGTCAAGCTGTGTACACTCTAAGGCTCCCATTTCAAGTATAACTGCCCTTTCAGACCTCCAAGTTTCAAGTTTCATCTGGCAACTCTGGTTGCTGAAAGCATAGGAAATCCCTGGGGGGGGGGGGGGGGGGAGCCATCAAACTCAGCTGCTATATTCCAGAATTGTCTGGCAATTGCTCAATTCTCAGCAGAACTTAAAGCTTCCCCTTAAAACCCCTGGCAACTTCACACCATCATAGTTGCCAGCGCCCGCAGTGTTGGTAACTCTATGGGAGGCAGAATTTCCGAATTAACTAATGGGGCACTTGGAATAAGACATTTGCATCTTCTATTTATTATATGTTTGTACAGCACTCTGAAACATGGCTAGTAAACTATACACAGGACGGACTTTACTTTTTTAAATAATCAGGGGTACCGAGCACTATATAAATGCAAATAGTTCCCTCTTTGGTACCAAGCGATATAAAAAATACAAGCCCTTCCCTCTTCTATTTCTCCACTATCTTTTTCAATCCAAATAACAGACTCACATGTTCATCGCTCAAATTAATTTCATATATCCCTATACTAAGTCAACACTAATTCTTTTTGGGTTCCGAAGTAGTGTACTACTCGCCGAAACGTGCTTCGACCACTCGTCAGGGGTTATAAGTGCTATGTAAATGCAATTACAATTTAACAAAAAAAAGCACTTCCTCAAATCTTTCTCTAGCTTCATTACCAGCCCACAGGCCTTCAATACACAAAAGATTACCCATTTAATCAATTTTCCCACAACCAAATTTCATTTTATCTCTAAATGAAAGCCATTTGAGGGCTGTAGGATCAATACCAACTGTTATATGACCACACACTGACTTCTATTACATTTTATCTCCAGATGAAAGCGTCAGGAGAGGCCCGTGCAGGTAAGAGTGGTGAGGCCGGTGGGGGGGGAATTCGATAGATGAGGAAAAAATTATTTATTTAATTTTGCCTCGTCATAGTCTGTCAAATTGTATCTCCAGACGAAAGCCATTTGCGGGTTGTGGGGTCATCACCAACTGTCATGTAGGATATGAGCATACACTGATTTCTACCACATTTTGAATTCTTCTGACAATAGCTTACTCTCACTTCTTGTGGATAACGAGTACCCACAATCTACCTCAGTGAAGTCCTCAACTTTCACACTTCTCCGTGATCAACGTCTAATGACGCAACCCCTCTCTGAATGCCTACTCATGCGCTATCTAAGGTCAGACATAACATAGGCCATAGAAAGTACATGGAAACTATTGAAACAGTTGAAACCGAAGAAACAAGTGTTATTGTTTAGCCAATGCAACTGTATATTACTCAAGCTACTACTGTTCTGATGCTTGAGGGCTTTTTCGTGCTCCACAAAAACCTCTAAAATTAAAAAAAAAATTATTGGTTCTTTAATAAAACTGTAACAGTATGGACGGAGTTCTATTACTCTGCTTGGACATATATTTTACCCTTTTTCCAGTAAAAAATTAGGTGTAATAGTAGGCCTGTAAAGTCTGGTCTGGTGCAGGGTTGAACACATACTTCTTAACCTGTTAAGTGGATTTTTGCACAGTGGGAAGAGTAGCCCAATGTGCAAATGCAATTAATTTTTATCTTCATGGAGAAAACATATTTCCTAGTGTAGAAAGCCCCCCCCCCTACAGCCGCACCAAGTCTGGGGTGAGCGTTCTCATTTCCTCTCTGGAAGGGGAGTTACTGCAGACATAGGCTGGAGTAAATCTCTGCCCATTTATACAATAGGGTGGAGTCAGATTTTACTTAGTGAATACTCACTAACGTATGTATTTCCAGGGGCGGCTCATGCAGGTAAGAGCGGTGGGGTGGGGGAGTCGACAGACGACGACAAAGTAAATTTAAATAAAAAAAACACTTACCTTGAAGCGAGCGAAAGGTTAGTGTTTTTGTTTTTTTAAATTTAAGTTGACCTCGCTGTCGTCTGTCGACTCCCACCCCACCACTCTTACTTGCACGGGCCATGACAGTGCGCCTCTCAGTTTTCACAAACTTGTAATGCCCACTTCCAAGCCTTTGAATTTGATTCACTACTGCAGGTTCTCAGCACTCGCAAGGATGAAATCTGTACTAGTAAATGCACTTACGTCTGCCAGAAACCCTTTCGAAAATTCCTTGCAGGCATAAACAAGGCATTTTCAACAGTTAACATACGTTTATGCCTAAAAATACATTTGTGAGTCTGGCCCATTGATTTCAGATGGATTACATGAATTAGCTCAAGTGAACCAAACCAAGACTACAATTCCCAGAATGCATCCATCTGTTCAATGAAGGTTCTGGACTGGAACAAGGCTGTCAGGCAGCTAACCATACTCAAGAGACAGAAGGCAGTCATGGTGGGTGGATTGAAACCATTTGCTCCATTCATGGACTGGACTGTCTTGCAATAGGCTGCCAGTCTTAACCATGCATGGGCTTTAGACAGTGAATTAAAATAAGAATGGAAATATTGTATTAGTGTTCTTTAAAAGATACTTCATAGTTTGCTGCTGAACCTCAGGAAAGCACATTTGAAACTAGGGTGGGCAGATTGCTCCATGTCACCAAGACACTCTTCTATTCATGGACTTTGCTTTTAAATGTCATTGTTATCAGGGGTATTGGTCCAATTAGTTCAATTAAATTGAACTAAGCCTACAGCTCTGAGACGCTCTGATATGGTAAGTCAAAACCCAGAACTAGAAAGGCTGTGTCCCGATAACATGGAGTCTTCTGGTTACACTTAACGTGACTGTCAGAACTGTCAAGAGAATGAACATCTCAACTCTTTCTTCTAGCTGCTAAATTGTTTACCCAATGACACAAAGAAATGTAAGTGATTAAGGGCCATATGTATGAAGCTCAAATGGGTTCGCAAATGCCGAAATTCGCAGAATTTCGGCGTTTGCGAACTCATATTCGCTAAATGGTATGTATGTAGCAAATTTGAGTGCAAAATAAGGAATCGCAAATTTATGATTCCTTATTTTGCGATTGCATTTAAGGAATCGCAAATTTTGCGATTCCTTAAATGCAATGTATGAAGCACCCAAGTTGTGCGATTTCTCATTAAGAAATCGCAAATTACCACCAACTTGAAGTTGGTGGTGATTCGCGATTTCTTTCACAAAAGCACTTTTTTGCATTTGTGAAGGTGCCATGTGACGCACATACATGCCCTTAGGGCATTATGTGCGCCATATGCGCACACATGTGTATTTCAGGGGTGCATCAGGGTGTCCTTATGACACCCTTGCACCCTTGAAATTATTCTCAATTTGCGATTCTCAAATTGCGAATCGCAAATTGAGAATAACTTCACATTTATTCCTATGGGCCTCCTGGCCAATAGAAATGAATGAGAAATTATTCCTTAATTGCGATTCGCAATTTGATAATCGCAATTAAGGAATTTTAAGAAATCGCAAAAAAAAGTGTGATTTTCTACATACATACCAATTTGCAAATCTCAAATAGCGATTTCTAAAAAATCGCTATTTGAGATTCGCTAATCTGGATGTTGATACATCTGCCCCTAAGTCTCGCCAACCAGACAGTGCAAGTTGTCTTTTGGTGTAAAGACCTAGGGCCAGATGTAGGAAGGCAAATACCGGTCGGTAACGGCCGATTTCGGCCGTTACCGACCGGTATTTGGAGTTTGGGATGTAGGGGCATGTTAAAATACAGATTGTGTAATTTTACCGAATCGGTAAAATACAGAATCGGTATAATTACCGAATCTGTATTTTGACATGTAGTAGCACTGCAATCAGTGCTACAGGGGTTTAAGAATTCTTAATTTACCACCAACTAGAAGTTGGTGGTAAATTATGAAAACCCTTTAAAAAGCATTTCTATTGCTTTTTAAACAGTGCCATGTTGCAGACATACATGCCATAAGGGCATGTATGTCTGCAACATGTGCACCCATGCACAATTGAGGGGTGCAACAGGGTGTCAAAGTGACACCCTGCCACCCTTCAACGTTTGCCCCAATTACCGAATCGGTATTTACCGATTCGGTCATTGACATTCATTCCTATCGGCCTCCAGACCCATAGGAATGAATGGCAATTACCGAATCAGTAAATACTGATTCGGTAATTACCGATTCATACCGATTCGGTAATTAAATCGGTAAAATTACCTACATCCCGATTGCCAGTTCTTAACTACCGAATCGATATGATTCGGTATTTAAGAATCGGTAATCTGGGATTACCTACATCTGGCCCCTAATGCTTTAAATAATAACAATTCCTAGGCAACTTAACACCTGTCTGAAATCAGGTCTCACACATTCGGGTTGAAAGACAGAAACTCAGTGTACTAACAAAACACAGTTAAAAATATGTAATTTTATTTAGGTCATACATGTATATATCTTGATTTTAAAACGAAGAATGTATGAGACCTGATTTCAGACAGGTGTTAAGTTGCCTAGGAATTGTTATTATTTAAAGCATTGTTTCCCTATCCTAGGAACTTCTAGCAGACTCAGGGGTTCCCTTTTTTGACATTGGTGTAAAGATTTAATGTCAGCTAAAGTTGATCTTAGAGCCCATCCATCGTTCACCATTGGCTGGCTTTATTGTCACTCTGAGTTGCTTGTTTTTTATTAATCAGCTTATGTGGGCTTTACTTCCACTTCTTGTGTTTGTTCCTCCCCTGAAGGATGGATGCATTACTTGTGTCCTTCCAATGCTCACTTTTGAAGCACTACATTTTTCTTTTTGGTTAAGCTCTCCAGAAGAGTGCATGTGTTTCCCAGCTGTCTCCCTTGTGGAATGCTCTTCCCACCTTGCTGCCCTCCATGTTGCTCTCCTTTGCCGATGTGCTTATCCCCACACCCTCCATAGTGTGTTAGCCCTCATGTGCTAGACTCTCCGTGTTCCTTTCTCAGCTTCCCTCCAACAGCTCCTTGTTCCGCTTTCAAATCCTCGCGCTTCTCTTCACTGTGTGTTCCTCTCGCTTCCCCTCACACTGTTGCCCCACCCTCGCTCTCAATATTGCTTCTGCCCCCATGTTGCTTCGCCCCCTGCTTTATTGATTCCTTCCCCATCGTGCCCCAATTCCTTCCCCTCCCTTGCACCTTCCGTGCTGCTGCTCACCGCCCCCAACTGAAAAAAATGCATTTGAGTTACTTTTTTGTATTTTTATTATTTACCAATCCAACCCTGGATGGCTAAGTAAAAAAAAGGCTGTGTCATTTTGTAGGTGTGCACAGTGCTTAATTTGTAAAAGAATTTGTGCCCGAGCTCAAGGTTTTACTAAGAAGCCTGCGTCCACCACTGTGAAGGCTTGGGTGATATATACTAAGGCTGCCTAGTTTTGATTCCACCTCATGCCTCTTTCATCCACCACCAGAGACTCCCTACCCTTTATCTCACTCTTTCGGGTTCCTTTTCATCTCTGTTTTATGAGTCATTTTTTCTGTCTTTCTCTTCCTCCCTCTTTCAATCCTTTTGTATTTTTCTCTCTCTTGCTCTGAGTCAGTCTGGTGAAATAAAATTAGTGCTGGTCCCCAAAAATGTGTGCCGGTGGACCCCACCTGCAACCACTGGCTCCAATTAAGCACTGGTACCACACATGTGTGATGCATGTGCCTTCAAAATATTGTGGGCAGGCGGGTATCAGTGACTTTTTTTGTTTACTCTTTATCCATGCTGCACAGTGTAGGGGCTGCTCTGTGGCACCGTTAAAACTGTTAGCAAAGCTAATAGGTCCCAAAGGCCAGACCTATTGGCTTTGCCAATGCTTCTTAGACTGAAGCTCAGTCTTCTAGGTGTGATGAAAATGAAGCCAAGAATGTTAACATGGACCGATATTAAGATTTCATGTTTGGAAACGAAAAATACCAGAAAAAAACATATAAAACTTAAGATTTAAAGCACACACTGATTGATACCCATTTACATTCTGAACTGCAGCCAGTCGTTGGACTGGCTGCAGCATCCTTTCTGCAGCAGAGACATTCAAAACGTGACATACGCTCAACCTCTCTTAAGCAGAGCATCAATCGACTGAAATAAAAGAAGCGCGCGCAAGGATACAGTACCGAAATCAGGCTCTCAAACCCCAGCTGAGGAGAGGTTTACAACGTAGAGGATGCAGACATTACTTCCTCACAGCCTTCTTTACAGCACAGCCTTACATACGGCACTTCCCAGCTACAGACTCCCGAGAGGGACAAAGTACGAGAGAGTTTCCATGGGAACCAGACAGGACAAACGGCCCACGCAAAAACAAGCATTGGCAATGGCAAGAGATCTGGTTTTAAAGGAATATGGTAATGTGATTCGAACCATCACAAATAAATAGCTAGGGAACTTTATGTGTGGTTGTGTGGAAGCAAAGAGCCGTGGAACAATATTAGTGTAAGTTGAAAGGTAAGGTGACAGCTTCACTGTCAAACCGGACACATAAATCGATGCAGGTTAATCATGTGCCCTCCTCCCATCTGTGCTGCTGCCAGAGAAAGACAAACATCATAAACTACCTAGTTATCTAAGACACGTTTACCGCATGTCATGTGAATGCCCCTGAAAATTCAAGCTAAGGAAACCGGATAGATAAACAAAATGAGCACAGCTGCGTGGAGACCAAGAACTTTTTTTGTGGAAGCATTCAACTTCTGCCCAATCAAAACATGTATTTCTTACTCACAAAATATGGGCAGACCAAAGCCCCTCTAGTGATGCTCACATACTTGTCTAACGACAGCTGCGCTGTCAAGTCAGACAATAACAAGCATTGGCAAAGCCAATAGGTCTGGCGATGGATGCTAGTCCTTTGACTTTGTCAACAATTGCTTTATTTTGACATTGGTTTTGCAAAACGTGTTAAAGAGGCTTACAGACTCTCATCAATCTAAAACCCCAAAAAAATTTTGTAGCTCAAAAAGTACACATTGCCATAGTAGTCGCTGGCACTAAAGGGAACTACTTCGTATGTAGATGTGACCTTTGTGAAAGAGCAAAATACCCTAATTCACGATGGTGTTATCCAAGAGAATATGCTACAGTGGGCAGATGAGAAATGTGAGTGACACAACAACAGATCAATGGATGAAGGGGGGTGGCTGAATTGCTGAAAGCTCCTGTAATTATAGTAAAATCAAAAGGTTGTGGCCAACACACGACCTAAAAAGTGGGAAATGGAAAATTAGCCCAAAAGCAGGAAAAGGCGTGAGACAAAAAAAAACTTTCAGGAAAATTGTGATTGTGAATACATTAAAATTCATAAAATGTAAAGGTTTCTGTTAAAGCTTTGTGTTTCTGCCTGGACGGTTCTTTTTTGTACAGTATCAGGGTGCTAAATATATGGTACATTTCCTATTGTATAAAGTATTGATAGGCATGGAAACATTGAGAGGTTCCCATCAATCATGTTAAGTCTAATGGGTAGAAACAACTTCATACCTATCACTCAGTTAGCTTTTGAATGAGATTGAGGACATATGTTTAAAAGAATCGTGAGGCCCGCCAAATGAGGGTGGGATGACAGTTATGCAACCTTAGTTGTAGAAAGGCTGCATGTTTTTATGGGAATATTGCACCTGGAATGGTTGTAAAAGCAATTAAACTATGAAGGCTCCACCATATCAATATTTCCTGACTTCACTGTAGCAGGAAAGCAATAACCCCAGACAAGGAAAAACCCAAGAGGCAAGGTGCGAGGAACAGTTAAGTTGAGTATTTATCAACACCTAATTAGCCATTCGATGTTAAAACCACAAAGGTGTTTCTCAGGACCCGACTTGGATGCAAGTGCTAAAGATGGATGGAAACATACTGTGGTCAATACTTAGGCTTCTAATTCAGATGACCCGACATTCTTTCTTAAGTCAATGGAGATGGTACAGGAACTATTGATAAAGACTATACGGGGAGGAGATATCACCATTGTGTTTGACCCAAAATGGCCAAAACTGATACATCGCAGGCACTCTCTATGGCCAAAGCTTTGACACACATTTGCTCATGAAAAACAAAATAATGGCAAAGACTGCTGAAATGGATCCACGTGGGCACTCTGTATTGTAACGAACAGACAGAAGAGGTTGGTGTGCAAGCCTTTTTCCTTCATCTGAGGACTGTATTGTGAGTTAGCTACCTATAATAGATCGCTCTCTCTCTCTGTATATATATGTGTGCGTGTGTGTGTGTGTGTGTGTGTGTGTGTGTACATTTGCATGTTTAGTTTTCAAGAATTACCGGTTTGATATTGAAGTACAGAGAGATTGTTACACTGTGATATTGTTAAGGTATTGTCATTTACTATTGTAGTTAAGAATAGAACTCAAAATGACAAGTTACTTAAAGATAACTTGTAGCTAAGTGCACTTTTTGTATGGTAACTCCCCCCCCCACACTCACACACACAATTTTTGCTCCAGTGCTGATGGTTGTGACTGTAAAAGTGCACTGAAGCCTGTTGCCCAGGCCCCAGTGCTCTCTCCCTAAAACTGAAACATGTGAACTGTAACCCAAATTGGCATGGACTTTAAACCCCTTATAGGTCCCTGGTAAATGGTACCAGTGGTACCCTGGGCATATGAGTTGCAGGGCTCTCCAGGGCCAGAAGCATAGATTATGCCACCCTGAGTGGAGTGACCAAAGTAAACAGATGACAGCAGTCCAGCCATTGCTGGCTGCAGGAGCGGTGCATGCTGCTCAAACGCGACTTTGCTCTCACCATGTGTGGCAAGGACAATGCACTATTTTTAATATATGCCTAAGGAAGGCCTCCTGAGCCCAGGAGGCCGGGTGTATTATATTAAAGGGGAGGACATATAAGTGCAATCTTATATGTCCCTATAATAGCATTTTTCTATAAGGGCTACTTTAAGTGATCAGCAGTCCAAAGGATAATGTTGGCTGGTACCTGGGCACCGCTGAGCTTGTCAGCGCCAATATGGTACCACCGAAATATGGCATGTTTGGAATCAAACCACTTGCGTAATCACCCCTGACATGATTCTTGTATCAAAGTCGATGTGCACTCAGGTGGCTACCTTAGAGAATTCCCACCTGGTTTCCCCAGCCGCTCCTGTGCTATGGGTGTCAGCCCACAGCTGAAGCTGCCAAGACAGAAATCTGACCCTCCTGCCAGAAGGTGTAAGCTCTCTAAGGAGGCAGAAACATTTACCTGGACGGGAAGGAGATCACACCTCCGTTCCAGACATTTTGGCTAGTGAAATGGCACGTCAAGGTGGTGCCCTTCAAAGCTTGCACCGCCTGTGATATGCAACCAGGCTGCTTCCCAAAGGAGAAAACAGCCCCCCTTGCCCCAGGCATATTTTCACCCCAGCAGACGGGATAATTATGTAGTCAGGAGATGTACACTCCCAGAAGGCTAGCCACACCTCTAGACTGGGCTTCCTGGTCTGTACAGCTAAGAAGATTTCTGCCATTTTTAAAAGTGGCAGAATAGAGGGTTCTAGGTAGAAAAGGTGTAAGCATTCCCGGATGTGATCACCTCAGGGGCGGATTGGCCATTGGGCCTAGTAGCCCACTGGCCACTTGCACCCACACCACAAAATCTAGGATTTAAGGGGCACCCCTGGCACTAGAGCCTCAGTTCTGATTCAAATTGCAAAAAAGGGCACAGAAGAGACCAAGTGTGCGACAACAGGATCTGCACAAACCAAAGGCGGGATACTTTGCACCTGTGGCAACCATCCTGAAACTGCACAACTGCAACACTTCTGGGACTAAAGACCGGTTCCCCCAGACAGAAGGACCCCTTTGAGATCCAAATGCAACTCCAGTCTTCCCTGGACTGGGGCACTAGCCCCCTGCAGTCCGCATATTAAGACAACGTACCAGAACCAAAGAATCGCTTGCCATTGGGCCCTTAGAGGGTTGGTCAAAAAGTAGATATTCCTGTGCATTGTGGGAAATGTAGTCCTGACTTCTAGCAAGTTTCAGTCAGCTACCGTTTTACCCCAGACCTCCGAACGTCAAAATAACTTCTTGCTGAGCTTACCTCTGCCAAGGCTTGTTGGTGACAGTTCCGGCAACCACCCCCTTTACTCGACGTTGCAACTCAACGGAACTCTGCAGTAACTTCAGCCAACCAAAGCAATGGCCCTTTTGTCGACTTTTGGAACCCATTTCCTCACAAGCACTGTGTAAGTGGTTAAAAAACCAACTCCACGCGGCCCCTGCTTCAGCACCTAGAACAGCCAGGACGACTCTGCACCCGGGCTTCTCGAGCCAGGTAAAATCGAACTGTCTGTCGTGGCAGCATTGATTTACACAGATTTGTTTTGCTTCTAAAAAAATTAATCTGCTTTATTTTTATAAATTGTTATCAGATTTATTTTGAGTCATGTCAATCTCTTATTGTCCATGTTGGTACTCTGAAATGCTTAACACATGGTCCTCTAAGCCTGATTGCTCTTTGCCACTCTACCAGAACTGAGGTAAGGATTTATTATTGTGAATTCTAGGACCATCGTTGGGGTGCTGTGAGAGTATTGCATAGTGAAGCCTAACCAGCATCTCTTCATAATACTCCACTTTCCAACATATCTCTTGTCTTTGGAGATGCCCACTGCATCCTGCAAAATTGCTTAACCAGCATAAGGGACGGGTCAGATTGGTAGAGTTCTGTGTCTCTTTTTTCTCACTAATCTCATTCCCCTTCCCTGCTTTTACCACTGGGCCTCATTTTACTGTGTATGTGGTCACTGGTGGAGGTTTTAGGAGACAGTAAAGGACATCACTCTTGCTGGATCCCACACGCAAGGTCAGTGCATCCTGACACTCTGCCATTTTCTCCCATTCTCGCACAAGGTGGTGGTATTCACCACCTTTATTCCATGTTATACAAATCCAACGGTCCATTGACTGCAGTACCCACCACCAGAGCACAATTCCTCAAGAGAAGTAGCAAAAGAGTAGGTTTCAGACTAATAATATTGTGAGAACAGTTTTTAGTCATAGTATGCATTTGGGGTTGAAGAAAAAACATATGCATCCAATATGAAACCCACATGTTTTACCTTTTACTGCCTAAATAAGACTTTGATCCCAAATGTTGAGGGTCTCCAAGGACTGCAATAAGAGAGGTTACACTAATGCAGTTAATAAGTGCTAACTCTGGATTGGGAGCAGATAGCGATTTCTTCATGTTTAGCATCAAATATGTAGTAATTTAAAATCATCTTTTGTGGACTTTAAATCACAATTCTTAAAATGGCACTTTTAGAAAGTTATTTTTGTGTCCTAACCATTTGTGCCTTCTACCAGTGAATGGTTCTGCTATTGGGGTTTGTGTATTCACCCCAGACAGTGACACAAAGGGAACTAGGTTTGGACATCCTGCCCGGATGGCTGTAGTTAAGCTGTGCCCTGCCCAACTTGCACTTCAAAGGGCTTGCCTCAAGCACACACAAAAGGACCCTGACACCAGCTTTTTGACACCCCATACTTCTTGGAGCCATGACAGGAAAAGGGAAGAACTTTCCAGAACCAGACGTAGTAAAGGGAATGCCCCCACTTCAAAGTCTAGCACCGGGTAAAAATATTCAACCTTCATGATGATAAAGACTTCTATGCTGTGATGCAGGACCTATTGACTAGTTGCATGGCAGACAAAATGCTGTGGGTAGGGGACTTTAATTATATATTAGACGGATAACTTCTATCTGATGCCCTCTTAGACCTCTCTTCCGTGTAAGGAAAAACTGTGTGAAGCATTATCGGCCTAACTGACCAGTGACTGGGGATCAAAGACCATTAGAAGAACAGAATGGGAGGCGATGAAAGTTGCAATGTGGGCACAATGTATGAGTAAAATATATGGCATCTGAACACAGCTACAGGGGGAACTGGGAGCATTGGAAATGAAAGTAACAGAATTACAGAGACAAGAAACAGAAACCCATGAAATTCTTCACGGAACTGGTGAGCACCAGACGGAAATTAGGAGAAATGTTGGGATAGATTAGATGTGTTTACATGGTGGGAGTGTAGGCAGAAACTGCACCGGGAGAGCCACAAACCCTGCAAGCCACTAGCTTAGATACTCAAACGAGAAACCAACAAACCCCCCCATCATCTAAGTGTGGCAGGGTATGCTCAGACGTGAGTCCCTTGCTCACTTTGCCACTGGATTCAAGCAAGCCGGGCTGAAGACGGCTGGAATGCCAGAAACCGGTCCTCGGAAGCTTGTTTCCGGTCCAGGAAAGACATGGCTTGGCAGTTTGGGCTGGACTGTTCCCATGAGGCACAGGGTCAGACTGATTTGCATATAGCCATGTCTGAACTGGGGTGGCAGAGTGGGCTAAAGAACGTTGATGGATTAAACCCAGATCTTTTGACTGGGTGTGAGTGTTTCATTGATTCAGATGCTCCGTCCATCACCACCCCCTTTTAAACTCCCCCATCATGGCACTAAGAAAACCAGACAGGAAAATGGTGACAATACAAATGATTAATTGATTGATTGATTGATTGATTGATTGATTTATAATTTTATAGAGTGCGCGAACGCCCACGGGCGTCTTGGCGCTATGACAAAAGAGACCACATGATGAACCTATATGGTGGGAAATGGAAGATGAGTCTTCATTCCAATACCACGTAACTGATGCTGGGGGAGCTCCCCAAGGTCCCGCTGCTACTCCAAAGACCTCTGAAGGTCTCAGGTACCCCAAGGCTGCAAAGCTAAGTAAAAGGGAGGGGTGCCCATTCCTGAGCCAATAACCTCTTTCATGCGTCGGACGGCCCCCGGCCGTCTGACGTCAAGGTGGGCGTGTGCGTCGGACGGCTGGGGGCCGTCTGATTTCACACACATAGAATTTGTCCGCACAGCGGGGAAATGTGCACCGCATCGAAGCGGTTAATGGCCCTGGAACCCCAGCCCCCCGGCTCACTAGCTATGTCCTGGGGGGGGGGGGCTCATTGCAAACTGGGTGGCCTGGAAACACCCAGGTAACCATGACCGGGCCCCAGGTGATGGGGCGGCCCCCTCCCATAATACAAAACCTATTTTTTTTAAAGGCTGGGCCAAAATCAGCCTGGGAAAGAGTCGCTGAGCGGCCAACTCCCCTATTACAAAGAGGCAGGGTCCCAGGGGGATGGGGTCCCCAGGGCCGAAATCGGCCTGGGAAGAAGGGGCCGCAAGTCCCCCCCCTTCATCATTGCAAAAAGGCCTAACCCCAGGGGATGGGCTCCACGGGGCCGAAATCGGCCAGGGGAAGGTGGGCCCCATTCTCTAATATTTTTTTTTTTTTAATGGCCAGCCCTAGGACATGTTGCCGAAGGCTCTGCCCCCTTTCTCAACCACTCTGCAAAGAGACCTCCTGGTGCACCACTTGTTGGGGGATGAAGTCCCGGTGGCTGGTGCGGATCCTTGGGGCCAAGAACCCCTCCAGTTAACTCCAAGTAAGTCCCACATAGCGGGTTACAAAGGTTACTGGGGCGTTATAGTTAAGAAATGGAATTTTAAAAACCTTAGAAATTCACTTAAAAAAACCAAAGGTTATGAGGACGTTATAGTCAGGAAATAGAATTACAAAAACAGCAGACTTTCATTGAAAAAATAAAGATTACAGGGAGGTTATAGTTTGGCTCAGGTTTCCCTTGTACAAAACCATAGAAATTCAACACTTATAGTTACCTGAGCAAACTATAACTTACGTCCCGTAATGCACTGCTTATGAACTCACATATTACATTACTCATTACATGGTCAGTGACATCACTGATACATAAATGTGAGGTTGGTTAGGTATTGAAAATCTGTACATATTTACCTGCTATTTTGGTCCTCTTTGACAATAATCTGGTCACAAAATTCCTTGTGCATTATGCTAATCAGAACAGTTTGAAAATTAACATCTCTAAGACCTAAGTTCTCATTTTTGGGAGACGGTATTGGAGAGAAAGATCATAGTTTCTCAACGAAATCAAAATAGAGGGAGTCGCCAAACGTAAGCATCTAGGAGTTTACTTGGAGGAGAGAGAAGATGTTATCTTGTGTGTCCCCTTGTGCCCGCAACGCAAATCGTGTTTACGAGCAGAGGCTGGGGCAGCCACCATCCTAGAGGTGGTGATATCATCTAAGGCACATAGCTGCCCCAGGGGAGCGCTTTTCACTGCTGCTGCACTGCAAATAACAACAGCTCTATTAACCCTTCAGAGCAGACCGAGTCAGGCACGTGGTTCAGCGCTGCTATTTAGAACAAGCTGTCGCCATTGCGCGAATGAGGAAGCTAGTGCTCACAGAGTACTTGAAGGAGACTGTATAACGCTGCAAGTAAAACATCCAGTTGGGATGGCTGTACAAACAAGCATTTACAGTGCAATGGTCTCGGCATTGTTAAAGTTAGAGCTATTAGCATTGCTCATGACAATATGTTTATTTATGTTTTTGTTTTTCAAACATATAAATAAATGGCATTGTCATTTACAATGCCAATAGCTTAATCTCTTGCAAATGCGAGACCTATTGCATTTGCACTCACACACAGAGCCACACACACAAAGCTACCCACACACACATAGAGAGCCGCCCACACAGAGCCACCTACACAGTCATTCACATAGAGCCACTCACACACACACAGAGCCACCCACACAGAGCCACCTACACACACACAGAGCCACCCTCACACAGAGCCACCTACACACACACAGAGCCACCCTCACACAGACCCACCTACAAAAAAAGCTACCCACACAGAGCCACACACACAGTCCCAACACACACACAGAGACCAACACAAACACAGAGCCCAACACACACACAGAGCCCAACACACACACAGAGCCCAACACACACAGAGAGAGCCACCCTCACACAGACCCACCTACAAAAAAAGCTACCCACACAGAGCCACACACACAGAGCCCAACACACACACAGAGCCCAACACAAACACAGAGCCAAACACACACACAAAGCCCAACACACACACAGAGCCCAACACACACACACACACAGACAGAGCCACACACACACAAACAGAGCCACACACACACACAGAGGGAGAGCCACACACACAGACATAGCCACAAACACACACACAGAGCCACACACACACAGACAGGGCCACACACACACACACACACACACACAGAGACAGAGCCACACACACAGACACACAGACAAAGCCAGACACACAGACAGAGCCACACACACACACACATACACAGAGCCACACACAATCAAACACAGACAAAGCCACACACACACACAGACAGAGCCGCACACACACACACAGACAGAGCCACACACACATACAGACAGAGTCACACACACAGACAGAGCCACACACACACACACAGACAGAGCCACACACACAGTAGTAGAGAGTAGTAGAGTGAGTATTAGAGAGTGAGTAGTAGAGTAGTAGAGAGAGTAGTAGAGAGAGTAGTAGAGAGTGAGTAGTAGAGAGTAGTAGAGTGAGAAGAGTGTAGTAGAGTGTAGTAGAGATACACACAGGGGCTCACAAGCACAGGACAGGGCCATATTCACAGGAGGGGCGTCACACGCACAGGAGGGGCGTCACACGCACAAAAAGAAACGAATGCCAAAATGATGTGTGCTGCATACTGAGAACATAAAATAAGCAGCGGAACCCAGAAGACAAAAAATATTAGAGATCATTCACAGTATCCCCTCGATACTGCATTTTTGTAGACTGTAAGCAGAGAACGGCCCGGGACCAGGGTTCAATTCCCGACGCGGCAGGGTCGTGGACCAGGGTCAAAACGGACTCGATAATTCTCGCCTCGGTGCCTACTCTAACCAGGGAACACACTCGGCAACTCTGGGCATTAAGCTTGCCTCATCTCTACAACGGCCCCGCCACAGACGCCGGGGATGCCTGGTTTCACCTTGAAGATACCCAGAAAGGGACCATCTCACAGGGAAAACCAGGACGGGTTCCCCAGCGGTCTTCAGCACCAGGATACTCCATGGAGTCGCAGTGCGCTTTACAAGTACACCCGCCCACATTACCACCCTGCTCCATCCCCCCCACACCAATGACGCAGTTACCATCTGAAACTTCACCTCGGTGATGCGACATCCCACCGTCTTTCACATGGCGGGTGGAAAGAAAGGTATTTTGTTTCTGACTTGCACTGTGGTGCTTTTACATGTGGTCATAATTACAGAGCATTTATTATTCGGTGAGATTATATTTACAACTGCGTCTCTTTGAATCCGGGGACCGTACTTGTGTGAGTCATGACCTACATTTTTTAAGAGGTAACTGTAGGTTATTGCCTCTCGAATGACTAACATGGAGTCAATAAAAAAGCTTTTTGCATGACTAATCGCATATTCAGCTTCACTTGGAAGAGCGTTATTGTGACTGGGCCTCTTACTGTGACGAGGTGAGTGTAAGGGTGTTGCATACTCAGGTAAAGTAATGCTGATGTTATAGATCAGATAGTAATGTCATCTAAGAAGTGGTTTTGATGTTGGGTTGGGTTGCTTCGGAGAGAGAGATTAGCAATAATTTAACATTGTTTACACAACAGACAGATTAGACTGCAGGGTTTAAAAGGACTCGCACTCTACACATTTCAGTAATTTTCTTGCTTTGACTAGCACCCTTTCAGACATCGGCTTGAACGTTCAAAACGTTATCAATTGTATCTTGACTCAGCCCAATATAATATTTACCTCTCACCTAATGCTAGTGGCTGTTTGGGTGCATCTTTTCACAACTACTTGAGTGCTTGCATGGACCGGCATGAGGGACTACTTTACAACGATAGCTCTTTTGCTTACTTTCTCTTATGTCTCCCCCACTAGTGTGCTATTGCCTAATCATTTAGCACTTTAAAATGAGACATACTGGATTTGCAAATGCTTGTTTCTAATTATTTAAGTGCCTGTGGTTGATCGTGTGTCTTCGTCAAAAGCTAGATTGTCAGATATAGGATATATTAGTATTTCATGTATTGGAATTAATGCCTTTATTGTACTGTGCGTATTTCAGTCATGTTCACTCTGCTTTAAGTGGCCAGAAAGGTCCTACTGACTCCGCACACATTCCCGACCATGTTCCCCCAAATCCCTCTCCCCCGACTCCGCAACGCCCTCCTGCACCTACACTCCTTTGTCCTCTTTCAATTTTTTTCCTGTCCTAACTGACACCCAATAAGCTACCTCTCACGGGACCCTGCCCATGGTGCGAACAGTTGGGGGAAGGAAGAGTGGCCCAACCTCTGTCCTCATACCAACACAAGCGCTGGAGACGGGAGTAGCATTCTTCCGAAAAACAGCGCTTCCAGAAGTAATTACCAGGAGCTGCCTGTGCTGCACAAACACATCAAAAACATAATTTCATGCCAGAACCACGAAGATGTCTGCTAAATGTATGGGAGCCCAATGACCTCACCTGCCATGGACAAACTTGGGTCACGTTGGGTCTCATGATTGATAAAAGGGACATTGCACAGAAATGGGGAGTAGCAGAGTTACCATCATTAACAGCCTGGTGCAAGAACATGGATCTTGCTATGATCACTGAAAGCACAGTATACAAGAATAGAGGGAGCCCATGGAAATGGACTAAAATCTGGGCAGCCTGGAACTCTTTCCGAGGGCACATTTGTGATCCACTGCCGGAATCTGACTTAGACAGCTCGGATGAAGAGCAAAAGAGTGGGTTGAGACAGGGAGGGGTCGGGTACTAGAGGAACTGTTAGGAACTGTTAGGAACTGTAAGATGTATTGTTGCTCGGATACTGAATTTGAGTTTGAACATGTGTCGATCGACCAGGCAAAATGATTATTTGATAACTGTCAGAATTGCAAACTTGATGATTATAATTAATAAAAACATTTTAAAAAAAAAATAATCCCCATAATTTCAAGCGAAATGAAATAAAAGCCTAGAAAGCAGTATGTGCCCCGAGAGGAAGGGCTGCGTAGGCGAGAACGGCTGCAACTCCCACACGCTGAGCAGCACGTCGTGCATCACTCATGGAACATTCTACAGAAGCCGCCTGCCAGTCAGAGTCTGAAAATCCATTCACACAGCACTCCCGGAGCGAACCATGAATGCATCCGGGGGAGGGAAGCGGAGCACAGCGAGTTGTGTGTGGGACTTCGCCACCCCTCCTGCGCCCCCGAGGTGGTAATTCCTGCCAACTTAAGTTAACCACCAAATACTAAACTCAAGGATTGACCTCAATTACTAACCGCAGCAAGCGCTCAGACCAAGCGGCTGAAAACATCAGAAAACTTGTTCTAGTAAAATCAAAAGAACAATGATTTACCCATTCCCTCAGAGATGGGCGCACCTCATCTGAGTTGCTGCTTGCAGGGGCTCCGCGGCATGTGACTGCCCGCTCCGCTTTCGGAAGTCTCGCCTCGGTGTGTGGATGGATGTGAGCCCTACATGCACCGAATCCGTTTAATGACACCGATTATGGACAAGAAAACATTACGTTTCAGAACGTCACGGCTAGGGCGGAGGACTCGGACATTCTCCCTTGCTTCTCCGGCGGCGGTCAAGCAGAAATGACTCTACGAAAAGCCCGTCATTTTCCGACTGGGGGGCGTGTTTTTCTATCTCTCCTCTTCCCATTGGCTGGAATGTAAAATTTCAGCCAGTGGGAAGAGGAGAGAAAGAAACTAAAAAACACACCCACGAATTCCAAAAAGACGGGGCTTAAATGGACAGACGCCCCTCTCCTCCAATGGCTGGCCTCCGTTTAGGAAGCCAGCCAATGGAGAAGAGGGGCGAGTTCAAGCCCCACACTGAGAAACATAAGATCTCGCCGGCGAGTCTGCGCAAGCGCAGCCTACGCAGTCCGAGACCTAAAAAGGAGACAGGGCGGTAACAAAAAAGCATCATTTTCAATCGGAGCCCAGCGTTTAGCATAAATGATGACGCCAGCCAAGGGGAATGATGGGCGGGGGCTTTAAGTCCCCTTCTGAAATCTTATTGAATACAACAAGCCTCGCAGAGCAAGGAGCGAATGCGCGCTCCAGCGCTAGGTCTGTGAGACCTAAAAACACAATGGGCTCCTCTAAATGATGTTCTGAAAGAGGAAGTTTTAAAATAATTCTGGAGGCTAATGCAAGACAAGATTATTTCAAGTATAAAATAAATAAGTCCCTCAATACACATTTTTAAGGACTCTCCAAAGTTTTCAAAGTGGAACTATTCCTGGCTGACTGTGGATTTGTATAAACATAACCATCTCTTGTCCTTTTTAGTAACCAATACTCGGTTTTGGTTAATAGCAAATTAATTGGAAGACTTCTGCTGGGATCAGCTTCGAGCAATGGGAGATAAAATGAGGAAAGTTAGCCATAGGGAAGCCTGGTACTATGCTAGATGGGACAGAAGATGTCATGGAATATTGTCCAAGTCAGGGAAGTGATCTTTTCATTGAATTTGATATGTGTCCCTTCGGATTTGATTTGTTAGGACTGTATTTCATTTGCCTGGTATTATGGATTGTTATTGATGCTGAGTATCACATTTTCTAATAAAAACATTTTTTTTTAAAAAGAACAAATTAATAAGAACCTTCAAAGTTATATTCCACTACAGTGAATCTAGGGTCTGTGGAAATTAAAAGGAATCCATGCTTCACATTCTCTACACCGGCCACAGTCTTCAAGTTGAATGTAGGAAATGGCTCCATCCAACGTTTTTATAAACAGGAACAATAACCTGCAATGATGACATTCTGCTCTGCATTGGGGGGAGCATCTATAATTCGTTTCCAGATTTGTGAAACATTGATTTTGTTTCACAATTAAATATGTGCATTAATACTGTTTTGGTATATTTCATTTTTAAGATGTAAGGACGGTTCGAACAAGTCAGCCCATACCTAATTCTTGTTTTTTGACCTGTCTAGAAGGCAGAATTTCCTATACATTTTGGACATGTTTTAATCTTTTAACTGTTTAACATTGTCAGTGGCTTTAAATGACTAAGCAATACAATTAAATGCCTTCTTGAGGACATGTGGTGTGATAATTTATTCAGCTGAATGACAGTGACATAATATGATGTGCATGTGCATATATTTAACTACTGGCTATTAGATGTTTGTCCTTTTTTAACTTTTAGATTCTGTGAAACTGTTATTAAATGAGAATAAGGATAATACAATTTGAATCTTTTGTTTGTATGTTTTCCATGATGTTGTAGATCTTAACAAGCTAAAAATGTGTGCTGAGTCCTTAGGTTAACCAACGGTGAAATGATTTGGAACCATTCTGATTGTGCAAACCTGTATTCACCAAATAATTTGATCGAAGAATTGCCCTGTAAAACACAGGGCCTCACTACTAGGTGGTCAGAAACACTGCATTATCTTGGAACAATGGAGTAGCCAGAAAATTAAAATAGCCCTCACTTTGAAATAAAGCGCTGATGCCACCAAACAAGCGAAGCAAGTGAGCCGAACTCTCACTAGAACAGATCCTTGTCTCTTCCATCAATGCATCTACACATTAATCATTACACCCTTCCATCCACCTTCACATTCTGTCATCCATTTATTCTTTTATTCATCATTCTATCTTTCCCCATTCTATTGATCCATCGATCCATCCACCCATTAAATCTGCCATCTATCCATCCATCTATCTACTCTGCCATCCATCCGCTCTACAATCCATTCATCTAGACACTCTGCCACCAATCCATTCTGGCATCCATTAATCCGTCCATACATCCAGCAACCATCCATCCAGCCAGTCTCCATCCATCCGTTCATCTACTCTGCCATTCATCCATCAATCCCTCAACGCTGCAATCCAATCATCCACCCTGCCACTCATCAATCCACTCTTTCATCCATCCATCCACTCTGCCATCTCTTCATCCACTCACCCAATCTACCACCCATCCATCCTCTCTGCCATCCATCCATTCACTCCTCCAGCCATTCATTCATCCTTCATCTGTCCACTCTGCATCCATCCTTCCGTCCATTCATCAACTCTTCTATCCATCTATCCACTCTGCCATCTATCCACACATCCACTCTGCCATCCATCCATCTATTCTATATGCCAGCCACCCATCTACTTTACCATCCACCCATCAACTCTGCCATTCATCCACCCTTTTATCCACTCTGCCGTCCATCCAACCACTCAGCCATCCATCCATTTACTCTGCCATCCACTATTCCATCCATCCACACATCCATTCACTCTCCCATCCATGCATCCATCCACTCTGCCACCCATTCATCCAACCAACCACACATTCACTCTGCCATCCTTCTATTCACTCTGCTATCCACCCATCCACTCTGCCATCCATCACTCTGTCATTTATCCATTCACTCTGCCATCTAGCAATCCATCCACTCTGCCATCCGTCCACTCTACCATCCATCAACTCTGCCATTCATTCATCCAACCAGCCATGCATTCACTCTGCCATCTTTCCATTCACACTACCATCCATCCATCCACTCTGCCATCCATCACTCTGTCATTTATTCATTCACTCTGCCATCTAGCCATTCATCCACTCTGCCATCTATTCACGCTATCATCCATCCACTCTGCCATTCATTCATCAATCCATCCACTCTGCCATCCATCCAGCCATGCATCAATTCATCCATGCTGCCATCCATTCGTCAACTCTGCCCATATCCATCCACTCTGCCATCCATCGAGCCTGCTATCCATCCATTAACTCCTCCAGCCACTCATCCATTCATTCATCCTTCATCTGTCCACTCTACATCCATCCTTCCGTCCATTCATCAACTCTTCTATCCATCTATCCACTCTGCCATCTATCCACACATCCACTCGCCATCCATCCATTCTATATACATCCTCCACCCATCCACTCTACCGTCCATCCATCCACTCTGCCATTCATCCACCCTTTTATCCACTCTGCCATGCATCCATTTACTCTGCCATTCACTCTTCCATCCATCCACCCATCCATCCACTCTGCAATCCATGCATCCATTCACTCTGCCACCCATTCATCCAACCAGTCACGCATTCAGTCTGCCATCCTTCCATTCACTCTGCCATCCATTCATCCATCCACTCTGCCATCCATCACTCTGTCATTTATCCCTTCACTCTGCCATCCAGCTATCCATCCACTCATCCACACTGCCGTCCATCCACTCTACCATCCATCCACTCTGCCATTCATTCATCAATCCATCCACTCTGCCATCCATCCAACCATGCATCAATTCATCCATTCTGCCATCCATTCGTCAACTCTGCCTATATCCATCCACTCTGCCATCCATTCATCCTTTCACCCACTTATCCATCAATCCCTTTACTCTGCCATCATTTCGCTTGCCCATTCATCCCTTTACTATGCCATCCTTTAACCTGTTCATACGCCTATACAGCTACTCATCCATCTATCACGTTACTCTGCCATCATTTCACCTGTCCATCCACCTATCCATTCACTCACTCATCCAGGCACCCATCCCTTTACTTTGCCATTCTTCAACCTGTTCATCCACCTATCATTCACTCATCCTTTCATTCACTTGTTTATCCACAGTTTCATTTATCCACTCACTCATCCAGCCATACTTCCTTCTTTTCACCCTTACTTCCAATATCCCTTCTTTCTTTCCCTGTTCTATTTCACCAGCGGTGGTTTTTCCTTGCTCCTGCTCGCTTTTATTTTATTAATGCTGTATCTGTCCAGTTGCAGACAGAAGCATCCTGTAAAGAACCCCACCTCCGCTGCAGCTGCTAAAGCGGGGGCTTCAGGACGCCACTGCCTTGGAATGGTGTTTGTGTTTGAGTGCCATCTTGGAATAATTTTTGTTTGTTAATTGCCATCTTGGTGTAGAGTTTATGTTTAGTGTCTTTCTTGGAGTGGTGTATGTTTTTGGTGGCCATCTTGGAATGGTGTACCGCAAAGCAGAATTGTGCCTAGGATTCCCACCGGAAGCTGTGCATGTCTCTAGCATGGAAATTTGACACTTCCTTTTGTAGCTGTCCTATGATCCTCACACCTGAAAACCCAACTTGCACTATAGGTCTGTTTATAAACCTACCTGCCTAAAAGCAAATCAAGTGGTAAATAATATACGAAGAAAATATATTTCATGTGCAAATCACCGATCAAATGCAGTGTAAGACATGACTACCGTTGCAATAAGAGAGCACACAAATGAAGGGACAAATATGTACCTAATTACTTGCACCTTCAACATCCAGTCATCCCTAAAAAGCCACCTAATCATGTACACCTATACACACACTCCCATATCCTTTAAAAGCACTGAAGGGAGCATAGCAAAGCCTTTTTGAAGTGAAACACAATGGTCTATGCAAGGACAGGACCTGTGAGACTAGTTGTATTCTTCAATGTATTACTACAGCCAACACACATCCTCATGAGGGACGACGGGAGTGTAGCCCACAAGATCAGATAGTCCACGCAAACGGAAGCATTCATTGACTTTACTGAGCAGGAATTTCTAAAAGTGGTCTTGTCCAATGGGGTACCCCCGAAACACATCACAGGTGTAGCTACTATGCATTCTGGATTCATCAAGGCGGTCATCGGTGACACCACTGGCAACTTGATCTGCCAGAGCACTCTAACGAGTTATGAATGCACTCAAACTTGACATGGAACACAATGTCACCATCTCCTGGAATCCAATGTAGATATGCCAAGAACAAGGGAATGTCTTCAACATTTGCAATTAACATGATGCAGCTGTTCCAAACAGGAGTAACATCTCTGGCTAAGGACAGGGACCCAGAAGCAAAAACTGTGTACTAGTAAATGAGATCTAGGCCCCACCACATAGGACACAGAACCTCTAAGTGATACCCGCACTATTCATGGTGCCCCAATGTGCCCAGTAGTGGGGGCTACCCACTGATAACATTGTTCATAACAACTGGACAGAACTCAGTCTTCCGAGATAAAATAAATGGGGTACATGTCTGGACTAGACACAGTACGCAGCTACTAGGGAGAATGAAACAGGCGTATTTGCCTCGGTAAGGGAGTCGAGTCCACCCATTGCAAGTAGGGGGCCAGTTCACGTTGGCCTCACGATCCACAATAAGGTCACCAAAGCTTGGCTATCAATCCAGGATATGCACAAATACCACCTTCCAGGGTCAACGCTACAACTAGTTTGGCATGTCAAAGTCATTCAGCGGCTACAAAGCACCCTTTTGGCGCTGCCACTGATCACACGAGGGTGGCAAACGCCAGGGGACTGTTTCAAGGACACAGAAGTAGGTAAGCATCACACCAGATCCTAAATTGACTTATGGGCGCACAGGGAGTAATGGGAACCCTCTGCAATTTCTTAGCTACTGCAACCAGATGCACAGTCGTGCATTTGCCTCCTGCCAAGGACCATACTTTCCCTATCTGCCTCACTTAAAGCACTCACATTCACTTTTATGACTAATTTTGCTTCTTTGTACTGGAAAAAAGGCACCATCCTCAAAACTGGAATGGAGCCTTCTGATTGGTCCCCACCTCCCAAGGCTCCCAGGACATGACATCACCACAAGGAAGGTTATCTGCGGATCACTGAAACAATATTGATGACAAAAATATAGAACTACCATAATATCAAGTAAAAAATATAGAATGCCAAGATATCGAATTCCTATCTCAAACGGTTAGTACAAAAATATCGAATCCAAAATATCATTGTAAAAAAGTATAGTTAGTCAAAATATCGATTTTTTTTAATGCTTTAAAGTAATTAAAAATTAATGATATAATAAATATAATTAACGTAAACATCCTTAAAATACTTAAATAACCTTAAAATTAATAATTAATTAATGTAAGTAAAAAAAACACAAATTTATTTGTTAATACATACATATATATATATATATATATATGAACGTAATATTAATACAAAATATACAATATTTTTACTGAAGAATAGCGGAAAAGGTAAAAATTACTATTCCCACTCCAGAAAGTGCAACAGTAGGGAAAGCGTTGCATTGCGTAGGGGTAAAAATTACTATTCCCACTCCAGAGAGTGCAACAGTAGGGAAAGCGTTGGATAGCGGGAGGGTAAAAATTACTATTCTCACTCCAGTGAGTGCAACAGTAGGGAAAGCGTTGGATAGCGTAGGGGTAAAAAGTACTATTCCCACTCCAGAGAGTGCAACAGTAGGGAACGCGTTGGATAGGGTAGGGGTAAAAAGTTCTATTCCCACTCCAGAGAGTGCAACAGTAGGGAAAGCGTTGGATAGCGTAGGGGTAAAAATTACTATTGCCACTCCAGAGAGTGCAACAGTAGGGAAGGCATTGGATAGTGGGAGGGTAAAAATTACTATTCCCACTCCAGTGAGTTCGAACAGTAGGGAAAGCGTTTGATAGCGTAGGGGTAAAAATTAGTATTCCAACTCCAGAGAGTGCAACAGTAGGGAAGGCGTTGGATAGCGTAGGGGTAAAAATTACTATTCCCACTCCAGAGAGTGCAACAGTAGGGAAAGCGTTGGATAGCGGGAGGGTAAAAATTACTATTCCCACTCCAGAGAGTGCAACAGTAGGGAAAGCGTTGGATAGCATAGGGGTAAAAATTACTATTCCCACTCCAGAAAGTGCAACAGTAGGGAAAGCGTTGCATAGCGTAGGGGTAAAAATTACTACTCCCACTCCAGAGAGTGGAACAGTAGGGAAAGCGTTGGATAGCGAGAGGGTAAAAATTACTATTCTCACTCCAGTGAGTACAACAGTAGGGAAAGCGTTGGATAGCGTAGGGGTAAAAAGTACTATTCCCACTCCAGAGAGTGCAACAGTAGGGAACGCGTTGGATAGTGTAGGGGTAAAAAGTACTATTCCCACTCCAGAGAGTGCAACAGTAGGGAAAGCGTTGGATAGCGTAGGGGTAAAAATTACTATTCCCACTCCAGAGAGTGCAACAGTAGGGAAGGCGTTGGATAGTGGGAGGGTAAAAATTACTATTCCCACTCCAGTGAGTGCAACAGTAGGAAAAGCGTTGGATAGCGTAGGGGTAAAAATTACTATTCCAACTCCAGAGAGTGCAACAGTAGGGAAAGCGTTGGATAGCGTAGGGGTAAAAAGTACTATTCCCACTCCAGAGAGTGCAACTGTAGGGAAAGCGTTGGATAGCGTAGGGGTAAAAATTACTATTCCCACTCCAGAGAGTGCAACAGTAGGGAAAGCATTGGATAGCGGGAGGGTAAAAATTACTATTCCCACTCCAGTGAGTGCAACAGTAGGGAAAGTAAATACTTCATATATTAATTAAAAAAAATATATCTTAATACCAATTACAAATTAATTAAAAATAATTATCAATTTAATATAATATAATAATCAATTAAAAATACAAATAAAAAATATTTATTAAAAATCATTACCTATTAATACAAATTAATTACCAATTTACAATTAATTTATTAGCAAATGAAAAATAATTAACAATTCATTAAAAATAAATACCAATAAATAAATTTATAAATGTAATTAATTACAATTAAATTACTTCCCACCCTATTCCCCTATAAACCCACAACCCACTACAGTAAATACATTAACTAAATTAATATATTTATCAATTAATCAATTAATAAATATTAATTACCAATTATAAGTTAAATTAATTACCAATTAATTCAAAATAAATACCAATAAATAAAGTAAAACATTTAATCAATTATAATTAAATTACTTCCCACCCTATTGCCCTATAAATCCACAACCCGCTACAAAAGAAATTAATAAAATTAACATAATCATCAATTAATCAATTAATAAAAATAAATTACCAATTATAATTTAATTAATTACCAATTAAAAATTAATTAACAAGTAATTCAAGATAAATACCAATAAATAAATTAAAACATTTAATCAATTATAATAAAATTACTTCCCACCCCTACTCCCCTATAAACCCACAACACGCTACAGAAATAAAAAAAACAATTAACATAATTATCAATTAATCAATTAATAAAAATTAATTACCAATTATAATTTAATTAATTACCAATTAAAAATGTATTAACAATTAATTCAAGATAAATACCAATAAATAAATTAAAACATTTAATCAATTATAATAAAATTACTTCCCACCCTATTCCCCTATAAACCCACAACCCGCTACAAAACAATTAATAAAATTAACATAATCATCAATTAATCAATTAGTAAAAATAAATTACCATTTATAATTTAATTAATTACTAATTAAAAATTAATTAACAATGTATTCAAGATAAATACAAATAAATTAAAACATTTAATCAATTATAATAAAATTACTTCCCACCCTATTCCCCTATAAACCCACAACCCGCTACAAAACAATTAATAAAATTAACATAATCATCAATTAATCAATTAGTAAAAATAAATTACCATTTATAATTTAATTAATTACTAATTAAAAATTAATTAACAATTTATTCAAGATAAATACAAATAAATTAAAACATTTAATCAATTATAATAAAATTACTTCCCACCCTATTCCCCTATAAACCCACAACCCGCTACAAAAACATTATTAAAATTAACATAATTATCAATTAATCAATTAATAAAAATAAATTACCATTTATAATTTAATTATTACCAGTTAAAAATTAATTAACAATGTATTCAAGATAAATACCAATAAATAAATTAAAACATTTAATCAATTATAATAAAATTACTTCCCACCCTATTCCCCTATAAACCCACAACCCACTACAGAAAAAATAATAATAAAATTAACATAATTATCAATTAATCAATTAATAATAATAAATTACCAATTATAATTTAATTTAATTTAATTATAACCTGCTACAGAATTAAATTACGCAAAAATTAAATACCATAAAATTCATTACTTAAAATAAAATATAAAATAAATATTCACACATTTTCACACATATACTAACATAAAAAACACTTAAAAAATGTTAAACAATCGATATATTTAACATCTATATTATATACTTTGATATTTTGACTTTCTATATTTATGTAAATCGATATATGTATATGTTTTTGTAGCGGATAGTGGAGAAGTGTGGCTCACTGGTTAGAGGAGGCATATCTGGAAGCAGAGGTCAGCCCAGGACCAGGGTTCAATTCCTGGCTCGGCGGGGTCTTGAGTCCTAAAATGTCCATGGACTCGACAATTCTCGCTCCGGTGCCTACTCGATTCACGGGGTCACACTCTGCGACTCTGGGCAATAGCTTGCTTAATCTCAACAACAGCCCCTCGCGGCGGGATGCCTGGCTTTCACCTTGCCGATACCCTGCCGGGGTTATCTCACAGGGGAATACCAGGACGGGTTCCCTAAGCAAGCGCTTAGAAACCGCTCGGTGATTTGCGCTATATAAATTCCTGTACATTTACATATTAACTTACTTATCTCAAAATCGATATTTTTGTTGTCTATATTCTGTCCATTCGATATTTTGTCCATTACATTCGATATTTTTGTTGTCTATATTCGGTCCATTCGATATTTAGTCCATTCTATATTATTTACTCGATATTAATGCAATTCTATATTTTAGACGCGATATTTTTGACTGTATACCGTTATCTGCTAGCCTGAAACTCCCCGAGAAGAGACTTTCCGGCTTGCCTGGCCCTATTCAGCTTCTCAGACCATTTGAGCTCTGTGGCTCACTCATTCCAGGGAGGAGCTCCTTCTCACAGCAGCACAGGAGCTTGCTCAGACACTGGAGAAGCCATGGTGCATTGTTTCCCTTCCCACGTGTTCCTTAACTTCGCAGGTGGAACAACAAATGCATCCGAACCACACATCCAATTTACAACGACTTGCCTTAGGGGTGACCTGGACTTTGGAATAGTATAATTTACTATTCCAAATCCAGCCCCTGCAACAGTAGGGAAAGCGTTGGACTATAAAGTCCAACACCACTTCACCTAACTCATGTCGTTGTAACAACTTGCTTTGTAAATGGAATGAGTGGTTCAGACACATTCGTTGTTCAGCCAGCGTTGCAAAGGCAACGTGTTGTTTGGCGGTCGTGGTATTTGTTCTTTCCCATTCAGGTCTGATTCTGACTGAGGCCCACCGGCATGATGCCCTACTCAGGTTCACGCAACAAAGCAGGTGTTAGAAGAGACCCCTGACTAGCAAGAACCAGTAGAGAGTCCACATGTGTTCCTTAGAACAAAGGTCCTCATCATGTCAGTGTTTTCTCTAAAAAGGAATCATTAAGCCTAGAAATAAGGCCAAGTGCAGGGAGGGACCCTTAGACATGGTTGGCCCATACACAGACCTAATTCCTGTTTCCCAAGGCTTTCCAATAAGAAGCTTTCCAACAATGCAGTGTATCTGTGAATATTTGACATTGCTGTTGCTACTTCCGAACTATCAGGGTCATTAGGATAGCAGACAGACCTTCGTCCGTCCGCCATCCAATCATATTTGCGACCACCCGCCTAAAAGGCGGTGGTCCCACAGGGCAAATTAGGATGTGACCACCACCGTGGCGGTCACATTGCCCGTTTTGTATTGCGGCGGGTGCTGTGCTCTGCAGCACCCGCCGCAGTACAAAACAAACAACCCCCACATATCCCTGCACTACATAGCAGGCACCACCTGATACGGAATATGTAGGGGGCCACCAAAGGTGCCCCCCAGGGCCCATGTCCCAGGTCCAGGTAATAAGGGAGGCCTGCTTTGGGCCCCCAAAGTCATGTCTACCTGCAGTTTGGCGGCAGGATGACCGCCGCAGAACAACCGGCATAGAGGGATTTTATAATCCCTATATCAGTGCCTGACAGGCACCGTGCCATTCTGGGACTACATGGAGGTCCGTCAGGCGGTCGAATAAAGACCGCCTGTCGGACCCTGGCGTTCTGTGTTTCTGACCACCACCCGTCCAGAAGACATTATAATAGGGCAGATGAATATCTCTGTTTCGATGCTGCTCATTTGGAGAGATGTCTGAATTGTATAAACCTGCCATAATCACATCACTGCATATTTCCACCATTTCAGTGAATTGGAATAATGTGGTAATGCCACATTATTTCACGAAATTATCACCAGCATAAGCGTGCAGGTAGAAGTGCAAAAGGGAAGCAAAAGATGCAGTACACAAGGTGTTATTTGTGCGTCCAATTTTTGGCACTGTTCATTAGTGTTATTCTACATGTAAAGCCATAAATAACGATAAATGTTATTAAAACATTGTGTTTGCTACTCCTGGATTTAGGCCCTCAACTCTCAACGAGCGCATGGATTGAGCTTTCTCGAGTTTGGAACAGTCACACATAGATAGATGGTGCCTTGTGACTCAGAAAAATACTATTTTGGGCTTTTAGTCTGGACTGAAACGGTAAAAGTTCCGGTAAGGGCAGAAATGCACAAAAGTAACTGCCTTTGGTTACAATCTCGCGCTTACTTTTGTCCCTCTGCAAACAGTGATACATTTGCAATTCTCAGAAACCGGTAACAAAATGTACAAGTAAACAGACCATTTTCAGCACTTAAAAAATGCATGAGAACTTTCTGCAATGGTGCTGGCTCGGGGCCAAGCTCTTCCTGCACATTTATAAGAACAGAGCCATTTTCCAGAACACAACACAAGATCTGATATTTCCAAATGACTGACGTCAGTGCAAGTAGTCATTCTGCTCAATGCTCTCCAGAGTGTAGAAAAAGTATATTTAGCGAGCCAACGTGGAACAAAATCACAGAACACTACATGCCAGCCATATCTATTCGCAGAATATTAGTTATTTTGTATTTATACTTGTTTGCTAAACATCCAAAACTGAAAAACTGAGAAAGTGATAACAAATGCAGTTATTTGGCAGCACAAAGAATCTCATTTTTATCTAATGAACAAGTGTATCCACCTACCGATAATCTTTGCGACCTCTTCCCATTTCTCATGAGTGGAGCCCTCCTTTGATCAAAAAGAAACTTTGTTATGGGTGTAGCAGTGTTGAAAAACAGAAACATTTATTTGCAAAGTGTCTGTGTAATAGACCCACATAAAAATTAAAAAAAGTCTAGACCCTTCCCTCCTTTATCCCTCCACTATTCCTTTTTAATCCAAATAACAGACTAACATATCCACCACTAAAATTACTTATATATTTCACTATCCTAATTCACCACTAATCCTTTATGGGTTTCACAGTAGCGTCAGGGGTAGATAGGGCTATATAATTAAATTACAATAGAATACAATACATCACCCTATTAAAAATAAATTAAAGGAAATTAAAACATTCTAAGAATTATTCTATGTCATATGGGCAAGACTCTGTAGAACAGAGCTGGCTCTATTGAGTGGCGGGGCGGTGGGGGGTCCTGAAATGCTCGGGCTCTGGGCCAGAGCCCACTTTGCACATGCCTTAAAAGGTCTTTGAGCCAGCTCCATCATTGGAAACATACTCATCCCATCCACTGGAGTACTTGACATTGCAAAGTCCAACATATTTGGGACGGTCCCTCTGATGCCATTCCTGTCAACTTTTTTTCATGCTCTGGACACTATTCACACCACGTTGGTCCTAGGCATGGAAAATGCTCAAATGATCCCAACATGCTGCAAGCTCTCAGTGCATCAAAGGCATTGCTTTTTTGTTCAGTACTAGCCCCCACTTTGGAGTTTGTCTTTGAAAACAAAAAAAGTGTCATGTGTTGGCCTCCAGCTTATTTGCACTACATCCATTATAGGTATCAATACACATATCTCATCACCCTCTGGTTTAGGGGGTCTGACGTAAAGGACGAATCCCTGTGGTAATTTCTCTGTTTGTCATTGTTCAGACAAGTAAAGAGGCCAAGGAACAGGACTCAGCTCCCTCTACAGGACACTATGTAATGAAAATGTCCACAATGCCCTGAGAAAGGTCAGTGATGCTCTTTGCTGGAACGAAACATGTCATCTGTCTACACTAAAGGAAAAACTTAATTCTAATAAAGATTTCATTTGGAAATGAAAACATCAACCAATCTGGCAAATTGTGGAGCATTTGAACATTTACCAGAAGTCCTATAAAAGGGAGTGCCACGTCCCGTTTCGCATGGCCTATTGTGCAGCAATGAGAGCCCTTTTTTCTTGATTAAATGTGGTACCCAGCTCTATGAATGGATCTTGGTTAATGCCCTCCTAAATAAATGGATACCACCAGACCAAAAAAGATGTATTCATAATAGACAGTTGGCCACATTGACTAATTTTCCTATAGGCGCCATAAACCTAAGAACAGCATGTGAAGTTCCCTTTTCTGTTAAAATATACCATTATAGCCTACTTTTGAATGCTATAACAGTTGTTAAAGAATCAAGATGCAGGTGAGGGCCTATAACAAGGATAGGACCTTTAAAAACCATTACAGCCCAAAGCAGAAGGCCTATGAAGCTATGAGAACATCTCAGGTTCTAGAATACAGAAGAGAATCAGGTAATGGAGGGTTGGGACAGAGGGCCAACAGAAGTTGTTATTGCCCCTGAGCCACTTTGTTGTCCTTATTAGAACAATGGAATGTTGAGCGCCCCCTTTAGAAACCAATGGAGTGCTCCGGGCTTCTAATGGCTGTTAGAAGCCCAGAGCTCCAACATCAACATTCCAATGTTTGTTCACAGCTGTTGCTGTGAACAAAAGGCATCATGGAGCCCGAGGGGATTTCAATCTCCTCTTGCTCTGTGATTCCTTTGTTTTACAAATTCGAACGATGTACCCTCTAGGGGCTTAATGTTCTAATAGACTTAGAGCCCTCCGTAGTGGGCTCTATTGGCCATTAAAGCCCCGCTCTCTTGTTAAAGGCCCTTGCTTTTGGCTCGAGCCTGTAACGCTGGAGTGGGCCTTCAATAAATGTTAAGCCCACTACGGCAGGCTCTAGGGCTATAATAGACCTTCCAACATTTACAAGGTTTTAATAATTGTTGCTGAAAAAGAGAGGGAAGCTTTTTGTGTGCCTCCATGGGAACCACCATGGAACCACCATGGAACTGATAATCATGCATTGTGAGGTATAGTAGGTGATTTGAGGGGTGCCATTGTGGGCTGTGTAGGTGGATGACTAAAGCTTCACAAATAGTTCTATAGTTTTACTTTAAACAATATTGGTAGTTATTGCCCAAAATGGAAAGGTCCTCATGATCAATTACGTTTTAAGGTAGATACCTAATATTAATGTAGAGTTAATGACACTTGACAAAATGAAACAAATTGAAAACGTGATCTAATCAAATATGCAAATTTGATTAAAACCTAGGTTTCACTGAAAACACAACAATCGACAACTCAAGAGTGGAGATGGGGCTAAAGATTAACTAGGCTTCCAAAAATTAAGAAAGAGTGCAAGAAGGGAGAACAAACAGATTATACCTGCCCTTTTTATGTGCAGCCTATGTGGGTGAATAATAGTACCTGCAGGGTGGAGGAAAGGTGAATGTTACCATTATAGATGATAACCTGCTGCCCAAAATTCCATCAAGTACAAAGATGGTGGCTGCAGAGAATAGGGAATGTGGGATTCAGACTGTGGTAGGCAGAGGGGGGTACTGAGAGGCAGGACCTGTAGGGGTTCATGCATGATAACAGTGAGGGGGCAAAGCGAGATAAAAGGCTTTGTGATTTCACTGGACCCGCTAGAAGCCGTGAAAAGTAAGATATGGATAGTTGCAAGTGGGCTGCCAGGAAACAGAGACACTGGAACAGATCCAAATCCCAAGTATGAGTGATCATCAATTTCATCTGGTATCAAAACCATTTTATTCTAGAAAGCAATCTAATAACAAGCATCTGCAATCCAATAGGTCTCGCATTTACGCGAGTTTGAGCTATTGGCATTGCAAATGTCAATGCCTTTTATTTATGTTTTGGTTTTTAAAACATAAATAAAAGGCATTGTCATTTACAATGCCAATGGCTTAAACTCTCGCAAATGCGAGACCTATTGCATTCCAAAGGCTTAAAGGTATCACTGAGTTTCCCCCTTCTGTCTCCCATAGCCCAAGAAGAGCTCCCCGTTGCTATGAGTTAAATAAACAAGCTGATGGTCACAACTGCGCAGGAGAGACCCTCCTGCAGTAAGAGAATCTCATTAAAGAAAATAGTGCTTACAGACTGAAGAAGACATACCATGTAACAACTGAAGTAAAATGGCCAGTCCTCATGGGAGGTTACAAATGAAGATAAGGCAGTACTAAGGACGAAATAGCAAGTCTAATAACGAATCAGAAGCCAGAATTTACGAAGGACAATGACACAAGCCAATGACAAATACGGGCAGAGTGGGCGGGGCTTCGAGTACATGCTTCAATACAGCATGTACTGTCCAGGCTCGACCTAAAAACCATCTGCTACGGCTGATTTTTATTATTTATCAAAAGAACATGCTAAAAAGGGAATTAAAGGAAGGACTACTGAATGAATTCTTTGAATACGTTTTTTAAGATTGCTTTCCGGGTCTGGCAATTTGTTCTCTTATTTAAGTATGATTTTGGGATTATCTAAGCCTCTGCGGTTTGTACTCCATTCCACTAGTGCAGCGGGAGGACGTACTCCATGGCCCTGGCAACTACAGCCCACCATATTTAGAGATTTCGCCTGCCTGGCAGATATCTCTGTGCCTTCAGAGGAGGCACTGAAAAATTGCTCTACTGGTGCCGGGTTCATAGTGCCCACACCACCATGCGCTCCCCCCGCTTGCAATACACACTTACTTTTCCCAACAGAAACTCAGGAGACATGTTTATGGGAAAGAACTGCTGCAGGTTTATTTCATACAACACAGGTATGGTATGACGTTCGTTATGGTGGGTCATCTTACAGGCGATCCAAAGCAGGCAGCCCCTCGCTGTCCCGCTTGCCTAAGGAGCCATCTTGCACGGCGAGACGATGCTCTGATGGTGCTTTTATTCCACTTTTGTTATACTCCCGCCCCGCCCCCCCTGTCAGGGCGGAGCGGTAGGGCACACCCCCGGTCGGTTCAGGCCCCCCGACCGCCCGAAGGACTAACGGGGCGCCGTCGCGGTT
The DNA here is from genome assembly GCF_964261635.1 of Lissotriton helveticus. Lineage (NCBI taxonomy): Eukaryota > Metazoa > Chordata > Amphibia > Caudata > Salamandridae > Lissotriton > Lissotriton helveticus. The sequence continues at coordinate 109,607,883 of NC_136072.1, forward strand.
TCCCGGAACCTCCTTCGGCTCCAGGTCCTTGGCTCAGGCACCCTTACTGTGCCAGGCAGAGGTACCCTTACTGTACCCTTCTGCCGCAGAGGTACCCTTACTGTCCGTCTGCTTCCAGATCGCCCTGTGACTCCGCCTGCAACACAAAACTAGACCATTAAATTATTCACCAATTCGCAACGCCGCTCTGCTGCTGGGTCAGGGTGCAGGGAGGGAACAGCGCAGAGCCGAGGGAGAGTCCAAATGGACGGGAAAGAGGCCGAGTACAGGCGCTGTGGTCCTAAATATCAGAGGGGCGCCCCTCCTCCCGGTGAGCCCTCCCCTTTGTTAGGAATCTGGGGATGGGCGCAGGGAGGGGCGTGACAGAGCTAAGTTTGCGAGTCGTGTGGGACTAGGGCACTGCCCAGCCCATGCTCCCCTGCGGGTCGCGCGGACAGCGGCATAGTGCCCACACCGCCATGCGCTCCCCCCGCTTGCAATACACACTTACTTTTCCCAACAGAAACTCAGGAGACATGTTTATGGGAAAGAACTGCTGCTTGTTTATTTCATACAACACAGGTATGGTATGACGTTCGTTATGGTGGGTCATCTTACAGGCGATCCAAAGCAGGCAGCCCCTCGCTGTCCCGCTTGCCTAAGGAGCCATCTTGCACAGCGAGACGATGCTCTGACGGTGCTTTTATTCCACTTTTGTTATACTACCGCCCCGCCCCCCCTGTCAGGGCGGAGCGGTAGGGCACACCCCCGGTCGGTTCAGGCCCCCCGACCGCCCGAAGGACTAACGGGGCGCCGTCGCGGTTTCCCGGAACCTCCTTCGGCTCCAGGTCCTTGGCTCAGGCACCCTTACTGTGCCAGGCAGAGGTACCCTTACTGTACCCTTCTGCCGCAGAGGTACCCTTACTGTCCGTCTGCTTCCAGATCGCCCTGTACTCCGCCACAGCTCTGGAGGAGGCCCCCGTCGATGACAGAGCCCCCCACCCACCTAGCTACTTTCGGTCGCTGTTTAGTGCACCTTTATCATAGTACCCTTCCGTTTTCTCTTCGTATTGGTACCTGCCCAATGAAACACAGGCCTCTCTTCCATGAACTTCTGCCTGGATCTGACGACCCTCTTGCGGGGATGTTCTACCGCTACCGGTGATCTGGCCCTGCGAGGAACCTCAGACCACCGGAGCTCGCCCGCTCCCTACCCGTTCCCAGATGAAAGGTGGGGGTATTGAGTGGGGGCCCCCCGTATGCAGGGTGCTGTTCTAGTTTGAGCCTCAAATTGCTCTATTACATAATGGATACCACGGTTATCGCATGGTAACGCCCCAACTGAACCTGCATGCACTCGATTATGCTACAAGGGCAGGCCTCACTCTCACAGGACTAGTTACCAACAACATGGGTCTTGCCACCATAGGACCTGAAAAACCCCTATTCACTGACTCAGGGCGCCCGCTTAATCGTGTACCTGGCCCAGGGCCCTCCACCTCCTGTGAGCCCTGCAGTTTGAATTAAGATGTTTGACATTGCCTGTCAATATCTACAAGAGGATCCACACATCCTCGCTTGGTCCATGCTTCTCTGTTGCATAACCTGGATCGGTTACCCTAAAGCTTCCTTGCCTAGCCGACCCCGCCTCGCCAGCGTGACCAGAACATGCCATCCCAGGTGAAATAGGGGGATATTGGGAGGACCACCCCTCCCCGCCCTGCATTGCTCTAGCTTGCACTTCAGGGACCTCATTGCATTACAGGAACACCCATGACAGGATTTGTGTTCTCTCGAAAGCAAGTTCCATTTCTCGGACGTAGCCCCTTGTACCAACCTGAGAACATGGGAATGGCCCATCACCCACACGCAACAGTCAGCTGTAAAGTTTGGCCTCCGAGGCAGGGTGCCCAAGCCAACCACAACCTGGCCCCGTCCTAGCTTCACCCCTTGACTACGTTTGCGAATTTAATCCCAGAAAATCGCTTTTAGCTCTTTTCCAGAAGCTATTACTTAGTTTGCCTGAGGACTAATTACTTACTTCTCCTCACTCTGACAAACATAAGGAAGTTTTTCCAAAGTATCCTATTTGTTCACCTTCCTATGCTTAATATGCACTACGTTAGCTGTTTTCATTCGGAAACAGTATACACGGGACCGGCAAGTGACTATTCGCCTTATTGTAACTGCTGCAATGGACAACCAGTGATATTCGTCCAAGGAAGTAAAGTGGTGTGATTGTGAAATTTACCACCGTAGCTGTGTAAAGTACCTATTTCCAGACTTCGCTTGTGCCCCTGCAGCACGCATCATGCACTCCTAATTCTCTTCTAGGCGAACATGAAGCTTTACACTGTTAACCTGAAGCTAGGAGGTTATACATGTGTTAATGTGTGCTAAAGCAATCCCATTTTATGTGTAATGCTCTGTATTGGCATTGGCTGTACAGTAATTCAGGGCTGACATGCCATTTAATGCACTTGTTACCTAGTGTTCGGGTTTATGTTTGGCCCGATTCACAATAAAGCAAGGTATTCACAATTGTGACCCTTCTTTATAATTCTACTTATTCCTCCCGGTTGACACTCCCGTCCTTCAGTAGTATTTCCCAGTGGTCGGTGTGCTTAAAGGTGTGTTCGGCTTGAAGCTGTTTGAACCAATATGCGGAAGTACATATTTTCCACACATTTAAAACGTACTTTCAATTAAATCGCTTATCTTTATCATTTCATAAAGAAATATTGCGGTTAGTGTGAATTTTTTGCGTGCAGATACTACTGTTATAGCTTGTACTAGGAAAATGCTGTGTGTACACCTTTTCAACATACCTTAACGAGTCCTTACCTGCGTTTTGGAGAGGCTGAACCAACTAATGGCCCTGGCAACTACAGTCCACCATATTTAGAGATTTCGCCTGCCTGGCAGATATCTCTGTGCCTTCAGAGGAGGCACTGAAAAATTGCTCTACTGGTGCCGGGTTCAGTCTACCCGCACAGCAAGAAGCCTAAATGTGTTTTAGAAAAATAAAAAATAAATGCCTGACACACTGGGAGTTTCCTTTTCGGGGCAGCTAGGGAACAGTCAGTGGTAGAACTGGCAGTGGAAACATGACAGTTTATATGTTTCTAAATAGAGTGGGCGAATAAGGAGTTTGGCAGGCAAGATACTCCTCCACATTTGGGTCAGAGTAGTCTGTCCGCCAAACTCTAAATTAGTGCCTTTGTTTCATATAAAAGGTGCCAATATTGTTTTTGGCGAAGCTAAGATCTCTCTTTTGCTGACTTTCTAATTTATGCACCAAATATTTCCCAGCACACAGATCCCAGGAAGGGCTCTTTGTTTGAACAATGAGAGACAAATTCAATGGGAACATGTTGTCAAATCGGCAATGTGAGTTTTGAGAAAAATCTAAATGTATCTAAAAATGACTCGGGTAAGTAGACTACAGGGATGATTTTACTGCTAGAAGATCAAACTCTGAAATAAACAATAGAATTCACTTTTGTTGATATGGTGCCTTAATTAGCAGTAAGGCATTGAGGAATATTGTCCAAACTCCACAAGTTGCCCACGCCATTGATACCAGATCAAGTAACACTGCTGACAAGGGTCAAAAGAAAACCCAAATGAAACAGCTGGCCTTGTATTAGTTACATGACCAAACAGATCATCTCTACAATGACCACCTCATTCATTCCATCACCCCCAGCAGAGCAGCTGCAGGAGACCTCCTACCTATATGTAACAGCTCTAGGGATGAACTCAATATGGTCATAATAATAAATCAGCTGAGTGGGGTGGAAAGTAAGCATGAGCGGTAAATCCGTTACGCCCACGGAGTTTTCGGATTTTTGGGGAATCCGCAATCCGCGTATTTTACGGATTTCCCACAAAATCCGGAAAAAAAAATCCGCGCGGACGTAACGGGTTCAAAAGTTGAACCCCCACTCATGTAAATAATTTACAATGGCGCCAGCAAGCTGCCAGCGCCGTTGTAAAATAGTTACAAAGTTAGCTTGCACAGGAACCACTAGATAAAACGAAGCAGGTGCTGCTTTATTTTATCTAAGTGCCCCCTGTGCAAGCTAACTTTGTAACTATTTTACAACGGCGCTGGCAGCTTGCTGGCGCCATTGTAAAATACAACAGCAGCTCACTCAAGGGACCCCTGCGCCCTTCGGGGCGATTGCATAGTAACACACACATGGTCGCTGTAGACAACTCTCTGGCACTTTAGGAAGCTGTAGTATAGTAAAAGCACTATACATTTACCCAACGAGGTAGCACTTACTGATTATCCAGTAGAAAGTACTCTAGTTGAGTAGAGGTATGGCACAAAATGGTGGCGTCTTCTTGAATAAATATGAAGGGCAGGGTTCATTCTGGCACGATGGTCCTGGCACAAAAATTAAACCTCAACAGGAAGCACTTACAGATATCAATAAAGCATGTGCCCTAGTTTAAGCTTAAATTCAGTGACTCATTCATCAGCCCAAAAACAATCGTAAGCGTTGTCAAGGCTGGGCAGATGTGCCTTCTTCCCAAATCTACCGTCGAAAATCAGCTGTGATGCTGGATAGACTTTGCATCCTTGACTTTCACGAGCGCAATACCCAGGCACATTGTGTTCGCACGGGTTTCTGCACGTTCGCGAGCGTTTTGTACAATAAAACCCTCGCGAACTTGCAGAAACCCGTGCGAACACAAAAACAAAAAAAATACGCTAGGATCCGCGGATTTTGCGTATTTTCGAAATACGCAAATACGCAAATACGCACATCCGCGGATTGCCAATACGCAAAATCCGCTCATGCTTAGTGGAAAGGGATAAGGCTCTAAAATTGACATAGGAACTTCAATACTCTACCCAAAGGGAGAAACCAGAAATCAGAACTCTGTTCTTAAAATCTGACAAGCGGAACAACCTCCATAAGAACCAGATGTCCATCAGCGAATCAAACTTTAAAATCCGCCTGAAAGCTGTTTTATCATCATTAAAGTGGCCCCAAAAATCTACAACCTAACAGACACCCACAAATTCTACCTCCTGGGTTATTATAGAGAGCTCGTTCAGGAACAAACTCTCCACACTTTTGGATAAATAGCTATTCTGAAATGCTAAATTCTCAGGCAAGAGAAGATTCTTTTGTGTTCTCCAGATATTTCCATGCAACCATGCCTCTAAACTTCAACCCGCATGATTTGCCTATTTATCAACTTAGCCTACTACAGTCAACTGCCAAGCAAATTGTAGTCGTTAGAGAGTACAGAATTTAGGTAGAAGAAAAGAACAACAAAAAGCCAACTGAATTTCTTGAATATATAGTAGCACTGGGTATGATTCTTTAATAAATCTACACAGAAGGCAGGTTGCACAACAGAGCTTCAATTCACTCACTACAAAACTGAGAACAAAACACCTTTCTTGTTTCAACCAGATCAGGGTCTCTGCTGATCTCATTTTTGATAGTCCACACCAATGGAGGGGACGGATCGAACCCCAAAATATAAAACATGTAAGCTATTGTTCTAAGATTTCCCTGGCATACTTTGAAGCATGAGAGAAGTGTCAAGGCCATGACAGGAGGTAGTGAGAGTTATCTTTTCACATCACTTTATCCAAACATAATATGGACACTGGCTACGAGAACACATAGCCTCATAACAGAGAATTGTGTAAATATGATTAGAAAATTGGAAGGTAGAGGGATCCATTCTTAGCATCTTTATAATGACTTGTATAAGCCTTCTGCTCCAACATTCCAATGTGTGTCTTTCTGTTTCCCTCCTTAAAATGTAGAACATTCTACCCTTGGTGGGTGGAATGTTGTAATAGCGTTACAACCTTCCTGTCTCTGGTCATACCTGTTGTTAAAGGCCCTCACTCTTGTTAAAGACCCTGGCCTGTGACTCAGGTCTATAACTCAGTAGTTTCAGGGCCTTTAACTACTGGTATAGCCCTCGGCAGCGGGCTATAAAGGCTTCATTGAATCACCACCTCCAGTCAGCCAATACTTACATGCCAACTGACTCAGTAGCAAAATTCAATAGTAAAGACCCAAGATGCCTCTCCCGTATAGGGTCTCAACAACAGAACTTCATCCATTACTTTATCTTGTTTCTTTAACCCAGTTTTAGGGCATTTGAACAAAGTAGAGCATTCAACCAAGCAGTTTACACACAGTAAATATACAGTGACTGTATGATTTGTTCAATACGTGACACCATATAAACAGTCATCTTAAGGCAAGACAATGATATTCCGCGTATGCGCCTGTCAAAAGGGAGCAAGAAAGAGAAGATAGACCACACTAAAATAGGAATCACACACAGGTCAAAAGTCATGAAGTGAAGTCCTCCATGAATAAGGTGGGTTATGGTAGGGATGTGTCACTACCCCGTCACCACTCCTGCCCCCTCCCTCCACGGAAGTGGTGACCTAATTATGAAGAATTGCAATTGGGAGTTCAGCAACATATAAACTTATTTCAGGTGGCTTTACTTTTATTATATACTAGCAGCCCGTCCCGACGTTGTCCGGGTATGAATTGCTGCCGACCAGTAGTATATTATTTTGTAGGATTTCGTTTTGATAGCATTTCTTATCTGTGACAGGCCTGTGAAACGCTTCGATTCACAGTGCACTGCTGATGCACTTAAGAGTGCGCATTCAGTAGTGTGTGAACTAGAGTTTCTCTACATTATTTTTCCTTGCAATATTATATAGCGCAAACTCGACAACATGGCATGAGCACAATTTACATTACAGAAAAACACATTCATTTGTGGTAGGCACGGGGAAACAAAGCGATTTGCCTGGAATCACTGGATGTTGAGCTGATGCCGACATTCGAACGTAGCTCCCCAGCTCTAAGGTTCGCAATTCTAGAACTTGTGGCGGGAGGTGTGTCTAAAAGTGTATGTCGGTGCTGGCCATCAATGAGAGAGACCTGTGCATTTTTCAAATCGGTGGTGAAAAAACATGAGTATGTTTCTGGAGATGTGGGCCGCCGTGCCACCAATGTACTTACCGGGGGAGGGTAAACACCCATTATTCCGCAACTTTCTTTCCGCATACCATCACTCCGCATACTTTCATACTAAAGTACCATGACTCTGCAATGCCATTATAACGCATGGCATTACATTTTATATGCTTTTACCACGCATACATTTACAACGAAATTCGTTGTAAATGTATGAATGGTAAAAGCATGTCTTTTTTTAATGTTTGGATAAGGTAAGTATGGGTATAGGGGTATATGTTTTGGGGTACTGAGGTATATGTTTTGGGGTGTTTGGGTATTTTAAGGGTTCAGATATAGTTTTGGGTTATGGGGTACAGGGGTAGTTTTAGGCTTTAGGGATAGGTTTGGGTTTTGGGGTACAGGGGTATTTTTAGGGTTCATGGCTAGGTTTGGGTTTTGGGGTATAGGGGTATTTTTAGGGTTCAGGGGTAGGTTTGGGTTTTGGGGTACAGGGGTATTTTAAGGGTTCAGGGCTAGGTTTGGGTTTTGGGGTACAGGGGTATTTTTAGGGTGCAGGGCTAGATTTGGGTTTTGGTTTACAGGGGTATTTTAGGGTTCAGGGGTAGGTTTGGGTTTTGGGGTACAGGGTTATTTTTATGGTTCAGGGATAGGTTTGGGTTTTGGGGTACAGGGGCATTTTTAGGGTTCAGGGGTAGGTTTGGGTTTTGGAGTACAGGGGTATTTTAAGGGTTCAGGGCTAGGTTTGGGTTTTGGGGTACAGGGGTATTTTAGGTTCAGGGTTAGGTTTGGGTTTTGGGATACAGGGGTATTTTTAGGGTTTAGTGATAGGTTTGGGTTTTGGGGTACAGTGTATATTTATAGGGTTAAGATGGGTTAGTGTTTAAGGGTGTTGGGGTATTTTAAGGAGTAAGGGTGGGTTATGATTATGGGGTGCAGGGGTATTTAAAGGGAGCAGGGTGGACACCCGGAGCTGGAATGTACAGAACCTGGGAAGAAAAAACAATGAAATATTGGGCACATCGCTCGTTTTTTTCCCCCGTAATCCCGCCCCCCGAACATGCCCACGCCCCCAGCACACGCCCACAGCACATGATATGAGACATGGCATGAAGGGCGAAATGTACCACATGCCCCCAGCGTTTGTCACGCCCTCAGCACAACGTAGACACGCCCACAAGGGACTACTTTGCTGGCATGGTTCTTTTACCTTTTAAATGTATATGGTGGGCGTCTGCATAGCCTATGTCCTTCTGCTGCAACTGCCCTTTCCAACGCTGTATTGGGTGTTGTGATTGGTGCTGTGGTTCCTGAGATTACCCGCCTCAAAGGTTTGGGCTCTCTCTTTATAATATTATAGGATGGATAAACTAACAATTTACCTCACATTGAAGTAATATCAAGGGATCTACACTTTCCGTGTTTACATTCTGTTCTCCTCTGGAACATATTATAGGCTTTGCTACTCTGGTATCTGGGGATGTCGTTTTTTGGGTGAGCATGTATGCTTGAAATTTCAAAATGTAGCCACCACCTCATCCCAGAAATCGGCTATAGGTCGTCAGTGAAGTAATTTGTTTTCCTATCCACATAGGGGAAATATTTCACTCTTAACCCAGTTGTTGACTCCTCACACCAGTGACTAAGTAGTGGGACTGACAAGGAGCGCCAAGGCATGGCTATGGCCCTTCTGGCCAATAGAAGAACCAGATCTAGGAATCCGCTCCTCACTGTGTTCAGTTTGGGAAAAATGAAAAGGCTAAAAGGCAGTGTGTTACGTGTGCAGATCAGTGTACTTTAATGTCTCTTCCAGCACTTCGGTGACAGTCTTCCAGTATCTACTTATGATGGGACATTTCCACACCATATGAAAGAAGCCCTCATCTTCCTGTGTTCATCTTAGCTGACACTGTAGAGTTTGCATGTCTCTTATTAAGCCGTTAGGGAGCTAAGTATGTCATGTGAGTGTAGTTACATTGGATGTACTTAAAGCGGGAGGCTCTGGAAACCCTAAGGGTGTATTCCAAGCCTTTCTTCCAATCCCTGTCATCAAATACCTCCTGACAGCCAATTCCCAGTTATTCCCAGATTTTCTTGGTTAATGTTCATTGAGGAGTGCAGGGCGCTCTACACCCAAGTGACCTGTCTCCTGCTTTCACCTAGGGTGAGCCTGGTCTACAATAATTCACGGGTCTGGGGGTTCCTCCACGCCGGCTCCCCACCATTTATTTATTTATTTATTTTAAAGGTTTTATATAGTGCTGGCTAGACCCGGAGGTATCAGAGCGCTTTACATGAGCATCAGATCATAGTTGCAGGTTACATCGTTACAAAGGTTACACAGTTATTAGAGCATGGCAACATAGTTACTAGTAAGGTCAAGATAAACAATAAGCACAAATACGTAAGGGGGAAAGCAGGCAAGGAGAAAGATTCAGGGGAGGGGGGAAGGAGCTGGGGAAGTAGACAGGTAATGAAGGCGGGGAAGAGGAGGGGAGGGTAAAGGACACCGCATGGAAAGAGGAGGGGAAGGGTGACAGAGCCACAAACCGGTAGATGAGTCAAAGCAACGTCCAAAGTCCAGTAAGCTGTGATCCCAGGGGAAGTGGTATCACTTCCCTATCTCTGTTGCGGGAGGCTCCCTTTACGCAGTGCGAATGACTTTGGCAAGGGTGTTAGACAGTAAGAACTGGGTGCTTGGGAGTCTGTTCTCTTCCAACAGTTGGTTCTTCATTTATTTCCACCTCTGAGAAGCCCCCTTTGCCTCATCTCTATTACTCTAATTGTTAATGGAAGGCTTATGCTAAGATTTTACCACCCTAGTTGAACTGTCAGTTTGCTGCCTGCTATCTTGGTAATTGGGCTACTTTGCTTCTTTTAGAGCCAATGTTACGCCCTTGCTTGCAGCACCGAAGGCAGCACATCCGGTGGAATCATTCATTAAATTCACCGGTGTCAATAAAAGTGGCATCATGTATTATTTGGCCAACTAGTATCATCACATGGGATTCAATCCAAATAGCATGATGTTTTTATTTGGGATTTTTTTTTTTTTTTTACCAAATAAATTTTGGTAAATTTATTACCAACATTTTTATTGGTAATAAAAATAGAAAAACTACTTAAACTATAAAAAGTTGAATGTAGTCTTAATGTCAATGATTGATCGTTAGTGAGGATGGATGAATTACAGGAACTACAGGTTTTTGCGAAGCAGACCAGTGGGATTGCAAGAAATGACACATGGGTGGCACTTAGTACTCCCGGTTACCCTGAATGCCGTTGCCTAGCATTGCTTTGTCTATAATCAATCTTATCTTTGTACTTTCACCAGTGAAAACTTTTCATTCTGAGCTAGAAACATCTTAGGTATGCCACCCCTGCTCATCCATTCCCTGAGATGAAACTACTTCCTCCACTCTACAGGCATGAGATCATCTGATTTCTCAAGAACTGACTTTGGCATAAGGATGTGGTAATGATGGGAACATCTTCTATGACGTAATCAGTCGTGCGCCTCAGAAAGCTACCTCCCCCTGCTTCACTGACTCCCGATTTTAATGGGCTTTTAGTGTTAAGTCCAAAAAACAGAAAATCTATTATTTACACTATGCTGATTCACAGTATCTTTACAATTTTCACGAATTATAACCCTAAAATCCACCCACTTTCACTATTCATGTGTTAAAGTGTTAAATATATGGGTGTTACATTTTACTTAGATTCCTGCTACAGATGCTTCATAAAATTCACAGCAGAAGTCTACACTGAATCATTTTATCAATTAAAAATGCAAGAGACTGCTCTATTCACTACTCCCACTGCCATGTCAATCATATTACAGTGTATTAGCCAGATTCTGGGAATCTTCTCTCTCTCCCTTGTTATGTGTTGTGTGTTATTTTCTAGTTCTCTTCCAGCTCCATAAGATATTGAAAAGTAGTTGAAATTGGTCAAAGAGAGCTCAGACACAGGACTGCGGTTGAATGGGTTACTGAATACGTCAATGTGCATTCTCTTCTTGACATACCTTTAGGGGGGATACTACTTTGGGTGGCAACAAGGCCCACCCCAGCACCAGCAGATGCACTAGAGTCTTGTTGGAGTGACAGATCCAGACTTTCTGCATGCCCATCTACCCTCAAGTCTTCAAGACTGGTGTAATCCATGTACAGTACAAGCCGAGTGGGTCCCTCGCAGGTGTCAACAAATCGCTCCTTGGCTGGGAGCCCTGGTTTTTTTTTAACTGGTCTGATTGGCTTTTCTGGAAATGTAAGGGGGGCCGGGGTTTCCTAACTGAAGGTATCAGGTGGAGGAGGAGCACTAAGACAAAGCACAGACCAAGGTAAGAGTTTTCGATTCTTGACAAGTGTATAGCTGGAAAAGTAATGCATTTTAAAATGTGTTCAAAGTGACAAAAGGTTAAATATGAGATTGTCAAACATGGAACTAATGGAAATTTAGAGTGTTCATGGACAGCATGTCGGAATAGGCATTTTGGGAACCATCAATGCAGTTGGTAGCCTCCAAAATATGTATTTTAGTTCACTGACACTTTTTCAAGGTTTAAAGAACCTCATTGTCTCAATGATATTACAGGAAATGTGATCAAGTGCACAAAAAAGGTTCTCAGTGGGAAGGGTTAGCATCAGGTTTGATGACACACAACAGGGTGCAGCCAAGCCCCCAGCAGATGAAGAGGTTTTTGTAGAAGAATTGAGAAATATATAAGATCAACTCTGTTAGACCTGGCATCATTGGCGTGAGTCTCCCTTCCATTTTGACGGATTGCCTCCTCTGTTTTTGATATGTTTTTTCTACCTGTTCTCGTAGGCCAGAATGAGTAGCTAGATTATTACATGCTTATAATCCTAACTGACTCAGGGAACATGGTAGAAATTCGAATTTAGTAGGCCTGAACTCAGAATAATAAAATACATCTTTTACTAAAGTTTATTTTAATATTCTGTGTTTGCAAACACCACTTTTAGGAAGCAGGTATTTGCTTGCCTAACCATTTGAGCCTGCCTCTGCTGGGTTGTGTATTCCTTGTCTGGGTTTGTGAGTGACAGGGCTGGGGAATTCCAGGAGACAGGCTGGGACAGCCCAGTGGTGAATAGAGAGATTTACATCCAGATAGGAGGGAGGAGTGCACCTGGGACCTGAATAGGGCTGGGCCCTACCTCTACAATGCTGGCTCCGCCCCCTGTGGCTTGTCTGATGTCTCTGCCCTGCACTGTGAAAGGTGAGGAGGAATCATGTCAACAGAGTGCTCCAGAGCTGAATCTTCCCTCCCCTGTGCTGGCTCCACCTCCTGTGGGGCGTCTGATGACTCTGCCCTGCACAGTGAAAGGAAGAAGAGAGTCATGTAAACAAAGTGCTCAGGAACTGGTTTGGACTAGGCAGAGGCCTCACTGCCTTCAGAGAACAAAGGATTTTGGGGTATAAATATTGGGACCCTGCTCCCAAGAAATTAGATCACTTCTGGAACAAGAAACCTTTCTGCCAAGGAGAAGAACCAAGGAAGCTGCAGGAGTTTGAACTGCCCCTCTGCCAGTGTGCTGTTTGCTGGGTTGGCCTGCAGTGGTTACTTCATTGCCAAGGGAAAGGAGAAGGAACTTTGTAAGGACATTCATCTACAGAATATTCTCCAGGGGCTTGAACTGTGCTTGCCTCCTGCTGAAGTCTCAGGGCCAAAAGACTTCACCTCCAGCTCCCTCCTGAATTTCCTTGCTGGGAATTCTGACTCCAGTCATTTGCATGCCGCTGGGAGTTGGAAGCCCGACGCATCGAGAAGAAGCGTCTCGCCGCCGCAGCTGAAATCATCGCAACGCCGGAGAAGCGAGCCTTCGCCGCATCTCCCTGGAAGCGTGTGTTCATCGAAGTTGCCTGCTGTCGCATCACCGGAGAAGCGTGACAACATCGAGAGAGTCGCCATCGCATCACCGGAGAAGTGTGTCGCAGGCCCTGTCGCGGCTCCAAAGTACCGAGTCGTCCCAAGGCTGCCAGAGCGTCATCTCATCGCCATCGCATCACCGCATCAAGGGCGCCATCTTCTCGCATCGCAACTGGATCATCGCATCGCATCATGGCGCCATCTTGCGCATCGCAACGGGCCGCAAGCCGAGAATCTACGCATCACCTTCACTCCGGTAAGGCTCACGACGAGTCCCCTACTCTGCGCAAGAAATGAGGAAGGACTCAACCATTCCCTCGGATCACCGAACTGACGCATCTCCCCTTTTTGCGAGCCTTTTGTTTACTTTGCGTTACGCATCCAAGTCCTTTCTTGAGAACTTTGTCGCATTTATCAACAACTTGAATTAAGAGACTTTAATCATCTTTTAAGTATTCTTAAGTGTAGTATTGTGGATTTTTGTCATTTGTGGTCTTGTGTTAAGTCTATATAAAGAATACTTATTTTTACAAAACCTGTGTTGTGTTCATCTGTAGTGTTTTCACTGTAATACTGTGTATATTCACAAATGCTTAACACAGTGCCTCTGAGATAAACCTGTCTGCTCGTGCCAAGCTACCAAGGGGGTGAGCAGGGGTTATTAAAGATTGTAATCCCCTTATCCTGACTTAGAAGTAAGGGTCCATATTTGGATAACCATTGCCAACTAGAGACCCCCAGATCTAACAAACTCCCTCAATCGCGTTGATATAAATGATATCACCTCACCATCATAAATAGTCTCAAAGTGAGTTTGTACGCGGGTGGGATTCAACGGTTGGAGTAAAAGAAATGCTACTACAGGAAGCATACATTTAGAAGCTTTGGAAAGATGCAATACAATCTCTTTGTGTAATACATTTTTTAGTACATTTTCTGCACATAACCAGCAATATACAGACAGTGGTTTAATCTCCAGACGTATAAACAGCAAAGTCCATTTATTGAACAGCCAACCCTCCAGTAAGTAACTGCACTTGTTCAAGAAGTTACCTTAAAGAAGTGCACTCCCAATTGCCCCCAAATTTGATCATGCTTTTTGGAACACCCTATCACCCTGTGCACCACTGCTTCCTGTTTGACACAACAGCCCACCCCCCTGAGCAATTCATTGAACGGGGGTACACTGTCTGATCTCCATTGGCATGCCATATCCCTTTGCGCCAGAAAAAGTCCAATCCCCATCAGTGTTCAAATGTATCAGGACCCTCCATTAATCCATTAACCCCACAACAATGAGATTGGCCTCCAGGTGAATAGGTTGTCCCACAACAGCTCCTAGAATATTTGTAGTATTCAACCAGTACATTTTTTATCACTGGACACTCCCAGACTATGTGCAGGAAAAAACCCATACATCTAAGACAATGTGGGCTGGAGCTCCTGCCCATACTCCACACCTTTCCGGGTTATAGTAGACCCTTAGAAAATATTTAAACTGCACTAAGTGCATCCTGGCTGAAATTGCTAGAGTTCGGGAAGCCTTCTTAGCTTTTTTCCAGTTTTCTTCCCCCCTGGGAGTCCTACATCTTGCTCCTATTGGTCTCTGAGGTTCTGTAATTTGTTGGGGTATTTGTCACCAGATATTTATACATTTGTGACATGCCATTTCCTTTTAGTGCTTTTAGGGTCAATTTGGCTCTAGGGTATTGATGTCAGCCAGGATAGTATGGTCTGTATTATGCATCTCTACCCCATCCCATACATCGCTGAGCCTTGAGATACTAATCTGATTCCACTTTTGAAAACCTACAAGTTTCGCCAGGGGGGGGTCCATGGATTCTGCCATAGCGAGGTTTTCTGTGTAGGCATACACTGTACCAAGTTTTCCACTTTGGTACCCTAAACAAATTAAAATAAATACATATGTAGATTTATATAGCGCAGCTTATCACCCGTGAGGGTATCCAGGCAAAGTCCATGGGCACGGGGGGATTAAGGGATTTGCCCAGAATCATAGAATGTTGAGCCGACATCGAGACTCGACCCCAAATCCCCAGCTCCCAGGTTGGCCGCTCTGGCCGCTGCGCCACATCCTCTCCCTCCCTACATCAGCATACAATGGTGAAGTCTGGTAGCCTCAGGGAATCAGGGGGGATGTCCGCACTAAAAGTAGACCTAGTACTTCAGGCCACTCAAAGAGGTTGACCTCAAACCAGTGTGCTGGTTTGCCCCTGTCTCAAAAGAACCAGTTATGAGAAGCAGCATTTGCCCGATAATAAAGCTGGACTTTGACTGACCTCAGACACCATCATACACTCATTTGCAAGCATTTATTAAAGGATAATATGGATTTCTCACTGGCCTAAAGGAAAATGCAGATCAGAAGAAAAACACAATGGGATCGTATTTGAGTTGTTCAGTAGCCCAGTGAGTAGCTGGCAGTGCAGTCATTTAAATAGCTTTAAACTACCAATTATAGAGAGTGGAAGTTCACCACAGATGTGCAAATCACTAAGAATACATTAAAGTGTTCCAACTGGGAATTGCATCCTAGTTTGCCAGTTTGATGGTGAGGCTCCATCCTGTATCAGCAGCAGTGTAGATTCCCCTCGGTTTGCCCTGAGGCACCTTCATACATGCCTATAATATGCATTATCCTTTCTTTAGTCTGTTTGGGTCTATGAAGGAAGAGGACCATTATGACTGCATATAGTGAGAAGCTGTTGAAAAAGTCCACTTCCCATGACAGTCCTACAGCCGGGCGTTGTTCCTCCAACAAGGGCTCGATCCTTACAGCCAAAGGCTAGGGCGACTGGAGCATCCCTCTCAAGTGCTGCACTCAATGAAGAATGGCTTGGACAAGGCACCATTAACTTGCACTTAGGTCCAGGAGGAGAAATACAGGACTTTGATATATTGGAGAAAACTAGGGCCAAAATTCATTCTGCCCAGGACTTGTTGGAGGAAAGTCCAATTCACCGAGTCGAAATCAATAGGCTGGAAATAAGGATTTTGAAGTTTGTGCTAGAGCCAACCCCAAGCATCTGAGACAGTTGTGTGTCCAAGACCCTGGTATAGAGCTAAACTGGACCTTGTGCACAAGAGTGGCTACAGCCATCCTGGTGCACAAGAGTGATCACAGGCATGGGCAGCCTTTCGGTACGGTTTTGGACAGGATTTTGGACTCAGTGTAACAGTGATATTGGGTGGCAATACTATCTCTTGCATGTGTCTACATTGGATGAAGAGAACACGCAGAGTAGAGATGAAGATGCTAGGATCACGGGTGTGGTATGAAGGTTGAAGGCCACAGGTGAAAAAGGACCTCAAGGCGCGGATGTGTAACTTGAATTTACCTGTTGGTCAGACTTCCTGAAGGAGTGAGAAAGGGGGAAGAAAGGAACAAATGCAGGCGGCATTATTGCTACATAAATGCTATTTACCATAGAAACATTACCATATGAAAGGAAAGTGCTATCAAAAACAACCTCTGAGTACATATGTTGGGCTGAAAATATAAATGGTGAAATTAGGTCGCTGCTATATATTGTCTTTATTGACTTTTTGGAATATGGGGAAAAAATTGCCGCAGCTCAGCTGAGATGCATTTCTAAAATCATAAACATTGCTATCTGGTTACATAATGTCTAGGTGGGAGGAAGGAAGCACTTGAGTGATGCCAAATAGAGACATTTGATCAGAGATACATTGGTCAAGGGGACAAAGTGTAATTACCTAAATTGTATACCTTGTTTCTACTGAACTTCAGGTCACTACCTTAAGATAGTCTCCTTTAGAAAAGCCCTATACCTCTCTGGTGCATATACCTGACATTCACCCTTGCAGGACTTATGACATCCCAGTCAAACTCATGAATGCAGATTCAGACAGTTAAGTTAGTAGCAATGCTTAACATAACAGTTGGCAAGTAGATTATATCCGTACTCAAATTATTTCTATACTTTGCTGCCTCTCTGGTCCTTTTAGAATCCAAAACTAATGTTATATTCCTTCCTCTCAATTTTTGCACCAATATAAAACTTCAATCCACAAAATTTAATTCATTAAATTCATCCTCAGATTTGCTGGACTATCCACCTTGCGTGGTTTTAAATTGAAGATAAGTAGAGGCATTGTAAAATACAATTTCTTCCCTGTTTGAGGTATTGTTTTTTTCACCTTTCTCTGATTGTCTTAAGGGGGGTGGAGTGTTTGAATCTATTGTACACAGATGAAGATGAGGGGTAAAGACTAAAATACTCAGTCGCAAGCCCAAGGGCAGTGAACTGTGTTGAGTGATAAAAAACTAACAAAGCTCACATCAGTTAACAGCTATCACTGTGGTGACATCGGCCCACAGGTGAGGGATGGAAGAGAAAATCTTGCACTAGCTGGAGCCAGAAAAAGGATTAAAAGAGGGATAGGACTTGGCCTGGGTGACAAGAAAAGTGGCAGCTGCATGCCCTTAATAGATTTGAACATTTGTTACGTGCTAGCTACATTTTTATTTTTATTCTAGAGCCAAGCCTGCTCTTATATACATCCAACATTTGAGAACACTTCGGAAACAGAGATTTTGGAAGAAAACGATTAAGGGAATGTAGTAGTAGTAGAATTCTTTACTCTGTTAAATAGGTATAATCATAAAACATGCATAACATTTAATAAAAACAATCAATACATCACACCAGTATTATAAAATGTTGAGCGAGAGAAGTAGAAAAAAGAATAAAGTGCATATCAACAGTGCAATAAACATTGGCAAACAGTCATTCTGCCTGGGAAACAAATACATCTTTCCAATCTGAGTTTCAAGCAGTTATCAGCAGCATACAAAGACCATGATAGAAGAAGAAGAAAAAAGGACAAGGTGTAAAACCACAGGGTAATATATTAGCGCACAGCCAATGAACCTAGGTAAGAGATCAATCTTGCCAATCAAAAATACAGACACATTTATTTATTTATTTATTTCGATTTATATAGCGCGTTATAACCCGGGGGTCTCTAAGCGCTTTGTCAGGTACGCACAGCAGACATTCAGAGGGCCATTCGAGAGTTTACAGCCCCATCCAGGCTTGTTGGAAGAGCACAGTTTTTAACTTCTTCCGAAAGCACAGCAGGTTGGTTTCTTTCCGTAATTCCACTGGTAGCTTGTTCCAGGTTGCTGGAAGGGTAATAGAGATAGCGCGGCCACCAACTGTGGCCATCCTAAAACGTGGTTGGGTGAGGAGAGTAGCTGCCGACTATCTTAACATCCTACCAGGCCTATAGGAAGTCAGGCGGGCCTTCAGATACCCTGGCGCCTTTCCGTATTTGAACAACAAATAAAATCCTCAGATATCCTACCCAAACAAAGGCTAAATTAAGGCCAGGCTTCCTGTAATTTGACAATACTGCTTAAAAAGAACCCAACATTCACACAAGTTTGAACATCCCTAAGCATAAAAGGAAACAGCATGGCTGGCCTTGCTTGATTGCATTTTAAAACCTTTAAGATGGGTATTAAAATGTTTCTCATTGGAAAAGTATAAAAAGTACAGAACAAAACAGAATGGGCGATGGTCTGACATTTGTTCACCCATGTCAAATACGGCTCAAATGAGGGGACAGCTTTGGTCAGAAAATGGGGACATACAGCAGGTTTCTATAATTCAATTCCTTTCCTGTTAGCGGTTATACGAGTTAAAAAAATTCTGCTTGACCCATGTATAGTCAGGTTTTAACGACTCTTTCACGACAGGAAAACAGACTAGGACTTGCCAAGGCTATACGTTGGGACTTGATATAGATCAGCCAGAGAATTGCTCTCAAGATATCTAGGGAGACGCAGTTCCTAATGATCCGCCTTGTCAAGGTTGGCTTGCTCTTGTGCCAAAAAGAGATCCAATATAGCTATGGACTAAGTTTGATAGTGTCTGAGATATATTTGAGGCCCAATTCCTCAAGAACAGCATGAGTTGAGGTACTTCGCAGTACGGCCAGTAGGTTCCTGAGCAAACTTGTTCTTTTTGACCTGGAAGGCACTGCAATCTCGATACCCCCAGATATCACGACCATAGCATGTGGCGGATACACATTTGGCCTCATTAATGTGAAGCAGAGCCTTTATAGGTTCCCTGCCCACCCTGGCACTAAAATAAATGACAGGCCCACAGGAATGAGCTAGCATGAGTCTTTTCAAAAAGAATAAGGATCCCCGAGTGTTTCTATCATCAAGGAGGATGCCCAGGTAATTCAATGTGTGTACTTGGATAATCTTAGTTTTTTTACAAAAATGGGCTTTCAATTTGGCAGGTTTTAAGCCAGTGACCAAAACAAAAGATGTTGTATTATTTATTGAGAGGTATAAGCTGGCCATAAAATCAGCAAAAGAGTCAAGTAGCAGTTGGAGCCCTAATACCGTCCTTGACATAAGGATGGCATTGTCTGCATACAGGAGGACAGGTAATGGTCGAGGCCTGCTTGGGGGGGCATTGCATTTTTCCAACAGCACCTCCTCTAAACCGTTAATAAAAATGGTAAATAAAAAGGGGGCCAAGATGCACCCCTGTCGAACGCCTCAAGCAATCTGGAAGCGTTTGGTACATGAATCTGTCCTTCTCGAATCTTACCGACTGAGACATATTCATGTGAATGTGTGCCAAAAAGTATACGAAAGCTGGATCAACACCAAGAGACAACAACATTGAGAAAAGCTTCAAATGCTTCACCTGGTCAAATGCTGATGTAAGGTCCATAAAACCCATAAAAACAGTAACCTTTTTAGGTACTATATATTTCTGGATTAATAATTGCAAATTCAGGTCAATAGTGCTCGGCCAGGCCTGAACCCATACTGTGATTCAGAGGTGATGTTTTTCTCCTCTGCCCACAGAGACAGCCTTTCCAGAACCACCTGACTCAGAACCTTAACAGTAGTATCAATCAGAGATATGAGCCTATTACATCTTGGGTCGGCCCGGTCACCCTTTTTGAAAATTGGTGAAATTATGAAGTGGGTCCATGAACTAAGGGGCCTAGTAACACAGCAGCATTTAGAATATTTGACAGCAGGGGTGCCCAAATGACTACATCGATCCTGAAAAGATCTGCCAGGACACCGTCAGGACCAGGACCTTATTACAACCTATCCCCCTATTGGCACACGTGACTTCTTTGACCGAGAAAGAAAGGCTAGAGTTGCCCAGTGAGTGCCATTTTACCAATATTTTGAATAACAGACTCCGTCCCAAACTCAAAAGAATATATTTGGGAAATGCCACTTGTCTTCTGCTATCATTGAGGACAGAGTTTGAGCAGCCTCAACAACTAATAAGGGATGGTCAAGACTCTCTAAAAGTAACTCAATCATTAAAATTACTAGCTCTCATTAACTGTTCCCAGACACTATCTTGAAGGGACTCTATTCTCTTCTTTGTGACCTTCTTGCAGAGGACATGTTAAGTGTTTAATCTCCCCCTGTCCCTTAGAGAACATTTAAGGGCCTTCTCCAGGGCACAATGAGTTTTAGAACAAGGCTCATTAAACCAGCGAGCTCCCCTAATGGTAATGTGGCCTCGACTAGGTGCAGCACGGGCAAATCTCGCCCCAGTATATAATACAGAGAAAGGGCCCGATTCACATAAGTAATCTGAGACAAAATCCTAACTGTACGACTTTCGGTATTCACAGAAGGCATTTAGGAGTACTAAAGTTAGGATTTTGTCTCAGTTAAACTTAAGTTTTGGTCTTAAGTTAAACTTAAGACAAAATTAAGTTTAACTGAGACAAAATCCTAGTCTTAAATTTAATTTATGACTACAATGTAAGATTAACTGATACAAAATCCTAACTTTAGTACTCCTAAATGCCTTCTGTGAATACCGAAAGTCGTTAAGTTAGGATTTTGTCTCAGATTACTTTTGTGAAACGGGCCCAAGGTATTTAAAACGTCAGTGGGGGCTTAATTGGGGTTGAGACAGAATTCTAACTCATAGCCCCTCTGCCTAAACAGGTTCCCACAAAACTCCTATGGTATTAATTTAGTCAATTTCAGACAACTGGCCTGGTCTAAAGGAACCAAATGTTTGGGTAGAGGGGCCGATGGTGGCGGTCTCTGACACTGAAATTTTAGTACTGGCACTAAAGGATTATGATCATTCCAATCAGACCATTTGGTGTGGTAATCAACGGGAGAGCTAGAAAGGGGTGAGGAAATCAAAATATATTCCACAATTGATTCCTACCCTCTTCCCGTGTAGGTAGGGGCTACCTGAATACTAGATATAACCAGATTCAGGGATTGAATTAATACGTTCGCCTGGTCCCCTTGGGTTATGTGTTCAAAATGAGCCAATTAAGAATCTTCTCCAGAGTGAAAATCCTGAACATTTTGACAGGTTTCTGAACAAGGGTGAATGTTAAGGTTGGCCACGGCCAGGACCACAATTGAGATGTATGGGTTGGAGCCTGTGCCCAGAGCCGAAAGAGGGATCCTATGTTTCTATATGACAAAACCCAAAGAAGAGATGACTTCAGAATGAGGAGTATGTCCATTATAATTGTAAATATTTACAATCAGTAGAATTGGGTTGTCCTAAAAAGTAAGCTTGTCTCCACCTCAGCCACAACAAAATTCAGGGACAAGGATATTAAAGTGCACAACCCTGCCTTGGCTCGCCCCGAAGAAGATGGAATTGCTGGGTGGAAAACATGAGTGAAGCCATCCAAAAAAAGGTATATTCTTAACAGACCAGGTGCCGTATTACAGATAACTGCGCCAGCGCTAATTGTCGCTGTGCGCCCGAGTATGCCAATGCTTATGTGCACTTGCATCTGTGCTCTAATACAGTATGCGCACAGACGCCAACGCACGTAAACACAGAGTTCAACGCCTGCGCCAACATCACGGTGCATTACAGACAGATCCTCTGTAATGCCGTTGGGTGCATACTCGGTCGCAGAGCGACAATTAGCGCTGGTGCAGTCATCTGTAATAGGGCCTGAGATTTAATGGAGGGCCAATAAATGGCATGGTCGAATAAAGTTTAGCCTATTAGATGCACTGGCTTACTCCTCAAACCCTACTATGTTCCATGAAAGGAAACTAGGCTGATCGTTAGAATCAGGCACTAACGGGTGACAATCAACCTCCCAGCCTATATTAGCAAAATTACCATCAAACTCATTTGATGGTAGCCAGTCCACCTCCTCATGAGAATCAAGATCCTCTAATCTATTAAAAGAAATACAAGGGATGGTGAGCACCCTAGGGAGCCTGGGATATATCTTATGAGGATCTTGAATTGCCTGAGGGTAAGGGGGCCTGGGAGTTCTCATCTTAAGTATAAGTCATGGTTTGTAGAAACCCCCCAATGGTCCCAGCCCAATACTGGAGGCGGAGCCTTCTGTCCCCTGAAAAGATGCTAAGATTCTGCTGGCAACCCAGCTATTGCTAAAATTCATCACAATGCAATCACCATGGAACAATTTAGTGTCTCGACCAACCCAGCCATCTCTTTGTATCGTGTTAATTTGTGCGTGGGTGTTATTGGCATCTGCCCCAGAACTTCTAGAGAGCCAATGTGTTACTTTGTTCTTTAATTGTAAAAACCTTTCACTAGCGTTTGGCATAAGTGTAGGTACATCCACTAAAACCACCACATAGGATGTACAGTCGGGGGGAAGATGATCCGCCTTAGGTAAAAGTCCACCAGATCCCACCGCAGACGAAGTCTCAGGATTAGCCCTGGTAAAGGAAGATGGAGCAAAGCCACGTCCTGGCTATGAGGGATAAATAGAATGGGCACTGTAGTAATTATCGGCCTTAGAGTTATTTATACAGGTACTCTTAGCCGCTCAAACACCTCTATATCATGTAGAGATGGAAGTTACATTAGACGTGGGGGCCAATATGAATGGAACTGGTGGACATGTTAATAAAAGAGGGTAAGTTGTTCCCATTAGTGTGACCACCATGTGTTAAGGCCCCAGAACCAGCTGAACTAGTGATGTGGTTAGGATGGTTATTTACGCAAGTCCTGTGGTTACAAAACTCGCTTACCAAAAGCTTCACCATTAATCTGTTGTTGAATGCAATAATATCATCACCTGTGTGCTAAGAGAGAAAACAGCATCTCTACCAATAATAAATTCAGACCGACGTTTCTCTAAAATAGCTGTGATGTTTTCCAGACAAACAACTTTGGCAGCATTAATGTCCAAGCCATCCTTAAGTTTATTTGCATCAGATGGTGGGATATCACAAATGGCTGGGCATGACAAAGATGAACTGGATACAGGATCAGTTAATACCACTTCCAGAAGTGGGCCATTATTGCCAGAGGGTATCTGAGTGGTAGACAAGGTAATAGATTCCAAAGTCCTTGCCTCCTTCTCCAAATGTAAATTAGTAGCAGGGGTATTTTTAACACTTGAATGTATGCTATTTGGCTTTTTCTTCCCCTTATAAAATTGGGTAATCTTAGATTTAGTTGCTGTAGGAAATGGCACGGCAGGTATGTTTCTTCCGCTATTGAGGATGTCTTCCACCTTCCACAATTAAATCATCTATAACTTGCAAAGGACAGTTCTCAGCTGCATGGGGCTTGGGTGATTTGGGCTCCTTCCTGACTCCCAGGGAATTGTCAGCTGCTTTTCGTTTACCCATTAAAAATAAAATAAAGTGGGAACACCCACCAGCAATAGACAAATTATGGCACGAAGGAGCAGTCAGACAAAGAAACAGGCCAAAGTAACAATGGGGGTGAAAAAGCCCTTACAAAGCCACAAAATATCAAATGGGACTTACCGGGTGAAGATCAGACTGAGGTGGCACGAAAAGCAAGGAGGGCCGCCCTGCCCTGCCTCTTCCTGTCGCTGATGGGTGCAGGACTGGCCCGCCCTTGGCCTAGGCTTTAACTAGGTGAGTCTCGCACAACTGGACTGTGTATCTGTACTTTCTGGCACTGCAGGGGGGCTGGGACCTCCTCCCTCTGCCACTGCTACCAAAGGTTGTGAGACACAATGTCCCTGTGGCTCACAGCGACACCATACAATGAATTTAAGTCCCCGGATAGTGGGCAGGGTTGGCGCTTTGTAGTGCTGCGGGGGGGGGGGGTGTCTTCCTCCCTCTGCCTCTGCTGCCAAGGGTTGTGGGCACATGAAGCTTGCAGCTCACAGCGGCACCAAACAATGAATTTTAGCTCCCAGGACAGTAGGGATGCGTCCGCGCTTTGTAGCAGTGCAAGGGGGTGTGGCGACCTCCCCCCACTGCTTCTGCTACCAAGGGTTGTGGAATGGGAAATCCCTGCAGATCACGGTGGCCCCAAACAATGATTTTAAGGGAATGTAATTCCTCCATTATCTTGCCTTTAATTTAAGGAAATTTTAAACTACAGAAAATGAAGACAGCATCTATTTTCACCCTGAAAATATCAGGAGACTCTGTATTGTTGACTTGACTGGTAAGAATCTTATAAGGATGACATATCCTTTGATGTCACAGTGTAAAACATAGAATGTTAGCTAGGGTTTGTGTTGTATGAGTTCAGTAGATGCCTGCTGGGATGAGGTGAAGTCCCCATGCAAGGCTTAGGAATAAATCTACCTTAGACAGGGATTCCTGTGAGAGATTGTTCTTTCAGCGATCCATCTGAGGCAAGGAGCTCAAGTCTATCAAAATCCATGCATGTTCCACCCAGAATTCCAACAGTGAAGAGCTTCAGGTATATCCGTGATGTGGGAAACAGAGAAAGTTGGCGGCAAAGGCAGAAAATGTGGTGAACTCCATTGGTATCGTATACTGCAGTACAGTAAGGGGCACAGCTTAAACCAGGGGTCTCCAACCTTTTCTGTAGTGAGAGCTACTTCTGATCAGTGAAAATCATTGTGATCTACTGACGGTTAAGCAACTCATGCAATGTTACCAGATGCCCCCACACCCAGCTTAATTGACTTTAAGCCTAATACCCATGAAGCCAGATGCTATAGTTTGAACAAAATACTTTCACTAGGGGCACTATGACTGGGTTACAATGTGTGTTAGTGAAAGTGTGGTCTTTGGGGATGTATTAATATGTATTAACATGTGGGCATATGGGTGGGATATATGTGTACAGGTGACTGAGAGACTGTGTCATATGCACTTGTGTCACAGGACATATCTTTCACCATATGTGGCCCCAGTACATGTATAACACAAATGGGAGAAATTTAAAGTGTAAATGTTCTGTAAAAATGTTCAAAATATGGAAAACAATTCTGCACTTTAAACTTCTCTAACGTAAAACAATGCCTGTATTTTTTACTTTTAAATATGGCACTATATAGTGAAAAATTAACTAAAGAGTTCACTTTGTATATATGGATTCCATAAAACTCATCAGTTAGCTTTTCTCCTATTTCCAAGTGTCACATTTTCAAACATCAAGCATTTCGCTCCCAGTGGACTGTAGACATGGTGCCATATTTTTAACAGAAAAATACATTTGTTTAACTGGGAGGAATTTTAAGTGAATAAACATGCTTCAAAAACATTAAGACTTTTTTGCTTAATAGAAAGTAAAAAAATACATTAATAATGTTTCATAGGAAAAGTTTTCTTCACTTTAAAATTCACCCATTTTTAAAAAATGAATATTTGTCAGTTTTAAATATGACACAGTGTCTACTGTCCACTGGGAGCAAAAGGCCTGCTGCTCGTAAATGCAACACTTTAAAATGGGAGAAAATTAAAATGAAAAGTTAATCATTAAGGTAACTTTTCATTTTAATTTCCTCCCATTCAAAAACATTCAGAAACATAATTTGCTCCAATATTGAGTCGACAAGGACTTTTCTTTAAGGGTTAAATACTTCAGTGCTTCAATTCTTCACCTCTGTGACCCAGTCTGGCCCACAAATCTGACTGAGCACTGCTCATTATCAGACTCTTTTATCTGCAGCCTGATAATAATAATGTAAAGTAAACACAGAACATTCAAAGAAAAATGTGACCATGTGCTTACTTAAAAATGAACTCAAGGCTGTGAGCTACCTTGACGGTGTCTGGGAGCTCATAATCGACTGGTTGAAGACACCTGGCTTAAACATAAAGCATGTTTGCCTATGTGTGTTGCTTTAGGGCTCGTGCCGATCTGGGATGCTGTTGGGCCTGTCACACTGCAGTTGGAATGATTGTGCAACATGGTAGCAGTGACTCTTTTGGCTCTATAATTCTCCAAGGATTTTTTTTACAAAGGACATCTTTGTATTCTCAAATGCAAGAAAGGGATTAAGGAATCGTAATGGTGGCATGGAGCAGATGTAGGGATTGAACGTTTTGTGAGGAATTGTCCTAAATGTGGAAGTTCAGATAAAACATTGCACACTTTTCAGCCAACGTTAAGTCCATTAGAATGTCGAAAAATGGCTTGGGAGACCGTAGAAATAGATATCATGGGTTCCATAATATCAAAAATCAGAGATGCAAAGTATATTATAGTAATGGTATATCATTTTAATAAATGGGTAGAATTGCAAGTAATTTCAAAAGGAGATTCCTCTGCTCAGTTAAAAATGTCAAATTATAATTTTGTAAGAGAGGGGTTAACGTGGTAAATCCTTAGTGACAATTGCTCACAATTCAAATCAGTTGCTGTTGCAGACTATTTAGTAATAAATAATAATTCTCATTTAAACAACTTCAATTTATCATCTAGCTGTTAACAGGGCTTTAGAGTACTTTAACAGGGTGATCAAAGGAACAATTCAATTAGCTGTCATGAATAGCAAAACAAGCAGTGTAGAAATAAAGACAATGGTTTGGACTTACAGAGTAACATTCACTGTTATATGATACTCATGAGAAGCTGTAAACCTTACACTAAAGACAATCTAGGATGAGTGGCTGAATCAAAACTGGTAGACTGGTCTGTAGAAGTAGCAGGAAAAAAACATACAGATATTACAGAATGCAAACAAAAATGTTATGATGACAAACATAGTGTTTGGATTGTAATCAAAGAAGGGTCCATCAAACCAGGTGTACATTAAGTAAGATGATTTATTAAGATGTTGAGTTCAAGAGATGTAACTAATATCTCCACCAGGAGAAGCCTACCTGCTGCTCAGCCCATCCTTCAACTGACTCTCCCACATCCAACATTCTACAGCATCATCACACACCAACACTCTATACCACAGACACACTGGCTGAGCAGCAGATACAACACATCTCCTTTCCTTACAGGAAAAAGAAAACATTGCTACAACTACATGCATCCGACAAATACATAGCAAGAGAAGGGACATCTGCAAGGAAATGTAAGATGTACAAGCATGCAATACATTAAATGAAACAATTTTAAATAAACAATGCATGTAAACCCAACTCAATACATATGAAAACATGCATGTAACTTATACAATATAAAGGTGGTAAATGGTCATGCAAACACAATGGAAACGTGATGAAAGAAAATAGCATTGATCCTACACCATGAATATGTTAAACATCAATAACAAAGATGTCATCAGAGCAAATGCAATCTAATACACGCAATACATTACAATACAGGTAATGAATAAAGCACTACGTAATCAATTACTATTCTTATACAAAAACACATGATGACACACATCTTAACACATCTTCTCCCTGTCCACCATACAAGAAAACACATCACACATTCAACCGTACTCCACCTCAACTACATAACTCACAAACTAAATGCAGGCCAGCTGGCCAGGCTGACACGTAAATCAGCCAGACCAAAGTATATATCAAATCGGTGCAGCAGAGAACATAAAGAGCTGAAAAATGGAATGACAAACATCAATAAACAGGCAAAACGACGGACTTAAACCACGCAGTCATCCCACTTAGAACATTTAATTTGAAGCTAGGAGATAAAAATATCGCACTATAATCCCACACAGCACATTTCAAAATCAAACTACGCAGAGTCATCCCAACAACAAACACCTTCACCAAGGACGGGTGACTTAAACTACTCCCAATCATCCCACAAATACATCTCACACACAACTGTCATCCTAACTGTAACACCTACTGGATGAGTGACTTAATCCACAAGCAGCTATCTCAAACACAACAGTTCAAAAGAACTGGGTGACTTAAACAATGTGCAGTCATTCCACACCACACATTTCAATAAGAACCGGGTGACTTAAACAACATGCAATCATCCCACACTACACATTTCAAAAAGAACCGGGTGACTTAAACAATGCGCAGTCATCCCACACCACATATTTCAATAAGATCCTGGTAACTTAAACAACGCGCAGTCCATCCCACACCTCTATCAAGAATGGGTGACTAAGCCACAAGCAGTAATCTAAATAAAACAAGGAAAACAAACCATGCCACAGTTACTCCTCACACGAGCATAACATATCATGAAACATATACTCTTCACAGAACGTAAGTAATAATATAGAATACATTCATCAACCACACCATGAAGTGCCAGTGGAAATCACACCTAAGCTTCACTTTAAAGTAACTCTGAGCATGAGAGATGAACCTAGCTGAAATGACAAAACAGTCACAATATTAGCAGCAAGGTCAAAAGGAAACAACACATTAAACGTTGATACACTGGCTTTGTTCCAAGTTATAAATGCCTTCCAAAACTAGATAACATCTTGGATCCCAAACGAGTTCAGTGTGTCCTCTGACTGGACCATGTTGTTGCCTGCAACTGACGGTCATATTCCAATGTGCCCTACTTTCACACTGTCATATGACCAGTGAAAGTGAGGAAGTTGTGAGGTAACAAGCACCAGCAACATGTAATGGTTGTTCAATTGAGTATGCCCAGGCTGATAGGCTGTCTAATGGAGCAGGACACTGATGGGGCTGGAGGGCATACTGTACCTCTCTGTACTTTTGGGTTCCATTAATAATCTTCTTCCAGTAGTTTCCACAGGTTTGTTTCATATAAGTTTTGTTTCGGTAGGTTCTTCAGTCTACCAATTAACACACGCAGGTTCCACTTTATTCCACTTTAAATCGTCGCCAAAATATTGTAATCAAAAGAAGAGTCCATCAATCCAGGTGTAAATTAAGTAAGATGATTTATTAAGATTTTCAGTTCAAGAGATGTAATAAAAAAAAACACCAGTAGCAGCCTACCTGCTGCTCAGCCCATCCTTCAACTGACTCTCCCATACCCAACATTCTACAGCACCATCACACACCTACATTCTATACAACAGACACACTGGCTGAGCAGCAGATACAACAGTTTGCAACCCCTACTTGAAGGTGGGGAATAGATGAGAGTGAAGAAATAAAATAAGAGTTTGTAAACGTGAGAGCACGTTTTCAGAACCATAACGTGTAGTTGAATGATTAAAGAATTCAACAAGATTGAATAATGGAAAGGTATGGTATTTAAGTAGTTTGGCTCACACATAAAGCCCTGCATACAGGCAAACCAGAATACGTGGCCACCAAACTCAAAAGGGCCAGTCAATCCAGGAACCTCAGAAGCTTCAACACACTCCTACTTATCCCTCTAAATTCACAGAAACACAAAACCTCAAATAAATCCTTTGCGGGGAATGCTCCCAGGATCTGGAACTCCATCCCCCCATATCAGAATGACAGCCTCCTTTCCGCAATTCAAATCGCTGCTCAAAGCCCTCTTCCTTGAGCGCTCCGGTGCTTAACAAGAACCCCACGCCTTAGGGTGAAAGTCCGCTATCTCGTTGAACCCAGAGCCGGATGATTCACTCCTGGTCTCCGTCCCATATGGCGCTCAAGTTGTTGTTGTACAGACTCTATTTCCTGCTTGTGTTCCTGATTCCTGTTTTTCTGTCCTTATTTTCCTTTATTGCATATCTGTATTTGCTGTGAAGCGGTCTGATACCCCCGGGTCCAGCTAGCGCTATACAAAAGTTCAATAAATAAATAAATAAACTACGTTAAGGGAGCAACTGGGTGGGGTGGAAGGGTCAAATCAGATAAATGTCGAATACAAGATTAAGTTGCTCCAAATTTGGAAGCTGTGATCGAGGATATTTCTGTTGGAAGGGAAGACAAAGACGGTGGTTCCAGTGTCAGTATTACAAACCGCGATGGGCGCCCAGTTACATTTCCTACAAGAGATTGCATTTCAGAATAAATAGGTAATGGGTTCTTGGATGCTATTGACAGGAACTATTCTATTATGTGTGTTTTATTTTTGTTTAAATGTTTAAAGGGGGTGTGTGTATATTCACTTGCCTGGTATGACTTGTCTATGTCTCATCGGTTGATGTCACAGTGTAAAATGATGTCACAGTGTAAAAGGACTAAATCTACCTCAAACACAGATTCCTGTGTGAGACCATTATTTTATGGATCTCGCAGCCTCTCACCGAATTCAGACTTTTTTTCACGTAAATGTGTATTTAAGATTTAAGTAGCCAAGCCTCTTCTGCTTTCCCTTCTGTGATCACGAGACATGTATATATATTGCCTCTAACAGATAGAAAATTAGGTTAGGCAGTTTCCCCTCCGCTTCTTTCACAAGATTATTTTTTCCAGTCAGCTGCTAAAATCGTGACTTATATTTTTATCTGCTGCTATGTTTACTTATTATGGAGTCTTTCTTCTACGCATCCCGTTCCCACGGGAACAGTCATAGCATGTCTTTCTTTTCTGTCCTTGTGTACTCCAGGCACGCCGTGCGTGTCACTGGAATGGCAGGGAGCCTCCGACTTCCGGCTCTCTTCCTGCTTCCGGCCTGGGGGCGGGGGAAGAAGGAGAGTGTCTGTGTCTGGGACTGCAATGCGTCCTGGCCGCTAGAGCCGCGCGGGGATGCACGGCTGGCGGGAGGGTCACTGTGTGTCTGCGGACAGGTAGCCCCCTTGTTTCTGCCGAGGTAGCAGCGAGCACCCAGTGAGCCGCCATGCCACCGCGGCCCTCCTCCGGGGAGCTATGGGGCATGCACCTGATGCCCCCGCGCATCACGGTGGAGTGCCTCCTGCCCAACGGCATGCTGGTGCCGCTCGAGTGCCAGCGCGAGGCCACCCTGCTCTCCATCAAGCACGAGCTCTTCCGCGAGGCCCGCAAGTACCCCCTGCAGCAGCTGCTCCAAGACGAGGCCTCGTACATCTTTGTCAGCGTCACCCAGGACGCTGAGCGAGAGGAGTTCTTTGACGAGACCCGCCGCCTCTGCGATCTGCGCCTCTTTAAGCCCTTTCTGAAGGCGATCGAGCCAGTGGGCAACCGGGAGGAGAAAATCCTGAATCGGGAGATAGGTGAGTGCATGGGCTTGTCTCACATCTACTGGTCACGCACAGAGGGCAAGAGATCTAGAGTCTGTCACATTTCACGCCCGGGGCTGTCAAAATCAGTCGCCTAAACAGTGGATCTGGTAAACCCATGGCAACAAGATGCCATGGGCATTCATGGCCACGCACAGACAGCAAGGTCTCAGAAAGCCCCCTTGGCATTATTCAACGCAGAATAGAGAGCAAAAGTAATAGCTCTTTTGTTTCCTTACTGTTGCCAATTGTTGCAGCGAGTTGGCAAAGGACCTAAACAAACACATAGGTTACCTCAAAGAACCGAGGGGTAGGGGAATTCCTCTAGATTGTCCAAAGAACCGAGGGATAGGGGAATTCCTCCAGATTGTCCAAAGAACCGAGGGATGGAGGAATTCCTCCAGATTGTCTCACCCGGTCCAAAAGGCTGCAGTGGTCAGCACAGATCAAATTAGCTATCGAAGTCTACTATTGTCACAAAGAACAAGAGGGAGGTGTTAGATTGTTTTGGGCTTATTGGTGAACTCTCCTATCTAGGATGCACAGAGATATGAAGGTAGTAACATACAACATATGGCTGTCAGAAACACAAGCGAGTCTGAATTGAGGAATGTGTATCCCACCACTTGGTACCCAGAGGTGGCAGTCAGATGTAGAGACTAGGAGACATTTATAAATGCACCCGATGCTCTAGCCAGCTAAAACTCGTCGAGCACTTGAGTTAGGAGACAAGCGTAGGTATTCTATCAATCAGTGGGCGCGATCTGAGGCGGTACTTTTGTAATTTAAGAAAATCAGTTTCCGTACTTTATGTGAAATATCAACCGTCCTGGGACGGTTAATTCCAAGAGTTTTGTGCTTCAACTAAAACGTAAGGGCTCCTGTGCTGTGAAACCGGGAGAGGAGCAGAGAGCTAAAGAAGCCTTCTTGCAAGGGTGCCTGCTTGCCTGAAAAGAGATGTAAATGTGCACAACTGGTTAATCTGCAAATGTATAGGGTGCTTGGAAGCTGGTATTGGCTTTAGTTGATGGAATCACTTGAAGCTTCCTATTGACACAGATTTAATCTTTTTGAGTGATATTGCAAGGGAGTTTCCAGATGAGTTCTGAAGTGTATGCTTTTAAATTAGTTATAAAAATCCACTATGTACACTCTGGGTATTTCTAAAATCTATTTTTGGGAGATCTTTTTTTATCTTAAACCTTTTTGTAACACATTTTTTTACTGTGTGGAAGGCAAGTTTAAAATAATGATTTAATGTCACAAATTTGGACCATGTAGCACAAAACATACAAAAGTCACTATTCTCCCCTGCTTTAACCAGGATTCAGTTCTCTGGCTCTCTGTTTAGACACAAACCTCTGTAGTGAATTAACTAATAGAGATTTCATAAGTTACATGATACATTTCCCACTGATTAACTTAACTTGCATTTATTTTTCAATTAAGCTGTGCCATATTTTATATGTAGTTACCTAAAAGGTGAAAGACTGATACAAGTTACAGAATATATTTTGTTTTTTTAGCCTCGCTTTTGATCCCGCCCCAATGCTCACTCACTGTGTCCCCTTTGCACACAGCATCACAGTTCCCAATCTTTTTTACTGCACTTCGATCACTGCCTGTAACTGTGCTGGTTGGGTGTTTCTGTACCGACCCGATACGAAATATGCCATTCATGTGCGTGCTAAATACTTGTCAATATGTAAAGACGTATGCAGGCAAATAACCGTCTTTAACATCAAGTTTATTTCAGACCAAAACATCAAGATAAAAAGAAGCGCTCAGCTTCTTCCTACTCCCTCCGACAACTGTACTGATTCCAACTCATACCAACATTCTGCAATCAGAATCAGCTGCTTACGACTTTAGTAACACGGCAACAACACAATCCCACACACACATGCTGTCAATGCCCAGGGCTTCTGAAATGTAGTTGGGATGCGTAAATGTACATGGATTTATATAGCGCAAATCACCACTGGTTTCTAAGGGCTTGCTTAGGGAACCCGTCCTGGTATTCCCCTGTGAGATAACCCCGGCAGGGTATCCGCAAGGTGAAAGCCAGGCATCCCGCCGCGAGGGGCCGTTGTGGAGATTAAGCAATCTATTGCCCAGAGTCGCAGAGTGTGAACCCATGAATCGATTAGGCACTGGAGCGAGAATTGTCGAGTCCATGGACATTTTAGGACTCAAGACCCCGCCGAGCCGGGAATTGAACCCTGGTCCCGGGCTGACCTCTGCTTCCAGGTCTGCCTCCTCTAACCGGTGAGCCACACTTCTCCACAGGCGTAATAGTTTGTCTAAACTGAAAGCCAGGTCTGTCTTTTAATTAACATTCCTGATGCCCTTCTTGGATATGCCCAATGTCTCTGGCAGACATTTATTGATAATATCCCATACTGGCAATGATGCACATACATGTTGTCTGGTGTTCCCTTTTGTGTACATTGTTGATTCCTTGGCCTGTTCTTCACGACTAGGTACACAGTTCAGACACTTACCTGATGCCCAGGTTTGTCATTCATGGTTTTTATGCCAAGCTCTTCCTTGGCCTCAACTTAGTGGTAATATGTCATGGCTTACCATACCTGATGCCCATAGTATGCCTAGGAACCGAAGAGTCTACTGTGCACCTGATATACACAACTTCCCAAAATACGTCACAATGTTTAGCTACTATTTATATCCCAGAGGTATCTGGTATTCTAAGCACTAGTACAAATTCCTTTGGGCTATTTATGGCTTCTATTGCCGTCAAAACACAACAGCCACTATACCTATGGAAAGCTATGTGGTGTTACCGTGACTTTTCGCCTCTTGTTTAGTTTAACAGGAGAGGAGTGTCGAGTGCATTGCTATTTCATGGTCCTTGTGAACCTTAGCAGACAGTGTTTCACATTCTAGGCATTCTATTTCCCATCAGTGACAGGCTCCAGATTTCTGTAATCATGCGTTAAGTGCTTTAGTTTACAAAGAGAATAGTCCTCATACAGCCTTCTGTATAGGTTCCAAATATGGGACTATACATTTTTATAGTTGAACATATAAGAAGTGACTTCTGTTAAACAGATATTTGTGACATACTCCTGTATTACATTTTAAATACATATTTATTTTGAGTGCGAGGAGAGTGGCTAAGCATTAGTAACACATAACAATGTGCAGGTGTGCAAATATTGCAGACAGTACGAGTAATTACCGGTTATTATTCAGTCGTTTAAATTGTAATGATGTTTGTTATTTTTAGGTATTTGTTTGGGTTGCTGTGGCCTTTGATTTGTTTTTTTAATGAGTACGGTTCACGCCTTTGATACCCATGTTTTCTTTGACGTGTATTTGATACACATCATTGTCATGTAATGTTTTTGGAGACAGATTCAGTGACTGGTGTTTGTCACAGTTGCAACAGTAGGTCGTGTTAAATGTCAATAGCACTCACTAAGAGGTATATGGAAAATAAATGTGTATACATTTCTTAGTTTCATTGTAAGTTCCTACTGGTGTACAGATAAATATTGGCATTTTGGTCAATTTTAGAGGATAGTATTTATTTTTTATGTAGCACAAATATAGCTATTTCTGGAGCTCAAGGTCTTGATATTCACATTCGCATATAGGCTGTAGCCCAGCTTTCCTTTCTCTGGTCAGAAAGGCCTGGCTATTATACCAAAGCACATCATACTAACAAAATGTTCAGGTATCTGCAATGTTGTATCCAGATTAAAACACAACTGATCCTAGAATTAAATCGTCTTAAATGTACACCTCTCTGTAATGGCATTTAACACCTGGTGCTGATTCATGATCCTCTTCTACACCTGTAACTCGTAAAAAAAAAAAAATCTGTCTCCAGTGGCTGCGCTACATCATAAGAGTTGATTCATGAACTGCAGATAGCAAACGGGGACGTTGCAACCAACAGCACTGTAACGCAAAGTTATGGGCTGTGGTGACGTACCCCTGAGACTGTCAACTCACTTATAGTGATATGTCTTGGGCTGAACCCCCCCCACCCTTCCCCATGCGCCAGAGGCAAGCATTGCGTCCATCACAACCACTACGTTGTGTTGCTGAGCTGCGTGTATCTCATCCACTAGCTGGTAGTATCAAGTTTATGGTTTGTTTGTTGTATAATGTCCTCTTTCAGAACGGAGTCCTGATACGGTCCCTAATATTTACCAGGGTCAGTTCACACATGTATCTTCAAGCTCAAATGGAGCATTGCATTTTTGCAGGGGACTACATTCATGGTGAGTTTATTGCATTGTCTAAAGTTGCTCCTGCACACTGTATTATCAGTTTGTGGCATTCTGTATAAACACCCAGAAATGACAACTCCAACAATAAAAGTAAACTTGCAAAGCAGACTACAAAGCAGAGACGGGCAACAATGTCCATGCCTGTGGAATCTGCTGGAGAGTAAACTGATATGAAATGAAAGTTACAGTCCTTGTGCCGAAATAAGTTCCAGCCTTTCTGACTTGA
Source organism: Lissotriton helveticus (assembly GCF_964261635.1). Lineage (NCBI taxonomy): Eukaryota > Metazoa > Chordata > Amphibia > Caudata > Salamandridae > Lissotriton > Lissotriton helveticus. The sequence goes on from NC_136072.1 coordinate 109,643,478, forward strand.
AAAGGACAGATAGGAGGACTCTGTGGGTGCATGTGATTGCTGCAGCAGAGTCTGTATTGAGTTTACCAGTTTAAAAGAGTGAGGCAACACTTTCTTTCATCCTCTTGAGATTGAGAAATTGAAAGCAACTTGAGTGGGTAGCAGTAGCACATGCTGGTTACAGCTCTTTGTAGTTTCTCAAAAAGGAGGAACCAAGAGCTTTTTAACCAGGTCCTGCACAACTACTCCCAACTAACCAACTAAGATATGAAAAAAAGTCAATGTGCAGTTCCTATTGTGAAGGAGTGTTCAGGTCTATTATGGATTTCCGTCACACACCCCGGAGGCTGTTATGCTTCATCATTGGGCTTTGCTCCTAGTTTGATGAAGCCGTTGGTGTAGACAGGGTAGTGTGGTGAGTGTGCAGTGTAACTTAAAATAGGTCTAATCATACTCTTGGCACATTTTTAGGGGTGCACTAACCTAGCAAAAAATTGTGTGAACCCTGCCTGGAAGTAATTGTCCTACAGGGTTTTAGTGTTCAACACGTTTCTTGCCTAAAAAGCCGCTATTGGGTCTGGTGGCAATTCATCAGGACCGTTATCTAAAGAGAGAGGTGATTGTGACTCTTACACTACTGCAATGCGGGTTCTGAGCGTCATGATGCAACTAGCGTTGCTGTTTTTCACTAGGTCATTTGGCTTGGAGTACTTGGACCCCTACAATTTGAGGTTGGTGAAGACGGGGGTGTGTAGACAGAGCACTACCTTGATTATGCCGCTGCTTATGCCGCTAGGGTGGCGTGGCAACTAGCTCTCGTCCTACCCTTGCTCCGGTCCCCGATTACAGCTCTTTGTAATCACAGAACTGTCATAGCAAACTCAATATAACCAGCATTGGCAAAGCCAAATGGTCTCGCCTATGTGAGAGCTATTGGCTAAAACACATTGCCAGAGCCATGTTGTACACCAGTTTGGCTGCTGTTCAGCATCTCTAAACGTTAGTTACGTGATGTGGAGTGGGATAGATTGGGGTATTGTGGAGTGGGGTAGATTGGAGGGGGCCACTGGGGTAGTGTGGAGTGGGTTAGGTTTCTTTAGAATAGCGTGGAGTGGGGTATATTGGGGTAGGATGGAGTGGGGTAGATTGGTTTACAGTAGATTGGGGTAGTGTGGGGCAGATTGGTGTGGAGTGGGGCAGATAGTAGTGGGGTAGGTATGTGTGGAGTGGGGTAGACTGAGGTAGATAGGAGTACAGTAGATTGGGGTGGAGTGAGGTATATTGGGGTAGATTGGAATGGGGTAGTTTGGTGAAGAGTGGGGTTGGGCAGAGTGGGGTAGATTGGAGTGAAATGGGGAAGGTTGGAGTGCAATGAGGTACTTTAGATTGCAGTGGCCTACTTTGGGTGGGTCGATTGGGGGGGATTAGAGTAGGGTGGATTGGAATGGAGTACGGTAGATTGGATTTGGGTGTACTGGAGTAAGTTAAGTTGGGGTGGAGTACAGTGGGGTAGAGTGGAGTAGATTGAAGTGAAGTAGATTGTAGGGGGATAGATTGGGCTATACTGGAAAGAAGTAGATTGGGGTGGAGTGAGTTAGATTGTAGTGGAGTGTGGTAGATTGGAGTAGGATAAATTGGAGTGGAGTAGGCTAGATTGGGTAGATTAGAGTATTGTGGAGTGGGGTAGATTTGAGTAGGGTAGAGTGGCATGGGGGAGATTGGGGTGGAGTGGGTAGATTGTAGTGAACTGGAGTGGGGTCGATTGGGTTGGGTATATTGGAGTGGAGGGGTGTGTAGTGGAGTGGCGAGCTGTGCCGTGGAGTGTCTGATAGAGGAGTATTTTACAGTTGCGTGGCAGGGCATACAGTGGAGCAGAGTGTTGTAGAGAGGAGTAGGTGTAAAGTGGAGTGGTCTGTGCATTGCGTGGTAGCGCACTGCCATTACAGACAACAAACTTCCAATTGAAAATGGCATTACTTTGCACAGACATAGTTTTGCTGCGTACAAATAATAATGTGTAGAAATGTCATCCCTGAGTGTATTGATTTGTTTGATCTTATTAAAATATTTGTTTCCACCACTCTTCAGAATTACAAAAAAGTGCTTCATTTCTTCTGTTCTCATTATGAAATATCAGCACAGTTCCTTTTTGTTGTGTGCTAGAAAAGATAACATCCTGCAGCCTGTCCTTTGGCATGGGTATTCAGCAGGATAGATTGCCACATACATTATCTCACTTTGAAGTCAGTGAAAGAAAAGTTAACACCAAGTTCCCTGGAATACAAAGCTTCACATTTGACATCGGACTTTGAATGCCTAGCAAATAAGACACGATAAGAAGAATATTTAAAGGCCTGTGTACAGATAGTGGGTGCTTAAGGGAGAGAGGAAGTCAAGCTGGACAGTCAAACGACAGAGCCAGTTAGGAAAGATACACTCTGTAGAGTGGCTCAACAAAAATAAAAACATAGGTCACAAAAGTGTAGGTAGTGTAAGGACAAAGTACTGGGCCGTGCTCTAGGGGAGGGTCACATGCAAGAAGAGGGAATTGCCAACCGCAGAACTGACCAGCAGGAAGTAAACAATTGAGATTGGCTTTGAAGCCCACCAATGGTAAGTAAGGGGAGGGTTCCAAGACCACTAACGGTCAACAAAATGTCACGACGAGACAGCGCATGCGCTGTCTAACCGAGACCTAATAGATTTTCATGCTTGCTTGTTGAATGGAACCCTCTACATTTCCCACAATATACCATATATAGTCTTGCTCTTTAGTGAAATTTTGCCCCCTTTACAGACAGCATTCGATCAGATTACTTTACCTTTACGCAAATGCACATATTAGCCTTTTACTTAAGGTGCTGCCTATTCGCAGTGAATGACCAAGGCGTCCGCCGCTAACAAGTGTCAGCATATGAAAATGTCCTGCACATTTTTCTGTCTTTCATCAGCCACCTTCTACCACATGGAGGGATTAAAAAACATGAATCATACGTTCGTGAATTTTATCCTGTGCAGCAGTGCATCATGCCTTTCTTGTTGTTTGGTTGACATGGCTGAGAAGAGAGGTTAGCACTCCCCCCTCCTCTGACATGTCAAACACTTCTTTGGCTTCACTGCTTTTGCTTCCTGGCCTCGGTCTTTGAAGAGTGTTAAATACGTGCCCTTGTGCCCTGCATTATTAGTTCTGTAAAGCTACTGCCAAGGCTGATTTTCAAACGGGAGCAGCTCTGGTGTCAAGCTAGGGCAGAAGCATAACAGGCTACCTGCTGGCAACAGGTGGCTTCAATGCATTGTTAGGTATGTGCTAGACTTACGGTACAGAACCATTGATCCATGGGATCCTTGGAGTGCAAGTAAATTCGAAAGTCTGCGAGTCAGAAGCTATGCTTTAATCTTTGGAAACGTGTGGTAGGAAGGCCAGTTTTCCATTCTGTGAAGTGTAAATCTTCTGTCAGGCTTGTCACCCCTCACTGACAAATCCACAATGATCACTAAGCCAGCCCCCTTTCCCAGAAGAGCGGACTTTCAGAATTAGTGGGAGAGGCCTGGTGTCGGGCTGTCTTTTACCTCCCACTACAATTTCACCTGCCTGTGCTATGAGGAACAGACTTATAGCTTTTATGCGAGCCCGTAGGCTGGCTTTGGGTTGTTTGAAGGACACTTGGTACACCTTTCTTTCGCTTTTGGAGACATGCAGCATTTTATACGAGGAAAGCATAACAAGTAACATTGATTTGTTGTTTTAATAAAGCACAGTACTGTGGCTGTGCAGCCCAGGCCCAGAATCCATCGTGAGCTGGATTTACAGCAAAGTATATAAAAAGGTTTATGTTTACAAGCTGGCACCTGGTTTCCTATTGTTCCTCTCCTTGCTAATCTGCTTTTTCTCTCAGCTATATCCCAGGTATTTCCCTTTTTTTTTTCCTTTTGTCTCTTCCTCTCCCCATATGTGCTTTACCCTCCACTCCTTTACCTCTTGTCCTCTTCCATCTCTCTTTGCCGTGCAACCCTCTCCTTATCTTTCTCCTTCTTTCCTCTCCTCGTGTGGTCCTTCGCTCTTTCATCTCGTGTCCTCTTGAATACTTTATCATCTCAATTTCTCCCTCCCACTTCCATCCTGTCTCCCCCGTCACTTATGAATCCCTCTTTCCCCTCATATTGTATTTATTCTCTACCAAACAATCTGTTGTTCTGATTGTATACATTTCTCCTTTTTGACTTCAGTCTTTGTATCCATTTGGTGCCCTTTCACACGATACCATGCTTAGTCATACCCATCCTCGCAATACCAGCATCACTCTAAATGTCTTCATGCATTGCACGTGGATGAGTAAAAGGGATTTATGTTTCCACAAGGCTTCAGACTGCTGGAAAAAGTCTATATTCATAAGCAGTTATCTCTTGGGACCCGACAGCAAAGTTTACATGCATGTGTCCGTGAAAATAATAAATGCTGTTTAGTTCCAATCATGGCACACTAGGTGTAGTGATCACCAACAGAGATCATGCGATCCACTTCTGGTGTTTAAAAAGGATACTGGAGCCACGTTGAAGTAACATGATAGACCCTTTAATTAAAAGGACCCACAAACGAATCAACCACAGATCAGTTCCAAGAACAGCTGGCAACTGACCAACCCCTCATGTTCTAGAACTAAACGAGCACTTTGTCATTGGGGTTCCACAGAATAATGCAAATGACATAGCACAATAAATGTAAACAGTACATAAGCAAAGCAAAATGAAGGTGAATAAGATATAGCAAATGCCACACTAGGCTCCTCCCTATGTGTATCGTTGCTAATGTTTATAGCAGTTCATTGATGCACTTTGCAGTCTCCAAAGGGGCAGGCGGTGGAAGAAAACTTTGATCATTTACCTGTGCCAGGCTATGTACTACTGAGTATGCACATCTTGTTACTCTATGAAGATTGCTTTCAGAATATAGACTTCTGCAGTTGTTTATATTTATGTACATTCTATTGCATGCGAGCATTTTTGTAGTACTTCCCTACCTCTTATTGTGGCCTCTTTGCGTTTTCTGTTCAGTCAGGTGAATAAAAAATACTATTGTAGTTCATAGATTGGATAAGGGTATGGGTTGGAGTGCATTTATTAGTGTTGGATTTTGGTGTTTTGCATAGGCTGGTGAGTATGTTCCAGCCCTGGCACCGCAGCGTGCTCGTAATTCATATGCATGTGATTGTAGATGTAAGAAATATGCGCATAGGCTCGCTAGCTATGTATATTTGCCTGGCAGGATTGTGGTTTATGTCATCCTGGTGCTGATGTTGGGAAAGGCCACATTTTTATTTTTGGTTTGATTTCCCAATAGTTGTTGATACTTATACTCACTTGTTCGATGGTTATTCTAAAGCTTGCATGTTTGTACTGAGAAGGAGCTTCCACCTGCTAGGATATATTTTTTCTTTTCAATATACTTTGGAAAGAGGAAATTGTCAGGTGTGGCAGTACTCACAATCTGAAGTTTCACCTTCGATTATTGGACCTGAATTTCTACAGACGTTTGGTCTTTCATTTAGTGCGATCTCTCATCATTCGGCAGATGATTGAAGCAGGTGTCATCTTGCTGATCAGAGATGGCAACTGCACCAAGTTGGGGTACGAGGGTTCTTTTCTCAGTGGAGCCGGCCCTTGGTAGACATTTTTTTCAACCTCTGAAAACAATATTTGCCCAGTGTTTTGTATTGTGGAATTTACCTTTTGAAGGTCTCTAGGAAACTTTCTGCTTTCAGTGAAACATTGGCCTCCAGTATGCCTTCTCACCTGTGATCCCATGAGTGCTGTAGAAAGTCAAGATGAGACTGAGCACAACCCTGGGATGTGTGCCAAGGGTATGGTACTCCAAACCCCTGATTCTGAGCATATGCTCCTACATCAGCTGTTTTTTTAGGAGGGGCTGCTGTTCCAGAAGCAGAGTTTTAACATCGAAACATCCACAACCTACACCCTAATGTCTGGAAATTGGAGCAGAACCAAGTTGTATATTTTATTCTTCCTTCAGAGGTGGTGGGTGTAATTTTGGCTGGCCCTCCGCTAAGTCTGTTTATTCAAGTCATTGGGTGACTCGGGTTTCTCGCCTGGGTTAAAGAGAAAGAAGTCGAGCACCTATAAGTGAAACTGATGTTCTTTTGTTCCTATTGTGTTTGGCCCATTAAGGCTTTGATGTGAACACAGTTAAGGATTAGTTACCAGCCATTTCGTCCTTTCTTCAGTTGCCTCATCATGCCTTGCTATTAAAGTCATCCGTTGTGATGTATTTCGTAATAGGGCTTTCACATAAATTCCCTTCTGCTTCATTCATTCTGCAACTGTGTTACCTCAATTTTGTCTTCACTTTCTACACGCATGCTCTCTTGAATCCTCTTCACAGCTTTAGTCCAGGCTCTTGCCCGTGGAAACTTTGTTTCTGATTGCCTTCACTTATGCCTGTTTCATCAAACTGCAGCCCTTGCATTTCAGTCTTCATATGCCACCTTTCCACGTGGAACTAAGAAGTAGTGTTGATGATCAACTGTTTGAGTTCACCCGTGGAAAAAATCAGAAAGTGACCTAGAAACGGACCTTATTACGAACGATTGTTCTATGCTCCAATATGCATTACAGAATGATCCTGGTAGGCCTCAGGGCCCATTCCAGCAGAGTGAAAGCTGCAAGAGCTGCTCCAGCGCGAGGTGGTCCTGTCTTTGACATATTCTAGGCAGCCACATGGGCAGTTGTCTATACTTTCCCTATACAATACCTCATCGATTCTTAAGTATGCCGTGGAGGGTCATTTTGTCTGCTTGCTTCTGCACGACATCCGGTATAAATCCAATTTGCAGACCCACCTCCTTGCTGGGGAGGGGGTGTTTCTTTGTTACTGTTTCACATTGTGAGGAATCTGTGGTTTAAATATCGTTTTCCATCACCGACACTTGCTTCATTTGAATGCAAGGTACTGGCCAGGCAATGTGTTTGGCCCCTTTTAAAAACCATGCCTGTGGTCTAGCTTTGTTCAGCTTGGCAGTTCTGCTCACTGTTTATAAACCGCTGTAGCCGGTGCGTAAGAATGGAAACGTTTGCACCGAGTTAACCCCTGTCCTCGTGCTTCTGTTGTCAGTCCAAACAGGCGAAAGAGAAGGGGCCATGATACTATCCGGATGGAGTGAGTCACTTTGAGACAGTCAGTGGTCACCTCTGCCGCAGGGCAGATTCTGCCAGCAGTACACATTTAGTATTATGTAAACTTAAACTACGTTCACTTGCGCTGTTACAACTGGAAAACCTCACAGAATGCTTACTAAACAGCACACTCTCACTTGTCAGAAAGAAAGCAAGGTGCCGGAAGGGTCATTCTTTCCAGTGTATGACCCCAGCAGACCGGCTACTGCTGTCAGTAATGCCTTCGTAGGGTGGAGCAGACTTCAGTTTGGGATCTCGGCCCTGTGACCATCTGCTTTTCTAAGAGACTGGGCAAACACAGTGTTGCCTAGGGGGTTGCTGCCTCGCCTGCTGCAGGCATTCTTCCTGGAAAGGGACAGAGGGAGTTTGTCAGCCTTTCCCCCCCGTCCTTCGTCACGCTGCACAGATGGCGCTGCTTCTTGAAACATAACATTGCTATCTTATCGCGCACTCTTTCCTCTTTGAAGCTTTTGCTGAGTCACAAGGCGGGTCGGCCTCCCAGGCCTCAAGAATCGCGCCTGACATCTGTATGCCAGTTACTGCCTTCGAGAGGGGCGATGCGGTGGCGTGGTGTTCACCACTGGAATTATAAGACATGGTTGAGTAAATTATGCGGCATTAAAAGCCACATGATGCCGCAAATGTTGTGATCTTTATTATTTGACATTTACGAGCTTGTTAACACTGTCTGGGCATTAATTATACTTCATTAGTACCAGTTTTACACCCAATTATAATAATAAGCTGCAGAAAGGTGACCAGTCATCCTTTGAGGAGGGCCTTCCGCTGCATTACCTCGTGGTGTTTACTGACTTTTGAACGGTTGAGCTAGAAACAAATAGTTTTTGTAAAAATCTGCAGATTCTGAGGCAGATAATGGATTATGTGGGAAATGCGACAAATCTACAGCTATGCAAAAATATCACCGTGACTCAGCTCAATCACATAATTCCAGTGGCCCGGGCTATTTGGGCATGTGACTGTTTAAGCTGGCCCATGCTTCTCTCTCTCTCTTTTGTGCCTTCAGTTATTTTGCCTCTCTGAGCAGCAATAAAGTTTTGCCTTGCTCTTGGTAGTATTCATGCATTTGTCTCATTTGTTTGGCTCCACAAATTGCCAGGGCAGTGCGTGTTACCACTCTGACTTTTCACGATATGACATATATAAAACGTAGGTTAAGTGAGGCGTCAGTGAAGGACTTTATTTATTAATTTATTTATTTGTAAAGCACATGATTACACCACCGGTGTCCCCCCGCGCTGATATACATACTCTGGGGGGGAGGTAGCTGTCATCCACCTATGATGCTACGCTGTGTAGAACTAACTGACCTGCAACTATCCGATTTGCCTAAAGAGCCATGTTTTTAGCTGTCTTCGAAAACTGCTTTCGCATGGTTCTGTTCTTAGATTTAGTGGTAGTGCATTCTAAATTTTGGCTGCACAGTACCTAAATAAGCGTACTCCCATTCTAGCTCTGAAAATGCTCGGTACAGTAACCCGTGCCATACCCATAGACCTTAGGTTCTGTCTTGGGATGTATTGGGTTATTAGCTGTTGTAAGTATCTAGGGCTTTTATTTGCTAGAATACGGCGGCAGTGGCACATTGCCGTAAAAGCGACTCTCATTTTTACTGGGAGCCAATGTAAGACTATCAATGCCTTCTTCGTATTCGCTCTACTCGGCAGGCCCCGCCCAGTACCATCCGCACCGCCGCATTCTGTACTCTTTGTAATTTGGCAAGTCCCGTTTTAGTAGCACCAAGATAAAGTACATTCCCATAATCTAATTGGGACGTAATTACCGCATGTACTATAGTTTTCCGAGATTTAGGTGGTAATAGGTCTTGGACCTTCCTCAGAATTTTCATGTTCCCGTAGCTAGCCTCATATCACTGAGGGTCAGGGAATTTTGATAGAATTCAGTCCACTGCACATTTATATCGGCAATAGCCGCTTTTTGTGTATCTTTCTCTATGAAAGTACCAATTTCTAAAGTATATAATTTTTTTAAACCTATTTATAACCGGTTATCGTTTTACTTTAGTGCCCATTTTCATATAAACCACTAAATCAAAAAATGAAGTGTCTCCTTTACTTGTATTCCCCTCACTCTATGACAGCACTTAAACTCTGCATTTTGCCTTTGACTCCGTTACTGTCATACATTATTAATCGTGGTTGACTGAGCTGTGTTAAAAAAAAAAGTGGATTATAGAATGCACAGCTTTACAAAGCCCAGAATCAATCAATAACTAGAGCGTCATTCCGAGAAGAGACCTCATTGTCAGCTACAATGACGATCTACTTGTTTCCATGTGGCAAGGGGGTGAAGGTCCATACCTTTCATGGATATCTTCTTTAGGTCACATGTTGGAATAGACCTTCTGATTTTACAAAAATTATTTCTGCAATATACTTGATTATACTTGCTTTCAGCCAGCCCTCTTCATCCCTTAGTGTGTTGTCGCTTCACTAACATTTTTCTTCCCCTTGCTTCAGCATACAGAATAGGGCAGGGGTTCTGCCTGCTTCCGCCTCTGGCTAACTTCACCAAGAGGCGGTATTCCGCTGCTTGGCAAGGCGCAGATCTCCACAGAAATAGTTCCCTCCAGTGCCAGGGGACTCCTATGAAAATGTTTTCTTTTTTGAGACAAAACAATTATTTTGGGTTTTTGCCCATTTTTTATACCGACAAAGGACAAGCCGCAAACCGTAACATTTTACAAAACCAGTGGTGAAACAAAGCATGCTTTGACAAAGCTTAAGGCAGGCAGCCAATGCAAGACATTTTAGCTTTGCCAGTGCTCGGATTTTCTTGAGTGTTGTCTTTTTTAATACAAAATTTTTATTTGTCAAAATTGACACTTTGACATCACAGCATGTCTCCACCAATGATATTGGGTATTAAGCTGTGCCTGATATATAAGTACAGATATCTGTGCCAGACCATCATTCAGCCTGTATGTAAGGTGGGGCTGGTCTACTAAACACCCTTATGCTTCCCAGACCCATCTACGTGGGAAACAATTATTCTTATCTTCTTGGTGACTTCTGGAGCAGCCATAAAAGAGACCGCACACCAAGAAAAGTGCTTTCTGTTACCACATTGAAAACCAGCATTTGCAATGCTCGCACTTGTGAGAGTTACAGCTATTGGTGTTGTAAATGATATTATTTTTTACCCATGTGCTTTGGTTTGGAGTGTAGTGGATGTAGGTGGTGTGGAGTGGAATTGTGTGGGTTGAATTGATATGGTTAGTTGTGGAATTCTATGAGGTAGAATTGTGTGGTATGGAATTGGATTAGTGTAGTGGAATTATGTGGTATGGTGTGCAGTGGTTTTTTGTGGATAGTAAAGATCTGGTATTGGATGCACTGGAATTATGTGGAGTGACATTGTCCATTATGGAGTGTAATTATTTGGAATTGTATTTTGTGTTCTGGAGTGGTATGTAGAGGAGTTTAATTATGTGGTGTGCTGTTTTTTTGTGGCATGATGTGGAATTCTGTGGTATGGATTAAATGTATGTGGTGTGTTTTTGAGTTGAATGATGTGGTTTGCGGTTTAATTATGTGGTGTGGAAGGGAAATGGGAAGAGTTGCATTGTGTGGTGTGGAAGTGTGCAGCATTGATTGAAATTATGCTGATTGTATAGGGAAGAGAAGGGGGATGTAGCACGTAGTAGTGAAGGAATAAGCGCTAGACATGAGAGCGAAAAGGGAAGGGTGATGGTGGAGCGGTGAGAAATAGAAATGATTCTGATTGCAGAAGGTGGAGGCAAAAAAATATAAAAAAGGTGGAACCTGTAAGGAGACTGGTGGAGCTAAAGGGGGAGGGAGTGGGAGAGGCGAAGGTAAGAGAAAGGTCGGAGATGATGGAGAGAACCTGTAGGACGTGGACATGGGAGGGTGACCGAAGGAGGAAGCGAGGACAATGGAACTGGGAGACAGAGAAACAGTTAAGAAATATGTAGAAGTAGAAGGCAGAGACTCAGGTGCGCGAATGAGGGAATGTGGAAAATATGCAGGCGAAGAGTGGAGGTGAGAGAGAACCAGGGAATAAAAGTGGAGCAGAGGGAAATAGGGGTTATGGCCAGAGTGAAAGTGAGAGCGACCATATTTTTTTATGGGCGATTTGTTGTCCCTGTTGTCTGTGCGCGGAGCAAGTCACTGAGGAATTTGCATGAGAAGGAATGATGGGGAGAGCGAGAGGTAAGGAAGAGAGGGGTAAAGTTAGTGGTGTGAAAGTGAACTCGTCAAGCTGGAGTGGGTGGAAGAATGAGTGGTGAAGGTGGAGAACCAGAGCGATGAGGCTGAGAGAATGAGTGGCGGAAGTCAGAGCAAAACTGTGAAGGTGGTCGAAGTATGAGAGAAGATAGAAAAAAAAATGGGACGGAAGCAGTGCTTAAATGTAGGGCGGCGCCGAGTGCATATTCATCTCTGAATATATGTTCTCCGTGGTGAGAACAGAGCTGGACAACCGTGTGCTTACACAGCACGAAGTGGAGACCTAGTGTAGGATGTCTGCCCAACACAGAGTTCAGGGTTCGCACCAAATTGTTACCTTACCCACAGTATACGCAGGGCAGCAAGCAGAAAGTAGCACATTATTTATGTGCAACACTGGGCACGGCATATGGGCTCAATCTGTCCAGATGGAAAGCATGCAGGGCAGAGTATACGCACAAGCTGCAGGGTGACGTTCTCGGGGTCACCGAAGTGCCATCACATCAGGGGCCGGCAGTGTGTAGAGAGGAGCAGGCGACTCAACCACAAGGAAAAATATCTCCCGCACACCCTTGTTCACCTTTATATAAAACTTTCAAAAAATAAAATCATCTGCAAATCCACTGTTCTTCTGCTGAGACCAGCGCACAGCTCAGCCAAACCACTTAAGTCCTAGTCTGCAGCACACTGCTGTTCCAGCACTGGAGTCCGAACAGGGCTCTTCCAATGCACCTCATTCCTTGCCAACACAACGCTGCAACTCCAGCAGTTAGAGCCGTGCGCGGGCATCTTCTGGGTTACCGCAATCTGGCCGTGGACTGCCCCGTCTGCATGCTTTGAACCACAACAAACATCCCTCGCGCACCCCCGCCCCCCCAAAAAAAAACCTAAACCAGTGGGAAAGCACGTCTTACAGAGGGTTGATAGATGCATTACTCATAAACCATATGCCACACAGCTGGCTGCAGAATCTGACGCCACTGTGCCGGACTCCAGTTCACAAGCAGGTTAGCACTTCATGTCAGAGCTCTGGCGTCATGTTAAGGTGACGTAGCCCTTCACCGCCCTGGTTACAATTAGTTTGTGAAATACAACACATAGATGTCGAACGCGCTGCCACACAAATGGCCGGTAGCGCTTCGCTATTTGTGCCCAAAACCAATAAGAATTGAGCCTTCTGTACTCCTCTGACTGCGCTAAAAGGCCTCCGTAGAGCAACTTCAGAAACAAGGCGTGCGACCGCTAATGATAAAGTGCGACGTGCTGCCTTTGTGAAACTAAAAGCGGGCGAGCAAGAGGAAGAGACAGCAAGGCTGTCCGAGAAGGGGGGCTCGAGCGTGAAGCAAGAACACGATGTGAGTAGACGCAGCGCGCATGCACTGCACCGATAGGCGAGTGGGTGGGGCCTAAGGGAGACCAGGCGGTCACCAACCGCACTTCCAAAGAAACCAGACCGAAAACAAACGACTATAGATCTCGCCAAGGTGAGCAGCGCATGCACTGCAACGCAGGCAAGACCTAAAAAGAAGGAACAAGAAGTAATAGTGATCATTGTCGTTTAATAAAATATACAGTTTTGATAATGAGCTGCAGCTGTGTTGACTCTGCTCTCTGGTGCTCGATAGATTAGTCTTTGGGTGCGAATCCAGTTGTGGAATAGCTACAACCTAAACTATGCTTTCCTTCTGCCTCAGAAGATACTGCTCAGAAGCTTTTCTGAAGGGCATGCTTGAAGTATTTCAATGTTGTGGATAGAATATCGGACACACTGTCTTTATTTAGGAACTCTTTCTTAGGATGCTCATTCCAGCGGTATGTGTCAGGGGTCCAGATCTCTGTACTAAACTGCTATCTTCTTACAGCAATGAGTCTTCTCAGGTTGGTGCTGATACCAACTAGAACCTCTACAAAAGTGACCATCACTATCTTCTACCTTGAAACAGCTGTTTCTAGCAGAACCTGTGTGGCGAGAAGTAACACATCAGATTATGGATTGAGGCCACATACACAGCTACTTAGCATTGCTTCACAGCACATCAACACATTTCATTCTACTAACAGTGAGAAAATTGTTCGCGGATTTGAGTAATAAACATTTAGCAGAGAAGTGCACTGACATGCAAGACACTCTTTGGATCCGAGTCTAATGTCTCTAAATTTCCAGATCTTGTGATGGGTGCATGCCACTGACCACCTTAGTAAAGCAGTCAGTTTGCTGCTGAAAGTGGATGCAGAGATTTGTCCATACCTTCTTGACTTGGTAGTGAAATTTGGTATGTATTTTGATTACTGGGTTATTTAAGAGTTTCTGACACTGTTGCATAACCAGTCCAAGTAAACAAAGTGGAATCCACTAAGGCGGTGGTGGTGGTCCCTACAGTGGTGGGGAGCACACCGTGTTGTTTAAATACCCCTCACACACCAACAGGCCCCTTGGTGTCATGCTTCATCATTAGGGTCTTCGCACCCCTCTACGGGATGCGGTGTGCTGCGACCGACGACTACGTGGGAGCACTTTGCTGTGGACTATGTGTGAAATAGTGTGGGTTATTTTATGTGAGTGGTGGGGTGGTGAAAGTGATTAAAAAATACCTGGCTCATGGGGAAAAAAAGACTTTAATTAGGCCCCTGGCTGGTATTATTAAAAGGGTGCAGTGTGAGGTTATTAATGTGAAATTATGTACATTAACCTCTGTAGTGCGTCGACATGAACATGTTTTGGAGTGCGAAACTCCTTCTTCAGGACAGGGAAAGCACAAAATTCCCCACCTTACTCACATGAATGTATATATGAAAGTGTATTATACAAAAATCGTGAACTATAGGTGTGTATGTACCTAAAAATATAGTTCAACACGTAGTCTTTTCGCCCATTTGGCGGTAGTTAAGACCTGGAGGGAGAGAAGTACATAATCAATACCTTTCTCAATATGCATTGGTGATTGTCATGTAGGTTACTGTGACCCTAGGGACAAAAAAAGTGCATATATATATATAAAAATAATAATAAAGGGTAGCAGATGTCCTCCAAAGATCATGCACCCTAAGAAAAAAGGAACAAAGGACAAAGACACACGTAAACACAAACATAACACACTTGATTGGATATTCGTTGTGTTCAGAGAAGTTCCTTCAGTTTGGGAGATAAAAACATGATTTACTGTAGAGATTGTCTTACTTAGTATTCTGGGTAATAATGCCTCATGAGCTCTTAGCGCTTATTGGGGGTTCCATCATGCTAGGATCAGCGATCTGTGGGCATGAAAAAACCTGATTTAGGATTCACTCCTTACATCCAAAGGTAACCCTGCTGAGAGCGTGGTCTAGTTCTAACTCACGGTTATCCTGGAGACGATCTGCCTGCTTCCCCTCCGCGTTGCTCCAATGTTAATGCCAGTGAGGGGATAGTGCGTGGTATTTATACCCAGGGTTATGAAGATAATTGCCAATTAACTAACCAAACGCCAGCGGATGTACGCCCAAACATGGGCCGATAGTGATCTGAATTCTGTCTCCCAGTTCGGCGCTGAGAAGTGCTGTTTAAGGTTCCGCCCATGTGCAGAAATTGTGTCTTTCAAGCGCGCATGCGTCGTGGTCGAAGACTACGATCACGCGCATGTGCAGAAACGGCCGAGTGCCGAACTGTTAATGTTGTCGATGGGTAACGTTTTCAGTTAGATGAGGAGTGAACTAAAGCTGATATTCTCAATGTTGGTCAGCTGTTCCTTCGAAGGAAGGGGAACAAGTGTGTTTTTGGACACAGAGTATTTATGGGTAATTAAATCTAGTCAAGGATCTTTATTGTCAGTATCACAGGGTCTCATGTAGATACGGAGTGAGAGGGGGGTGCCCAGGTTGTAAATACTAGGATGTTATTAAAATTTTCAGAGATTCACAGTTATACACATGATGTTTCTGTCTATGATGGGGGAACACATTATGGTTCTGGAGTAATAGGTATACTGGGATTTAGAGATTTCATTGTAGTTGCCCCCAGGGTATGGTATCATTGAGCCCATCTATGTGAGTGCCCAAGCGGAACACCCATCTCTGTTCCTTTTCGAAAAGACCTGTTTCAGAGGGTAGCTGTTCAATAACAGTCCAGAGTAACTCGTTAACACAGTGTTGTTTCTCCAGATAATGTGCTGACATCTTCGTTGTTGCTTTTTTACACCTCACATTGCTTTTATGTTCGTTTAACCTCACCTTCATGGCTCTAGTTGTCATGCCTACGTACTGTAGGCCGCAGGGACAGGTAATTAGGTACACAACGTTCTTACTATTGCAATTTGTGAAGTTGCGTTGTTGCCACTTACTCCCGTTTCTTAAGGTGAGGGAAAGACTTTTCTTGGTCGGGTGACAACTGCTGCAGTTGCCACAGGGGTGGTGTCCTTGTATACCCTGTAGTCTGGGTTGTTGGTTTTGTGTTTTGGGTGGCCTTGTATGTCCTTGAGATTCTTACCTCTCTTGTGGGCGAAAAGAGGTTTTCTAGGTTTAGTGTTCCGCTGGTTAGTATCCTCCAGTGTTTATTTATCATTTTGGACACTCTGTTCGAGTGTGTGCTGTATGTGGTAACACATACTGGTCTCACTTCTGTATTCTCTTTTGGAACCTTGTCGTCCAAGAGTGCCTCGCGGTTATTGTTCCGTGCCCTTTTCATTGCAGAGTCTATTACTTTGTTGGGGTATTGTCTGTTTTGCAGTTTCTTTTTGAGGTCCTGGGCCTGTGCTTTATATTTGCTTGTGTCGCTGCAGTTGCGGCGTAGGCGGAGAAATCACTTTCACCACCCCACCACTCACATAAAATACCCCACACTATTTCACACATAGTCCACAGCAAAGTGCTCCCACGTAGTCGTCGGTCGCAGCACGCCGCATCCCGTAGAGGGGTGCGAAGACCCCAATGATGAAGCATGACACCAAGGGGACTGTTGGTGTGTGAGGGGTATTTAAACAACACGGTGTGCTCCCCACCACTGTAGGGACCACCACTACCGCCTTAGTGGATTCCACTTTGTTTACTTATACTGCGCTGGGAGACTGAATCCACTGTTTCTCTCCCTCCCTCCTATGTTTATATAGATGTATTACCAGTCCAGCCCTTGGCCAAGTTTGCGCTGGTACCCTTCAGTTTTACTGTGGCCAAGGGCAAATGCATCCTCATCTGAACGGCACAAAAGTAGCCAGGCTCATTTCTGTCTCCTGTTGTGCAGGTCCTTGCAGGCTTCTGGGTGATTCTTAGTTCTGATGGTCTCTTTTTTGGAGCGTTGGTGTTTGGCCTACTGCTGCTACTCCGATCTTTGAGGTTGTCCGTCCCTTATCTCTTGCGCGGTTGCTACACACCTACCCTTCTCGGGAAGCTGTGGGTAGTCAATGGCTGGTGAAGCAACGTTTATAGTGCCTGCTATGAAGAGCACTGGCTCGCAGCTAGGGAAAGGCTCGTGTGTTGAGAGGAGCCAGGGTCAGGAGCTGACTGGCAATGACCAGTGGAGCAGAGGAGAAACGTGCTGCTCGATGCAGCTTGCGGCTCATCCGTCTGACTTCACGTGGCTCAACTCAATCAAGTGGAGCCATGTTTTAATCTCTTGCTTAAGAAACAATCTCAGAATAGTTTTATTCCTTATCCTTGCAATTTTAACTGTTGGAGTTAGGTTAGTGAAGGGTGACGTTGAGTTGTGGAATTTTGAGTTGAAATTGTAGTAGGAGCTGGAGCCGTGATTGGGATTCCTTGTGAAGTTCACAGAGTGAGTGATCCTAAGTTTATTTGGAGCATGTGGCTACTGGTAAAAAGTGATGAGCTGCTCGAGATGGCTAGTGGCCTAATTTTGGCACTGCGATTCTTTGACTCTGGTTTGTGCCAATTTTTGAGATTTCTCAAACTTTGAAGCCAGCTACCATTGTGGAAGCTAGCAGGGTAAGCGTTTGCTTGCCCAGTTCTTGGGCTCTGACTGGTTTGAGTTGATTTTTGTATTTTTTTGCCCATTACATTGTAATTCCATTTAACTCTATTTAAAGACTTTTTCTTGCACAGTTAGTACTTTGCTTTTACCTCATATGTGGCATTCATTGTATCTCATTGCTTTGTAAAGCATGATTTGGCATAATTTTATGTTGTAAATAAATCCTTTGTTGTTGATGTTAAGGCCTTTCATTAATCACACAACTGCTTTCCTGGCCTATTGACACTTATACCACATTATTCCTTTGTTACCCAAGTACTCAGTCACATCAGCTCTTACCCAACAGCATTTGGGCTCACCATCACTTTATAGAAACAGACCGAAGATAGAATATTTTTTCACTTTGATATGTGCTTGTGGTTATATTTTGATTATTTTTGTGTGCAAGGATCAGCACAGCAGTGGAGAAAATGCAATGTATAGGTGCACAGAAGGCACCACTTAGTCGCTGGCAGGGGAGACAAATGGGTGTAGGGGAGGTACATGTGTGTAATTAAATCTACTTGTTCTCTAGCTGTTGCTGGAATAATATTGAATGTTGCGAGCATCTAGATATTCAGCTGCCCCTGGAAAGAGGTTGAGTTTTAAGAAGGGTGTTAGGGGTGATGCACTCTTGGCAACAGCCCCAAAAGCAAGAGAACTTACTTTTGCAGGTTACAGACCCAAACGCGATTCTAAATAGTAAGGACACTTAAAGGGGTTTGAACCCATCATCAGAGGAAGAGGTGTGATTGACATTAGTAAAGATGGAGGGAAAGAAGAGCTGTATTATGTTTTTGTCATGCAAAAGCCTAGCCCAAGCCCAATTTTAGTTATCTCAGATAATTACACTAATAAGGAGAAACAATGCAGATAAGATCTAAACATGGACCAGAGAGAGTTCAAGAAGGACTCATTCTTTCAAACAGAGACCTCACTTGACATAGAACCTGAAAACAAGTCCAGGATGAACCAGACGCATGGCCTGAAACGAGCTCACTTTTAAATGCATTCATTTCAATCTACAAAATGGAGACCTGGATTGATCTTTTACAAACTGTGGCCAGATATGCCTTTGGGATCGATACTAACATGATGAGATTTAACGACGTGATGAACAGGGCAAATGCTGAAGTGCAACTGACAGTTGATATCTTATTTATGTTTCTACATTAGACAACCTCACTACCCTCCTAGTGATGTTACATGAACTGGTAAGGGAGTTAACAGAACAAAAAACACATCAGGACTTTGTTTAAGTGCAAAATGGTGTGCTTGAGGACAAAGCAATTGAAGAGGTGAGCGCTTGCAAAGCCTATTCCTAATCACACATTGGTGTTTATAAAGATGAAAACGAAATCTTGTATATCACAAAGAAGATCTAAAAGACACCTAGAAAGTTAAACAAAGAAGCGAGAACCAGGTCCGCAATGTGGGCAAAAAAAGGGATTATTTCCAGTACTCAAAAAATATAGTAAAATGTCCAAAAAGCACTACAAACCACAACTTCTGATATAAATATAAATCCTTTAAAGACGTAGATCAAAGCGAAGCCAAAGTTTGCAGACTTTATAGCAAAAAAATGTGGCATGCTGTACTGTGATGTGGTATAATAAAACTTGACAAGTGTCACTGACACCAAAATTAAATCCTGCGGCCGAATTGGTCTGTAATAGTGATAGCACTTGCCTTCAGCAATCTTCTTTACAATCTGTATCAACATTAATAAAAGCAGACATAATCTCTCCATAAACAAAAAATAGAATAGAATACATTGTGTGAAATTAGTGTAGCCTGCCTTACTGTGTGAACAGGGATGATGCGGTTTACTGTTAGATTTGCCAGGTATTGGCTGCCTCAAAGTCTTCGAAGACTGAAGTAGCAATGCGAGGGACAACCTGTCCTGGACCATTTAGGCTTTCTCAACAACAACCAAATTCCACCACATTGAAGTTTAGTGGATATTAAACTCCCGATTTATATTGGAATGTAACCTTCCTTTTCACCTCTTTGTACTGTTGTAGGGGCCCTCAAGATGCTCTTAACATGGGGGACACCTTTTGTCGCCTCCATTACCCCTAGCACCTAGTGCAATTCTTAGTGTGGTGTTTGCTCTTAAGAATAAAGGGCAAAATGACAACTCTGCAGTAACTTGGCAGATAGCAGAACCCCCAGATAAGGTACTGAGACATGGGGAAATGGTGGTAACAAGACCAAATGTGCAGAGTTATCTGACTAATTTGTTGCTAGATTACTCGAATTGGCCAAATTCTGCTTGGAGTAATTCGAATTCTGTCCTAAGAGCAGACAAGGGCAGCCCAGACTTTCAGCAAATAGGCAAAATATTTCTGTCCGCTCCAACACAATGGTATTACTCTATTAAGAGGAAAAAATGGTCTTGGTTAGCAACCACCGTTGCTTCTGGGAGCTAGTATATATTTACGATCCAAAAGAAATCAGCACCCCGAACCTGTATAAGAACTTTTACTTAAATTAAGAATTTTGCTCCTGAAAGGTGGGTAGTTGTGGGTGATTACATTAAGACATGGATGTGTTACATTTTGTAAATCAACATGATGTTTTTTGCCTAAATCAGTCCTGCATTGTATTGAAACCACCTTCTGCTTGGCTATAATATATACTCTGTGCGTGCAGTGAAGCCATTGAAAAGGGGATGATCGGTCGGAGACAGGGCCAGACTGGCCGTAGCCGGCACCAGGCATTTCCCCGGTGGGCCGCCAGAGTGGGGGTTGGTTATGGGCCCCTGGGGGCCGTTTTTGTTACCGGAGGCTGTTAGCAATTTGTCTCCTAATTTTTATTTTAAACTGAGAAGTATAAGTATTAAAAACTGTGCTGTACAGGTATTACTCTTTCACACAAAGGTAAAGGGACATACATTTTGGTTCATTTTCACGAATGTTAACATTAATTAGCAGGCACACAAAAAATCAGTTGGTCCTCTGATTTAATTACTTCAGGATCTATAAAAAAAACAATTCCCTAAGAAGAGTTTTTTGTTGACCTCTGACTTTAATTCAAACCTACCTTTGTACCTATGTACTTCGAGCATTTCTGGGGCATTCTGGCCTTGGAGAAATCAACACACCAAAAGCAAGAAAGAATTGAGGTCCATGCTTTTCATTCTCTTATGGTCTCGGGCTTTCATACATTGAATGGCTACTTTCCTTATGGTACCTTAAGCAAATTGGATAAATCTCCTTTAAAAGACATGCCATTTTAGACTATACATTAGTTTCCATTCCGTTTTTTCAGACCATCTATACATGTGAAATAAAATTGATTGGAGAGTGATCATTTTCCTCGAGTATTTAAAAAATAAAATGTATCCCAAGCATTGAGCCACTTAAAAGTCAGGGGCCATGTGTCTATTGATAATATGTACCGCTGGCAAGAATTAAATAGTATTTTTAATCTACTCCTAATTTCGAAAAGCGGTTATTAATACCTGTGTACATATATGGGTGGTATAGGCTGCTAACAGAAAAGCAAATTGCGAAAAATGGCAAATACTGCATGCAGTGATTATCTCAGACTGCTCCTAGAAACTCTGGCCTTGTATCAATCAGTTAAATCAAAGTCCGTCTTTTGAATTTGGTAACAACGTTTCTGCAGATTAAAGGCAAAAACACTCTATCTATATCACTATCGAGGAGGGAATTGTACTCTCTCAACTTGAGGACTATAATGATGCATGACTTGGACATCTATTGGGAGGTTTCTAAGGAAAATTAGAAGACCAGCTACCCCTCATGTCATGGATGACCCTCCATCTACTTTTTCAACAAGCTATTATATTGCGGTCGCCATGTTTAATTACACTGTTTAACTGCTGCTGTGTAACAGGAGATATCCCACACTTATTGCAGGGTTCTCTGCTGCACCTCTTTATTAAAGAAGGTATTCGACGCAGACCTCATGAACGATAAAATGAAAGCTTTAGTTGGTGCAGAAGCAAAATTGTATACTGCTCTGCTGTTAATAGGACTTTAGGTGCTGAACTAAAGAATATCAACCTTTACCATGGTTTGAGACCAGATTTCGTCAAGCAGTTGGGGCGATCATCAATTTATCAACATTAGCAATGGTGATAGAAACTCACTACTCCTGCCAACACACCCTGGGGCCAGACTGTCCATAGCGGGCATTTCCCCGGGAGGTTGCGTGTGGTTTTATAGCGGCGGCTGAGGGGGATGGGGTTGTTACATGGGGCTGGGTTTGCAGCGGTGCGCAATATCGGCCCCCAGTGACAAAAGCAGCAGTGCTTTACACTTGCAAACCCGGGGGTGGTCCGACAAAATTGCCAATGCTTGTTTGGGTTCCCAGTCCAGCCCTGCACACCCTTCTGTGTTTTTGCTTCTATATTTCAAATCCGCATTTGATGGCCGAAACTGAAATTTGATGTGTAAGTTACACAGTGGGAGAATCACTCCGCTATTGCTTTGAGCTATCTAGTGGTTGTATCGTAACACCTGGATTTGTGTTTGGAAAAACAATTTTATTTCAAAGTAAAGACCAATAGATCACTGAAGTAGGGGTTTGTGCTGGTCTTGTGCGTTTTAATTTGTATGTAGCTGTTTTTGGGGGTTGCAGTTAACGAATGATGGATCTTGCCACCAAGTGCAGGTGCCCATACATTATTGATTCTACTATATGCGGACAACATTATCTTGGTAGACAAGACAGGTGTCTCTTTGCAGCGTTTACTCACTGGCCCTGAGACATCCTGAGAAATAATGATCTGATAGCTCTTGTTTTAAAAACAAATTCAATAATGATTAACAAAACTTTTGATGAAACACTTCAGTTGGATATTTGGGGGGTGGAGAGTCGGACATTGTAAAGACACGCACTATAACTGTTTGGCTGTTTCGCTCCACCAAAGAGATGGGTACCTGCATCATCTAGCCAACTGAAAGTGTTTTTTTTGTTTCTCTGCTTGACTAGTGATTTGGCAGCTTCCGTCTGGAATCTGTCTTGAAATAGTCCAACAAATTTCCTGCCAGCCATGAGTTATGGCAACTTATCACCTTGGTTAGATTCCGCTCATTGTAATCTATTCACTCAATTATTTAGGGTTCCGCATTCAACACCCCAATCCCAGAGAGGCCTGGAATTTTTCCAGAAAAATCAATAATGGGCTAAGAAAGCTGCTTTAATAAGGTGCTGGGCAGTTCTTATTTGAGCTAGTGGGTTTGATGCTCGGCACAGCACTTAATTGACAACATCGGCACTTTTGACAGTCCAATTGAGAAAGGAGCCCAACAACAGTTGCTTATTGCTTCTATATAGACAAAAAATACAAATATCTGCCACCCAAGCCATGCTGATTGCTTTAGGGCCTGGAATGGTCTGAATTATCTTTTTTATACGCGTGGGATGGTTTGTTGTGTTTTACTTTGATGAAATAAGCACTGGTGCTGGTACAGGAATACAACCATCAGCAGTGGAACCTAAAGGGTATTTTATGGAAAGAGTTAAATAGTGGTATCTGCAGTAGTTGGTCTTTCATTTTAAACAAGTCATTGAAAAAAATTTAATTTAATTGTGGGTTTATATAGCGCTAGGAATCGACTCCCGGAGGAGTATCTCCACGCTTCGGCCGCTGGGGAACCCGTCCTGGCTCACCCTGAGAGATGGTCCCTGATGGGTATCTCTAAGGTGCGACCAAGCATCCCCGGCGGTCTGGGGGGGCCGTTGTGAAGATGAGGCAAGCTGATGCCCAGAGTTGCCGAGTGTGGTTTCTGACTAGAGTAGGCACCGAGGCGAGAATTATCGAGTCCGCTGACCCTGGTCCACGACCCTGCCGCGTCGGGAATCGAACCCTGGTCCCGGGCCGTTCTCTGCTTACGGGTCTGCCGCCTCTAACCAGTGAGCCACACAGAAGGACCTTGGACTCGGAGTCCTATATTATAGGATGAACCCTGTTGTCCCCTGTAATCTCAAAAAGGGGATGATGTTCAGAACTTTTAATGCTGCTCCCTCAGCAGCAGAATGGTATTTAGTTTACTAGTGGCAGTGTTTAATTTGAGCAGGTGGTTGCAGGTGGGCCCCACCGGCACTCCATTTTTTTCAGCAGCAGACTTTGACCCAAAGCAAGAAAGAGGAAAAGAACATGGGGTGGTCGGAGGGCAGAAAGAGGAAGAGAAAGACTGTAAAATGGTGACAGAGGGAGAAAGAATGAATCTGCACGAACAAGATAAGGGAGGAGGAGTGTCTGGTGGTGGATTTAAGGGCCATGACGGGGACTCAAAACTACTCAGCCTTGGTATTCGGCAGGCTGACCTACAGTGGCGCCAGCCACAGGCTTCTAAGCAAAACGTTGTGCCCCTGCACTCATTCTTTTACAAATGAAGACATTGTGAGTGGGCTCTTATTCTGATTTTGGCATGCAATCCCATTTCGTGTATGGCATTAGAAAGTCGATTAAAATTGATTTCTTGTGAACTCGATTTGGGTTGTTTACCTTCAACGAGGCTGGCCAGAGTTGGAAAAAAGACCTTTGAGAATTGCCTTTTGTAGAATTCAAGATTCAATAACATTTTAATTTTCGTTGCCTCTATCCAGCTTAGAGTAATGAAAGGAAACAATTCCTAAAACTGTTCTTCATGGACTTTGTGTGAGAACTTGTAATGAGGCTTCAGAAAAAAGTTCACTGCAAAGCAGAACAGCTTTTGCCAGCCTTTAAGTTTATGAACGTTGCTGAAATTAGAGAAGTTTGCCTTGGAGCACCATTAGAATGCCCGAACAGGTTTCGAGGCTCTGCTTTGTGTTTGTATTTAATAATATGTTAGTTGTTGGCACTGTATTTTAAGAAGGAAATTGAAGTAGGATTTATTTGATGAATGTCTGTATCATAACTCATCAACTCAAGACACAGCTCTTCCTCTAAAAAAAACTCCCGATCTCAGACACCCTGTCCTAGTCCACCGTTGTTATGTTTCTCTTAGCGCTGGGAAGCCTAAGGGCAGCTATGCGCTTTACAAATCCATAAACATAATTGTGATGGTTTTGATTGCCTATACAATAAAACAAAATTGATTTATTATTTGTATCGTTATTAAGTACAGTTGTTTCAAAATTCTAATGTAGTATGCATAAACTCTAAAGGTGTTCTGACTATACTTTGATGCTCATTGTATGGACTTCAAAAGTGCTATTTACTGAGTGGTCCCACAGAAGTTCAAACTTAGGAACTTTGGGGCCTATTTACAATAAGTGGCGCATCTCTGCATATCAGCAGGGATGCGCCACTTATTGTGCGTTATGCCTCCGCCACCATTGATGCGCCGCATTTACAATGCGGTGCACCATGGGGCAAAAACGGCACAGATGCGTCACGCATCTGTGCCGTAAAAGTGACGCATTGCTGGAGTTTCGTCGCAAGCGCGACGCAGCTCCAGCAATGCTTTGGGGGCCATATCTTATTAATGCTGCGTCAATCCTTACGACTGCTTCAAGCAGGCGCAGGGTTTTGACGCAGCATTGGCCTAAAAGTGACTGAGTGAAATCTTGTAGATTTCACTCAGCCACTTTTAGGAGGCGTTCCTGCGCAGGAACGCCCCGCAGGAACGCCTCCTTATGGCGCAGGGCTTTACAACGTGACGCATCTCCCAGATGCGTCACGTTGTTAATACCCTGCACCATGGCAAATCTTTTGCGCCGCCGCTGCGTCACAAAATGGACACAACGGCGGCGCAAAAGAGGCGCAAGGGGCTTGTAAATCTGCCCCTTTAGGTTTCACATAGTATTAATGAGAGGTAGGATTCTTCCACGGGTTTGTCATACTAGTGTGTCATGAGATATTTAATGCTTCACTAATTCATAGGGACTTCCCTTTGTGGCTTTACTGGGGCTCTGTTCCAAAGACAACTATGCACTTCTCGGAGATTCCTTTTGTCTGCACTATAAAGTGCGCTGTAGCAGACTATACAGTGGATGGGTTTAAGTAAGAATGAAAAGGTTTTTTTTAAACTTAAAAAAAATTTGATATTTGGTGAGTTGGAGTGAGTGCAAAGGTGTAAGATTATTCTTGTGTTATAGATGTCAATATTTTCTACTAGGGGTGGGTGAAATGTTTTATTTCACCCCTGGAATTGGCGGAATTTGGTGACTCCGTGTTACTCTTGTAATGCAGAGTTGTGGTCACATTCTGCTAATTGCTGCGTGGCAAAAAAAATTCCAGCAAAGCTCCAGAAATTCAAGCGAGATTTGTCATCCCTTAGCACCATTTTCTAACGTGGCCCGTTGCTGTCTGCGGGTCTGTTCTCAAGTAGATTTGCTGTTGCTCAAGTAGATTTTATACTAGAGTGGCAGCAAAATCCACTTGATTGGCCATGTTCGCACTAAATTGCAGCGTGCCGTGCATATATTCCACCCTTTGGTGGAAATCTGCGGAATCTCAAGGAGTTTTTATGTAAGTCAGCAAGTTCCGCCCACCCATACTTTGCTACAAGATGACGAAATGGCTGTTTATAGACCAAGATGAATGCAAGTAAGATGTATTCCAATATGTCAGTGACATTATGAAGTGTTGCAGTATTTTGGGTGTTTGGGTACTGCTTGTCACACATGACTTCTTTGGTATTCAGTGCGGATCTAGCAGATGCACAAGTGTTTATCGCGCCTGGGAAATCTGTCAATTTGGATTCAGTCCCAAACCAGCTTTTGAACACCCTCAAAGTAAGGATAGAGCGTTTTTGTTGGTAAATTGCCTCATTTTGCAAGGTGGCCTAGCCTTGTGATGAAGTTCATTAAAGTCCTACCCCACCCACTGATATGACTGGGCACCCTGGTTTATGGTAGGCGTTGGCTAAACAGATATCCTAAGAAAGGGCAATGCCAGGCAAGGAAACCTAAGCACTTCAGCTGAGCTGAAAACTGTCACCGGTAAAGTAAGAGGGCAAATCCTTTATTCCAATAGTAGCGTTTTATAAACGTGGTCCCTTGCAAAGTCTAACACATTCTTACTTTTGTGCCCTTTACCAGACTTATCCAACTGCTGTAAGGCAGGGACACAGCAAATTTAAGATTAACAGAGAAGCTGGGTGAAAAATAATCATCACCTTAGTCCAGATGCACAAGAGAATTGCTCAAGAAGGGGCAATGATAATTGCCCTGGAGCCGTTGGCCAGCTGGGTACAGTTGGATGCCCTGGTGTATGAGATAACATAGGCACCAGACTGGGAGATGTTATAACCCCATATGCAGACAACATTTTGCTGTATCTGACAAATTTGCAGAGAACCGTGCCAGAATGGTAGCAATTCTGGGCATTTATGTGAATTTTCTTTTTGGCACATTAACTGGCACAAATAACATTACCGCTCACTCAATGAACCCCACCAACAGGCTGGAAGCGCCGAAAGTATGGATATTAGTACTTGTCATGATGGACCCTGCGATGGTCCAGCATCGTAACCTAGTTGGGGTCCTAGAGGAATATAGGCAGGATGTGGGCCATTGTCAAACTCCCATTTTGTTGTTTGTCAGAGCAGCTCTCTATAAAAACCTTACTGAAGCTCCCATAGTTACCACTGGACCGGGGGGGGCGGGGTATAGGGGGGAGGGGGTTAGCTGCTAGTGGTGAGTGACTAAGCCTTTGCGAATCAGCGAGAGCCGGCATTAATAGTGGACAGGCATATCATGGGTGTGCGAATTTACCCTGCCAGGTGTACGACAGCTCAGATTCCTGATAGAGTGGTCGGGGTATGAAAGAAAGCAACTGGAAGTCCCCCTCCATCGACATGCTATATCACTGATCTATAGGACTCTAATGAGCACCAGTCAAACCCCTCTAGATGGACTGAAGGCAAAATGGGAGAGCGACGTGGGACACGAGACGAGCTGCTGACAGCCCTGTAGTCACACATTCGTCAGGGGTCGGTGTTGCATTGTCACACCACTCAGTGTCCTCCGATATCAATGACAGTGGACATTGAGTGGCGTGACAAATGAGTTACTACAGAGCGGTCTTACCACGAAGGTCCAGGGTTCGGAGATTTGAACATGAAACTCGGATAACAAAGACTAATGTGTTTTTGAGAAACAAGTAAGGTTAAATTAGCCACTTGATAAGAATTGATCACAGAGTGATATAGACTATACCCTGAGAGGGATCTTTGCCCTGAAGAATGCCAGAGACCTATAGGGCATAGATAGATGGTAGATGTAGAGGGGTGTTTGGAGTAGGAGCCCCTTCCTGGTACACCCCGCCTTTTGCTTTTTTAATCCTACCTAGGTGGCCCGACCAATATAAGGAATCTAAGGATTTCCCTTCTGTCCCTTCCATTTCTCAAAACCCATTGTTGCTGTTTTTACTTTGCTTCTTGGGCCAGAGACACACAACACTGATTTTCTGGACTTTTTTGTTGTCAGTCCACCTTTATTTGTCGGTTATAATCATTCTTATGCCTGTCAGATTTGTGAAAGAAAAAGCTTTGACCACTTTTTGTGGGTTTATTAACTTAACGACATTTTACAATAACACAGACAAGATCTCCTATTGCTTAAACGTCAGAAGCTAGAAATCCCTTTTGGAATGACTAGAAGTAACTAGCTCAGAGATCTGGAACAGTGTTCACTGGAGGAGGTGGGGTTGGAGTACTGGTACTATCGGAGCGGGTTTGTCTTTTAGCCTTCTTGTTCTTTATATTTGTCTAGTTGACTTACATTCACAGTTGTCTGCTACAAGTAACTTTTCACCAAAAGTGAGCATGGACTAACCAAATTTAAAAAGAAGCATGGTGGATTCTCATTCATTGTTTCTCACTTAAACTCTTTATTTCATGGAAGACCCTGGTCTTCTCACTAATTAGCTCTGGAAATCCTTTATGGTGGGCAACCGGTCAGTTTCATCTTGATTGAGGGGTCTCCTTTGTAAAAGAGTATTATTACTTAGATTGGCAATCTGATTTGAGTTGCTTACTAGAACAGTTTCTTTGCAACCTGACAAACGTTACAGCACAAGGTAAGGCTGGTATTTGGCTTGAGGAGTTGTCTATTTGTGGCATTTTACTTTTGGAAACGGATATCAGTTTTTGTAACCACTATTAGCACTGTCTGGGCTTAGAGAACCTCTTTTACTACCAGTTTTACACCTGAATTTGTCATTCCGCATCTGAAAAGGGGGTATGTTAATCTTTGCAAAGGCTTTGCCCCTGCATTAAACTGTGTGTGGCACTCTTTGTTTAGTAGTATTTGATCCGTTTGTGCTAGAAAACTGTTTATTATTGGTAAAAATCTGTAAATTATGCAGCAGATGAAGAGTTCTGTGGCAACTCCCTAATTTGGCAGAAAAAACCACGGCTGTTCAATCGCATAATTTCAGCTGCCCTACCATAACCAGTTTAAAGAGTTTGGAAAAACCTGGCAGAAATAGTTATATATATGGAAGACTTGCACGGTTTGTTACTAATCAGTAATATGACTGCTATTTATACAAAACTATTTGCATTTGATAGGGTTCAAGAGCACTGTTTTAGATAATAGTCACCCAGTCTTACATACTTGTCCAGTCTTACATACATTTGTATGTTTGTTGATCAGGCTAGTTGACGCCTAGTATTTTGGTAGGCTTGCTTGTGAAGATTGTACATTAGTCTGTTGAATCCTATGTATGTGTATGTCTCTAGTATCTATCTATATATATATATATATCTATCTATATATATATTCACTGAAAAAACCATAGGTTATAGACCATATATAGTTAGGAATTAGCATTTAGAAAACCTTATTTTACTCACACAAAACCATTGAAATTCCATATATAGTTAGTTGCACTAACTATATATCGCGCACCCGCAATCCACTGCTGATCATGTCACATATTACATCATTCATGAAATGGTCAGTGACATCACTGATGACATCACTGATGACATCTCAAATGACATCACTGATGACAACATCCAGTGACTGTATGTTTCTGTAAAGTTAAAATATGTCTTACATATTGAAGAATGAGTGGATGTATAAGTGTCTGGATGAAGGATTTAGTAGGTGCGTGACTGACTGTATGAGTGAGTGATTAAATGTGTCTCACTGAATGCATGGGTTAGTGACTAAACTGTCTTAATTTGTGCATCATTATGTCTGTTGTGATGTAAACTGCTGCATGTGTTGATCATTAGCTATACGAGAGGCTATATGTGTTATTAATTGGTTGCCCAAGTATTTCTATGAGAGATTGAGTTTGTGTGGGGGTGGCTGGAAGGTGTGTGACTCTATGCATAGATGTGTGAGCAGTTTATTCACTAGGTGTATGAGTTCAAGACTGCATGTGGAAACAGCTACATGGGCAGTTGACTGTGTGCATGAGTGTATTGATGAGTGAATGGATATCTCAATGCTACATGTCATAGTAAGTACATATGTTAAACACAGTACATGTGAGAGTTGGCATATATAAATAACTGTGCATGAGAGCCACTGAATGAGTGAGTGGTTGTATCGATCATTGTGAACTTGTATCAGGGATTGTATAAGAGAGTAAATATGTGTTAGTATATGTTTCAATAAGTAAGGTGTGTTTAACTGTATAGTTGAAGAAATGGAGGTGAGATTGTTTCTTTGCATGACTGACTGGGTGTGTGAGTAACTCCATGGATGAGTGGCAGTGTGTGAGTGTCTGTATACACTGAGTGTATCTAAGGTTATATTAGAGTCTGAAGAGGTTTATCGTATTAGCACAAGAATGATGTCAAATGAGATGTCATCAGTGATGTCATCAGTGATGTCATTTGAGATGTCATCAGTGATGTCATCAGTGATGTCACTGACCATGTCATGAATGATGTAATATGTGACATGATCAGCAGTGGATTGCGGGTGCGCGATATATAGTTAGTGCAACTAACTATATATGGAATTTCAATGGTTTTGTGTGAGTAAAATAAGGTTTTTTAAATGCTAATTCCTAACTATATATGGTCTATAACCTATGGTTTTTTCAGTGAATTTCAATGTTTTTTTAATAGCAAATATCATAAGCTGTCGAATGTCAAGTACGTGGTAAGTAAAAACATTTTCGTGTTTATGCACACTGATCTGCTTTGAATGCTGCCCCCCACCCCTCATTTCTATTAGGAGTACTCTCTCTTTGCAGATAGTGAAGGGTAGTTAACGCAGGCCTTTGCCCCCGTTGTAATCCGTCGTGCCTGCTTCTCTCTCCATTTGATTGATTGTTCTCTTTGGTTCATTCTCTATTTACAAACAAGCACAGAGTCGCAATACTCTGTTTAGTCTTTGCAGATAGCGAAAAATCGTGTAAAAAAACAAAAGGAATCGAGCAAAATCAGTAGGCCACTAATGGGATCTCTTTTTGACCTCCCTAATATAGAAACATTAGGAACAACCTGTTGATAATACCAATGTGTATGTACATAAGCGGCGTTCATTTGTGTTCACAGTACCCCTTGTTGATTGTTTGAATCGAGCATTGAATTGTTCGAAGTTGATTCTCTTAAGAATCTTCTCTGCCTGCAAACGAGGAAGAATAGGAATATTCTCTCTCCCTTTGCACATAGTGAAGGGTAGGTAACGCAAACATTTAACACGTCGTGCCTATTTCGTTCCTCATTGATTGATTGTTTCCCCAAACATTGACTGTTTGGGAATTGGTTCTTTTTGGAGGTATTCCCTGTTTGCAAATATATGTAGGAAAATCTTTGCAAATAGTGAAAGGGTACGTAATGCGGACCTTTCTCCCCCGTTGTAATCTGTCATGCCTATCTACTCCCCACTGATTGATGCACCTGTTTCACCCGGACCATTTACTAGAGATACGTCATCTGGCCCGACCAGAGAGCACCCCTAGTGAAAAGGACATATGCAATAATAACGAAGTGATCACTGTATCCTGTTAACAGAAACTTTAGCATGAAACAACCTGGAAAGAAAAGAATAGGAAAACGAAAATCAGTAGGCCACTGATGAACATGAACTTTTATTAAACAACGAACAAAGAAACGATAACATAACGTAATGATAAAACCTATTAATGTCCTAGAAACAAGAAAACGTTAAAATATGCCAGTGGTGAGAGACCAGAAAAACAGTAAGAGAAACCAAATCACCCCTCGCTGTCCCACCGCCTGCCACGCCAAACAAATCGATAGACTAGGGAAAATGCAAGTCAGTAGAACATCCGCCCCCACTCTGGAAACTTCCAAGGTGGGGCAGGGTTGCGGCTACGCCCAGCCGGGAGCAGCCCATATAAGGCGGGTCCTGCTGCCACGCCTCGGCCAGGAGATCCTAACGTAGGGTGTAGCCGGAGGAGAGGCCGAGGCCAGCGGGACCCGGCCAGGGGATTGCCTTTACAACGCTGAAGAGTTGCAGGGGGGGGAATATCTCCTCGACCCTCCCCTCTCTCTCCCAGTCCGGCCGCGGTGGCCCTTGACAGTTTCAGGTAGTCCCGCCACATGCTCTTCCGGTCCGGCCACCAACGGTCGGGGGGCCGAGGCCGACGGGATCCGGCTGCAGCCGATAAACCAAGGAACCCGTTCATGGGGCCAGAGCCAGGGGCGTCCGGCCGACATCCACCGGAAGCCCGGCCCGAAGACGGACGGGACACTTCTTCTGTCTTGAATAATGGCTGCGACAACACTGGGGGGGGATGTCTTGCACATGCCTCCGACCCCCCCCCCCCCCTCGTCCTCATCGCCTGGTCCGGCCATAACAAATCTCAAGCGAGACGCCGTGGGGTGCACTGGGAGGGAGAGACGATGCGAACAGGCCTCTCCCGCCTCCCCAGGTGGAGGCTTCCCAGCTGCACCCTCAGCGCTCCAGGCGCCCGGAAAAGGGTTCTTCCACTGTGGCCATGCTGCAACGTCTCGCCCGGCAGGGTGGAGCCCGTCCGCTCATTTGACCCCGCGATCGCCAGTAGCTACCGAACTCTCAAAATGGCGGTCGACCTGGCAAGAGCGGGCCCAGCATAAAGAAATGGCCCGGTCACTGGTTGACTCCACCACCGTAGTCCTCCACGACCTTGAAGATTCTACAGGAGCCGCGGGAGTCTCCGACCCCCGCAGACACCCCCGATGGGGAATGACTGCCATGATCGCCCGTGGAGTGACGAAACTGTATCCGCGGGACGTCGGCGCTCCCATGCTGGCGCCAGCCTCACTTTGAATTACTAGAATCCTGCAGACCTCAGTTCCGGTGAAAGCACAGTGTGACCCGGTAGGAAAAATTGTTGCACCCCCTCCCCTTTTTGACTGATAGTTCAAACCACCGATCCTTTCCTTTGCCCTTTTAACGGAACTTTGGACTGCCTCCCCCTCTTTTACATTTTCTAGAGAAAACAAAACATTAACCACTACATTAGCATAGCAGTTGACACCAGAACTGTTTTCAAATTGAAAACCAACAACATCTTCAACAGAATCCTTTTTGTTTCTGCTGTGACCCTGCTACAGCACAGGCATTGTCCCCAGCAGTAATTCTGCAATGCCGGTAAGAATAGCTGTGGTGCCTACTGGACTCACTCACCCCCGCGGCGCCCCACGCCGTTATTTGCTGGGCGGCAACTTGCTAGACATCACTTTCGTGCCATCTAGATTTCAGCGCGTTCTGCTGCCTTGGAACTATTCGCACAACAGACTGCTCCTGACGACCCACCCCCAGGCAACATCTTCTGAATTTTCATAGTTTGAAAGAACTAGTAACATGTCCTCATCAGGAATTCAAAAGAAATTGCCACGGTCTCTTCGTTGTTTAAATGTTTTTACTGTTTTTGTTTTGTTGTATATATTTATATGTTATTAAAGTTTTATATTCCTACTACTTTGTTGGAGTGCTATATATTTTTAATGTGACACATAATTGTAAAAACTTAGATGTACAAAGAGTCATTCCTGGAATCTTCCGCTTCAGGCTCGGTCCCCTCCCCAATCACAATACAGGATGGTTTTCAGATAGTAGGAACACGTGTGGTGTGACGGATCTCATCGGGTGTGGGCCTTGATCTACTATAACTCCTTTGAAGAGGGGTGATTCTTTACAGCTGGGGCCATAAACTACATCTGCAGGGCTAGGTGATAGCCTAGACAATCGGACACAGAGGAAGAGGAGTGTCAGAGGGTGCGGTAGTGAATAGGGCGAAAGGGAGGTGTCGGGCGGGCACAGAGTGTGATTTTCAGGGAAGAGCAGCGCAGATGGGGGGAGGTTTATTGCGAATGCATAAGACAGAGAGCGGGGGTGACCAGTGCCTGGGGAAGATGCTTGCGAGGGTGGGGAGCCATGCTACGAATCGACAGCGTGCAGAGAGTGGGTCTGGTCAAGGCATCTAAAATGGCTGCCGTGCACGACAAAAGTGTGGCATTTCAAAAAAGGCAAGATGGCGCAGACAATGTTTTTCAACACTTCCTCATTTCCTTCGAATCGAACGTTAACAGACGTTGGTGCATATTACCAAAGTTAAGCGATATTTATCGCTAACGATGCTTACCAACGAATTTTTTACCGCTAAGCATCGTCGGAAATTATCGAAGATAAACCTTGCTATTATCAAGGT
Organism: Lissotriton helveticus; assembly: GCF_964261635.1. Lineage (NCBI taxonomy): Eukaryota > Metazoa > Chordata > Amphibia > Caudata > Salamandridae > Lissotriton > Lissotriton helveticus. The sequence goes on from NC_136072.1 coordinate 109,677,346, forward strand.
TTATCGCAAATGCGATAATAAACGGCCGCAATGCATGAATATCGCTAAAAAGTCAGCGATATTCATGCATTACCGAGCTAATGCTCTTAGCCATGTTATCCACCTCCCATTGGATAACATGGCTAAGAACTGCTCAGGGCAGGTGTTAGCTTTTGGAGATAATCGCGCTTAGCGCGAATATCTCCAAAAGTTGGTAATAGGAGATAGATATCTTGCATGTTGTAATGCAAATTATTGTGGTATATGGAACTCATACCATAATCTCTCAGGAAAGCAGAAACTGATCCTTTTGGGACCGCCTAAAAAGGCCTAGGGGGTGAGGGGTACTCTACTTTGCCCCCTTTTCACGTTCCGAACTATTTTATTTTACTCTCTTCTGTAATTACACAAAATAGCAGCGATAAGATGCATCGGAGACACACAGTGAGAGAAAGGAGGCCGGAGATGAAGAAGAGATGTCAAATACACATTGGAGATAATATAGTGGCAGAAGGGAAGTAAATATGAGTAAACTTACCATGTAACATAAAAATGTTGCACTCTATACTATAAGTCTCATTTTATACTACAATCACTTCGCTACAACCTCATAAATTAAAAATAAAAATGAATAATGTCTCAAACAATTTTTGATTTCTAAATATAAATTTATTCTTCAGAATTTTCTAAATTTGAAAGAACTAGTAACATGTCCTCATCAGCAATTTCCTCATGAAAAGTCTGCAATGATGATTCTTGTAACTCTATGGTCTCCAAACATTCGATAAATTCGCCATCAACAGATTGATCAAAAAAATCATTCAAGTCATCTCCTCCTTGTGACAATATTTCATTATTGGTGCTGTCAATTTCAATCAATGTAGTGGAATCATTCAAGTCATCTCCTCGTGACAATATTTCATTATTGGTGCTCTCAATTTTAATCAATGTAGTGGAATCATTCAAGTCATCTCCTCCTTGTGACAATATTTCATTATTGGTGCTGTCCATTTCAATCAATCTAATGGAATCATACAAGTCATCTCCTCCTTGTGACAATATTTCATTATTGGTGCTCTCAATTTCAATCAATGTAGTGGAATCATTCAAGTCATCTCCTTGTGACAATATTTCATTATTGGTGCTGTCCATTTCAATCAATCTAATGGAATCATACAAGTCATCTCCTCCTTGTGACAATATTTCATTATTGGTGCTCTCAATTTCAATCAATGTAGTGGACAATTCAAAAGAAATTGCCACGGTCTCTTCATTGTGAGCCATTTTATTTTGAAATTGCTTGCTGTAAATTGCAGAAAAAAATAATCACTTTCATTTATCGTTTTTAGTAATACATAATATAAAACTAACTTTATCAAGTATTTAGTATAACAGAAGGACTGCAAATAAATAACAGAAAACATTTTTCAAATTATCTTCAAGTGTACAACATAGTTCCCCTTACAAATTAACAACTCACCTTTTTAAAAGTAGGAGAAGTGTTAGTACTGTGTAAATCAAACACCAGAAATTCACCACCAAAAATTCCTCACAAATGTACCTCAGACAGTAGTATCACAAAATGGCTGTGGTTTCCTCTCATTTGACATATATACATAACCAATTAACTTTCATCAAACACAAATACAAAACCAAAGTAACATTTTAATTGGTTCTAAATTTCAACACTTTCAAATGTGTTTTCCCCGCGCAATTTTCCATAGGACATTTACATACGTCTACAGCCTGAATGGCTGAACGGAATTACACCAAACTTGGCAAAATGGTACATCAAACCTAAGAGGTCAGGAAGGATCTACTATGCCCCCTTATGGTCATTTCCCCCTTCGCTTTGGCCTCCTCTTGTCTCTCAATCCTACCGAGAGACAAGATGGCGGCCGCTATGGACTGTTTGGAATGTTGACAGACGCCGGAGAACCAATCAGCTTCGCAAAGCTCCGTAACGCGAAAAGTACGCGAAGCGGAGCGCTGTTACAGATATATATCTTTTTTTGAACGTTAATTTCTCAAAATCCACTGGAGCACATCTATTGAGACCTAGCAAAGGCACATCGGGCTACCAGTCCCTAATATTTTGCCAAGTTTCGTGCAAATCCATTCAGCCGTTCGATTATTATTATTATTATTTTTTTTTGCCCCGCGGGGCCCTTTTAAAACCTCCACATCAAACCTAGGGGGTCAGCGAGGATCTACTATGCCCCCTTATGGTCATTTGCCCCTTCGCTTTGGCCTCCTCTTGTCTCTCGATCCTACCGACAGACAAGATGGCGGCCGCTACGGACTGTTTGGAATGTTTACAGACGCCGGAGAACCAATCCGCTTCGCTTCACAAAGCTCCGTTGCGCGAAAAGTACGCGTACTGGAGCGCTGCCCGGTCCGCTGTACAGATATATATCTTTTTTTAAACGTTAATTTCTCAAAATCCACTGTAGCACATATATTGAGACCTACAAAAGGCACATCGGGCTACCAGTCCCTACAATTTTGCCAAGTTTCGTGCAAATCCATTCAGCCGTTCGGGCTAAAAGTGAGGCCAACCGCCCTATGGAAAACTCAATGTTAAAAACACGTTTTGGGACCCCCCTTTTTTCTCGGCCCCCCCTTGACGAACCCCCCCCAAATTTTCAAGGGCTACTCGGAAACAAAATGTGCCATTTTCCTGAAAATTTCAGCCAATTCCGTCCACAAACGCCAAAGTTATTAGACATAGAATCTTCAAAAATCCCATAGAGAAAAAATCCTAACTATATATACCTACTGGCGACCGCCAGTAGGTAATATATATATATATATATATATATATATATATATATATATATATATATATATATATATATATTTTTAATTTATTTATTTATATTATTGGTGTAAAGAAAAGGTACTTTTAGCTTTGAATTAATTTAACCTAAATAGATAGTTGTACACGCAAATTATTACAAACTAAAAAGGCATTGGCAAAGCCAGTTGGTCTCACCTTTTAAAATGCAAGTGCAGAGCTGTTGGTTTTTTACCAATGTCTGTCTGTACTCTTTAAAGAAATAAAAGTAAACATTCTAAATACTGGAGTAAAAGCAAACCTATCTTTAGGTATCTCAGAACTGTATATTTAGTTCAGTGCTATCAATTTTAATAAATAGCTCGATGTATTTTTCTAATACTTTTCACACTCTGAACCGAATATAAATAGAATAAGAAGTGTCCGAATTAAAGGGAAGCGTGTGCTAATCTATTTGTCACAGGATTCTGCCATTTGTTGTAGCCCAAGGAGTAGATTTTATGGACTTCCGGGAGAAGTGTCATGCTAACTGCTCCTTCTGCCTCAGACGCCTGCAGAGGGAATGCAGCAGATGGCCTTCTCACAGCACTATAGAAGTTTTCTGTGCCAAAGCTTGTGCTTTCATGCAATATGCGGAAAGCAGGAGTTCAAACGAAAACTACCATTAAAGTCTGCTATTCAGTCTAAACAAGCAAAAATATCCTGTTGCTTTGCTTTAACTGATTAGCTGGGAGTGGCGGGGATCAACACTGCTTTGGGTGGCTGATATTTGAGGGGACGCAGCACGTGAGGGAAAGAGCTAATAAACAAATGTACTGTCACAGAGCGATGAATGAAAAACGAAGTAGTTCCCTTCATGTGAATAGTGGCGGGATACAAGGCAGCCGCTCAAACAGATCGTTAAGTGGATATGTTTCAGGGGAGGGACAAACACAAGAAGAGGAAGGTGTGCCATTGAATAAAGAAACAAGCAAACAACTGATAGTAAAGCCAACCAATAATAAGCAAAAGGCTGGCTGTAAGCCCTCTACAAGTTCACACTTTGTCTTTTGCAAACAAGCAGCTATCTGGTAGGAACGACCTAAATAGAATAAGGAATAGAAAAGAAAAAAGTACTGGCAAAATAAATAATTGACCCACCCGTTCTGTCATTTGAATGCATTTCACTTTAGGTGCCTGTGCACACGAATTCAGTTAAAATGCTGTTGTCTGCAATGCATTAAACAAGTGGGTGAATTGGGCTCACTCACTGTCCCATGCTCCCTGCTGTGCTTGGCAGAAGCAGAAATTACATGGCAGCTGAACAAACCAGTCGATTAAGTAAGCGAAGTCAATGCTCCTCTATGTATTTTTTTTAATGTAATTGTATTTAATTAAAACATTTTTTTATTCCATTGGGTTGCCACAACATTATTTTAGAAAGACCTAAAAAGTAAATCTCAGTTACTGTTTTACTATAGGACATTACGTTTTATGTCCACCAAGTCACATTTTACATTCATGCGTCCACTGACATGATGAATATGTTTGTCAAAAAGACATACAAGTAAATGGTATTTTTCAGCAGATTTTAGGATCACCAGCCAAGAGCCGGGATTGACACAGAAACATTCTTTTTCAGCATTGATCTTGCAGAAGATTTCAAGTTGCTACTTGGATGTGAAATGACACAGCCTAGACTGATTGCTTGAGCACAAACTATATATCAGACGTGCACCTATAGTCCTAACTAACCGTTACACTTATGTCCACCCTTCCCAACAAAAACATAACCGAATTAGTAGGATTCCGTTTCTATGATGAAGGGAGATATTTTATATTTCACAACGCATGGCCCCCCCAGCCTGGACATATCTTTCCCAGCTCACGGGCAATTATGCTGCCCAGGACTGATACATAGAATTCAGTAGTGTTGTCATTATGTTAATGTTTTTATTTGCAGATTTATATATCGATGGAAGCGAATTTAAAGAGATTTTCTACATTTTTTAGTTCTCCTTTTCAGAGCTAAAGTTCATTGTGCTCTCAGTTCCGCTTTTCTGATTTTCATAATGAGGAAGTTCAGCATGCAAGTAATCCCCATGCTAACACTGGCTGTCAGAATGTGCTGCACTATAAATATTGAATCTTGACAGTGGTTGAACTGAAACTTTTGTTCTCAGTCACTTCCCAATGACATTGCTTATTCGAGCGGTTTGGTATTGATGAAACAATCTCAGCAACCAAGCAGTGTCTTTCAATAGTGTGGCTTGAATATGTTTTCAAAACCACTTCCTCTATTTATGCATGATTTATTTTAATAACTTTGCTTTGACTGATGCATGTTAAGACAATCCTTCACCCTGGTTTTTGACAAGGGGCAGTATGTCTTACAGTATGAGAATGTTGCAATGAAGTAAAAAGTACTTGCAGCGCCACAGAGACCATGTGAAGATAAACTAAACACCACTGTACATTGCTGAGGGAAGGTGGTAAAATACTGGCCCGCTACCATTAAAGGGGGACAAAAGGTGATGCTCTATAACTGAATAGGGCCTGGGTCAATATGCCCACATTGTTAAGCAGTGTTTCCTTCCTATCTTTACCAATTTATTTTTGATATTTAGATACTTTTGTTTATAAGTCAGTTTGCACTCTCAGCTAGCCCATTTGCCCGATGGCACTACAAGGCTGTTTAGCGGGGAGTGATTTTCATCTCTTGTAGAAACTTTCATTTCTGCCGATGTCCATTGGACGCCTTTATCTGTAACCAGAATATTAATAATGCCTTCGTTTACAGAGACATTTCTAAGAAACTTAATTATTACTTTAGTTGAGGTATGAATAACTGCTTTGAGGACAAACCATTTGAGTAATAGTCTGTTTGTACAAGGATACATTTACAGTGTAATCCCTTGACCTAAATTGATCCCGTATGTCTGCTGCCAGGTTGGACCATGGCCTGGAGGAAACCCCCACAATAGATTAAGGCAGACTGAAAGTTTTTTTTACTTTATCACAGCTGGCAAAGCTGATAATCTCTAACATGGTGTTAGATCATGTATATTAGACCTGGTCACCTTATTGAACCTTCACTCGATTCTCTTAATTGTAAATGCATTTATATGGCGCTTATTACCCCTGATGAGGAGTTGAAGCGCTTTAAGCGGGCAGCACACCATTCCGGAACCCAAGGTTAGTGCTTAATCCAGTGGTTAAATGTTGGTTATTGTGGTTAGCATGCATTTAGTCCAGTTCCTTTGTGATAGGTTATATTAATGCCAGTTAGGTGTGATCATTAATTGGGGCTGTGTGGTTTCAGGTGAATGATTGGTGGGGGAGATTAGGTAATGTTAGGTTGCAAGGAGAGTATTTTAAAGCAGGAGTGCATGTTATCTAGGAAATGAGGCGTCTGCCTTTTGGCGGAATTACAATAAGAAAATAAGGCCAACAGACCTGAGACTGAGAGAAAGCTATACCCAGAAATAGAAAGCATGTGGTGGATGGAAGGTAAGTAGCGGGTCACTCAGACAAAACAAAAGAGAGGAATTAAGCCGAAATGAATCAAATTCCGTTTTTTCAGGCAGGATGTAAGAAGCATAGTGGAAGGTGGTTTTCCGAGATGGCATTCAATCTAAGGATGTAAGCTGTACAAATAAAACCTATATAGTTGCCGAGATTCGAACCCAGTTCCCCAGCTTCGAGGTTGACCGCTCTAACCGCAAGGCTACATCCTCTCCCCAGTTAAGTACTCCTAGACTAAGGTATGACAACCTTCTAGACCCAGGACTCACTTAGAAATGCTGGTGTGTTGTGATCAGATCCCTTAGTGGTGAATGCATCATTCACAGGTTTATGGTATGCGTGAAGTGTAAATTGCATACCACAAAGAAAAACCACCAAGTAACGTGTGTGCTTCACACTTTAGCATTAAACTGGAGTCAACATAGCCCCTAACTAACCCTGTCTGGCTGGCACCAGTGGTGAGTATAGTTGTCTCCTTGATGCCAAATCATAGTATATTGGTACGGTCCTCGTTCCAGTATAATTTAGTAACTTTCTTTAGGATTACTCAATATTAGCAAATTTCTTCCTAAATCTAGAACAGCCCTAGAAATTATTTGAGTTGGTCTATTTTAGTGTGGGACGAGAGGGGTGTTCTTATTACCTTAATGAAGTCGTGCTTGGGTTTTATTTCTTTCTTAAATAATTGACTAACCCACACCTATACGGGGTACACAGCATAGGGACCAAATTTACTCCCTAAATCATTTTGATGTTTTAACCCCAATAAATTGGGTCCTTGCTGGGTTATATATGCTTTACCAACAGTGGAACTACCTTTGAAAGCAATATGCATAATTAACATACTTGCCAAAATAATGGAATACGTCTTATAACTTAGATCGATGTCGGGTGATTGCAACCGATACCCATCTCAATTGACAAATCTATCAAAAAGCACTTATCAATAAATGTGAAAGGAAAACATGTTTCAGCAACTCCATTGCAGGGCTGGACGGTCTACCGGGCGTTTCAGAGAACTGGCATAGCAGAGGTCGGTTTTGTTGCTGTGGACCTGCAGGCCATGTTTCTATTAAGTATGCTTCAAATAATTTTGTCTATTTCCGCAGTGCTAATTTGTAATATAAAGAGAGACGATGCCCGAAGCTCTCCCTAGAAGTTGGTGGCCAGTGCAATTAAATGTTGTGCGCTGCATTCAAAGGCTTGTAGTTTTAAATACACTATCTGCACTTTTTCTCACTCTTGCAGGTTTCCTGCTTTCTCCCTTTGTGATATTTTTGTCATCTTTCTCTTCCTCAGTCTTTCCGATGTGTGTGTGTGTGTGTGTGTGTGTGTGTGTGTGTGTTTCCCTCTCTTGCACTCAGGAATTATCCAATGCTGAAAAATAAATGCAGGTCCCCAAAAATAAGTGCCGGTGCCCCCACCGGCTCAGATTAATTACTGGTTTCCATGCTGTTCAAAAGATTATTCTGAGTTTTATATCATGAAAACATGAAAACCTACATAAAATAACAGCTATAGTGTAGAACCGAAGAAGAGTGGAGGAAGTGCTAAACAATTTTATGAAAATATATAACCCACTGAACATAAAAAACTAAGACAAAAATAGTATTACTTATAGATTACTATCTAATACAAACTAAAGTAATATATGGAAATAGCTATTAGTGAGAAATATCCAAAGTCTTCCAAATTGATGATGATATAAAGCAGCTTCTTATTCAGCGATAAGTCGATTCCAGTTCAGATGTTTCATATCCATTCCCACCAAGCAGTTGAAAATATATTAATTGCAGTTTTTCAAATCATATTGATAGATTTCGTGGTAGAAGAAATTAGTAAATTAAATAATTTGGCATCCATATAGGCCAATTTGTCCGACTAGGTCCAGGTAAGTTTGCCCCTTGCGACCTGAAGTGTGACTGTTTACTATTTTCATTTAGCTTTATCCATTGATTCTAGTCACGAAGTATTGTAGGTTTAAGTACTAGATCATGAAAAATTGACATTTGCTCCTCTGGACAACAGAGGCAAGAAACTTGTCGACTGCATTTCACTACCAATTGACACACCTTGCTCAGTAAAGACCATTATATCTTAATCGAGCACCACGTTTTTATTTAGGGTAGTGTGCTTCTTTCATTAAATGATCTGACATTTAGGATCACTGCACCTATTTTAAGCCACCTCCAATCACCACGCCATACAACCCACACGTCACCTGACTGCATTGAAAAGATCTCGGCAATGAGCCCCTAGAGGGTGCCCGTCTGGCTTTGCAGTGCCAGCCCGACGAAGATCATGCCCATATGATGAAGGCTGACACCTTTCAGGGTGTGTGAGGGCATTTGCTGCTATTAGAGCACTTTCCTGTAACCTGGAACTCCCATATTGCTCTTTTACCATCCTTTTCATTAGATGACTTGTATACATCCACTGCTGACATTGAGGAAACTGCTTTGTAACTTCTTTCAGCACTCCTTGGAATGCATTTGTTTTCTTGCTCTCTCCTTTGTGTGCGCCACTTCTCCTCAAATATTAGAATTATTATCTAACAATTTTGTTGTGTTACTCCTTGTACAGAGCAGTGGAGATCAGACCGTTTGCATGTGTTCTAGCCTTTTAATCACAGCTCGTCTGAATTTGATTAGTTCTGCTTGCATGTCAGGATATCTATCTGCGTTTTCTGTGAAAAATATCTGCAAGTGCTTAATTTCTGTTTTGCCTTTTTTGCTGCTACAGGTTTTGCTATTGGCATGCCCGTATGTGAGTTTGACATGGTGAAAGACCCAGAGGTCCAGGACTTCCGACGAAATATCCTTAATGTTTGTAAAGACGCAGTTGATCTTCGAGATGCTGGTGGACCTCACAGTAGAGCTTTATATGTTTATCCACCCAATGTAGAATCTTCTCCAGATCTTCCAAAACATATATACAGCAAACTGGATAAAGGTGAGCAGAAACCCTTCTGTGGAACAGATGCCATGCATTTCGAACAAATGTTTTTGCATCGCATTGATCTTGTCTTATTAATAGTTTCTTATTTTCTTCATTTCTTTTTTTCCATGCATTATCTATTCTATTTATGAATGAGTCCTATGGAATCTTGCTCTAGAAAACGTTTGATGAAGGAAATTGGAACTCCGGCATTACGAAGCAAATCCCTTTGTTGACGAGACCCTGATTAATATAGAATAATAGATTTGAATGAAAGTTTGATTGAAGAATTTATGAGGTGTGTCATGACAGAGTAAATACCACCTCCCTAACTGAATGAAAACAAATGATGTTAAAGGACACTTAAAACACATCAGTTAAACTGCAACAGTTGTATGTTGCTAGGCCTGTCTTTTTGTATCATTAAGCAATTTGTGCTGCTGGTCGGTAATAGACATTGCAGATGATAATACATGGGTGGGAAAACTAAGGCAAGTAATGCATATTTCTGTAGGTATAATCCTCATATGGAATGTGCTGTCCTGTTCTGTTCTTCAAACCTTGCAGATCTACTTCTCTGGTAGGCTGAATCCGAATAGTGAATTTGTTCTTAATAAATCATTTTAGCTCCTGGACAGTACACACTTTGTGTGCAGTGATCTGGAAGATGCTCTCTGCCTGGCGAAAGGCTGTTCTTTCAGGATCATTACATGGGATTCTATGGCAGAATAGTGATTTTGGATGTTTGATTTAAGGCATCTTCCGCCAGAGTGATATTACTCTGGCCTTAATTGAGCCTCCGATGAGTGGCATAAGGGGTGCTTAAGTGAGGGATTATTGAGAGTAACATATAAACATTGTACGGATTGGTACCAGATGCCACAGTATCTTGGTGGAATGTAACTTGTGATTTGGTTCTACTATACATCTTAAAAACAATTCCTTTCACACTCCGTTGTTAGAGATATGATTCCTGCGGTGCACGTCCGGATACAACAAGGCAGCATCCCAGTTTATCCCATATTTTTAACTTTGTCAGTATATCTACCAGCAACATCTTGACGAGCCAGAAAAGCTTGCAGGACACCTCCGATGTCTTTAGAATCTACTCTTCAATGTTGTAGGCTCATCTATGTTTTAGCTGTGATGTATCCAAGAGGCATTCAGGTTTTTAAAGTAGGGGTGTTAATGGACTCAAGTGATGTATCCAAAGGGCATTCATGGCTTAATATAGGGGGTGTAAATTGACCCAAGTGAGGGGGATATCATTTGGTTAAACATAGGACGTTGTTTGAATGAAAGGGCATGGTAGATATTGGGTTAGTCTGTGCATCTAAGCAAATAGGGTCCATTCTGGGCGACACCAGAAAGGCACTGGGCATAATACACGTTTATTCGAAACCTCAACTGACTGTGCACGTACCATGCTTTTGTGAATAGGATTCTCTGCCTTGATCAGCTAAACCATTGATGTAATTAGGCAACATATGTTTGCTTTTGCACTTTTTTCCGTGCAAATCTCCATTTTCAGTCTGCACAAATCATTTTAATTTGTTGTGGTAGAAGAAAATTGGAAGTTGGAGCAAGGCCGTTGGAAATGAGGATTCTTCTAAATGTGTTTGTAAAAAATGACAAACTTTTGGAAATATATTTGACAGTTGCCAACCACTGGAGTTGCCAAGCACTGGGAAGGGACGGAAGAGAGGAGAGTTTATGAAAGACAAAACATCAGTTTATCATTGAAAAATCTTACATTTCCAAGTTATCAATTGCCAATCACTTACTGCGGAGGGAAATTTCTACATTTCGAAAATGTAAAATGTAATTTTGAGTTGGTGTAGAGAATAAGTTGACATTTGTCTGATGAGCAAGACATTTCAATCGCATTTTAATGAAAAAGTATTGTTACTTCGGAGTTCTTTTTTAAAGAATGTGTTTGTCCATTAATTAACAACTACACCTTTAAAAAAAAACTGAACTTGCAACGCTTTAAGCATTTTGGCATGAAGAGCAACTTTTTATTAAAAAAAAACAATTCTTTCTAAAAAGTTTGTAAAGATGTGGGATTTAAAAGGTTGAGATTATTTTAAAGATTTCAAAATAATGTGGTGTGATATATTTATAAAATCGTGCTTTTTTATGTGTTTGTTTTGTCTTTCAGTTTATAGATATAGTGACAAGCAAGAATCAATTATTTGTCTGAGGTTTAAGGCAAAGCAAAGGCCTCAAGTACACATTATGAATCATGTTTTTGACAGGGCTTTCTTATCTTCATAACCTGATAGCTTTTTGGACCTTACCGCAGGCTCACTTCTCTTCCAATTCATCAATGTTAATATTTCTACTGTGAAGACCCAGTGCATCAGTGTACTTCCTGCAAAATAAATCATTCAGGTCGGAAAATAATAAACTTCGACTTAATTGGTCATGGGTTGACTGTGCGTACGTATTCCCAGAACTGTTTGATAAATTAGCCTGGACGCTGGCCCGTAGCAGTATAAGGGGCGTAGGATATTTAGTTGTACATGAAGTTAAATCCCTCGAGTAACTCTTAGATTGAACTGTGCAGGACCTCTGCCACATCAAATAAGGAGAGAGAGTGAGCGAGAAAGAGAGAGAGAGAGACATTGGTGCCATAACAGGAGTACCTCACCACTCACTCACCATAGGGTTCTTCACATTCTGAGGGTGGGGGGCAGCCAAGGATCTCCATATGACCCGCCATATGATCACCTCTGGCCACAGTGACCCTTGGGATGACTACGATACCCAGCTGGCAGTAATCTGGACCCATAATCTCTGAAATCCTCACCCCCAGACAACTCCACCTCATACCATTAGGTGATGCACCAGGCTGCCACCTTACACAAGGTGGAAATCCGTGTTCAGCCTGTTGAGGATGACTTCCCAATTGAGATTTTCTCCTCCACACAGAGGTCTCTCTAGTACCTGCCCATGCTAAAAAAGGCATGCATAAGACAGCTAGTAAGGGTGGATCACAAATATGTTGTCTCCTTCAGACCCGCCTTCCACCAGACTTGCTATCCCTTGACTCCTTGGTTGTACCCACAGCCAGAAAACGCAGTATCTCCCAGAGCACAGGAGATGTGCTCCCTCTGGACCAGGAGAATAAAAATATTGATGCAGGCAGGAAAAGCATCACCACACATTCTGCTACACATTGACGCATTGCTAATTCTGTGGGCCTACTTTACCGTTACGACCGGACCCACTGGGATCAGATGGAAGGCCTCATCCAACACCTCCCAGACCAATCTACAAAATTGGGTCAGGAGTTGGTCACGGAAGGAAAGATCATTTCTAACACCAACGTTGGGTCTACTTTGGATGTGCACAGTAGTCACATGTGGAGGGTCATTGGTAGAATCTAGTGTTGATCTGGGGCTGTACTCTTTGCTCTCTTCAGTTGTGGAATGCCAACAACCTAACAGGGATGGCCCTTTCTTGACCCAGTTCTGCAAGATACCATTACCACGGACGCCTCACTCACCAACTGGGGAGAGCACCTGCAGAATTTCACTATCCAGGGTGTGTGGACAGCTGCCCAAAGGTGTCTCCAGATATACCACTTGGAGCTGCTAGATATCCAGTTGGCCCCCAAGGCAATCCTTCCACTCATTCAACACATAGTAGCCTTAGTCCGGACAAACAACACATCCATGTTATACCTACAAAAACAGTGGGCACGGACCCACAGCAGTTGTCTATTTCAGTCCAGAACAATTTGAGGTGGCGGTACATCAGAGTCAGTCTCCTCATCTAGTACATTCCTGGGATTGGAAAACAACTTTCAGACCTGGTCAGTGGGATGCATCAACAAGTTCTGGAATGAGAGCTCCACTCCCAAGGTCTAATCCTGTACTTTCACTGTTGGGGGTTCCCACAGCGAGACCCGTTTGCCACCGCTGAAAACGAAAAATGTCAAGCTTTACCTCCAGGCTTCCCCAACCCATGGGCAATGCGGTGTGGATTAATTGGTCAGGATATTTGTTTGTGCTTTTCTGCCTCTCCCACTCCTGTCATTTGTAGTACGAAAACTGAGACAAACATCCTTCACTTTCATCCTAGTAGCCCGAGCTTGGCACACCACCACTGGTTCACCACCCTCTCGACCTCTCTCTAGTGCTTTACAATAAGCTTCCCAACCGTTCAGATCTTCTCTACCAAAATCAAGACAGTCCGGCAACCCAATCCCCAACAGCTCAATCCTGCGATTTGATTTCGGAGTGCTTAGAATTTGGCTACCTCAATATCTCCACAGAATGCATGACCATTGTGAAGTAAGCATTCATGCCTACAACTATAGTCTGCTAAACATTTTAACCCTCTCACAACCTCCGTGCAATACATTATCTGTTACCTACTTCACCTGCAGATGTCTTGCCTATTCCTCTATCAGACTTCATTTAGCTGCTGTTGCCGCATATCTGTAAAATAGGAAACACACTTGTTTTTTCAGAATTACTGTTCACTAAGCTTGTATGGAATGCCTCCAAAGGGTGATCCCACCATAGACACCCTCCCACCCCTGTGTGGAACCTCAACATAGTGCTCATTTGAACCACTTAACTCTTGTCCCTTTCCTTGTACCCATCACTTCCTTCAGGCGTGTCCGTGAAATACATGCACTTATCCTGGAAGAACCTTTCTTCCCGGTACATCACGCTAGGGTAGTCCTGATAACAAACTCAAATTTCTTGCCCAAAGTGATTTCTAGTTTTCATCTCAGTCAAACAATTGAACACCCAATGTTTTTCCACATCCATATTCCGTAGCAGAGCGTGCTCAGCATACTTTGGATCTCAAATAAACACTCATTGATTACATTGACAAAAAAAGCCATTCCATAAGACGCAACAGGTCTTGGTGTCTTTTTCCAAACTTCATAGGGGCATGCTCTTTCTAAGTTAGGTGTAACATGCTTGCTCGTAAAGTGCATGCAGACCAATTATGCTAAGGCAAATATACCCTTGCCTATTCTTCCCAGACTCCACTTCACCCTTAAAAAAGAAGCTTCTGTGGCTTTTCAGGGTGGTATTCCAGTAGTTGACATCTGCAAAGCAGCAGCATGGTCAACCCCACAGATATTCACCAAGCATTACTGTTTGGCTGTCTTGGATCGCCAGCAAGCGAACATTGGCTAGGCGTCCTTCCTATACTTCTCCAATCTTCTTCAACGTCCTCAGGCTAAACCACCACTTTGGGAGGACTGCTTTACAGTCTGTGCACAGCATGTGTATCTACAGCTATACACATGCCACAAACAGAAAATGTTACCCTGTAAGCATCTGTTCGTGGCATGTAGTACTGTAGATGCACATGCGCCACCCTCCTTCCCAGTTGGTTGTTGTAGATGGTGTTAACTTTTATCTTAATAATTACTTTGCATAGTTATCTCTTCTGTAATTCTATGCTCCATCTACACCCTCACCCTTTGTGAGATCTAACAATGGAGCCTATGCCCATGAGCATTACCAGCAGTAGATGGAGTCACAATACATAGTGACTCCAAAGGACTTCGAAGAAAAACAATTTGCACTCGTCCAAGCCCAACACTATGTGGCAGGAGTATGAATATCAGGTGAATCTACAGCACTACATGCTACAAACACATGCCTACAGGGAAAGTAAAATTTTTCTTTCTTCCGCACGATCCTGACAACTGTCAGTCATGCATGCCCGCTCAGTAGCTATGCAGACTGACGGACAGGGAGTTTAAAAAAAGATTTCCTGATGAAGCTTAAATAAGTGCATCAGTACAGCTGCTCTACAATGCAAATGATTTCAGGTGACCTAATTATACTGTAAATGGCTAAAACTAATTGGACATTCAAACATGAGAAAACATTGGTTGGTTAAATAAAATTGGAAATATACCCCTTGCAGCTTTACTTTTTACAGTAAGCACAGAATAAATATGGACGAACTAAGATAGAATGAGTAAAAAATACATATGTTTAAATACAGACATAAAAAATACCATAAAACCGGGAGCCCTAGGTATAAGCCATATGGATTGACATTGCCAATGCTTGTTCCACCCTGGGGTATACCACTCAAAATGGGGAACGCCTTCTTGACTATCACGCTTAAGGTTTGAAACTCCTTTCTGCCAAGTGCCTGCTTTGTCATAGGCCTCCAGCAGTTCTGCAAGTCGTGCTAGGCTCTCTTTATTGGCATACACTATTACTAATTCTTTTCATTTTTGAGAGGAATATTGTGTCCCACACCCCCCGTAGAGGAAATGATCTGTTTCTTCAGAAATGGCGATTTTGACAGCTTTGTAAGAGCTGTGAGCATTGATGCTCAAGCAGATGAGCCCAGTGCTCCCTTTATTTAAATAGCAAATATTTGCCTTTCCATTGTGTACCTAGAGTTTGTTCTAACTTGTATAATCCAGGTGTGATTCCTGCAGTGATGGCATGACTAAGGGGTTGTGTTGCGGCCTTTGTTTCAGTGACTGTTAAACCTGCTTTCTTCACGCGGAGATGCACTGTATGGGACTGGCTTCGACAGTATAAACCATGGGTACTCTCAATCATTTTCCCAGAGAGGCCACAGAGTTAGTCTGTGATGTGACCGAGGGCCGCATTGAAGCCAGCAGGTTGGTGGTGGTCGGGGATTGGGGAGGGGCAGGAGGGTTGGCGGTAATGTGGGTGTAGTGGAAGCGAAGCACATACATCTAGTGTCTGAATTGCACAATGTGAAACCAGAACCTTGGGAATAATCTCAGCTTCTACACTTAACCAAATTGTGAGATCCTGGAAAATTGTTGTATTTCACTTGTCCTCGTTTTTATTCATTATCACATATGAGGACCTTTAAAAACTTGACTAGAGGATGTGTGCTGCACAACATCACCTCCTGTGTTTGATTTAATAATCTATAATGCTATTCACTTATTTTTTAAACCGATGCCACCCAATGAGAGCACATAAAAACTGACTTGCCTCTTAGTTAACTACTGGCATTGTTGTCCGGGTGGGTGAAGAATAAATGTTTCAAAATTCATGTTGGAAACTATCACTTTAAAAAAATACTTCTCAGTGCACTGATAATATCTGATGTAGTAAGGTGAAACAGTTCTTCATGTGAATGAAACACGCAGTTTCAATTTTGAATAGACTTTATCCTAAGTTTACACTTTCGCAGTAAGATGCCTTTAAAAACGAAGGTATTTCTAAAGTTACCCGGTGCAGGACACCCTAGTTACTTCCGGAATTTAGCATAAATTGACCTTTAAATAAATGCTTGCCTGTTTGTTTAACATCTTTAAATGTTAGTGCAGACTCGAGTAAAAAGCAGCTCAGTGCTGCTGTTGATGAGAGGGCCGCATGTAAAGGTCAGGGGGAGGGCCACTTTCGCCCCGGGCTGTACTTTGAGTATCACTGGAAGATGAGACCTTTCAGCGTTTAGATTTTATATTAAATGATATTGCTATTTGTTTCCTATTAGAATGGCGCTTCAAAGGTTGGCGCTAGAGGTCTTACAACAATGACTCCTGCCTTCACAACGTTCCCATCTCTGTGCTTTGATTTATTCTGACAAGGCAAAAACGGAACCTTTAAAATGTAACCAAACGCTTCATAATGTTAGCTTGTCTACCTTGTAGTGAACGCAGTGTGTTGTGTAAGCGTCAGTTTGTGTAATGCCAAATGCAACACCTTGCGCTCTCGTTTTCCAACTTGGGATTGTCTTAGGAGTGTCAGCCCAGTCCTCCAATTTTTCTAGAACAACCCACCCCAGGATTTTTAGCTGTGCTATCTATTAATGTTATTGGATTGTAGCAAGCTGGTGAATTCCAGTCGGCCTTTTTAGGTCTCAGTCTGCGTAGGCTGCGCCTGCGCAGTCTCGCCGGCAAGATCTTATGTTTTTAGGTCTCGTGACCTTAAATGCGCGCAAGCGCATTGAGGAACGAGAATTCAAGTGCTGAAAATGCTCATGAAACCACCAGCTTTTTGCTGTCGTTTTCATGGCGTTTTCATGCAGTTCATGTGAACCACGTGTTCAAACATGAACGCGCATCAGCCTCCCTCCATTTGCCGCACAGCACATCAAAGGGCTTCGCCCAGCGTGCGCTCTGCGGCTTCTCGGCTTCTCCTCCCCTAACTTCCTTGCATTTCTCCTCCCCAGCCAGCTTCCCCCAGGCCGTGTTCCCTCATCCCTCGCACCCCCTCCTCCTTCAGCTTATCACATTCTTCAAACTAAAAATGCGTCCCCGCTTGTAGCATGCAGGGGCCTAAAGTGATTGCATTAACCAAACTAGTTTTCCTACCCAATTTTTTTTCCCGACAGATAAAGGTAAGTTGCATTTATATTTTCCATTTAAGGTATGTGCGTTGTATTGTGTATGTCTGTACGTAAACATCTACCAAAATCCCCCAGGATCAGAGTTCACTTACTTTTATTTATGCACTTTGACTGCTGCCCAGATCAGTGATGAGTGCTTGGCAAAGAATAAATAGTAATAATAAAATACATTTTCATGCAACTTTTAATAATGCTAATCAGTAAGTTGCCACATCAAAGGCTCTGTGCCACTTACAGACACGCAACGCCACTCACACCCACGCAAGCCCGCTATCATCCACGCAACACCACACTCACCCACGCAACGCCACTCACCCAAACAACACCACTCACACACGCAACGCCACTCACACACGCAACGCCACTCACACACGCAACGCCACTCACACACGCAACGCCACTCACACACGCAACGCCACTCACACACGCAACGCCACTCACACACGCAACGCCACTCACACACGCAACGCCACTCACACACGCAACGCCACTCACGCAACGCAACACATCCACGCAACCCCACTCACCCACGCAACCCCACTCACCCACGCAACGCCACTCACCCACGCAACGCCACTCACCCACGCAACGCCACTCACCCACGCAACGCCACTCACCCACGCAACGCCACTCACCCACGCAGCGCCACTCACCCACGCAGCGCCACTCACCCACGCAGCGCCACTCACCCACGCAACGCCACTCACCCACGCAACGCCACTCACCCACGCAACGCCACTCACCCACGCAACGCCACTCACCCACGCAACGCCACTCACCCACGCAACGCCACTCACCCACGCAACGCCACTCACCCACGCAGCGCCACTCACCCACGCAGCGCCACTCACCCACGCAGCGCCACTCACCCACGCAGCGCCACTCACCCACGCAGCGCCACTCACCCACGCACAATGCCAATAGCTCAAACTCTCACAACTGCGAGACCTATTGCATTGAAAATGCTTGTTTAGTGTGGGGCTTAAACCCACCCCTCTTCTCCATTGGCTGGCTTCCTAAACGGAGGCCAGCTATTGGAGGAGAGGGGCGTCTGTCCATTTAAGCCCCGTGTTTTTCAGATTGGGGGGCGTGTTTTTTCCGGTCCTTTCTCTCCGTGACGTCATCTGACCAAAACACGCCCCCCCAATCCGAAAAACACGGGGCTTAAATTGAACTCGTGTAAACAACGCACATCCTTCTGGCCAGAGGAAACCACTGAAATCTGGACAAAACGCCAGGCGCTATCTTGGGCCTGCCACAGGGTGGTGCTGCAGGCCCTTTATGGAGATAATCTCTGCACGCAGGTACCCGTTTAATAAAGCCGCCGGGAACTAACAAGAGCCCGGGGACCGTTTTAATGGACCTATATTGGAGTCACCACATCACTAAAATTCATACATTTTGCTTATGGAATAGTAATGAGGGAAAGTAATTGGCCTGGCTTACTGCGCGTACAAGAGAGAGGCGGAGTTTGGGTCTGGCTGCAGTCGCGAGTACTGACCTCTTGCGGTTCTTGTGCTAGAGATCGCGGGTCACCCGACCAATAATTTCGCCACTTCTGGCTTCGGGCCCATATACTTTACTTTATCATATACATTGATCAGGTGACCACACAATCTACTACCAGTAATTGTAAGTTCCCTTTCGATTTATTTCCAGTGTACCCCACTTACCATCCACCGTTATGGGTACCTATGACCACGATGGATCAGGGAGCTAGCTGTAAAAGGAAAGGCAGCAAAATATACTATTCAACATATGACTTTACTTTTTATGAAATGACCACGGACAACTGGAAGTTTTGAAAGTTTATCTTAAATTCAAATAAAGGGCAGTCATACAGTTTTATCAAAAGAATGCTAGTGCGACAGGGAACCCGCTAAGTGAGAGGAAAACTAAGATAAGGGCAAAGTGAACACGCTATAAATCTGAGTTACTTTAGTCAGTTTACGAAAGAAAAACCAAGACCATATCAGGAAGTTGCAAATTGCAATACAGAAAATGATTTCTAAAAGGTAGGGTAACATAGGAACACGCTATGAAATCAAATGCAAATGATTTTATGAAATGCAATGGTTGCAGGAGAAAGCATGGAAAATTATTCACGTGCAAAGGTATGTCTTTATTAAAGCAAAGACAGAAAAATAGAAAGGTGCAGTTTAAGAACTCAGAGCAATATTTACCTAGACTGGTGTGAAAACCAACCCTGGCCACGGGTCAGTTAAGGACAGGAAAACCCTCAAGGAAGGATAACCCTCAGTGGGACAGCAGGTGCAGAATGGACACCCCAGGACAGGACAGGAAACCCAGATTCGGATCAGGACAGGACCACCAGGATACGACCAGCACCCGCAGTTCGGAAGCAACGCCTGCGCTCCACCCTCTCTGCAGCTATCGATCAGGACCCCGATTGGGTCAGCGAATTCCCAGAAAAAGTGCTTCGCCAGCACATAAGGTTCAGTAAAACCTTCAGAGTCTATGGTCAAATTTCGGACAGAGAGCTCCGCAGCACCTCTGTATCAAGTCACCTATTGAGTGCGTTGGGTCAGTGACAGGTCAGCTATTCAGACA
Organism: Lissotriton helveticus; assembly: GCF_964261635.1. Taxonomy (NCBI): domain Eukaryota; kingdom Metazoa; phylum Chordata; class Amphibia; order Caudata; family Salamandridae; genus Lissotriton; species Lissotriton helveticus. The sequence continues at coordinate 109,697,465 of NC_136072.1, forward strand.
AGTCGGACAATTTCTCTAGCTAAATCTAGGCTAGTTATACTGTTTTGGGACAGGGTACCACCCCCCAAATGTTGCAAAGTGTCAGAATCCTCAATTTGGATTGGTCCTAAGGTAGGATTTGGTTAACACACCAATCAGAACAGACTATTCTAAGGCCTAATTTGCATCCTAAGGTGCCGCCTAGCAAGATTTGGGTTCCCACGAGAAGTCGCACGGAATACAATGAAACTTATACATTTGTAACAATATAGGGACATTGGCTCCATCCTCCTGGGTCAGAGGTAATTCTCTCAGGAGCATCTTGACTGTGGCTGCCAGCTGGCTGAGTTCCACGGTCCAAGGTTGTCTTTGGCCTCGCATTTTGAGCATGCGCAGAAAGGACCTTCAAAATGGCTCACGACCCATTTGGACCCCCATTTCCCGTGATACATGAAAAGTAAGCGAAAACAAATTAGTACATAAAAATAAATGAATGTATTACATGTCATGATTTCACATTTCAGGTTTATCATTATAAAAATATACTATGCATTAATGGTAAGTGCAACGAACAATTTCACAAGAGCAGCAGCACAAAGCTTCACCACGTTATCAAAGCACAGCCATCTTATTGCTTATTACGCATGCGCACCCTTTCCCTCCAAAACTATCTCTACACGAAGTCACGTGAGTGTGACTGACGCATGCGCAGAAGAGGAAAGTCAAGCAGCGGCCATTTTAGGAACAAGGATTAATCGTATTAGTAAAACACATAGGCAAGCATCTCTATGATACCCACGCACATCCAAAATACATAAAATTAGTAAAACGAACAATTAAGTTACGAGATTATAATAGATTTTCGAGGTTCTTGAATCGATCAAGTCGCGATGCGAAATCTTGCTCTATCAATCCCCTCTTTGATGATATTTACTATCATCACAAAAAATGGAACCAGATGCCAACTTTCTTTCACACCTTGTACATCTCTATCTCTTCCAACAGGCGATTCAATTTTTCTTTCTCATTTAAAGTAGGGTGAGAATTTTTCACCTTTTTATAAATCTTATTATTAATTTCTTCCAATTCAAGGTCATCCGCACTCCGTTTCACTCCTCTCGCATTCACTTGGTATTTCTTTGTGTGTTTGCGACATTTGCAACAGACGAATATGAGAAATAGGATAAGACCTATCACTCCAATTGGCATCAGTACCTTAAACAATAAGCTTTTACCTAAACTAGCAAACCAATGACCTACATTGGAGAGACCATCAACCAGTCTCTTCCAGGCACTGTCAACCTAGAGTGGTTTGAGTTCCTTTTCCAAATTAGTAATGTTTTTCACATATCTTTTGAGCTGTACGCTTTTGTCCGGAATGTAAGTGCAACAATGTTGCGCCTTCAACATCCGGCAGACTCCGCCCTCTTTTGCTAATAAGGTGTCAAGAGCAAGTCTGTTCTGCAAAACCATTGATCTGATCGCAACCATTTCAGTATTGACCAGCAGAAATCCATGAGCTGTGTCAGTAGACAGCACATCCACTATTGTGGACAATTTGCAAATTCTGTGAGTGTTCAGAACCACTCCCACTCCAGGTATCAGTGCACTAAAAATACTACCCATTATTTCACCTATGCTTTCTCTTTTACTACGCACTAAGCCATTAGTATTTTCATTGCTTCCAGAAATTTCATTCACATGGTATATTTTCGGGAAGACAATGCCAAAGTAGCAGCTTCCATACCAGTGATCCGGCAATTTGAAATAAGCCATGTCTCCACATATATAATAAATTCCAGGAAACACAGGCTCTGACCCATTTTTGAATCCCCAACCTCCAATTACTTTGTAATTGTGTTCACATTGACTGGAACCAATGAAAATGTTATTATAATAACTAGTCTTCTCGCGATGAAGACAGAGTTTCCCTTTCTTCTCGAAATCCAGCAACAAAGCAGGCCCTGCCCCGCCATTTGAGGTGCTTTCCATGTTCTCAGCCCATTTAGGTGTTTTCTGCCTTTTGTCATTTGCCTTCCTTTGGAAACTCTCCCTTCTCTTCTCTGCCATGTTTAAAAATATCTTTTCTTGTTCATGTAATGTACAGGTCAAGTTATCTCTGTGTGCTTCAGCTATGTCTATATTGCCTATAGTCAGAAAATAGTCTCCCATATATCGTATTACGTCACTTTTGGTATGTACAGGATTCAGATTTCCACGAATGGGAAGTTCAGAAAAGATCACGTCATTATTAGAGTAATAGTACTGTAACGGTCCTCTTTTGTAAAATAAGCTTGCTAAAATACTACAGGAGATTCCATAGGTCAGAGGTAGATGATGATATGTCACGCCTTCAGCCACAGAAGTAGGTAGCTTCATGCAGACATAGCAATCTTCTATTTCCATAGTTTCTACGTAATGCACTAACAAATTTGCGAAAACATTTAAGTGTGTCTTGTTTCTAACTCCGTGGTAATGTAGTCCTTCCTCATCTGATGCTTCTAAGTCGCGTTTTGTCTGTCTGAGTGCTTTCTCACGTCTTTCTACACTTCGTGTTGTCAGTTCTTCAGTGTCGGTAATCTGAGTAGGGTCAATATTAGTATTTTTGCTAACCATAAAGGGAATGAAAACTGTTAATCCTATCCAAATTAATATTACTATAACTATACTACATATACACACCTTGCAGCATGTTTTGCAACAACTGCGGCTCGATCTACCACTCACATTTGTATCAGACATTTTGGCTCAGAAGGAAATTTTAACCCCTCTTTGTAGCTTCTCCCAGATATTTTTATTGCTGTGCAATTTCACGGTGGTTCTTCTTCTTCCTCTGCAGAGTAATCAGGAATCGGTTCTCCGTCGCTTTCGTCAGTAATATCAAGATCCTCAAAGTTTTCCAAGATCAAGTAGGTCCACTCCGGATCCTTGTATTTTTCGTTTTGTCTTTTTATTCTTTCACTCCTTCTCTTGGAGCTATCCTCAGGTATTTCTGCAATTCGGGGACTTCTTCTTATGTCTGCAAGTTTCTCTTGGACTGTTTTTATTCTTAATCTTAGTCTCTTAATATACCTTGGCTCAATGTGCTTCTTTTTCTTGAGTCCTTTAGCTGGCACTGTTATTTGGCTTTCCTCTAATGTTCTTTTATTTTCACTTGTTTGTGGCACTTCAATTTCTGCCTTCTCCCTTTCTGTCTGGCTAGTCCCAGGTCTTGTATCTATTTCTTCTGCCTGGTTACTAAGCTGGCCTTGTTCAGGTGTATTTTGCGTTTCGCTTTCAAATGTCTCTGTTTCTATGTCCTGAACACGTTCTCCTAGTTCTGTCTGATCCTGCTCGAGCACTTCGATCCCTTGATTTTCTTCTGCTCGAACTATTACACTATGTCTAGTCTGTCCCTTTTCGATATCAGGAGTCTGTGGAGGAGTATCGATCACTTGTTCTGTCCCTGTCTGACCACCTTCTTCGTCCTCAGATTTGATGTGAATCTCAATGATCTGAGGGTCTTCGCCTGTGCCTTGCTCGACCTCTCTATTCCACTCTCTGTCTTCTCTTATTCGCTCTCTTGTTCTCAGTGGATCTCCAGTAAGATCGATTATGGGTATCCAATCCTCTGCCCAAATCCTCTGCAGCTCGTCATCAGCTACTTTCGGACCAACGTCTGTGGGATCCTCGGCAGTACTGGTGCTTGGCCATACGTCATCGGCTACCTCTGGACCAACGCCTAAAGGACCCTCAACGGGATTGGTGCTCGGCCGTCTGATATCAGCTACTTCAGGTCCAACGTCTGTAGATCCCTCAGCTGGACAACCTTCAGCTCCAGGCTCCTCGTCTGGTATCACCTTCTTGGTATGGCTGGCATGGATCCACTTGGGAACTCCTGCACACTTCACTGCTGTCGTCGTTACCAGTATTACTTGGCGCTTTTTTCCCCACCTTGGCGCAAGGCAACTTGAACGAGTATGCTTCTTTATTTTAACCCAGTCACCAGGAACCAATTTGTGAACTGGAGTTGTCGGGTTGGCGACGGCGTCTGCCCCAATCTGGCGAGAGATAGAACGCACTTGGTCACCCAGCTGCTTGCAGTATTCAAGTACCAAATCATCAGAAATGCTTAACAGTTTGTATCCTGGTACCCATGCTTGTCTCATCACTCTTCCCATCAATATCTCATGTGGGCTCAGGCCTGTTCTTCGATCTGGAATGCTTCTGAGTCCCATCAGAACAAGAGGCAGGGCATTTATCCAGTTCAAGCCAGTAGAATCACATATTTTTGCCAATCTATTTTTTATAGTACCGTTTATCTGTTCTACCACTCCAGAAGCCTCTGGATGATATGCACAGTGCAGCTTTTGTGTGATCCCAAATGCTTTACAAAGCTGGGCCAAAATTTCATTCTGAAAGTGTCCGCCTCTATCTGAGTCAATAAAGAATGGAACCCCGAATCTAGGTATCAACTCTTTTAGTAACAATTTGGCTACTGTTATGGCATCATTCTGTGTGGCAGGGTAAGCTTCCACCCACTTTGAAAATAGGCAGAGAATGACAAGGACATACCTTTTTCCCTCACAACGAGGCATGGTAATGAAATCAATTTGTATTCTCACAAAGGGACCCCCTGATCTCCCAATTTTCATCAGTTCAACTTCTGTTTTCTTGCCAGCGTTGAACTGTTGACAGGACAAGCACCTCTGGCAGAGAGATTCTGCTACCTTCCTGAATTTCTTGTTGTACCAAGTCTGTTGAAATACCAGAACCATGGCGTCCCTCCCAATGTGTGATCCCGCATGTATCAATCGAGCCATTGGGGCAAGCAGGTGTCTTGGTAACACAGGCATACCATTTGGGCCCACCATGACACCATCCTCATATCTCGGTTTACAACCTTGTTCTTTCCATTTCTCTTTCTCTTCCCAGGGCGTTACATGCTGCCATTCTCTCACTTCATCCCATGTAGGCACTTCTTCAAACATTCTAAGTTGGCAGCTGTTTCCAACCCCACCCCGATTGGGATTTATTCTCAGTCGATCCATAGCACATTGTTTTGCCACCCGATCAGCGAAATCATTTCCCAAAGATACAGGGTCAAGGCCCTTCTTATGAGCAACACATTTGACCACTGCCAATTCTTTTGGTAATTGGATTGCCTCTAAAAGGTCTTGGACAACTTTTCCATTCCGAATGGGGGTACCTGAAGAAGTCAGGAATTCTCTTTGTAGCCATAATTGGCCAAAGTCATGCACAACCCCGTAACAGTACTGACTATCAGTATACACTGTTACTTTTTTGTCTTTTCCCAATTTGCAAGCTCTTATCAGGGCGATCAATTCAGCTATTTGTGCAGACTTTACTCCAAATAGATAAGCTGCTTCTTCAATTTTGCCTAACGTGACCACAGCATAGGCAGCACTTAGGCCTCCTAGTTCATGTCTTAAGCAGGAACCATCCACGAACCATTCCACATCATGCACAGGCAAAGGAGTTTCTTTAATGTCTGGGCGAGGTTTGGTACTGAACTCTGTCAGGTTAATGCAGTCATGCTCATTATCTCCCTTATCTTCCATTACCATTGAGTCAGGGAGTAGAGTGGCAGGGTTTAAAATGTTACATCGGGTAATAACGATATTTGCAGCACCCATGAGAATCCTCTCATATTTAGTCAGCCGACTAGGGGTGAGATACTGAGTTTTTGTACAAGTCAATAGGATCACAACTGCATGTGGAACATACACAGTTACAGGATGTCCCATAATGATAGACTCACTTTGTTCTAAACTGGTGCAAGTTGCAGCTACAGCTTTTAGACATCCAGGTAGTCCAGCAGCCACTGGATCCAAAGTGGCAGAAAAATATGCCACAGGCCTTCTGGTCAACCCATGCTCCTGAGTCAAGACTGACAATGCACAATTGTCACGAGTGTCACAGAATAAGCCAAACTCCTTGGAGTAGTCAGGCATTCCCAGAGCAGGGGCTGTACACAGGCAATTTCGCAACTGTGTGAAAGCTGTTAGGCTCTCGTCATTCCATTCAACTGGGTCCTTTGCTCCTTTCTTTGTCATTTGTATCAAAGGCTTTGCAAGAACTGCAAATCCCACAATCCATTGCCTGCAATAACCTACAACTCCGAGGAACATTCTGATTTCTTTCTGAGTACGGGGTAACTGCATATTTTGAATTATTCTGACTCTCTCTGAGGTGACTTTTCTGATACCTTTTTCTATCTGGTGTCACAGATATTTCACTGATTTCGAACAGAACTGTAATTTTTCAGGGGCCACTTTATGTCCCTTTTCACTCAGGTGATTCAGTAGGGCAATGGTGTCAACCACGCAATCCCTATGGCTTTTAGACGCCACCAATAGGTCGTCAATGTACTGTACCAAAACAGATTTTCCAGGTAAGACTAAAGTTTCAAGGCATTTTTTTAAGATCTGATTAAAGATAGAGGGGCTTTCTGTGTACCCCTGGGGGACCCTGTTCCAGACATACACGTTACTGTTGAAAGCAAATGAGAAAAGAAATTTGCTATCTGGATGCAATGGGATCGAAAAGAAAGCATGACATAGGTCTATCACAGTGAACCATTCAGCATCCCAGGGAATCTGATACAGGATGACTGCTGGGTTTGGGACAATGGGACAGCAAGGAACCACAATTTTGTTTACCTTTCTCAGGTCCTGCACTACTCGGTACTTGCCACTAGGTTTCTTAATGCCCATAATGGGTGAATTACACGGGCTACTCATTACTTCCTGTATGATGTTTGCTTCTAGCAATTTCTGTATTTCAATAGCAACACCTGCTCTCACTTCCGCACTCATTTTGTAAGGCTTAGTGTTAGGGTAAACTGCATTTTCTTTCATTGTTATCTGTATGGGATCTACGTTTTTCATCAACCCTACATCCTTTCCAGTAAAGTCCCACACTTCTGACTTCACTGTCTGCTGGAGTTCTTCAGGTAAGTCCTGTATAGTCATTCGTTTTATTTCTGAGTCAGGTCTAATTAACATTAGCTTGTAGATACCGTCTTCATCTGGGGTTTGAATTTCGACGCCCTTTGGTGTGCAAAAGATGGTACAATTCATTTTGCACAGCAAATCACGTCCCAGCAAATTTACCGGACTGGTATCACAGACAACAAATCTGTGCATTTGTTTAAAGTTTCCAATTGAGATCTCCATGGGTTCGGTAACAGGTGTACTAATCAATTGATTAGATACTCCTACTACTTGGATTGCTTCTCCCGAGAGGGGTAGGTTTGGAACGTCCACTGTTCTCACAGTAGAACGGGTAGCACCAGTGTCCAATAGAAAGGTGACATCATTTCCATCAACCTTTCCTTCAATGTATGGCCCTGACTGGTCTACCGGCAAAGAGGCGCCAAGTACGCACTCCTCGTCCTCCCCTCTCAGGCCCCGTCAGTATTGGTCATCACAGAAAAAGGTGTCGTTCAACAAATACTGCGAAGTTGCTGTATTTCTATCCTCATTGCCTCCCCAGACTTCTACATCATCACCCTGTGGTGACTTCCCTTTAAATATAGGCTTTGGCGCTCAAGGCACTTGAATCGTTTTTACCTGCTGCTGGGTCTTTCTTTGCTTTTCATTCTGCGTCTGTGGAATTAAATCAGGTGTTTGGGCATTATCATTTTGTAAATACGGACACTCGTCTCGCCAATGTCCAATTTCTCCGCACTGATGGCAGGGAAATTTCTTTTTGGCTCCCTCTCTACTCATTTTAGGTCGGGGCTTTCCTCCATTCCCTCCCCCAGGACCTTGGTTCTGAGCAACTTTATTTAATTTACTCAGTTGCTTTTCCTGCTGTTCTGCGAGCTTTACTTGAGCCCACATCACCTTCTCTTTCAGGGCCTTTTTCTTTTCTGCCATTTCGTCCTCACAGTACTTTGCGTACCGCAGGACCTCATCTATCTTTTTTGTATGCCAACAGATTTTATTATCCTTTATCCACTGACACATTTCGGGTCTTAAACCGTTTACAAACCTGTAAATGAAGTGGGTCATGTCCTTCATCTCGATGTTATCTATACCACTATATGTTTTGAACACCTGCAACAGCCTTTCATAAAAAGAGTGCACTGTCTCGTCCCTTTCCTGCGTGGTTCTATCTATCTTGGTCCAATCAGTTTCTTTTGCAGGTACTTTTATTTTCAAATGTTGAATTACTTGTTCATACTTCCTCATCACTTCCTTCGATGGTTCCCCTGTCTTGTCATCTCTCGGGTATTCCTCACTAGGCCAGGCGATGGCTATTTTACACTCAGTCCACAGATCCACAGGGACCACTATGTCGAAGAACCCATCCAGGTCTTTCCATAGGCATTTCTGCACTTTTACGAATCTTTCTACCTGCCGGTACCAATCGACTGGCTTTTCGTGTAATTTTGGAAAGTCATTTGTGAAGGACACAATATCCTGTCGGGACCATGGGACGTGTACATATTTTCCCCCTGGCACTTCACGCATAGGGCATAACTGTTCTGGTTTGTCTGCTTCCTTTAGGACAAATTCGGGAGTTACCTGCCTAGACCTGGCCTCATCTTTCTTTCGAGCCCACCTAGCTTTCCACTTTTCCACATCTCCCCATTTCTGCAACACTGTCAGTAGTTCCTTGACCTGCGCCTTTTTTCCTGACACATTCAGGTTTTCCAAATCTCTGTCTGAAAATTCTGCTCGGTATGGTTTCTGCAAGGGTTTTGATTTTGAAATGTCTATTCCCATACTAGCAGCAGTATCGGTCAATTTTTCATGAAGTACTCGGACATTTCGGGTAAGACTTTTGCACATAAACAACAGCTCTTCTTCAGAGTAGGTATTTAATCTGTCTAATCCTACGTTTCCTGCCATTAATTCTTCTATTTCTACTCTCAGTTTGTAGAGGTCTAAAGGTTTCGTTTGCGAAGTTAGTTTCCCTAATTCTTGACTCCATCTTTCGATTTCCTCAGGTGTGACTAAAGTGACACTTCTAGTACCTGAAGTCGATTTCATTTGAATCTCCCTTGCATTGAAAGGATTATGTCTTTTCTGCATTCTTTTCCCTGTATTTCTAATGGGCAGATCCATCAGTGAGACTTCAGATTCACATTCGCTCGTCTGTTCATCTACAATTAAGGGTTCTGGTCTGGACTGTGCTATTACGGGAGTAATGACTGGAGGTTTTGGACTTTCATGCCGATCCCCGTACAATGAAACTACGGGTCCGATTGTTACTGGGATTGTCAATGCTTCAGGACTGGTATTTAACTGGGTCATTTTCTGAATGATCTCAGCTCTCTGTTTTGCTAGAACCTCCCGCTCCTTTTCTTCCAGTAATCTCTCTATGGATTGGTCATGTAACACCTGCGGGGTTAGTGTGGGAGCATAACTTGGGGCAGTGGGATGAGTCTCACTAGGTCCTTCTCCGTAATTTGGTCTTGGGAATAAATTTCCTGTACCTAGGGATCTTCGTTCTTCCTCATACTGTGACTGTAATAACGGCATTCCTGAACTTGACGGTCTCACCTCCCCTCCGTAGGGAGGTCGAGAACAAAAATCTCCTTCCCGGGAATATCCTGTCTCCCCACTAGCTGACATTCTGGGATAAATGTTTCTTGTATCCACTGGTCCTAGACTCTCGGTATAGGGAGGAATGTGGTAACCCCCTCCTACACTTGCGGACCTGATCTCTTCTGGTGGTGGAGGTCTTCGGGAAATATCTCCCGCACTTAAAGGTCGGTGTCCTTCATTATAAGGAGGCGGACTTCTCGTACATAGGTCATCTAATAATTCATCATCCGACTCTCCAATGGGTACCCAATGTTTAGATTTTTCCAGCCGTTTCTGTTCCCCAGAAGGATCATCTGCTGGCATCATGGGAAACAATCCCTCCACTATCATATTCTGCCTCCACTGTTTCATCTTTTTAGCTCGTGCTTCCTGTTTCAATTTTGGATAAAATTTAGTTAACCCTTTATCCATCCGTGGCTTATCCCTTTCGAAAGCCTCGATTTCCCATTCCTCTAGCGCTTCATACTGCGTTATTCTAGGTCTGGGATGTAAATCATTCATTCGGGTTCTCAAATTGAATAGAATTCTGTTGTTAAATGTTCCATCTAACGGAAAAGCCAACACTCCGTCATCTTTCGTGTATTCCACCCAATTCTCCAACCATACACATGTGTTGTACCCTTTATCGAACATCATGAAAGATGCGGGAGTATTTGGTTGCGGTATGACAACACCTTCTCTAGTTTTAATCGGCTTGTCCTTTTTGAAATAATTCTTCACTTTGTTTACAAGAGACACTTTTCTCTTAGTTCCGTACATAATGTCGTTTTTAACTCCTTTCCACTGATCGTTCTCAAATCCCAAATGCCGTGGATCAGGTCTGGTATGCGGTCTATACGAATGCCACATACGATTTTTACGAGTGACTTTGTTTACAAAACCACTTCCAATCCAAGTGCGTCTATTATTTTCGCGCGACCAATGAAATGCACGAGTTCAAATAATCTCGACCAATGGGTACGCGGCCCTTTCGTGAGACAATTCCCACGCTCCGGCGCTCGCCCCTCCTTTACAATACCAGCTCCGCTACCAGCCCGCTGCGTCTACCAATCCCAGCGCGGCACGGAGTGACGTCAGAGCAGCTTCGCGACTGACTCCCTCCTTCACAAGGTAACGGAAACTTTCTTTCTTTCTAAAGTGCTTAGTGCTTGGTTATTTTACAACGAATACACATTCGCCACCGTGCTCAAGTGTCTAGACAGGAAAGAATTTGTTTCGCTGCAAGTAAACTACTTCCATTTACTTTTCATTCACTACGAGTAGATCTCTTCTGCCTACCCTTCACACTAGCATTGGAGAACCTGCTACTTCCCTAGACTCATCCACTTCTCCGGGATATATCTGAGACTAAGATTTCCCCAGCGAACCCCTTTGCTTTCACGCAAGCTCCGATGAACCCGCTACTCTTCCGATGTGACCCTGACTAGGTTACGCCACAATGGGAATTTTGCCAATGAACCTCGTTACTAACATTTATTCAATCATACATTCAGAAAAAAAAACCCTAGTTAGTGCTTCCAGTTCTGCCTAACCTGCACCAACCTTTCTTAGAGCAGGTGACCTCAACGCGAATGGATTCTATTCACCACTCGCTATTCAATTCCCCGGGGATTCCTAACAACATAAAAGACGTTTTACGTACGAATGGATTAATACATATAACAGTATGATAAGAAGAATAACAATTTTAAAACATTTCATAATTTTTCACAGTAAACGATTTTCAAGTGAGTGATCAATTTCCCTTGAAGCGCCTACTCTTATAGCAGCATCCGACTTAGCTAGACTAACTAGTCCTACCAATCCTTTAACTAGTCCCTAACCATAACTCTGCTACCAGAAAAATACTGCTAGAGATCGCGGGTCACCCGACCAATAATTTCGCCACTTCTGGCTTCGGGCCCATATACTTTACTTTATCATATACATTGATCAGGTGACCACACAATCTACTACCAGTAATTGTGAGTTCCCTTTAGATTTATTTCCAGTGTACCCCACTTACCATCCACCGTTATGGGTACCTATGACCACGATGGGTCAGGGAGCTAGCTGTAAAAGGAAAGGCAGCAAAATATACTATTCAACATATGACTTTACTTTTTATGAAATGACCACGGACAACTGGAAGTTTTGAAAGTTTATCTTAAATTCAAATAAAGGGCAGTCATACAGTTTTATCAAAAGAATGCTAGTGCGACAGGGAACCCGCTAAGTGAGAGGAAAACTAAGATAAGGGCAAAGTGAACACGCTATAAATCTGAGTTACTTTAGTCAGTTTACGACAGAAAAACCAAGACCATATCAGGAAGTTGCAAACTGCAATACAGAAAATGATTTCTAAAAGGTAGGGTAACATAGGAACACGCTATGAAATCAAATGCAAATGATTTTATGAAATGCAATGGTTGCAGGAGAAAGCATGGAAAATTATTCACGTGCAAAGGTATTTCTTTATTAAAGCAAAGACAGAAAAATAGAAAGGTGCAGTTTAAGAACTCAGAGCAATATTTACCTAGACTGGTGTGAAAACCAACCCTGGCCACGGGTCAGTTAAGGACAGGAAAACCCTCAAGGAAGGATAACCCTCAGTGGGACAGCAGGTGCAGAATGGACACCCCAGGACAGGACAGGAAACCTAGATTCGGATCAGGACAGGACCACCAGGATACGACCAGCACCCGCAGTTCGGAAGCAACGCCTGCGCTCCACCCTCTCTGCAGCTATCGATCAGGACCCCGATTGGGTCAGCGAATTCCCAGAAAAAGTGCTTCGCAAGCACTTAAGGTTCAGTAAAACCTTCAGAGTCTATGGTCAAATTTCGGACAGAGAGCTCCGCAGCACCTCTGTATCAAGTCACCTATTGAGTGCATTGGGTCAGTGACAGGTCAGCTATTCAGACAAGTCGGACAATTTCTCTAGCTAAACCTAGGCTAGTTATACTGTTTTGGGACAGGGTACCACCCCCCAAATGTTGCAAAGTGTCAGAATCCTCAATTTGGATTGGTCCTAAGGTAGGATTTGGTTAACACACCAATCAGAACAGACTATTCTAAGGCCTAATTTGCATCCTAAGGTGCCGCCTAGCAAGATTTGGGTTCCCATGAGAAGTCGCACAGAATACAATGAAACTTATACATTTGTAACAATATAGGGACATTGGCTCCATCCTCCTGGGTCAGAGGTAATTCTCTCAGGAGCATCTTGACTGTGGCTGCCAGCTGGCTGAGTTCCACGGTCCAAGGTTGTCTTTGGCCTCGCATTTTGAGCATGCGCAGAAAGGACCTTCAAAATGGCTCACGACCCATTTGGACCCCCATTTCCCGTGATACATGAAAAGTAAGCGAAAACAAATTAGTACATAAAAATAAATGAATGTATTACATGTCATGATTTCACATTTCAGGTTTATCATTATAAAAATATACTATGCATTAATGGTAAGTGCAACGAACAATTTCACAAGAGCAGCAGCACAAAGCTTCACCACGTTATCAAAGCACAGCCATCTTATTGCTTATTACGCATGCGCACCCTTTCCCTCCAAAACTATCTCTACACGAAGTCACGTGAGTGTGACTGACGCATGCGCAGAAGAGGAAAGTCAAGCAGCGGCCATTTTAGGAACAAGGATTAATCGTATTAGTAAAACACATAGGCAAGCATCTCTATGATACCCACGCACATCCAACATACATAAAATTAGTAAAACGAACAATTAAGTTACGAGATTATAATAGATTTTCGAGGTTCTTGAATCGAGCAAGTCGCGATGCGAAATCTTGCTCTATCACTTGTGCAGGGAGGAGTCGTGCAGGTTGGACAGGCAGCCCCCTCCCAGGATGGTGCGCACC